>NC_045981.1:16292560-16996935 GCF_010909765.2 Amblyraja radiata | reverse complement strand
ATGATGTAGCGTCTCAGACATAGAAACATAGAAACATAGAAAATAGGTGCAGGAGTAGGCCATTCGGCCCTTCGAGCCTGCACCGCCATTCAATATGATCATGGCTGATCATCCAACTCAGTATCCTGTACCTGCCTTCTCTCCATACCCCCTGATCCCTTTAGCCACAAGGGCCACATCTAACTCCCTCTTAAATATAGCCAATGAACTGGCCTCAACTACCCTCTGCGGGAGAGAATTCCACAGATTCACCACTCTCTGTGTGAAAAATGTTTTCCTCATCTCGGTCCTAAAAGATTTCCCCTTTATCCTTAAACTGTGACCCCTTGTTCATAATCCACATTTTAAGAGTAGGGGCAGCTGTATTTTTCCAAAATTTAAGTATACGTTTTTTCGTCATTATCAGGCCATAATTAAGGAAACGTCTTTGAAATATTGATAGCTCAGGGCAGGTTTCTGCTGTTCCGTAAATAATCAGTTCCGTATGGGGGTCCAGTTTTGTTTTTAATGTTTTTGAGAAAATTTCAAAGATTCCTTTCCAAAAGTTATGTCGTTTTATGCAAGAGGCAAAGGAATGTGTTATAGAAGAGCTGGAGGTGAGAAAAGACCAGGACCAACCAGGGCCGGTCACAAATGACCTCAGGCAGGGTGATGCCCTGGTAGGCCCATTGTTGGCTAGGGAAGGTTTGATCTCAAGAAGGATATCATGTAGTGAACTGTAGAACTGATTAAATGACTAGGGTGGAGGAAGGGGCAAGAGGGGGAAGGGAGGGGAGTGAAGTTGGAAGTTACTTAAAATTAGAGAATTCAATGTTCATCAACTGTGACTGGGCTGAGATGCAAGGTTCCTACAAGGTGAAACCAAGTAGCTCAAATGACAGTGTCACTCCTGAATGAGTTCAATGCCTTCCATGCTTGCTTGAAAAGGGAGAACAATTATTACCTTTACCGGCCCACAGCCCCAGAAGACCCTGTGATCTCAGAAGACCCTGTGATGGCAGAAGATCTTCGGAGAGGAGCCGACCCCGATGTGTACCTGGCCACTTTCTCAAAACCTGCGCAAGCCAACTAGCCAGAGTTTTAGCGAACTTTACCTCCGAAGAATTCTGCACCTTTTACAGCACCTCATATTCCACTTGAATAGCTTACAACCCAATGGAATGAACATTGAATTTTTCAATTTTAAATAATACCCCCCTACCCTTTCTCTCTTTCCTGTGCCCTCCCAGCATGATGAAGGGTCTTGATCTGCTGATTACTCTAGCACTTGGTGTTTTGCTCAAGATTCCAGCATCTGCAGTTCCTTGTCTCTCCATTTTACTCAGCTGGTGTCAGTTTACATTAAGGTAATTGACAGCCTCTGTTATTGCAAGTTTTATATTTACTTCCCAGATGCTGCTTTGGCCTTTGCTGCAATGCCTTGTTCTGACTGTTTCAGGGCCTATGATACACTCCCAGTAATGTGATTGCCCTTTTAATTGTTCCCAGTTCAATCATATAATGTCATCTTTTTGAAATGTCTAGCACATTTTCTTTTCTCACAGCTGTAATTGTTTCCCGGACCATTATTTTTACAACCCCTCCCTTATTATTCTCATCTTGTTTTCATTGGAAAATATTGTAATGAGCAATGTTAAGTTACCATTACTGCCTATGTTTAAGCCATGTTTCAATCATACTCCCTTCTGTCTATCTATGTCCTTGGCTCAATGCCGTTGTTTCCAAGACTTGTTGCATTACAGTACATAAATGAGTATTATCAAACATCTTTCTATCCTTTCTCTCCATTCTTAGTTCCTTCTGCCTTCCAAACTAATTCTCATGTATTTTAAGCTTGTTTTCTAAATGCCTGTTTTCCATAGCCAATTTTGTCTCTTTCCCCTTTTGAAATAACTCTTAGGTTTCCATTCCCTCTAAATTCATTTGAAACATTGGATACACAAAAGACTGCAAATGCTGGTTTAGCTAAAAAACAAATTGCTATCTTGAGGAAAATATCAACTGCTGAGGAGGGTTCCCGATTTGAATTACTGTCTGTCCAGAATCTGTTGAAAGGTCCCAACCCAAAAATATTTATGTCCGTTTCCCTCCACAGATGCAGTCTGACCCACTGGGCACCTCGAGCAGTTTGTTTCTTACTTAAACCCGTGCTATTGATACCACTAGTGTTCCCATATGAACATTGGTTGAGACTTAATCCATCCGGTTTGTGCCTTGGAACTGGTACCAAGCAATCTGAACTCCTTGGTCTTCAGACCTTGTTGACATTGGTTTTGGCATCATTTTCAGCACAGATAATGAAGGGCCTGT
This sequence comes from Amblyraja radiata, assembly GCF_010909765.2. Lineage (NCBI taxonomy): Eukaryota > Metazoa > Chordata > Chondrichthyes > Rajiformes > Rajidae > Amblyraja > Amblyraja radiata. The sequence continues at coordinate 16,994,625 of NC_045981.1, read as the reverse complement.
TCCCATCCTGTACTGTTCTATGTTCTATGATCTCCTTCTTTCAAAATGTCATTAGCTATGCAGTCATTTGCATTGACTCCTATTTCGTTTTTGTGGCACCAGTTTGTTTCAATCCAATGTCTAACACCCTGTTATTGAATTGAATTCAATTGAATGCCTTTATTGTCATCCTCAACAAAGATCATTATCTTTATCTTTCCACTCTCCACTTATGTAATTGGCACTGATGTGAACCCTGACCTCTCACTGTACACCTTTCTTACTCAGAAGGTTCAGCAGACATTCAGTAACCCAGCACCAAACATACCATTCAGCTGTAGGAAGGAACTGCAGATGCTGGTTTACACCGAAGATAGACACAAAAAGCTGGAGTAACTCAGCGGGTCAGGCAGCATCTCTAGCGAAAAGAAATAGGTGACGTTTCGGGTCGAGACTCCTCTTCAGACTCATTCAGGTGTCATGTATGCGATCACAAAATTTCCCATTCACTTAATTACTAAATTCCTTGTAAGTGTTGTTCTCCTGTTCTTTCTATTCTCCATCCACCCGAATTACGCTATGGCTGCATTGTCCTGTGGAGCCACTACCACCTTCTCCAGTATTCAGAGGTGCGTCCAGTGGATTCCAGCATTACTGCCTGACTGTCAATCTAACTAGTCACATAATGCGGTCTCATGGATTTATTGTAGCCTTGCCAGTTGATTTTTATAATCTCAATCCCACATCTGAGCTCTTCTTGTTGACAATCCTTTAGTAGATGTACAGGATACAATTTGTAGATTAAGTGGCTTCAGTAAAAATTGTAAATTGTCCCTAGTGAGTAGGATAGTGTTAGTGTATGGTGTGATCTATGGTCGGCACGGAATTTATGGGTCGAAGGACCTGTTCCTGCACTGTATCTCTAAGGTCCAAATCTAGCAAATTCTGGTGGTGTAAAATCTGTAGTTGTTCAGTGCTGAGGTAGGTCATAGTTATTGTTGTGCAGGACAGTTCATGAATGTTAGTTGATAGGGGGAATGTGTTCTTAAACCTGGTGGTCATGTTTCTCAGGCTCCTGTACATTCTTCCTGATGGTAGCAGCAAGAAGAGAGCATGGCCAGGGAGTTGTGGGTCTTTGATGATATCAGCTGCCTTCTAGAGATGTTTATTTTATTCCTGGAGTATGAGTAGCATCAACAAAAGAGAGAGGACTTGAGAGAGCTTAACATAGTTAAGCCAAAGCTACATGTGAATGGTTGAACTAGTTGTTTACCATATCCACTCAAATATGCCTTCTTAAACTTAAGGGAGTGGAGATGATGGCTACATTATTTGAATGTAAAATAATCATAGGACATGTATAATTCACTAATTGATTGTATACTAATGTTTTATGCCACTCTGACAATTCCTATTCATCCTAAACACGATTAATGTATTTTAAAGTATGAGTATAAAGTCCATTTTTCTGCTTGTTATTATCATTAATTAACCTACTGCTGGTAATCTTATTGTAAGGGATTTCAACAGTTCATCACGATATTGACACAAATGAAAAACAACGTAAGGCCCTCAGCAAGAAATCAGGTCAAACAACATTCCTAGATTATTAATGCTTTGAATTTGAAAGGTTAGTTTGCTACCAAACAACAGCTTGTATGAGTTAAAATCTCACAACACCTCTTGGGAGCATTATCAACAGAATTTAACATTGATACCAAAGAGATGGAAAGGTTCAGAGTAGCAATTACAGAAGACACTGCTGGTTTGAAGGGGTGAGGAGATTACAAAAGTAGAGAAGCAGATTGATCAATTTTAAATTGTAGTGTAGCTAGCGTTGAAAGTTAATGAGCAAAATGTTATGATGAGTTAACACCCAAGCAGCAGAAATTCAGCGCAGGCTTATGGAAAAGTCTATGATGGAAGGACAGCTGGGAATGTATTAGAATGGTAGATTTGGAAGTAATAAAGTTATGGATGAGAGTTTTAAAAGCTGAGCCAATGCCGGAGTCAAGGTGTCTCACTGCTAAAGGAATCTGATCAACATGAATTGTCCACTTGATTGATTTGGAGAGAGACATTTAATTGTAGTTTATTTCCTTATTAGAACTTTGTTCCCCTCTGTGGAAAAAAGATATGACACTGATTTATGTTCAGAAACTTAGCTCAGGGCCAAGGTGTAAAGAGCAACGTGATTCAATGGCAATTATACGAGAGTTGAGCGTACAGAGAAGGGGAAAGGAGCAGGATGGCTGGAGGGCGATGGTGGGAGAAATATGCCCGCACTGTGGGGAGGATGGCCGTGGAGGGGGGGAGGGGTGATGGTTAGGGAAAGGGTGATGTTTAGGGGCTATGACTTGAAATGAGAGAATTCAATGTTCATATCAGTGTGTTGTAGAATAACCAGGCAGAATATGAGGTGCTGTGCTATTCCTCAAGCTTGTTCTTGGTTCTTGGTTTCTTGGTCCTCCAAAATATTCCAAATGGAATTTAAACTGGAGGTGGTGAAGGGAGAGCTGGTCTCACTCTGGTAATGGTGAAGGTCAAGTACAGAAAGATTGGAATGGGAATGAGAAAAGGAGTGCCAGGATCCAGGATGTCATGGACAGAGTGCAGAAAATCCTCAAGGGCGAAGGTGAACATCCGGAAGTGGTAGTGCATGTCGGCACAAACGATGTCGGAAAGAAGGGGATGAATATTCTGCAGCGTGACTTTAGAGAGCTCGGAAAAATGCTGAAAAGCAGGACCTCCAGGGTTGATATCTCCGGTTTGCTTCCAGTTCCTCGTGCTGGCGAGAGCAGGAACAGGGAGATACGGGACCTGAACGTGTGGCTGAGGAACTGGTGCACGGGGCAGGGATTTAGATTCTTAGATCACTGGGATCTGTTTTGGGGTAAGGGGGAACTGTACAAAAGGGACGGATTGCATCTTAACAGGTGTGGGACCAGCATTCTGGCAGGCAGGTTTGCCACTGCTACACGGGTGGTTTTAAACTGAATAAGGGGGGTGGGGTGTCGAATGGGATAGTGGAGGATGGAGTTAAAGGGAAAGGGTTTCTTAAATGTGTGAGCGTAGAGACAGAGGGGTGTAAAATGAGGGTAGAAGCAATAGGTAGTAAGGTGAAAAGTAAAAGTGGCAGGCAGACAAAACCAGGGCAAAAATCAAAAAGGGCCACTTTTCAACATAATTGTATAAGGGGTAAGAGTGTTGTAAAAACAAGCCTGAAGACTGTGTCTCAATGCAAGGAGCATTCGTAATAAGGTGGATGAGTTGAATGTGCAGATAGCTATTAATGACTATGATATAGTTGGGATCACGGAGACATGGCTCCAGGGTGACCAAGGCTGGGAGCTGAACATCCAGGGATATTCAATATTCAGGAGGGATAGACAGAAAGGAAAAGGAGGTGGGGTAGCATTGCTGGTTAGAGAGGAGATTAACGCAATGGAAAGGAAGGACATTAGTTTGGAGGATGTGGAATCGGTATGGGTAGAGCTGCGAAACACTAAGGGGCAGAAAACGCTGGCGGGTGTTGTGTACAGGCCACCTAACAGTAGTAGTGAAGTTGGAGATGGTATCAAACAGGAAATTAGAAATGCGTGCGACAAAGGCAAAACCGTTATAATGGGTGACTTCAATCTACATATAGATTGGGTGAATCAAATTGGCAGGGGTGCTGAGGAAGAGGATTTCTTGGAATGTATGCGGGATAGTTATCTAAATCAACATGTAGAGGAACCAACGAGAGAGCAGGCTACTTTAGACTGGGTATTGAGTAATGAGGAAGGGTTAGTTAGCAGTCATGTTGTACGTGCCCCCTTGGGCAAGAGTGACCATAATATGGTTGAGTTCTTCATTAGGATGGAGAGTGACATTGTTAATTCAGAAACAATGGTTCTGAACTTAAAGAAAGGTAACTTTGAGGGTATGAGACGTGAATTGGCCAAGATTGACTGGCAATTAATTCTAAAAGGGTTGACGGTGGATATGCAATGGAAGACATTTAAAGACTGCATGGATGAACTACAAAAATTGTTCATCCCAGTTTGGCAAAAGAATAAATCAGGGAAGGTAGTACATCCGTGGATAACAAGGGAAATCAGGGATAGTATCAAAGAGAAGGATGATGCGTACAAATTAGCCAGAAAAAGCAGCATACCAGAGGACTGGGAGAAATTCAGAGACCAGCAGAGGAGGACAAAGGGCTTAATTAGGAAAGGAAAAATAGATTATGAAAGAAAACTGGCAGGGAACATAAAAACTGATTGCAAAAGTTTTTATAGATATGTGAAAAGAAAGAGATTAGTAAAAACAAATGTAGGTCCCTTGCAGTCAGAAACGGGTGAGTTGATCATGGGGAACAAGGATATGGCGGACCAATTGAATAACTACTTTGGTTCCGTCTTCACTAAGGAAGACATAAATAATCTGCTGGAAATAGCAGGGGACCGCGGGTCAAAGGAGTTGGAGGAATTGAGTGAAATCCAGGTTAGCCGGGAAGTGGTGTTGGGTAAATTGAATGGATTAAAGGCCGATAAATCCCCAGGGCCAGATAGGCTGCATCCCAGAGTACTTAAGGAAGTAGCTCCAGAAATAGTGGATGCATTAGTAATAATCTTTCAAAACTCTTTAGATTCTGGAGTAGTTCCTGAGGATTAGCGGGTAGCAAACGTAACCCCACTTTTTAAGAAGGGAGGGAGAGAGAAAACGGGGAATTACAGACCAGTTAGTCTAACATCGGTAGTGGGGAAACTGCTAGAGTCAGTTATTAAAGATGGGATAGCAGCACATTTGGAAAGTGGTGAAATCATTGGACAAAGTCAGCATGGATTTACAAAAGGTAAATCATGTCTGACGAATCTTATAGAATTTTTCGAGGATGTAACTAGTAGCGTGGATAGGGGAGAACCTGTGGATGTGGTGTATCTGGACTTCCAGAAGGCTTTCGACAAGGTCCCACATAAGAGATTAGTATACAAACTTAAAGCACACGGCATTGGGGGTTCAGTATTGATGTGGATAGAGAACTGGCTGGCAAACAGGAAGCAAAGAGTAGGAGTAGGGTCCTTTTCACAATGGCAGGCAGTGACTAGTGGGGTACCGCAAGGCTCAGTGCTGGGACCCCAGCTATTTACAATATATATTAATGACCTGGATGAGGGAATTGAAGGCAATATCTCCAAGTTTGCGGATGACACTAAGCTGGGGGGCAGTGTTAGCTGTGAGGAGGATGCTAGGAGACTGCAAGGTGACTTGGATAGGCTGGGTGAGTGGGCAAATGTTTGGCAGATGCAGTATAATGTGGATAAATGTGAGGTCATCCATTTTGGTGGCAAAAACAGGAAAGCAGACTATTATCTAAATGGTGGCCGACTAGGAAAAGGGGAGATGCAGCGAGACCTGGGTGTCATGGTACACCAGTCATTGAAAGTAGGCATGCAGGTGCAGCAGGCAGTGAAGAAAGCGAATGGTATGTTAGCTTTCATAGCAAAAGGATTTGAGTATAGGAGCAGGGAAGTTCTACTGCAGTTGTACAGGGTCTTGGTGAGACCACACCTGGAGTATTGCGTACAGTTTTGGTCTCCAAATCTGAGGAAGGACATTATTGCCATAGAGGGAGTGCAGAGAAGGTTCTCCAGACTGATTCCTGGGATGTCAGGATTGTCTTATGAAGAAAGACTGGATAGACTTGGTTTATACTCTCTAAAATTTAGGAGATTGAGAGGGGATCTTATAGAAACTTACAAAATTCTTAAGGGGTTGGACAGGCTAGATGCAGGAAGATTGCTCCTGATGTTGGGGAAGTCCAGGACAAGGGGTCACAGCTTAAGGATAAGGGGGAAATCCTTTAAAACCGAGATGAGAAGAACTTTTTTCACACAGAAAGTGGTGAATCTCTGGAACTCTCTGCCACAGAGGGTAGTCGAGGCCAGTTCATTGGCTATATTTAAGGGGGAGTTAGATGTGGCCCTTATGGCTAAGGGGATCAGAGGGTATGGAGAGAAAGCAGGTACGGGATACTGAGTTGGATGATCAGCCATGATCATATTGAATGGCGGTGCAGGCTCGAAGGGCCGAATGGCCTACTCCTGCACCTAATTTCTATGTTTCTATGTTTCTAAAATAGTTCCAACCAGAAAATCCGGAAGGTCTTAAAGGATAGAGCACAAGTGTCCGGTGAAGCAATACATTGTCCATGCTTGGTTTTGCTGATGTAAAGAAGGCCACATCGGTAGCACCGAATACAGTAAACAAGGTTTGAAAAGACCTGTCTCACCTGGAAGAACTGCTGGGGCCCATGGATAAAAGTGAGAGAGAAGGTGTAGGGACAGGTATTACATCTGTGGTTGCACAGGAAAGCACCTGGGGAAGGGCAGTTTGGGTGGGAAGGGATAAGTAAACCATGGAATAGTGGAGGAAGTGCTCTCTACCGAAAGCCGAAAATGGTGTAGAAGGAAGATGTGACTGGTGGTGGGATAACGTTGAAGGTGGTGGAAATGTCAGAGAATTATGTGGTGGATGCACAGGCTGACGGGGTGAAAGGACCAGGGGAATTCTATCCGTGTTCTGTCTGAGGGGAAGGGAGCGAGAGCAGAACTGCAGAACCCAGAAAAAACACAGGTGAGGGATCCATGCATAACAGCAGGGGGGAAACCATGTTTACAGATAAAAGTGGACACCTTGGATGTCTTAGAATGGAAAGCCTAATCTTTGGAGCAGTTGCGGCGGAGACGGAGAAATTTAGTAAATGATGGTGTCCTTGCAGTAAACGGGTGGGGGGGGGGGGCAATAGTTAAGGTAACTGAGAGTCAGTGGGTTTATAGTAAACATTAGGGATGTATGTGCCAAAATGAATAAGTTTTATAGAGATTACTATTTGATTGCATATCCATGTTTTGTGCTGCTCCGACAATTCCCATTCATGCAGAACAAGATTAATATATCTAAAGTTGAATATAATGTCTATTTTGGTGTTTTGCATCTTAAGATCATTATTTAACTGGATGCTAGTTATCTTATTCAGGTAAATTTCATTAGCTGATGGCAACATTGGCAGAAATAAGATGCAATGTTTAACTTCAATAGGGAGCAATGTGAAATAATATTTAACTTCAAGCTTTTTAACAAAAAGTAGCATACTTTTTAACAAAAAGTAGCATATTTTGTACCATTATTGTTATCATTGTTTACTCCATTGTTGCTCAACATGGGTAGCACTGTTTCTTCTGGTGAGAGCAATGATTTGGTGGCAATCAGGAGGTTTCTTTGTCCATGTTCTTTGTCCATGTTCAACCTTATACTGTAGGAAGGAACTGCAGATGCTGGTTTACACCGAAGATAAACACAAAATGCTGGAGTAACTCAGCGGGTCTGGCAAAATTCTTTGTGGCTGTGAGTAGCCGAATAGATAAGGGTGAGATGTTGATATGGTATTTTTGGACTTTCAGATAAGATACCACAGAATAAATTACTAAACCAAATTAGAGTGCATGATAACAGGATAATATATTGGTGTGGGTTAAGGAATGATTAGCAAACAGAAAATGAGGAGCGGGAATAAACTGACCATTTTCAGGTGGGGAGGCTGTGACTGGTGGGGAGACAGAGGAATTGGTGTTGGAGCTCCAGCTGTTCACAGTCAATATCAATGATTTGGACAAGAGGAATCAAGTGAAATAAATCCAAGATTATGAAGATACAAAGCTGTGAGAAGGACACAGAGGTTTCAGGGGGATATGGGCAAGGACTTGGCAATGGAATATAATATGGAAAATTGTCAGATAATCCGCATTGATAGCAACGCCAAATATTTTTAAACTGCAAGACATTGAAAGGTGTTGGTGTTCAGATGAACTTGGGTGTCTATGGAAATCAACATGCAGATCCAAGAAGCAATTGGGAAGGCAAATGGGAGGTTGTCCTTTATTGCAAGAGGAATTGAATATAAAAGTAAAGCTATGTTACATCAATTACATGAGGCTCCATTAAGACCACAGCTGAAATATTATGTATCAGTCTGGCCTCTTTATGTAAGGAGGGATATTGTTACGATCAAGGGAGTGATACAGAGATTCACCAGATGTTTTTTTGAAGAGGGTGTTTGACTATGAGGGCGCAATAAGTAGAATGAGCCGGTGATCTCTAGACTTTGGGAAAACAAGGGATGATATCATTGCCACCTACAAAGTTCATACAGAGATAGTCAGTATAAGGTTTGCCCAATTTTATCACAATTTATATACATCTAAAATAAATACAGATGTAAGTAAAATTACAAATTTTTTAGATAATTGCAAGCTCCCAAAATTGGATAGTTTAGAACAAGAGCAATTAGGAGCACGGATTACTAGTGAAGAAATAAAACAAATAATAAACTCACTGAAAAATGGGAAGACCCCAGGACCAGACGGTTTTAGTAATGAATTTTATAAAAGATTTCAGGAGTCAATTATACCAAGATTATTCAATTTATACACGCAGGCTTATACCGAAAATAAACTACCAGAAACCCTAGCAGAAGCAACGATAACACTTATACCAAAAAAAGATAAAGATTTAGATGAACCGGGTTCTTATAGAGCTATTTCACTACTAAATACGGATCAGAAAATTTTAGCAAAGATTCTAGCTAGAAGGCTAAATATTTATATTAACAATTTAATAAATACGGATCAAACGGGATTTATACCCAAAAGACAATCATTTAATAATTTGAGAAGGCTTTTCAATATAATGTACTCTCATAATGAGGACAATGAAGATATTTCAGTTATCACGTTGGATGCAGAGAAGGCATTTGATCAAGTAGAATGGCAGTATTTATACAAGGTACTCCAAAAATTCAATATGGGAGAGAATTTTATTAGATGGGTTAAACTACTTTACGATAGACCTACGGCAAGAATATTAACTAACAATACGCTATCTCCAAAATTTTACTTATCAAGGGGTAATAGGCAAGGGTGTGCCTTATCACCATTGCTATTTGCCCTTATGATAGAACCGTTGGCCGAAAGGATTAGAAATCACCCGAATATTCACGGATATAACACTAAGGATTCAAAGAATAAAATTTCACTATATGCTGATGATATTCTTTTATATATTACTAATACACAAACGAGTATACCCACCTTATTAACACTAATTGAGGAATTCGGCTCTTTTTCAGGATATAGAATAAATTGGGATAAAAGCGAAATTATGTCTTTAAAACCACAGGATTCGAGACACTTACTAAAATTCCCCTTCAAAATTGCAACAGAAAAATTCAAATATCTGGGTATTCAAATTACAAGAAGACACAAATCATTATTTAGTGCCAATTTTATACCACTATTAAATAAACTGAATGATATGATTAAATTTTGGAAAACACTTCCGCTCTCATTGATAGGTAGAATTAACGCTATAAAAATGACTTTCTTACCACAATTAATATATTTGTTTCAAGCGATCCCAATATATATTCCAAAATATTTTTTCAAAAAACTAGATTCCACTGTCACTAATTTTATATGGGATTACAGAACACATAGAATTCAACGAAAGCATTTGTGCAAATCTAAAGAAGTTGGGGGTTTATCATTACCTAACTTTATGTATTACTACTGGGCAGTGCATATTAAGAACATAATGTACTGGCTGGATAGTTCCACTCAGCAGTTGGAGTGGATAAGAATGGAGAAAGAGGAGTGCTATCCGCACGATATAGGAACGATCCTGCTCTCACCGATAAAATTGAATAGTATAATATATAAGAAGAACCCAATTATTCACAATATAATAAGAATTTGGAAACAAATAAAAGTATCCTTGAAATTAAATAATTTATCAGTACTAACCCCACTATTGAACAACCCCGCATTCAAACCTTCTCTCATCGACAACACATATCAACAATGGGATAGACTGGGGATTAGGAAAGTAGGGGATATGTATGAATTGGGTAAACTGTTATCATTTCAACAATTAAAATTAAAATTTAAATTGAAGGATAATCAATATTTTAAATATATACAGGTATGTGACTTTATGAAGAAATATATACATAGATTTCAAACTATATTTTTAGACCCTTTAGAAGAAGCAATGAATATTAAGGCTGATTCACAAAAATTAATTTCATACTTTTATAATAATATATTAGATAGAGAATCACCCTCAACAGAAGCACTAAGGGAAGATTGGGAACATGAGCTAATGATAAAGATCTCGAAGGATAGATGGGAAAAGTATTTGATGAATACACATAACTGTTCTATTAATACAAGACATAATTTAATTCAATTCAAATTATTACATAGACTATATTATTCAAAAACGAGGTTGAATAAATTTTATCCAAACGTCTCTCCCAGATGCGATAAATGTTTGTTTCAAAACGCTAATTTAACACATTCATTTGTAGGATGTACAAAGTTGAATAAATTTTGGAGTGATATATTTGATATATTTACAAAGCTCTTCAAGTCAAGAATAGAACCCAAAATGGAATGGATTATATTTGAAATAATAGGAGAAGATACCAATTTAAATAAAGACCAAAATGTTTTTTTTAATTATGGGTTAATAATTGGAAAGAAATTGATACTTAAATTTTGGAAAAATACAACCATACCAACTGTTAAAATGTGGATTAGGAATATGATGGACATAGCACGCCTTGAAGAAATGAGACTCCGACTAATAGATAAATATGACCAATTCTTAAGGAGTTGGTCTCCTTTCATCGACTTTTTGGAATCATGTGATGCAGCGGTACCATAAGGATTGCTGATTTCAGTTCATGACGTGGATAGATCTACATCTCCGAATATAGATTTGAAAAATTCTCTTTTAAGGGGCCTTTTCTTCTATTTCTACTTTCCACCTTTTCTTTTTTATTTTATTTTTTTATTTTTATTTTTTATATCCACACTTCACATTTTTCTACTCTCTACCATCTATTTTTCCACTCTTTCCCCTTTCTATTGTTTTCTTTTTCTTGTCTTGCCTACTCATAACATAAAACTAGAGGTTGTACATAGAATGGATTACGGTATGACATAGTTGGCACCTAAAATTAGTATTGTTTTGTATTGTATTAACTTCTAATAAAATAAACAAAAACAAAAAAAAAAAGAGATAGTCAGTATAAATATGAAAATGATGTTTCATCAGGCTGGGAAGTCCAGAAATAATGGTCACCAAGACCAAAGTGAATCTTTGGAATTGAGCACCCAATAATGATTACGGAACTGAGTCACTGTGTATATTTAAGGCAGAGATCAATCGATTTTTAGATACTAAGGAAATCAAGGGATATTTTGATAGTACTACCGAATTGCACTGAGGTAACAGATTGGCCAATGTGTTATTGAATGACAAAACATGCTTGACCAGCCACAGGGTCTATTTCCTTCTCCCTTCCCTCCACCCTCCCTCTATCCTCTCTCAGTCTTCCTCATTCTGCTTCATCCCCCTCCCTCTACCTTCCCTACTCCTCATCCTCTCCACAACCCTCCTCTTTTCTCCCCCGTCCATTCCTCTTTTACTTCTCCCTCACTCTCCCCCTCTCTGCATTGTCTCCCTATGGCTAACCTCCACTCACTTCCCCTTCCAGCAATGTGCTGTTTTGTGCTAAACATTTAATTGACTTCCTGCGCACAGGCATGATGAGAAATTGAATTCTGAGATAACCTGGTCAGATGCCATGGCATTCAATACTGCACTCCATCACTGAACTCACAATTCAACCCAGTGGGGAAACAGATTTACTTCACAACTTGCCTTCAACTTTAGTTTAGTTTAGTTTAATTTAGTTGAGTTTAGAGATACAGCGCAAAAACAGGCTCTTTGACCCACCGAGTCTGCACTGATCAGTCCCCGCACACTTACACTATCCTACACACACTAGGGACAATTTACAACTTACCAAGCTAATTAGCCTACAACCTGTACTTTTTGGAGTGTGGGAAGAAACCGGAGATCCTGAAGAAAACCCACGCAAGTCAACGGAGAACGTACAAACTCCATACAGACAGCACCCGTAGTCAGGATCAAATCCAGGACTCTGGCGCTGTAAAGCAGCAACTCTACTGCCGTGCCACCCACTGTGCCGCCCACAACAGTGTTTTACAGTTTTCAAGGGCCTGATGGTTGTTGGGAAGAAGTTGTTCTTGAACCTTGTGGCTATGGGTTTCAGACTCCTCTACATTCTTCCCAATCGTAGGAGTGAAATGAGAGTGTGGCCAGGGTGATGTTGCTCTTTGATGATGCTGGCTGCATTTTTGAGACAGCACCTCCTATAGATCCTTTTGATGGTTGAGAGGTCAGTACCTGTAATGTAGCTTTGTCCACCAGTATCAAGAAGTGAGTAAACATTGGGAGGAATTGGTGTACAGGAACATACATAAAGAAATGGTGTGTGCGGGCTCACCAGAAATATCCTGGATTCATTTTAACAATTTAAATCTTATGGGAATTTTCTACAAATGTGGTGTGCATTCTTCATAGGTGAGAAGGTTGAGGGCTGATTGAAATGGGATTCTTAAAAAGATAAATGGATTAGATTGTGCAAAAATAGAGAAGCTATTCCTTTAAAATTCAAAACAACCAGACATATAATGAGCCATATCATCCAACTTGCCATTTGATTTCTGAGTAGTTATGACCACTATACTCTCCTTTGTCCCTTGTTCTACTTGAGAACTGCCGAGAATCTAGCTGTCAGCTTGTTTGTTGAATCCTATGCGGCACAGGCACCATTGCCTAGTCATCATACGTGCAGACAATGTAATTATCAAAGGTTATATTATACTTAGTGATTTAAAGGAGAGACACATTGAGGGCTGAGTAAGTTATCCTTTATTTCACATGTAATGCTTACTTGCATGGTTCAAACATCTTACCACCTTATACCCGATTCAATGGAAAAGACTAAACGCATGCTAAAGTGCTTTGTAAAATCTAAATTATAAAATGAATTTGCCAAATTAAATTACAGTTTTAGGTATTATTGAATTTGTTTGTATGAAAATATTGTTTGTTTGAAAATATTGCTCCTGTTATATGCTCTTGTTCATTGTTCCCAATTTGGAATGTCCTTATTTGTTTGATCATACTGTTCCCTGTTGTGCAGTGTTATCTATAAATGGTCTTTTCCTGTGATCCCTGACAATATTGTTAGGTGCAGATATCAAAAGATAAATCATACCTAAATTCACTACACAAGTTGTTTACATATCTCGATTAACAACCAATAATTTGCATTTGAAGATAGAGCTTTGTAAGGATAGTGGATGAGGATGAAATAAAAAGAAATAATAAAAAGCAGACAGATGAAAATACATTTTTATTCATTGACATGTAGACGCAAGGAACTGCAGATGCTGGTTTACAAAAAAAGACACAAAGTGCTGGAGTAGAACAGCAGGTCAGGCAGCATCTCTGGAGAACGTGGAGAGGTGATGTGTTGGTTCCCGACCCAAAACCGCCTCTCCATGTTCTTTAAACATTGACAACTGCATAGGTGAAAACATTGTGCAGTGCAATCGGAATGCAAAGGTGCTTTTTTATAAAGGATTGAGAGCTTCATAAAAGTGTTTCCTCTTTTTCAACTGATGTCTCAGATTGAGTCAAATACGGTTCCTTCCAAGACACCTGGCAAGAAGCATCCTGCCAGTCAACCATCAATGTATGCTGTATGTATTGATTTTGCCAGGTACATGTATTGATAGCAGAATATGATCTCTGCTGTCAAATTGTGAGATTCCAAGTTCCAAGGGACATCAGGGCCACAGTAAGGGATCAGATTCTGCTGAATCACCCACCTTATGATCTGAAACACCATTTATTGCCCGCGGAGCCATTGGTACTAATCAATATGTGTAGGAAGAAATTGCAAATGCTTGTTTACACCGAAGATAGACACAAAATGCTGGAGTTCGTTCGCTCGTGTGTCAGACGACGTATAGCTCGCTGTTGGCTTCTGTCATCGTCCAACATGTTGACAGAATTGGTCGCACGATTCGTCACAGAGTGCATTGTGTCGTCGTTTCCGGGGATCGCCAGGAGGAGGCTTCTGTCATGATCCCCAATGCTGGAGTAACTCAGCGGAACAGACAGCAATCCTTCTATCCATAGATGCTGCCTGTTACAATACACAATACAATACAATTCAATTTATTGTCATTTGGACCCCTTGAGGTCCAAACGAAATGCCGTTTCTGCAGCCATACATTACAAACAAATAGACCCAAGACACAACATAATTTACATAAACATCCATCACATTGCTGTGATGGAAGGCCAAAAAAACTTATCTCTCCCCTGCACTCCCCACCCCCCCCCCCCCGATGTCAGAGTCAAAGTCAAAGCCCCCGGCGGGCGATGGCGATTGTCCCGTGGCCATTAAAGCCACGCCGGGTGATGCAAGGTCGCACACCGGGTTCTTGATGTTAGAGCCCCCGGCGTGCGCTCGCAGTCCCGCGGCCATTCCAAGCCGCGCGGGGCGATGGTGTAAGGCCCCGCTCCAGGAGCTCTTCAACCCCGCAACTTGGGCGGGAGAAGTCGCCGTTGCGGAAGCCCCGAAAAGCGGTCTCCCAGCAGGGACCCGCGGGCTCCCGGTGCCGCCGTCCGCCAAACCCGCAGTTGCAGCCACCGAATCTCCGGAGGTCGGGCTGCAGCAGCGTCCACCACCGCTCCACCCGCTCTGGACTCGGCCAGCTCCGCGACGGTGAGGTGAGTAGTCGGCACCACAGCCCCCGGTCTTCCTGTTGGAGGCCGCTCCTCGTTGCAGCCCCAACGACAACGGAGACCCGACAAAGAAAAGGTCGGGTCTCCCGTGCAGGGAGAGATTTAAAAGTTACCCCCTCCCCCCCACACCACCCCCACCCCCCCACACACATACCCCAACAAAAAATAACAAAAACTACATAAAAACATAGACATAAAATAATAAAAACGCAGACGGACTGCAGAGGCCGCTGCTGACGAAAGTCGCGCCGCCCACCGAGTTGAGTTACTCCAGTTTTGTGTCTATCTTCGGTACTGATCAATAGGTCAGTTTGGCTCATTAATTAAAGCTAGATCACTCAACAAAAGTTATTTCCTCATGAAGAGCCCTGGAAATGTGGAATGTTTTACCTAATAGACTGGATCAGTTGAAATTTGAAAATTTCCTACTGATATCTACAAAATTGTTTTAGAAAAGGATATCGAAAGAGTATGGAACAAAGGAAATTAATATTATTGATGTCAGTTAGCTATTTTGTATCAAGTAAAGAAAGTTTCAGACACAAAACATTACCTATTCCTTTTTCCATAGATGCTGCCTGACCCACTGAGTTCCTCCAGCATTTTGTGTCTATTTTGCATCTGAGTTGGCCAAATGATGTACCAGAGCCAAGTGGCAGATTACTTTATTTTACATTGACTTTCATTGCTAACCAATTTGTTTCCCGCTTCCTGGTCCCCCTGCCTACCCATATAAACAATCTTGTGCCTTTGCCTAATTTTGATACTCTCTGTTTCTGGTGAAGATGTTTTCCATTTTCTGACTGTTCCACCGAAGGGCCTGTTTCCACACTGTATCGCTAAACTAAAGTTTAGTTTAGCGATACAGCGTGGAAACAGGCCCTTCGGTCCACCGATTCCATGCCGACAAATGATCACCTATATCTTCTCCCATACCTTTGCGGTTGATCCTCTTTCTGGTAGGTAGTCAATCCTGAACCCTCATGTTTGTCGGTCCCTCTAGTGGGTGTTCTATCTATCCAGCAAATATCAGTCATAAATGATAGGAGCAGAATTAGGCCATTTGACCCATCAAGTCTACTTCGCCATAGTCATGACCATCAGTCACAGCACAACATTGACAATAGCAGTACAGATTAACTGAACCCTGTCACCAAACTCTTTGATATTGTGCACCCTCTGTAGTACAATTTTCTGTATGTGGAGGATTCTCATGGTTATTTGGTTATGAAGTCAATACAAGATCTGTTTTGAGAGGAGTGATGAGTGAACAGATCTGAGTCTATTATGCAACTGAAAGAATATGCTGATGTGATGTCAATAACCCCAATATGGATAAATGGTAAATTGTCTATTTTGGGAAGAAAAATGTAAATCTTAGCATATCATCCAAATTGTGAGAGGTTGTCCAAGCTCATTGTACAGAAGGTTCTGTACAACAGAGTACATGATTTACAATAGTCCTGTCTGCAGTTGCAGCAAATAATTAGGAAAGCTAACAGTGTTATTGTTGATCGGTAGCAGAATATAATAGTAGAACAGTTATACTTCATTTATATGATTTCAGTTTCAGTTTAGTTTATTGTCACGTGTACCAAGGTACAGTGAAAAGATTTTGTTGTGTGCCAACCAGTCAGCAGAAAGACAATACATGATTACGGTCGATCTATTTACAGTGTATAGAAGGGAATGATAGAGATGCTGTCTGTTACTCCAGCATTTTGTGTCTACCTTCAATTTTAAGTTCAAGTTTTTCAAGTTCACATTTATTGTCACATGCACCAATTGGTACACTGAAATTTGACCTACCGTACAGCCATACGAATAAAAGGAACACAATACACAATTGAAATTAACATAAACATCAACTACAGCGGATTCAACGTTTCTCATTGTGATGGAAGGCAATAAAGTTCAGTTATCCTCCTCTTTGCTCACCCGTGGTCGGGGCCATGAATCCTCCGCAGTCACCGCTACGGACGGCCCAATGCACAGGCCCTCTCGCTGGGATGATCGAAACTCCGGCGTCGGAACGGAGGATCACACTCTATAGCTTGGAGTCTCTGAATCAGCCGCTTCTTACCGGAGACCATGGCTTCCGAAGTCCACGGGCCGAGCTCCAACACTGCTGATCCTCGGCAAAAGATCCCAGGCCTCCCGCAATGGT
Source organism: Amblyraja radiata (assembly GCF_010909765.2). Taxonomy (NCBI): domain Eukaryota; kingdom Metazoa; phylum Chordata; class Chondrichthyes; order Rajiformes; family Rajidae; genus Amblyraja; species Amblyraja radiata. The sequence goes on along the minus strand of NC_045981.1, from coordinate 16,977,740 downwards.
AAAGTCAATGCCGCGTCCACAGCTAGAAGCTGCGCAGACCGCTGTTCCACGATGTTAAAGTCAGCAGGCCCAACATTCCGGAGCTCCGACACTGGCTATCCCCGGCAAGGGATCACCCCGCTCAGCGATGGTAATTCAGCGCTGCGCCCGGTCTCCAGTAGGAAAGGCCACGCCAATCCAGTTGGTAGGCCGTGAGGGGGAGGCGAAGATGCAACACGCAGAAAAGATGCATCTTTGTCCAGGTAAGTGACTGAAAAACGGTTTCCACCTATTCCCCCCCCCCCTCCCCTCCCCTCACCACCCCCACTTAAAACAAACTGAGAAACATTAAAACATACATTTAAACGCACTAAAAACAAAAAAGGCGAAAGGACTAACGAGCTGCTGGCGAAGCAGCCACTGCGGTGGTGCCACCCGATGGACAAATAAACCAGCATCTGCAGTTCTTTCCTGCGCATGATAGAGAGGTTTGAGAGATTGATCATGGAGCAAATCAACTCCTACCTCGACAAAAACCTGGACCCACTGCAGTTCGCTTACCGCCACAACAGATCAACGGTGGATGCGATCTCGCTGGCCCTCCACTCCGATCTGGACCACTTGGACAACAAAAACTCATATGTCAGGCTGTTATTCATCGATTACAGCTCGGCATTTAACACAATCATCCCCTCCAAGCTGGATACCAAACTCGCAGAATTGGGTCTCTGCGCATCCCTCTGCAATTGGATCCTCGACTTCCTCATTCACAGACCACAGTCTGTTCGTATTGGTGGAAATGTGTCAGCCTCGATAACAATCAGCACGGGAGCACCTCAAGGCTGCGTGCTCAGCCCCCTGCTGTACTCACTCTATACTCATGACTGCGTAGCCAGTCACAGTGCGAACTCCATCATCAAGTTCGCTGACGACACCACTGTTGTGGGGCGTATCACTGATGGGGATGAGTCGGAGTATAGAAGAGAGATCGAGCAACTGTCCATATGGTGCCAGCGCAATAACCTGGCCCTCAACCCCACAAAACTAAGGAACTGATTGTGGACTTTGGAAGGAGTAGGAGGGGGACCCACAGCCCCATTTATATCAACGGGTCGATGGTTGAAAGGGTCAAGAGCTTCAAATTCCTGGGTGTGCACATCTCTGAAGATCTTTCCTGGTCCGAGAACACTAATGCAATTATCAAGAAAGCTCATCGGCGCCTCTACTTCCTGAGAAGATTACGGAGAGTCGGTTTGTCAAGGAAGACTCTCTCTAACTTCTACAGGTGCACAGTAGAGAGCATGCTGACCGGTTGCATCATGGCTTGGTTCGGCAATTTGAGCGCCTTGGAGAGGAAAAGACTACAAAAAGTAGTAAACACTGCCCAGTCCATCATCGGCTCTGACCTTCCTTCCATCGAGGGGATTTATCGCAGTCGCTGCCTCAAAAAGGCTGGCAGTATCATCAAAGACCCACACCATCCTGGCCACACACTCATCTCCCTGCTACCTTCAGGTAGAAGGTACAGGAGCCTGAAGACTGTAACAACCAGGTTCAGGAATAGCTACTTCCCCACAGCCATCAGGCTATTAAACCTGGCTCGGACAAAACTCTGATTATTAATAACCCATTTTCTGTTATTTGCACTTTATCAGTTTATTTATTCATGTGTGTATATATTTATATTATGGTATATGGACACACTTATCTGTTTTGTAGTAAATGCCTACTATTTTCTGTGTGCTGAAGCAAAGCAAGAATTTCATTGTCCTATACAGGGACACATGACAATAAACTCACTTGTACTTGAACTTGATGATAAGGGAATAACGTTTAGTGCAAGGTAAAGTCAGCTAGGTTCAATCAAGGATTGTCCGAGGGTCATGAAAGAGGTAGATAGTTGTTCAGCACTGCTCTCTGGTTGTGGTAGGATGATCCAGTTAACACCTGGGAAGAAACTGTCCCCAAATCTGGCGGTGTGCGTTTTCACACTTCTATACCTTTTGCCTGATGGGAGAAGGGAAAAGAGGGAGTGACTAGCGCACGACTTGTCACGTGGAGTAGTGTATATAATATTGCTCTTCACATTTAAGCAAATAGGTTAATGAGTTGCAAGTGATTCAGAGAAGGTATAGTGGAATAATACCTGGAATGGACAACTTGTCTTTGGAAGAAAGGTTAGACCGGCTGAGCTAGTATGACTACAAAGTAGATGAATGAGAAGTGGCTTGACTGAGAGGTCTTGACAGGGTGTATTTGGAGCAGATACTTTCTCTTTTGAAGAATCTAGAACAAGTGATTGACTATTTAAAAAGAATGGTCCCCCATAGAGAGAGAGAGGGGGGGGGGCAGAGAGAGGGAGAGAGAGAGAGACAGAGAGAAAAAGAGAGAAAGAGTGGGTGAGAGAATGAGAGAGAGAGAGAGAGAGAAGAGGAGAAAGGCATACAGTACAGAAACAGGCCCTTCTGCCCATCTGATCCATGTGGATTCTGAAGCACCAATTTCAATTATCACAATACGAATGCCATTTTTATTGACCCTGTATTTCCACAAGATCCCTTCAAATTCTACCATTCCCATATTGGGACCAACTTACAGCTGTCAGTTTTCCTACCAATCAACAATCCAGGATATGGGAGAAAATTGGAACACATATGGTCATTGACAGAACATGCCAAGTCTACACAGTCAGCAACGGTGGTCAATATGGAACCTATATCACTGGAGCTGTGAGGCATCAGCTCTCCTATATGTCATGACACTGTACCGTCATTTGAAATGAGACAAGGTTTTGTTCTCAAAGGTTTTCAAACTCTCTTTCTAAAGACACTGGAAGCAGAGATTTTGCAGACTTATAGATAGCAAGTTAATAAACAAGGGGCTGTAAGAGCTTAAAATATGCAATTGAATATGCATTCAGATCAACCATGATCCTACTAAATGGTGGAACAGGCTTGAAGGACCAGATAGGTTACTCCTGCTCCCAAAACATATGTTGCAATGTTAATCTAGGGGGTTGCCTCCTGGAGCAAACTATCAGACCATATTCGCCTAAGATGTAGAAACTCACTGCAAATTTTATCCCCATGGTTTCACAAATTTCCACAAGTTGATAGCCATTACTCATCACCTGCACTGCCATGCTTGTCTTAAAATACTATTTAATCATTTAACTTAATTCTTTCAAACGTTACCACGTGACATCCCACACTCAAAGTTCACTGTGCTTTTAGCAAGGACCACAGATTTAGTTTCCCCAACAGATAAAGTTTCTCCTGCAGATTTAGTTCTCAATGCCAGACACTATATGTGCTGAATAAGATTTTCAAAAGCAGTTTAAAAATGAGCAAAAAAAGCAATTAAGTAGTTTAGCATGATTAGCAAATCCACATACCTCAGCAAATAATTCATCAGTTTCTGATGAGGTAATGGAAAGGGGTCCTAGCTAAAGGGCAGAGCAGTCGACTTTTAAATTTTATGAGGCAGTACTGTATAATGAGTTTGTTGAGAGGGACAGATTTTTTCCGTAGTCAGTTCAGTAACGTGACAGATGCTAGACTGACCACTGTCTAATCTTGTCTGTCATCTCCACCAACTTAGCTTCTAAATGGTGAAAATAAATGGTGCCACAGTAAATTAAATGTCGACGGGGTCAAGGACACCTCAAAACAGAAACATTGCTTGATCTACTTGTATCTCACACCTTATTATTTCTCATCATAATGAGCCTCAGAATTCCCACGGTGTTTTGCTCTGCTTTTGAGGTTCATTATAATAAACAACTTTGAAGAGACTTCTCTGCTAGAAAATACTAAAACTGGTTTGATAAGAATAACAAGATCTCCAGGAACTAATTTATCACAAATGCATTGTGTTCTCAGAGGGAAATGGCACATGGTACATGGGCCAAAGGAGCAGGTCCGCAGGTATATGAAACTTCTGAATTACAAGTCAATGGGTGAGTGAATAGAAGGCAGGACACCAACCAACCAATCACAAATGCAATGTGTTTCCAGAGGGAAAGTACTGTTATGGCACATGGAACAAAAAAAGCAGATCCGCAGACATTTGAAACTTAAAAATCAGCTGGTAGGTGAATACAAATCAGGATATCAAGCAACCTGCCAATAACCATTACAATGCAAGAATATGTCTCTAGTAACCAAGGTCATTTACAGTCAAAACAGAATACCCTATCAAGAGCCAGGAATAAAGGAGTACAGAGTGGCAGTCACTGTCTGCTGGAAGGTGATTGTTGAATATGATATTTATTCATATCAATATTCATATGATATGAATGATTGATCCCATCCCACAGCATGCTATCCATTACAATCTTGGAATTCCCCAAATCTAGCAAAAGCCATCCATTAGAAGAAAAACAATAAGGCCTCTGAAGGATATGAAACCCTACGTGAGGCAGAAAATAACTTTTCATGCAAATTCATGATCTCATCACAAAAAAGAAGAGCATGTCATAGGATGTCTGATACACCATAACTGTGACCGTATTTACGAGAGAAGGGCGTCCACGCAGTCTATTATAGACAGCTTTCTCCCCTCTTCCTTCTAGCCACAGAGACAAGAGGCACAGTACATATTCCATCCATCAGGGGTTATAGTACTGCCCAGTAAATCCACTGAATTCACAATACAGCGCATGGTCTTTTTTGATTTCATGAAAGGCTCTGTCAACCAAGAAGAAATATGAGAATCCTTCTCAAATTGCAATGCCCTCGGAAATTTGTTCGCATTTCACATTTGCCACACAATGACGTGCAAAAGATTAAAGATGCTAGAAATTTGGGGTATAAACAGAACATGCATTGGTTTATTTTTGTCATGTGTACTGAGGCATTGTGAGAAATTCTGTTTTGTGTGCTATTTGGGCAAATTATGTTGTACATGAGTGCATCGGGTCATGCTATAGAAAAAATAAACATAGTGTAGAATATAGTGTAGGAAAGAACTGCAGATGCTGATTTAAATCGAAGGTAGACACAAAATGTAAATTGAAAGTAGACATAAAATGGTCAGAATATTATGTTGCACAGAGTCGCTTGCCCAGAGTTGGGGAATCGAGAATCAGAGGACATAGGTTTAAGGTCATAGGTTTAAGATTTAATAGGAACCTGAGGGATAACTTTTTTACACAAAGGGTGGTGTGTACATGAAAGGAGCTGCCGGAGGAGGTGTTGAGGCAGGTACTAACGCAACATTTAAGAAACATTTAGACAGGCACATGGATAGGACAGGTTTAGAGGGATATGGGCTAAACTCAGGCAGGTGGGACTGTGCAAGTTTCATCTGTGTGCAATATGGGTCTGTTTCCATGTTGTTAGACTTTATGAATGTGAGCAATGAAGGACATGCACAACCACCTCTGGTGGGTGGATCACATTTTTTTTGCATGAAAATGTACCTTGGACAGGTACATGGACAGGAAAGGTTTAGAGGGATATGGGCCAAACATAGGCAGGTGAGACCAACGTAGATGGACACATGGGTGGTTTGGGTAAATTGGACTGAAGGGCTTGTTTCCGTGTTGTATGACACAAGACTCCTGGAACAAGCACTCTTCCCTGAGCTCTGTTGTGGCAGGAATCTTCAAAAAGGAATTAAAATGTTTCAAGGACATTGTTAAAATCTCCTTGAAAACATGTCCCCGTCTCATAGGAAACACCGAGACATGACCGGACAGAAGAGAGAAGAAGCATCTCGGCAGACACTGAACACCTTCTGTTTTTCTACAGCATGTCCACAAGTCTCGGTTTCTGCAGAGATATTTTCAACCATCTCATAACTTGACTGGAAGCAAGAATTCCTCGACTCCGGGCAACTATCCAAGAAGGAAAAGATCACAAACGTTGCTCTTCTTGATACCTATGAAAGACTTGGAGCTGGAGGTAGGGGATGTCATTTAAAGGTAACTGAAGAATATTTGCAAAAGAAAAGAAGCAATAATGACTAAATAAGGAGATTTTTTTGGTCCACTGAGACCATACCAGTTGTACATCTATACCCTCTCCCCAATAAAGTTTACATATTCTTATCCAGCTCACTTTAAAACACTACAATTGAATCTGCTTCTGTGATGTACTTTTCAGGTAGCCTTCTGTGTAATTTTGCACAGTTTTGAAGAAATATTTAATTGTGTTTTCAGTCAGGCATTGGAATGTCTGAGCTGAACTTCAACACTAGTTACTGTTTTCCTAGAACGTTTGGCTCCTTCAGTGATAGAGAATACATTACTAGCAAATAGTTTATGAGTAAGAGGCATTCCAAAAGAATGACATGCAATGGGAATGTTAAATTTGCAGAAAATAGTGTATGGAGATGTCATTGGAAGCATATGTCTGTAACTCCCATGGAAAAAAATCCACCCTACTTAGAAGGTTCTAGGCATTTCCCTTGTTCTAGATGGGTCATTGATTGTCCTCCTACCTCACCTCTAACATTTCTTCAGATTTCTCCTGGCATCCCTTTCATCATCTTTCTGCAGTTCTGTTCTCACCATCACTCTGTCACATCAAGAAACAGCTTTCCTCCCAAGAATTCATAAAGTAAGGGCCTAACACAACTCAACATTCATGTTAGTGATAGATTGTTGAAGGTCCTCCAGCAGGCCAATCCAAGGAGCCAGTCATAGGTTCAAATAGCACAGAAACAGGCCCTTCACCTCAATTCATCCTTGCTGACCGAGAATGGTCATTTTTTAAAATCTAACGAGAATGGTGTGAGGTATTTCCCTTCTAGTCTAGACATTTATATCTTTGGGAATGCAAGTTTCAATTCTCCATTTGTTCACACATCCTAAAACCTGCAACCCCAATAAATAGCTAATGTCATCACGGGTGCTCCTTTTATAAACTTGGGTTAAGCATGTCAAATATTTTAATATTTATTTTGACTTTATTGATGAACATTTCAGCTCCAATTAATTGGGTGCCACTGTGGCGCAGCTCATACAGTTGTTGCGTCATAATGCCAGAGGCCTAGGTTCAAGAAGTACAAACATTGTTAACAAATGGGTCAATGCCAATGTTGAATTATTTTGTATTTACCATTAAAAGAGTTAACAGGTTTAAAATCCATCATGCTCTTCACAATGAATGAATGAATGTTTATTGGCCAAGTATGTACACATACAAGGAATTTGCCTTGGTGCTCCGCTCGCAAGTAACAACACGAAATAGTAACAATTAAGAATGACACATAGAACATGAAACATCTATATAATTAAAAGTCTCATCTTGACCACTTACTGTCTGTGCTGTACATTGATTTTTTTTTAAAACACTATCGCTATGATTTTTGGCCATCTTACTCACAGTCCTCCTCCGCTGAGCAGGCCCTGAGGATTTTTCGCATCGATGAAAAAAAAAAAAAGTTATGGGTGTTTAAAAAACCTTGTGATCCTCTCGCCTGTCAATCACCGCGATGAAGCACCTTCCGGGGGGGGGGGGGGGGGGGGGGCAGGACTATAAAACCCCGGATGCCTGTACATGACTCAGTCACTCTGCAAGATCGCGAGGGAGAGGCCACGACTCTCAATCTAAGCTGTGAATCAACTGAACTGTGAGTCTGCAATGTACTTGCAATAAATGATTTCTTAACCCTTAATGAAAATGAAATTAGCTGTTTGGTCTGCCATGGGCTTGAAACTGCAATGGCAATGGATATGAAATGAAAATGCAATGAACTGTTTGGCTTGGGCTGCCCTGTGCTTGAAACTGAAATGGCAATGGAAATGAAATGAAAATGCAATGAGCTGTTTGGCTTGGCCTGCCCTGTGCTTGAAACTGCAATGGCAATGGAAATAAAATGAAAATGCAATGAACTGTTTGGTTTGGTCTCCCATGTGCTTGAAACTACAATGGTAATGGAAATGAAATGAAAATGCAATGAGCTGTTTGGCTTGGCCTGCCCTGTGCTTGAAACTGCAATGGCAATGGAAGTGAAGTGAAAATGCATTCAGCTGTTTGGCCTGCCCTGTGCTTGAAACTGCAATGGCAAAGGGAGTGAAATGTAAATGCAAACAGCTGTTTGGCCTGCCCTGTGCTTGAAACTGCAATGGCAATGGAAATGAAATGAAAACGCAATCAGCTGTTTGGCTTGGCCTGCCCTGTGCTTGAAACTGCAATGGCAATGGAAATGAAATGTAAACGCAATCAGCTGTTTGGCTTGGCCTGCCCTGTGATTGAAACTGCAATGGCAATGGAAGTGAAATGAAAACGCAATCAGCTGTTTGGCCCGCCCTGTGCTTGAAACTGCAGTGGCAATGAAAGTGAAATGAAAATACAATCAGCTGTTTGGCCTGCCCTGTGCTTGAAACTGCAATGGCAATGGAAGTGAAATGAAAATGCAATCAGTTGTTTGGCCTGCCTTGTGCTTGAAACTGCAATGGCAATAGAAGTGAAATGAAATTGGACCCACAATACCTCAACACTGGTCAAGAAGGCTCACCAGCGTCTCTTCTTCCTGAGGAGACTAAAGAAGGTCCATCTGTCTCCTCAGATCCTGGTGAACTTCTACCGCTGCACCATCGAGAGCATTCTTACCAACTGTATCACAGTATGGTATGGCAACTGCTCTGTCTCTGACCGGAAAGCACTGCAGAGGGTGGTGAAAACTGCCCAGCGCATCACCGGTTCCTCACTCCCCTCCATTGAGTCAGTCCAAAACAAGCGATGTCTGCGGAGGGCGCGCAGCATCGTCAAGGACTGCTCTCACCCCAGCCACAGTCTGTTTACCCTCCTCCCATCCGGGAGGTGCTACAGGTCTCTCCGTTGCCGGACCAGCAGGTCCAGGAACAGCTTCTTCCCTGCGGCTGTTACATTACTTAACTCTGCACCTTGGTGATTGCCAGTCACCCCTCACCCCCGGACACTCCTTCCCCCAGAAAAATTGTACTACTACTACTGTATATATATTTATTGCTCATTATTCTATGTTCGCTCTTCTGGGGAGATGCTAACTGCATTTCGTTGTCTCTGTACTGTACACTGCACAATGACAATAAAGATTGAATCTGAATCTGAATCTGAATCTGATGAAAATGCAATCAGCTGTTTGGCCTGCCCTGTGCTTGAAACTGCAATGGCAATAGAAGTGAAATGAAAATGCAATCAGCTGTTTGGCCTGCCATGTGCTTGAAATTGAAATGGAAATGAAATTAAATGAGTTGTTTGGCGTGCTTGAAACCACTAATTTCGTCCCACAAGGCCCCTATTAGCCGAGAACCCAGTCCTTTTTGCCCAAAATGCCCGTATTATTCCAGGATAATCTTGGCCCAAAAGGCCCATGCCAGCCCAGGAAAAGTCCAGAAAAAGTGCCTTTCACTGAGATTTCACTCTTTAAAGAAAAATAGACCATTTGGCCCATCAGGCATGTACTAGCCTAGGAGGAGTCCCTTCGGCCCATCAGTAAGTATTCCCCCTGCAAGTATTAAACCTCACCCCAGTATTTTTCTCCATTGGCTCCCTGTGAGATCCAGGCCAGGATAGACTTTCCTCCTTCATTGCTGTGATCTGCAGAAAAATATGAAAAATGTCTAAAATTGATTCTCCACCCTCTCCCCTTTCTCTCTCTCTCTCTCTCTCACAGAGTCTCTCACCTGTTTTGGGCAGAATTTCTGGCAGTTTCTGAGCTGCCAGCCCACAGGCCTGAGTGACTGAGCTGCCAGCCCACCAGGCCTGAGTGATTGAGCTGCCAGCCCACCAGGCCTGAGTGACTGAGCTGCTAGCCCACCAGGCCTGAGTGACTGAGCTGCCACCCCACCAGGCCTGAGTGACTGAGCTGCCAGCTCAATAATCCATTCGGCCCACAATGTCCATACTAGCCCTCTGGAAACCGGTCCCTTCGGCCTACAACACCCATACTAGCGCTCCAGAAAGCCCCCCCCCTCCCTTCCCCCTGCCCACTGGCCACCAATATTGGAATTGGTGGAGAGGTGGAATATTGCATTGGGTGACCAGCCCTCCCATGTGAACATGGGACCCAACTGGTCCCACTTTAGTCTAGTTCAGGGACGGGGAAACTTTTCATGTTGGAAGGCCGCATTAAGTTAGCTGTAATCTAATAAGGCCGCATCCTAGAAACTACAATTAGACATAGGATTATTTCATTGAATCTTCTTTTACTCTTTGGTATTTTAAATTTAAAGATTAAAATTCATTTAAAGATTAAAATAAAAATAATAAAAGACGAACAAAAACATATTAATAAAAATAAAAGGATTTGTTCTACAAAATTTGGATTTATTCAAAAGGCCGCACTTAATGGCCTAGAAGGCCGCATGAGGCCTTAAGGCCGCAGGTTCCCCACCCCTGGTCTAGTTAATAATAAAACAAGGGAGAATCTAATCACCTGCACTTGACATTCAATACACACAGCATCACTGAACCTTGCACTATCTAACAGATGACAGTTACTATTGAACAGAAATGTACTGGACCAGCTACACAAGTACTGTGGATGCAAAAAGGACAGATCGGTGCTTCCTGTAAATTAATTAATAGCATGAGAGAAAAAATATCATTAAACAGAAATGAGGCCATAAATAAATTGCTGCATTTTTTCCACACGCCACACCATTTCTACACTTGTTTAAAAACCCTTTAACTAGCATATATGTACGACAAAATGACTTTTTATCTTTATTTCAACATCATAGGTATTTTAGCAGAACTTGACTAATATCTTGCTTAATTTATCTCAAAAACTCAATAATATTACAAACAGCATCTAGTGTGTGTAATGTAGTTTTATTTAAGTTACTAAAGGAGGTCAGATATCTGTAAGGATTGCTCCAATCATCTAAGAGCTTTGGTGAGGAAGTTGTAGCAATCCCAGAAAGATGATGTAAGTAGAATTATGTTTTTATGATTTTTAAACCATGAAATGAAATATAGAGAGAGGAACTGAAACATAACAAAGTCATAGATGGGTGATATTTTTGCTATTTTTGTAAAATCTGTTTTTTATATATTGATACATGGCCACAGACTAAATATACAGTATCGTATCAAAATGGCTGGAAGAATTATATCAGAAAGCATGACAGTTTATCGGAAAGAAAACATATTGCTAAAGGGCAGAGACACAGAGTGAGCTGATATGTGCTGAATGTATTTCTGTGAGATAAAAATAGTGGTAATTCTGGAAGTAGGAGAATTGAAAACAGTAAAGTGAAAATAATAAAATCCTCAAATGGATTCAAACATTGCACTTAGAAAAAGGACAAACAGACTTTTGCATCGGGAGGGATTAAATAGAAAATCAAGTGGGCTATCATTAGTTGGTGCAAGTCATTGTTAAACAAGAGTTGAAATATATATATAACCTTTGGGCAAGAAATTTAAAAGAATTTTGAAACCATGGAATTTTTGGAATGCTGATTAACCAGGATGTTAGCAGGCATTAGAGGATTTAGTTATGATCAAAAACTTGAACATGCACATGGGTAGAGCAGAGAAGGCTGAGAGGGAATGTTGAAAATATTGCAGAGAGATTTGAGATATTAAATAGTAAATTGCTATTTCAATGATTAGCAAATTGACATTAAGGAGGGTATAAATGTAGGATTAATTCCGAAAGTTAAATAAAGTGTGTTTTATACTTGCTGCCGAAGGTTATCATAATATTGAATGCATTATACATCTGTTACCCCAAATCTACTTCAGAATTTTACCATCTGAAGCCTTTTTAAATTTCAATTGTACAAATCATACATTAATTCAATTTTTAATTCTCCCCATCACATCTCCCCGACAAGATAGGGACAATTTTCCATGGTCAAGTAACGCACAAACTGGCAGATCTTTGGGGTGTGGGAGGAAATCAGAGTACCCAGATAAAACCCAGGCAATCACAGGGAGAACATGCAAAGTTTGCACAAAAAGCATCTGAGGTCAAGATTAGGCCTATTTCTCTGGAGCTATGAGGCTGCAGCTCCACTAGCCCTGTCATTGTACTGTGCGGTACTTAGCTAGCTTCAGTTTTTGCCCAGTATTGAAACAATGCACTGAATGGGCTCCCTGATCCAAAAAACTCTTTATTGAAAATATAATAATTTTGACTAATTTGAAATCTAACATCAGAATTATTTTGTTATTGCAGTAAAAGCAACATGACTCTGGCTTAATGGCTGAGAAGCTTTGGCAATATCAGGAAAAAGCATTGACCAAGGGAAATGGAAGCTTTCTTCTTCATGATCATCATCACTGCAGCACTCATCAGTGGATTCATTTATTGTAACATTGGCTTCTATGAGGCTCAAGTTGACAGCCATGTAGGAAAGCCCAACTTCATCATAATTTTAGCTGATGACATCGGATGGGGAGATCTTGGTGCAAACTGGCCACTGACTAAAGAAACACCAAATCTGGACAAGATGGTTCAGGGTGGAATGAGGTATGGATGTTGGGGAAGGGAAGATGGAAGGGGGGAAAGAAAGGATGTGAGAGTTGAGAAGATGTTGGAAGGAGGATGTTGGGTTGCCAACAATCCCATATTTTAAAGGATGCCTCGTGAGAAATTCAGCTTAAATCATTCTGTTCCTCATATAAATGTTCCAATCCAATACTATACTTAATAGGATTGAATTTCTTGCTGGTCCCGAATAGTTGGGTGACTGTAGGACAAGGAAAATCCAGGTGTAACCCAACTGTTGATAGCTCAGGATTTTGTGATCAATGAAAAATGCTGTCAGCTCATTGCTGAATTCAGCATTAAATACAACCTATCCTTGAACAACCGTCCCAGGTCTACTTCTGGGTTTCACAGAAACCCAATGTCAATCAAGCCCCATCCAAATGAGCAGTGCGGGAGCCCACTCTTACTGTACCCTTTCCAAAACATCATTCCACAGTAGGCTCTTACAGTTTGGCTTTCTTCCCAACCAATTGTTCAAGCGCTTTTGATTGCAACATGCGCCTTAATTTAGTTCAACAAAGAAACTGACAAGTTACTAAAGAACCTACACTAACCACTTTACAGTGGCCGAACAATTTGCTACTCACGGCAAACAACACCCTCAAATGCACTGCCCACAATTCATCCCTGAAGTACAATGCTGACAAATTGAGGGTTCTCTCACCTTACTGTTAGGTAAGGAGTTAGGTAATGAGTTGCAGGATTTAAACTTTGTGATGATGAATAAATGGTGAAATGTGGTGGAGTCAGATCCAATCACTACTTTTTAGACAGCCACTAAAATAACTAAAGCATATAAGTAAATAGACCTAATGCTGGCAAATGGGATTAGTGTAGGTGGGCAAAAAGGTCCGGATGGATATGATACGACTGTGAATGTATATGATGCAGCCAAGAATATCCTTGGGGGATAACAGAGATAACAGGAAAATGACCTCTTACAAGTGACTCTCTGGCTAGGACGTAAATGAAACCAGGGTCTAACCTCACCCAGCTGGATGCAAGTACAATGCCTGAAATTTTAGAAGCGTTTGTGCTTCCACAACAATTACTGAATAAGCAAATAGATGAATCCTTCAAATTGTGTACTCCCCTGCTTTGCCTTGGTGCCATTATGAAACATAGAAACATAGAAAATAGGTGATGAAGTAGGCCATTTGGTCCTTCGAGCCAACAACGCCATTCATTATGATCATGGTTGATCATCCAAAATCAGTACCCCGTTCCTGCTTTTTCCCCATATCCCTTGATTCCGTTAGCTCTTCTAACTCACTCTTGAAAACATCCAGTGAATTGGCCTCCACTGCCTTCTTTAGCAGAGAATTCCACAGATTCACAACTCTCTGGGTGAAAAAGATTTGTCCTCATCTCAGTACGAAATGGCCTACACCTTATTCTTAAACTGTGGCCCTTGGTTTTGGACTCCCCCAACATGGGAAACATTTTTCCTGCATCTAACCTGTCCCCTTAAGAATTTTATATGTTTCTATGTTGAGATAGGATTTCTTAAAACCCATTCTTGTGATTGATTGACGTTGATTGAATGGCAAGTGATGGAGGCTGTTCTATTCCTACAGGAGTTGCCTATTTTTGTAGAGACACGCATCTACTCACAGTTCAGTCACAAAATGATTTGCATTTGTCTCCTTTTATGTTCAGCCACTTGGGGAATTGGCAGGATGACTACAAAGAATAACACTGGCTTTCTGGAACAACAACAAAGACTAGCAGCTGTGGAAATAGAGCAAAGAAGTGGTCGGGTTATTCTTTGCAACAAACATAATGTAACTTGAATCTGAACCATGCTTCTATGTCTAATGGAAGGCAGTGGCTGATGTGTGAATGAGTATCTCACACCACAATGATTATCATGTGTAGGAATGAATTGCAGATGCTGGTTTATACCGAAGGTAGACACAAAGTGCTGGAGTAACTCAGCAGGTCAGGCAGCATCCCTGGAGAAAAAGGATGGGTGATGTTTTGGGTTGAAACCCTTCTTCAGACCCTTCTTTAGATAGATTGACTATCTACAATGATTACAGCTCTGGATAACAAGTAAAATCACCGCTACTTTGAATAGAAAGTAAGGGAAGTAGTAATTCCAGTACTTTGTGTGGGCTGTTCTTTTACTTTCCATCTGAACGATCCTCCAGCTATTTAGAAGAACAAGATTTTGCTTTATGAGAGGATATTTGTAATAATATTCTAATTTCGCTTTTCTTTTCTATTTCAGATTTAAGGACTTCCATGCAGCTGCCTCTACTTGTTCCCCGTCTCGTGCTTCACTGTTGACCGGGCGTCTGGGTTTACGGAATGGCGTCACCCACAACTTTGCTGTAACCTCAGTTGCTGGCTTACCGCTAAATGAAACTACATTGGCTGACGTTCTGAAGGAATCCAATTATTCTACAGCAGTCATTGGTATTTATAGTTTTGTTCTTGTTTCTCCAATCCTGCTATTTCTTGGTCCATTTATGAACGGCATTATTGTAGGATATAACATTTTGTGCACAATTAGAAGCACAGATAAAAAGAGACATGTGCATTCATATAAAGCAGATTCATTTTCACCTTAAATTTGTAATGTTACTCTGATTTTTATGAAATTGCAGGTAAATGAAGAACTAGTTGGCTTGCTGCATTTACGTTTCAAAAAAAAAAAATCTTAGTTCATTAGTTCAACATTTGAGGCTTAAGAATTGGTCAGTTTAATAACAGGCTAATTACTATGTTATGTAATTGCTACTCCTCACAATTAACAATTGTATCCACATTTTCCTTCCCCAGGGAGTATGAAGGATTAATTGCAATTACTTCTTGACACTGAGCGCCTGTACCATGCAACTGCAAACATATTGCTATAATGAATGAGAAAATGCCCATAACCTATGTACATTATAAAGTGCAATTCCATGCCATCTTTCAGTTCCTAATGATGTACTCCTTACTTCTTTTCGCAACAGTCAACTAAATGCAGTTTCATGTCTATTATAATATTATTTTATCAATAGCAACATTGATTTCAATTTGGAAATTTGGAAATTTGCCTAAATTTCTAGCACTGGTCTTTCTTTGGTGAATAAAGAATGGCACAGTTATGTATCATATAAATCCAGCAGTATTTCCGAATGATACAAAAAGGTGCAGTTAGGATTGCCTTCCAAGCCTTCTCACAAGTGCCAAATGAGTAGCACTTTAAATTTACTCATGTGATTTTATCAGGAATATTGACAGTGTAACGATATAGATTGGGTAATCTCCAGAACCAGGCATAGAAATTGTATTCTGGCAATAACCCACACCTTGTACATGCAGTCTGAAGAAGGGTTTCGGCCCGAAACGTCGCCTATTTCCTTCGCTCCATAGATGCTGCTGCACCCGCTGAGTTTCCCCAGCAATTTTGTGTACCTTGTACATGCAATTTAGTTTTAGGTTTATTGTTGTCATGTTGTAATGGAATCACAGACCTTCTGGCATGCAATCTTAGTTTGCTGACAAGCAAGGTGAGCTTGCTACCATGCAAACTGAGGTCAGGAGTGCTAACACATGTATGATAATCATGTTCAAAGCTTGGAGGTTTCACAACAGTTAAGGATTCTATCCTCCAACAGCATTTGCCCAGGTATTGGCAGGGAGATCTCCATTAAGGATGCAATTACAATCTGTGAATGGTCTGACATAAGGACAGAGATGCGGTGGCACAGTGGCGCAGTGGTAGAGTTACTCCCATTACATTGCCAGAGACCTGGGTTCGATCCTGACTGAATGCTGTCTGTACGGAGTTTGCACGTTCTCCCAGTGACCACGTGGGTATTGACTCTTTAAAGAGAAATGGGGGAGTACAAATCTGGATGTTTTGAGAGTAATTTTTTGGGGGGACTGCGAGTTTGGAAGTGTGGTTGCAAATAAATTCTGTGTAACAATATTGTGGACATTATTTGAGGGAGTTTTACACTGAAAAAAACAGCTGCAGCAAACAAAAGGGCGCAGTTGCTAATCCTTTACATTGTTGTTAATTGGTTGGTGTCCTGCTAGTAACGTGTTCAGCCAAACAAGATTAAGAGAGGAGTTAACCGGAGCGCTATAATCCAGATTAAATCTGTAGGATCACATCAGCATTGCATTTTCATTAATGTTAAAAACAGATTGTAATAGATCTGGTGAATAAATGTAATTCCGGAACCAACTGTGCACCTATGCTGGCCAGAATGTTAATGTTATGCCTGATGTGCTTTAACCTCCTTCATGCTACAAAGAAAATAATATCATCCCTTCACTGATTGCTTATTGTTCCTTAGGGTATAGTGTATTTTTTGACTCCACACCGAACCGTAGGAATAAAAGTCAGCCTTTCGTGGTCATGGAGATAAATTTCCCAACAGGTGCTTAGGCAGTGAGAAATGTTATGAATTGACCACATGTGCCTGACACGTGCAAAAATACTTCTACTTTCCATGAATTTCATAAACGTTTATAGTCCCCCTCAACCTACCCATGTTTTACTATGACTCTGGCTGTAAAATATAAGAAGCCATGTAATAACATCCAAAGTCCACAGATTTGTTCTATTGGATCATACAGTAAATGATCCCGATTGTGCAAACTGCTTTAAGAACATGAAATTGGCTCAAATTTCTCCTCAAGTCTTTAGCAAAAATGTTGCTCTCAGATCTGAACAGTATTACAGCATTTTCTATTTGGCGGTAACTAAGAAACCAATGTAAGTTTATCTTTGTCTGCAAGGGTATGGATTTCTAGTTATGTCCAGCGTTGTCTCATAATTTGATATTTAGTGAGGCCTGAGTGATTTGAATATGAGTGTAAAAATGACGATACTCTCCTTGCAAATAGGAATAACCCAGCTGTTCAAAATGCAAGATGGAATAAACCGTGAACTGTCTGTACCAGTTGTCAAATGAAGCAAATTTGGAATGTTTGTCACTTTGCTGGGTGAGAAAATATAAATATAACTTGCTTCAGAGGGTAAGAAATTAAGTGATTTAATCATTTGATCACAATCATGAGTTCAATGTACTCTAATAGTTTCAATAAAAATAAATATATAAAGGGATGATTTTTCAATCTAACTGAGAAATAAGACACGTACCTTAAATAATTCTTATACATTTACACTGCACACTGATAGAGTGAAATCTTTCAACTTCTCTAACCCAGAAACTGTAATTAATGGAAGTACCCAGCCTGGGTTCAGTGGGGATCCGATAATAGAATAAACCCAGATTGACTTTGGTTCCTTCTAGATCCACATGACTCCAGATGAGAACTTCTCAGTTGCTATTTTGACTGAACTACCATCCTTGCTCCACGATATGAATTTTAGGAATCCGGTCTCATGACTTTCAGAATAAAAAGAAACACCACACAGCACATTATAGCACAGGACCAACGCACAAAGTGGTTAATTATTTATCAAGTGATTGTTTAAATAAAATAATAAAATAAAACTTAATGTCTCCAAAGCACTAATTGCTTTCACTCTTTGTTTGTATTGGTCTGATATAAGAACTGACATGTGGAGAGATGTCTTCACTTAGAGGGGGGTGAACCAACAGAATTCCCCAAAGATCTGCAGAGGCCAAAAGGCTGAAGATTGAAAAAAAAGACAAAGCTGAAAGTGGTTGATAAATACCTAACTACAAGAGGCATCAAGA
Source organism: Amblyraja radiata (assembly GCF_010909765.2). Taxonomy (NCBI): domain Eukaryota; kingdom Metazoa; phylum Chordata; class Chondrichthyes; order Rajiformes; family Rajidae; genus Amblyraja; species Amblyraja radiata. The sequence goes on along the minus strand of NC_045981.1, from coordinate 16,959,654 downwards.
GATACGGGAACAGAAATATGGAATTGAGACAGATTATCATATTGAATGATGGATCTTAGTTGAAAAGCTGCATGGCCCACTTTTGCTATTTTCTGTGTTTCCATGTTTGTGTTGCAGCTTAGTAATGCATGGTACTAACATTCTGGTGATAACTTTACTGTTGACTGCGGTAGATAAGGGGTTAAACATGTTTTGAATTGCATTACACACTGTTGCCTTTTTTAGATTGCATGCATATCTCTGCCACTCATTAAAATATTCGGATGTGGTTACCACCATGCAGTTGGGAGCCAAATATAGTTAGATATAGTCGGCCTGCCAGAGATCGCACAAACTGGGAAATTCAATAGCCAATTGGGATATCTAAACAAATGATGCAAAGTCCTGCAGTAACTCAGCAGGTCAAGCAGCATCCCTGGAGAATATAGATAGGTGACATTGCAAGTCGGGACCCTTACTTCTGACTGATTGTAGCGGGGGGAGAAAGCTGGAAGAAAGGTGGGGCAGGACAAAGCCTGGCAAGTGATATGTGAACACAGATGAGGAGCACAGATGATTGGACAAAGACCAGATATGGAAGGACAAAAGGCTATGAGATAAGGAGAAAAGAGGCATGCTATGTGAAGCCATTGGAAGGGATGTGGTTGGGAGGAAACGGAGAAGGGGAAAATGGGGAGTATTATGGAAGAAATAGTTGTGCATTCAGGTGGGGCACAGGGAAGAGAGAGGGAGTCTACATTTGGTCACTGATGTAAAGGAGGCTACATCAGGAACACCAAATGCAGTAGATGAGGTTAGAGTAGGTGCAGGTGAACCTCTGGCTCACCTGGAAGGACTGCTGAGGTCTCTAGGTAGATGTGAGGAAGGAGGTGAGACAGGTGTGTTATATCTGCGATTGCTGGGGAAAGTACCTGCTGGAGGAGATGGTGTGGGTGGGAAGGGATGAGTGAACCAAGGAGTTGCAGAGGGAGCGATTTTGCAGAAGCAGATAGGGGTGGGGATGGGATGATGTGGGATCACTAGTGGTGATGGTTTCAGTAGCATCAAAAAGGTATGTGCTTTGTAACAACATTTTTGCAAGGCTGCATCCAGACCAAGGATAAAGATCAGTCCCAGGACTATCTCCCTGGTGTCGTAGGTTGCAAATTATGCCTTCAGTAGACGATCCAGATGAATGCTTCAATGGGAATTCTACAAAAGGAGAAAGATTTGTATGTCCCTTGAAACATTTGATGGGTTTGTTGGATTCTAGGAAACCTGAGAAAATTGTCATGGGCTTCAACATAATTTTAAATATTTTCTGCAGAGCTTGGCTGTCTCCATTCTAGGACTGAAGTAGTAGTAGTGGTATATCCTGTTGACATACTTTTGAATGCAGGATCAATTACTAAGATTGCCTGTTCTATTTCAGCAGAATCAAATGCCACCAAAAGTAATTGTGTTCATTTGAGACTTAGGGTCATACAGCATTGGAAATGGGCCCTGAGGCCTAACTCTTCCGTGCCAACCATTCTCCTGATCTAAGTGCTCCTCTTATTCCTTCTCCTCAGCAGGTCATATGATAGAGAATGACCAGATCTGCACTCTTAAGAATATGACCTTGTGCAGTAAACATTTGAATTCCATTAATCTTTTTTACCTTCTCAGCTGAACACAATGGAGCACCCTCTAGGGTAGACAAGGTAGACAATAATAATTAATTCAGCATAATAGTGTTCTGCCTGCTTCCCCCTCCCATGCATGGGTTGTGCAGTGCTGTCACGGGTCATGCCATCAAAAGAAAGCTAACGGCTGCCCCTTGTCTTGTCATTGTGGTAGCTTGCATGACTGAATTCATGATTGATGCACAGCATTACAGACCATTTGTATGTTGCAGGAACTGCAGTGTATCTTAGAATTGATATGAAACAACTGTAAATTGACATGCAGGCTTGTACCATTACAAATCTGTGCAATCCTTGGGAAACTGTGTGCGTGATCCACTTGCTGCTCTTTCTAAGAGGAAAACAACTTTAACAACTATTTTTATGTAGGGAGGATCCGCGATCCAGCTAATGCCACAGCAGTAGGCAAACTGCATGATTTTTCCATCCACGGAGTTCATACAAGTTCATCCCTCTTCTTGTCATCAGGAATTAAGTGACCACCCCTCTGCTAACTATGCCTATGATTCCTGAATGGATTTCCACTGGTTGTTGGTGATTTCAGATATTAATGTGATTTGCTGAAATCAGTAGGGAGTTGCATGGCGGATGCTGAACAATTTTCTTCTCAAGTATCAGGCAAAAAAGTTGATCGCAGATCTGGAAGGTGTTATGATATTTCCTATTTAATCTTGGCTTTATCTAAGAGGCAAAAGTAAGTATATCTTAATCTGGGAGGAGTAGATATTGATTCCAAGTTATGACCAGAGTTGTCTTATAGTTTGTTATTTTGTGAGCCCTGAGTGATTTGAATACCATGTAAAAATGATATCTCAGTGTAATCTCACCTGACTGCCTGTGACTCTGGTCTAAGGACCAATAAACAACCCAATAACATCACAATGCCAAGCTTCTGATGGATTCATTTTCAGTAAACCTGGCACCAGTCAGGAGCATATAACGCTGTGTGTTACCTAGCTTCTTGATTTAGCAAACCTGGAAAGTTTATTTTGATGGTTCTGGTGAATTTGTAAGATGTTGAAAAGAAAGTTGTTTGAGACTGCAGTCAAAATTCTCAAACCTTCTCGAATGCGGCGCAAACTCGATGCATCATGACAGAAGGGGGAGGAGTTGTACAGGTGGAGGTGGTTAGTGTGGCGGCACTCGGCCATTTCCGTGATGGGCAGCCAGGAGATGTGCCAATACTGTGAGATGTGGGAATTTGTCGACACCATTGATGTAGATGATCCCTACAGCTGCAGTAAGTGTTTGAGGCTAGCGGAACTCGAGCTCCGCATTGATGAGCTGGAGACCCAACTTCATACCCTGCGGAACATCAGGGAGGGGGAGTATTACCTGGATGTTTTGTGCCAGGGGATGGTCACACCGACCAGTTTAACTAATTCAGTAGTTAGTGAGCAAGGAAAGGAAGGTGTGGCCATAAGCGAGGCAGGTAGGGGGAACCAGGAGGAGATGCGGCAGGAGCCACAGCCCTTGTCCCTGACGAGCATGACCGAGGCTCTTACTCAATGTGAGGACGGGATCAGGGGCTGTGGGAGGGATGAGCAACCTGGCTGCAGCACCGTGGATCAGGGGGCCATTCAAGAGGGGGGAGTTAGAAGAAATGCCGTTGTGATAGGGGATAGTATTATTCGGGGGGTAGATAAGGTTCTCTGCGGCCAGCAGAACATGTCCCGAAGGCTGTGTTGCCTACCCGGTGCTAGGGTTAAGGATATCTCTGCGGTGCTGGAGAGAAATTTGCAGAGGGAGGGGGAGGATCCAGTGGTCGTGGTCCATGTGGGGACCAATGACATAGGAAGGACGAGGAAGGAGGATCTGCTGAAGGAGTTTGAGCAGTTAGGGAATAAATTAAAAAGCAGAACCTCGAGGGTACTGATCTCCGGATTGCTACCTGAGCCACGGGCCAAATCGGCGAGGGTACGTAAAATTAAAAAGCTGAATGCGTGGCTCAAAGACTGGTGTGGGAAAAATGAGTTTGGTTTCTTGGGCCACTGGCACCAGTACTGGGACAGGGGGGATCTGTTCTGTAAGGACGGACTTCACCTGAACGGTGCTGGGACTGGGGTCCTGGCAAATCATATAACTAGGGCAGTAGAGAGGTCTTTAAACTAAGTAGCGGGGGGGAGGTATCAAGGGGGGTAATAACGGCAGGGGTAGAGGAAATAGAGCAGGGTATCAGTGGGGAAGCGGAAAATCAAAATGTGACAGGAGGATCCAGAATGTGTGAAGATAAAGCTCTAGATGTAAAAGGGGCAAAAACGGAAAGGAAGGGTAGTAAAAATCATCTAAAAGTGCTTTATCTAAATGCACGGAGTATTCGAAATAAGATAAATGAATTAACGGTGCAATTAAGTATATATAGTTATGATATCGTGGCCATTACGGAGACATGGCTGCAAGGGGATCAGGACTGGGAGTTAAATATAGAGGGGTACTCGACAATTAGAAAAGATAGACAGGAAAGAAAGGGAGGAGGGGTGGCCCTTTTAATAAGGGAGGGAATAACGGCAATAGAGAGGAAGGATATTGCGTTGAAGGATCAGGATAGTGAAACAGCTTGGGTACAGATAGAGAATAACAAGGGGAAAAAAACACTAGTGGGTGTAATTTATAGACCTCCAAATAGCTGTGACGCTGTTAGTCAGAACATAAATCTGCAAATAGTTGACGCATGTAAAAAGGGAACTGCTGTAATCATGGGGGACTTCAATTTTCATATTAATTGGGCAAACCAAACTGGGCAGGGTAGACTAGAGGAAGAGTTTATAGAATGTATTAGAGACGGGTTCCTAGAACAGTATGTCGCAGAACCGACAAGGGGGGAGGCAATCTTGGATCTGGTCCTGTGTAATGAAGCAGGATTAATTAAAAATGTCATAGTTAGGGACTCGTTGGGAACAAGTGACCACAATATGGTCGAATTCCATATTCAAATAGAAGGGGAGCAGGTTGAAACTCAGGCTAGGGTGCTTAGTCTAAATAAGGGGGATTATGAAGGTATGAGGACTGAGCTGATCAAAGTTGACTGGGATAGCAGACTCAAGAATAAGACGGTACATGAGCAGTGGTGTACGTTTAAGGATCTACTGTATAACCTTCAAGAAAAATTTATTCCTATGAAGAAAAAAAGGGGTAAGGGTAAGAACAGTCAGCCATGGCTCAGTAAAACTATAAAGGATAGTATTCGGCTGAAGGCAAGGGCATATAAGGTAGCCAGAGATAGTGGGAGGGCAGAGGATTGGGAAGCATTTAAAGGTCAGCAAAAAATAACTAAGAGATTAATTAAGACGGGGAAAATAGACTATGAAAGGAATTTAGCGAACAACATAAAAACTAATAGTAAGAGTTTTTATAGCTATATAAAAAGAAAAAGGGTGGCTAAGGTGAACGTTGGTCCATTGGAGGGTGAGACTGGAGAGTTGTTGGTGGGGAACATGGAAATGGCAAAGGCATTAAACGAGTATTTTTTATCAGTCTTCACCATAGAAGACACAAAAAATATTCCAACGCTGGATAAACAGGGGGCGGTAGGAATGGAGGAGCTAAATACTATTAAGATCAACAAGGAGGTGGTATTAGGGAAATTAATGAGACTGAAGGAGGATAAATCCCCTGGGCCTGATGGATTACATCCAAGGGTCTTGAGGGAGATAGCGGTGGGGATTGTGGATGCATTGGTGATAATTTTCCAAAACTCCCTGGAGGCAGGAACGGTCCCAGTGGATTGGAAAATGGCCAATGTAACACCTATATTTAAAAAAGGAAGTAAACAGAAGGCGAGTAACTATAGACCGGTTAGTCTAACATCGGTGGTGGGTAAAATGTTAGAGACAATTATTAAAGAAACACTAACGGGGCACTTGGATAAACATGACTTCATCGGACAGAACCAGCATGGTTTTGTGAAAGGGAAGTCCTGTTTAACGAATCTGCTCGAATTCTTTGAGGAAGTAACAACCCGGGTGGATAAAGGGGAACCGGTGGATGTGGTATACTTGGACTTCCAAAAGGCTTTTGACAAGGTGCCACATAAGAGACTATTGCTAAAAATAAAAAATTATGGGATTGGGGGTAATATATTAGCATGGGTAGAGGATTGGCTAACAAATAGGAAGCAGAGAGTGGGGATAAATGGTTCATACTCGGGATGGCAACCGGTAACTAGCGGGGTTCCGCAAGGGTCGGTGCTGGGACCCCAGTTGTTCACAATTTATATAAATGATTTGGAGGAGGGAACCAAGTGTAATATATCAAAATTTGCGGATGATACAAAAATGGGAGGAAAAGTAGGGGATGAGGAGGATAGGAAGAGTCTGCAAAAGGATATAGATAAGCTAGGTGAGTGGGCAACAACTTGGCAGATGAAATTTAATACTAATAAATGTGAAGTCATTCACTTTGGGAAAAAAAATGATAGGGCAAGTTATTTTCTAAATGAGGAGGAGCTGCGTTGTAATGCAACGCAAAGGGATCTAGGGGTATTAGTACATGAATCACTAAAAGTTAGTATGCAGGTACAGCAAGCAATCAGGAAGGCCAATGGAGTTTTGGCCTTTATTGCTAGGGGGATTGAGTATAAAAACACGGAGGTCTTGCTGCAGCTGTACACAGTATTAGTGAGACCACATTTGGAATACTGTGTACAGTTCTGGGGTCCATACTTAAGAAAGGATGTACTAGCCCTGGAGGCAGTGCAGCGAAGGTTTACAAGATTAATTCCTGCAATGAGGGGATTGACATATGAGGAAAGGTTAAGTAGGCTGGAACTCTACTCTTTGGAGTTTAGAAGAATGAGAGGCGATCTCATTGAAACATATAAGATCGTGAGGGGCCTTGATCGGGTGGATGCACCGAGGATGTTCCCAATGATCGGGGAAACTAGAACTAGGGGACATAGTCGCAGAATAAGGGGGGGCTCTTTTAAAACTGAGATGAGGAAGAACTTCTTCACCCAGAGGGTGGTTAATTTATGGAATTCACTGCCCCAGGGAGCAGTGGAAGCAGAAACGTTAAATATATTTAAGTCTAAAATAGATGTTTTTTTAGCTGCCAAGGGGATAAGGGGCTACGGGGAGAGGGCAGGGATATGGACCTAGGTATGGTTAGTATAGTAAGACCTGAGTGATCTCCTGGACAAGTGTCGATCGCCTGGATTGGGGTCGGAGAGGAATTTCCCGGATTTTTTTCCCGAATTGGACCTGGGTTTTTATCCGTTTTTTTGCCTCCCCCAGGAGATCACGCGGTTCTTGGGGTGGAGAGGGGTGATAGCGGTATAAAGGGGAGGGTAGTGTCTTGTGTTCTGTGTCTTGTGTCTACTGTTTGTGGGTAAGTGTGTCTGTTTAGTGTTCAGCCATGAGCGAATGGCGGTGCGGGCTCGACGGACCTGGTGGTCTACTCTCGCACCTACTTTCTATGTTTCTATGTTTCTATCAGATGATGTTTTGCTCCCCATCAATTTTGCACAGTTGCAATTAACCTAATAACTGGAATAATGTTGGTTTGTTGTGACTGATGAAAGCCTCTCTTTTCAATGGCTGATTTTGTTTGGAAACTGCCCATTTCACACAGGGAAGAAGTACTGTAATTTCTGTAACTGCAAGTTCCTTTTTCAGTTTTGGTTATCAGATTCAAATACACCATAATTATTTCTATCTTATAAATATGTCCTGGGTCCTTTTCTCAAAAGCACAATAATGATCTGGAACCTGAATAATCTGCTTGTTGCAGAATCATTACTCCTGAGGATTATGTTTTAATTTTCCATAAATAAGGAATGGGATGGTGAAATCAGGCATTGAATGAAATGTATTTAGAATCTACAGTATTTTACCTTTTATGGATGAAGAAAGTTGATATGATATGATATGATTAGTTTTAATCTGCAATTTGAGAAGGAGAAGGTTAATTCGGAACTGTCAGTGATGCAGTTGAACAAAGGGGACTATGAAGGCATGAAAGAGGAGCTGGCCAAGGTAGCCTGGAAAGGGATCCTAGCCGGAATGACAGTGGAACAGCAATGGCAGGAATTTCTATGCATAATCCGGAAGATGCAGGATCATTTCATTCTATATTGGCTATATTGGTGACCCCAACGATCCAAAACGGTTATTTTGGATTTGAAAAATGCAAGCAGTCAACGCTCAACCCGAGGTTGCCACCGATCTGGCCCAGCAAAATGCTGTCGCTCTTAAATTGAATTGAATTGAATTGAATTGAATTCCTTTATTGTCATTCAGACCTTACGGTCTGAACGAAATTTCGTGCCTGCAGTCATACATACAATCATACAATAATAAACAACACTAAACACAAATTAACATCCACCACAGTGTATCCTCCAAGCACCTCCTCACTGTGGTGGAGGCAAAAATCTTAGGGCTGCAGTCTCTTCCCTCCTCTTCTCCCTCTGCGCTGAGGCGATTCCCCACCGGGCGATGGCACAAACAGTCCCGCGGCTCACCGAACCCCGCAAACGGGCCGGCTCAAACACCGCGGCCCGGGGTGGTCGAAGCTGCCGCCCTCCAGTCCAGCGGACGCAGCCGGGAGGGCGGCAGTTTTACAGAGGTCATTACCTAAAAACCTGCAGGTCGGGAAGATAGGCCTGCCCTCCAGTCCGACGGGAGCGCCATTCCACCCTCGGGATGGGCCGCTCCGACGGGAGCGCCACAGCCCCTCACGGGAGAGTCTCAGCCCCTCGCCAGGCCGCCCTCACGGGAGCGTCACAGCCCCTCACGGGAGCGCCGTTCCAGCCCCAAGCCGGGCCGCCCTCACGGGAGCGAGCCCAGGGTGAGTCCTGACTGGCTGCCTCCGGAGTCTCGAGGTCGCCAGCTCCGCCATTAGGCCTCAGCGCAGACGGAGGCAGAGAAGGGGGATACGACAAAAAAGTCGCATTCCCCCGAAGGGAGAGACAGCAAGCCACATAAACGCAGCCCCCACATAAACACAACCTAAAAACCAAAAACTTAACTAGACAAAACGAAAAAAAACAACACAAAAAAGTAAAGACAAATGGACTGCAGGCGAGCCGCAGCCGTTCACCAGCGCCGCAACTTCCGGATTGCCCGTGTACTGGGCATTGCAGCTCCAAGTGTGGTTTCAGCAGGCCGAGGCCCAGTTCCACATTCGCCGCATCACGGTCGATGACACCCGGTACTATTATGTGGTCAGCGCGCTGGAACAGGAGACGGCCGGTCGCCTGGTCCCTTACCTACGTGCGCCGCCAAGAAGTCATCACGTGGCTTAGGTGTGTGCCCTGTGATATGTATAGAACTTTGGGAGAACCCTCCCCAGTCACATGTGAGCTGTTCTTTGTTCAACTTAATAAAAATCACTTTGTTTAACGATATGTGTCTCGCTATAATAACATAGAACCCGTGTGAATGGGTGATCGATGGTCAGTGCGGACTTGGTGTGCCGAGTGGCCTGTTTCCATCTTGTGTTTTTTTAATCGATTCAATCAATCAAAGATGTTAGCGGAATACATATTTAGAAAAAAAACAAGTCCATAATCATGCAAGAAGTGGTCTGTAGTGTTTTGTTGCTAAGGTAGGATTAGAGTTGTGTGGGATGGTTCAAGAGCCTGATAGTTGCAGGCAAGTAGATGTTCCTGAACCCTAGTGGTGTGCAACAGTATCAACAATTTCATCATTTATTTTTTTAATGTTTTGAGATGCAGCATGGAAGCAGGCCCTTCGAACCCACCAACTTTACGCTGAACAGCAAGCACCTTCATTGCAGTATATAGCCCTATGACATGTCAGTGTTTTATTTAATATATGATAGGGCTATATAAATACAACTCCCTATTGTATTAATCATCACATTAATGGAATATTTTATCTTACTAAATATGAAATCACTGGAATAATGTTGCAATAAAAAAATCACTGATAACATCTTAGTAATGTTCATAGGGCATTGGACGTGGGGGTACAAATGCAAAAAAACATCTTTAGCAGAGAAATATCACAATTTTATTCAGTTAAACCATTTCATAGCTAGCATAATGGCACAGCTGATAGAGAACCTGCCTCACGGCTTCAGAGAGGGGTTCAATCCTGACCTCAGGTGCTGTCTGTGTGGAGTTTGCAAGTTCTCCCTGTGACCACATGGGTGTCATTCAGGTGCTCTGGTGTCATCCCACATCCCAAAGACCTGCAGGTTTTTAGGTAATGACCTCTGTAAAATTGCCCCACGTATGTAAAGAATGGATGGGAAAGTGGGATAATGAACTAGTGTGAAGGGGTGATCGATGGTCGCCCGTGAACTTAATGGGCTGAATGGTCTGTTTCAATGCTGTATCTCTAAACTTTAAACTAAACTGCTGAGATAACTGAATGGATTAGCAGCCTTTCCAAAAGACAAGGTATTCATGCTGCACAAATATACATGTTAAGCAATGGGGGGAGGTGGCAGGAATATGTATTTTAATTGCGTCTGATATCTCCAATTACGCATGCTACTCTTTCATACAATAAATTAATCCTTCAACTAAAACTTAGTGAGATTAATTTGAGCTTGGATAATATATTCGGCTTTTCAGTCAAGTTTGTAATTCTAAGAACTCTTCACATCTCTTGAGATCAGTATCAACAATTTCACAAGGTTAGGCTGAACAGCAGGTTGCAACACCGCAGCAAGTTTATGTTTTTTCTCTGATGTTAGTAGTTAGAATTAATCAGTTCATGACCACAGTGGGAGAATAATATGAAAAACAAAATCTCACTGTAATGTAGTTCCGCTTTGTGTTAAATAATGTTCTTGTGCACGTTGGGATAAAGATCGGAAATTGCTTTACAGCTCCTGGAGTCTGTTCCACCAATGCGTGAGATAATGACTGAACTCTGCATCTTTGTCTTTACCGTGCGTTCACCAGTAGCTTTGACAAACAAATATCTATCAATGGTTGATAGACACAAGAAGGTGGAGTAACACAGCGGATCAGGCAGCATCTCTGGAGAAAAGGAACGGGTGGCATTTCGGGTCGGATCCCTTCTTCAGAGTTCTATCAATGGTTGAACTATCTTCAATTGTCATCAGTAGATGAGTGCTCCAAACTTCCACTATCCTTCTTCTCGAAAAATGCTTCCTTAGTTCACTCCTAAAAGTCATGGCTCTAATCATTAGTCTAAACCCACTGATTCAAAACTGCACATCCAGCAGAAATAGTTTCATAACATAAGAAACAGAAGCTGAAGGAAGCCATTTGACCACTCGTGCATTCTCTGCCAGTCATTAAGATTGTGGTTTTCTTTTTTACCTCAGCACCCTTTCCTGTACTAATTCAATCCAATGTCATTTGATTCCTTAAATATCTAAAAATCTATTTCTCTCTGCTGCATCACAACATTTCTAAAAGTCAACTCACCTTATGCTCATCTCATCACCTTATCTACTCTGTTAGTCAGACATCATTTCTCCAGTCATTTCAGTGCAAATTTGGTATATCCTGCCTTGTAATATAGTGATTTTCAATATACCTGGGTATCACTAAGGAGGTAGAAATGGGGTAAACAATACATACTTATAATACAGGTGTTAAATTTGTCATTTGACACCCCCCTTACGCCTCAATGAACCATTGATTTATTTTCTAAATGCTCTGTTTAACTACAAATTTGCCTTAATAACAACTTTGATCAAATTCTCCTGTAATCTAATTTCAGGAAAATACAATTTTGATTTGTGTAATCTGTTGTGTCATCTTGAGAGCAGCACAGTGGTGCAGCTGGTTGAACTGCTGTCACACTGTGCCAGAGACTAGGGTTCGAACCTGACCTCGGGTGCTGTTTGTGTGGAATTTGCATGTTCTCCCTGTGACCACGTGGGTTTCCTCCATCTGCATTGGTTTCCTCCCACATTCCAAAGGCATGCGGGTTTGTAGACAAATTGGCCTCAGTAAAATTGCCCCTTAACAAGTAGGGAGTGGATGAGGAAGTGGGATAACATAGAATTATTGTGAATGGGTGATTGATGATCGGAGTGGACTGTGGGCTGAGGCTATGTTTCCTTGCTGTATCTCTAAACTAAACTGTAGTCATAATCTACACCTTATTGCTATGACTAATATTTATCTCCCTTGGTGTGGTTCACACAACTGCTTGTAGTATTTCAGATTAGATATAGCCAGGGCATGGTGTTGAGATTGCATAACATCCCCCACTTTAAAGGCAGGCGTTCTAAAATACTTGATTTTTTTTATACCTGTCCATGACTTTTATCTATTTACGTGGCACTCTAAGACTGTTTTGTTTTATTTCCTGCTGTTCCCCAGCTATTTGCTTTGTTGTAACCTACCCACGTCGAAAGAGGATGTGCTCACATTTTCCCACATTAAAATAGGTTTGTCACAGTTTTGCTCATTTGACGAATCCGTTAATTTTTTTTTCTCTGCAGAACGATTTACCCACCCACATTGTTCATAACGAAGTCTATTTTTGTGTCGTTGACAAACTTGGGTGTGTATTATTCAGTCATGTAATCTAAGTCCATTATAAACAGGAAACAGCAGAACAGATCCTTGAGAGACACTGGTAGTCACATCCTTCCAGTTTGAGCACCTGGCCATCATCCTCACCCTCTGTTTGCTGACTTTCAGACAATTTTCTAGCCAGTCAATTACATCCATTCAGTTCTGTGAGCTTTAAGTTTAGTTTGCAGTCTCTTATGAAGGACTATTTCTCGAAGTCCATATAAATATCTGAAGGCATTTCCTTGTCCATTACTTCTGTCACCACTTTAATAATTCTACCAGTTCCATTCGGGATGAATTAAGTTAAAAATCAATGCTGTCTCACCCTGTTAAGGTGGACTTGTTCAGTGTGTTTAGTCTCCCTGACCTGCATATTTGATTCTAATAATTTCCTGAGAGAAGGCATTGGACTAACTAACACAGTATCCCCCATTTTCTCTCTCTTTATATATTTAAATAGTTGAGTGATATGTACAGTTTACCCATTTGAAGGAGATAAACCTTGCTAAATAATAATTGCTAAACTGGGGGTGGGTGGGCGGGCAATATGTATTTTGTCCAAGATTGTAGATTGTGTCAATCTAGTGTCTAGTCCAGAGATACTGCATGGAAACAGGGCCTTCAGCTCACCAAATCCACGCCGACCTTCGATCGCCCATTCACACTAGTTCTATGTTATCATACTTTCGCAGTAATGAAGAAAAATAGTCGTGTGTGAATGCCAGGACCAAAGTCAGAGCATTGGGTTGTAGGGGAGGGGTTTGGTGGCCTGTGAATGAACACAGGAAATTGATAGTGACGATTTGTAGATGTCGTAGTCAAATCAGGTACAAATCAGGTATGATGCTGGGGAAGCAAGAGGGGGCTAAGTCAAGGGATCCCCATAGTAAGGATCAGTATTTAACTTAAGGAAACCTTATTCACAATTATTTGTTGTTGTATGACTTAACAATTTTTATGTACACTTTATTTTATGTTTTTCTCTTTCCCTTAATTATGTTTAATAGTGTCAGGAGAAGTAGAACTACTGTAGAAATTATGAAGGACAACTCTGGATTCGGGATTCCGAGGTACTTGGCTGCATCACATGAATCATACAGTCTGGTAATAATAGCCAATGCAAGATAATAGTCGAATAAATATCGGAGGTCTCACCTTCTGTAGTTGGAACATCAGAGGTGCGAATGAGCCAATTAAGAGGGGTAAAATTCTGGCACAATTAAAATCATTAAATATGGATATTGCTTTCCTACAAGAGACACATCTGAAACAACAAACTCAGATCAGATTAAGGGCAAATTGGATAGGTCAAACCTATTACTCCTCATTCACCTCTAAAGCAAGAGGCATGGCTATTATAATTCGGAAGGGTATACCTTTTAAATTAAAGAAATCTATATCTGATAAAGAGGGAAAATATGTTATAGTCACGGGAGAAATTTACAATACACCATTAACTATGATAAATATTTACGCGCCTAATTTTGATAACCCACAATTTTTTAGGAAAATAATAGATTTAATCGCAGAGCATAATTATCAAAATATAATAATGGGGGGAGATTTTAACTGTGTTATAGATCCATACTTAGATAAATCAATAAAGCTAGGGAAGCGTCTTGTTAAAACTAAGACCTGTGAATTTTTAAATACTTATATAAAAAATAATAACATAGCTGATATTTGGAGAATAGCAAATCCAAGTGGTAGGGAATACTCATTTTATTCATCAGTTCACAAAACTTATTCGCGAATTGACTATTTTTTATTGGACACAAAATTAATCCCGTATACGAATAAACCATCATATCATAATACAGGTGCACAACCTTTTATCCGAAAGCCTTGGGACCAGACACTTTTCGTAATTCGGAATTTGTCGGTCTTCGGAATGGATTTTTTTTAGCGTAGATTTTAATGGCTGGCTCAGTGGTAAAGTGCTCGGCTCATATCCGCAAGGTCGCGAGTTTGCGCCTTGATCACGGCAGTTCCTCGGTCGCGAGTTTGAGTCTTCAATGTATTTTTTTCTTGCAGAATAAATGTCTGTATGAAATGCAGTGTGTTGAATGAATTCCTGAATTTGTAAATGTGACCGCAGCATTGAATCACCTCTCGCACTCATGTCACCCTAGCGGGGCTTCATGCCCTTAGGCGGCCTAAGGCGACATTTTCACACTCTTATATCCGTGTGCAGCAGAGGCGACGTGCGTTTGGCGCCAAACGTGAGCTTTGGTGAGCTTTGGTGTGCAGACGACATCCTGGAAAAAATGTCCGGTTTCTTCCAGGTAGGCGATATACCCTCCCGGGCAATATACCCTCCACTTCTCTTTTATGAAGGGGATTTAGTTCCCCTTTCTTCGAGGACCGACCGGAGGTTCCGCTGTCACCTCTGCGGGCCGCCCTGGGATAGTAGGGGGCGATCAAACAGCACAATACCCCCCTCCCCCTCCAACTCCAGAGGAATCCGCTCCCCGATGGGCCGCTACGGCGACAAGTGGCAGTTCGCCCACAGCCCGAGCTGCGCGACCCCAAGAACAAGACGTACCTTGCACACCATCAGCTTCTCCCCATACGGGGAGCGTGTTCCTCTGGAGTTGGAGCGGGGCTGGGCTGGAGTTGCTGATCTGGGATCTCCGTGCTTGCAATGGGCCTGGGGGTCGGTGTCCCGATGAGGGGGCTGTGGGCGAACTGCCACTTGTCGCCGTAGCGGCCCATCGGGGAGCGGCTTCTGGTGGTCCTGATGTCTCCGGCCAGTTTGCAGTTTTCCTCTGGAGTTGGAACGGGGCTGGGCTGCTGCTGGCTGTGGGTCTCTGGGATCTCCGTGCTTGCAGTGGGCCTGGGGGTCGGTGTCCCGTTGGTCCTGACGTCTCCGGTGATTGGCACTGACCTGCTAGCATCGCCGACATGAAGACAGTGCATAGCCCCCGCGGCGGTGCAATGGGCGGGGAGCTGGAGAGGGGAGGGAAGGGGTCACACACATGGCCGGGAAGCAGAGGGGTGTAGGTGGGGTGAAAGTGAAGGCAGCAACAATCTGCTGCTGCCTGCCCGCTGAGTTAAAAAGTTCCCACGCAAGACTCACGATACACTGTGTATCGTGCTACCGTGGGAACTTTTTAACTCAGCGGGCAGGCAGCAGCATATTGTCAATTATTAACCCTCCCGCGCAATATACTCTCACCTTCTCTTTTATGAATGGGGATTTAGTTCCCCTTTCTTCGAGGACCGACCGGAGGTTCCGCTGTCACCTCTGCGGGCCGCCCTCGGTGAACGTTTTCAAGGACCTTTCTTCAAGGACCGAAAAAATGTCCGCTATTCGGAGGTTTTCGTTATTTGGATCTTCGGATAAAAGGTTGTGCACCTGTAGTATTATTTCTGATCATTCACCATTGACTTTTATACTTAAAATTGAGGGAATGCCGAGTATAAAACCTTTTTGGAGATTCAATGTACATATATTAAATAACCCGCAGGGTTATGAGTATATAAAAGAACAAATAAAACTTTTTTTCGAAATAAATGACACGCCGGGTATTTCTGCACCGCTATTATGGGAAACCTTCAAGGCATATATTCGCGGCGTCATAATTTCTTACCAAAGTTTTCAAAATAAGGAAAATAAAAGAGAACTTCAGCGGATAGAACAGAAAATAAAACTACTAGAACTGGACAATGCAACTGACCCAACCATAAATAAACATAATAAGATAACTTTATTGAAATATAAAGTCAATAGAATACTATCGGCTAGAGTAATAAGATTATTCCAAATTACAAAACAAGCACACTTCGAATTTGGGGATAAGCCACATAAACTACTTGCGAGGCAACTGAAGCAACAAGAAAAGGAAAAAACTATTACTAAAATTAAATCGGATAAGGGTGAGTTTTTAACACTGCCTAAGGATATTAACAAGAGGTTTGCCCAATTTTATCACAATTTATATACATCTAAAATAAATACAGATGTAAGTAAAATTACAAATTTTTTAGATAATTGCAAGCTCCCAAAATTGGATAGTTTAGAACAAGAGCAATTCGGAGCACGGATTACTAGTGAAGAAATAAAACAAATAATAAACTCACTGAAAAATGGGAAGACCCCAGGACCAGGCGGTTTTAGTAATGAATTTTATAAAGGATTTCAGGAGTCAATTATACCAAGATTATTCAATTTATACACGCAGGCTTATACCGAAAATAAACTACCAGAAACCCTAGCAGAAGCAACAATAACACTTATACCAAAAAAAGATAAAGATTTAGATGAACCGGGTTCTTATAGAGCCATTTCACTACTAAATACGGATCAGAAAATTTTAGCAAAGATTCTAGCTAGAAGGCTAAATAATTATATTAACAATTTAATAAATACGGATCAAACGGGATTTATACCCAAAAGACAATCATTTAATAATTTGAGAAGGCTTTTCAATATAATGTACTCTCATAATGAGGACAATGAAGATATTTCAGTTGTCACGCTGGATGCAGAGAAGGCATTTGATCAAGTAGAATGGCAGTATTTATACAAGGTACTCCAAAAATTCAATATGGGAGAGAATTTTATTAGATGGGTTAAACTACTTTACGATAGACCTACGGCAAGAATATTAACTAACAATACGCTATCTCCAAAATTTTACTTATCAAGGGGTAATAGGCAAGGGTGTGCCTTATCACCATTGCTATTTGCCCTTATGATAGAACCGTTGGCCGAAAGGATTAGAAATCACCCGAATATTCACGGATATAACACTAAGGATTCAAAGAATAAAATTTCACTATATGCTGATGATATTCTTTTATATATTACTAATACACAAACGAGTATACCCACCTTATTAACACTAATTGAGGAATTCGGCTCCTTTTCAGGATATAGAATAAATTGGAATAAAAGCGAAATTATGTCTTTAAAACCACAGGATTCGAGACACTTACTAAAATTCCCCTTCAAAATTGCAACAGAAAAATTCAAGTATCTGGGTATTCAAATTACGAGAAGACACAAATCATTATTTAGTGCCAATTTTATACCACTATTAAATAAACTGAATGATATGATTAAATTTTGGAAAACACTTCCGCTCTCATTGATAGGTAGAATTAACGCTATAAAAATGACTTTCTTACCACAATTAATATATTTGTTTCAAGCGATCCCAATATATATTCCAAAATATTTTTTCAAAAAACTAGATTCCACTGTCACTAATTTTATATGGGATTACAGAACACATAGAATTCAACGAAAGCATTTGTGCAAATCTAAAGAAGTTGGGGGTTTATCATTACCTAACTTTATGTATTACTACTGGGCAGTGCATATTAAGAACATAATGTACTGGCTGGATAGTTCCACTCAGCAGTTGGAGTGGATAAGAATGGAGAAAGAGGAGTGCTATCCGCACGATATAGGAACGATCCTGCTCTCACCGATAAAATTGAATAGTATAATATATAAGAAGAACCCAATTATTCACAATATAATAAGAATTTGGAAACAAATACAGTATCCTTGAAATTAAATAATTTATCAGTACTAACCCCACTATTGAACAACCCCGCATTCAAACCTTCTCTCATCGACAACACATATCAACAATGGGATAGACTGGGGATTAGGAAAGTAGGGGATATGTATGAATTGGGTAAACTGTTATCATTTCAACAATTAAAATTAAAATTTAAATTGAAGGATAATCAATATTTTAAATATATACAGGTATGTGACTTTATGAAGAAATATACACATAGATTTCAAACTATATTTTTAGACCCTTTAGAAGAAGCAATGAATATTAAGGCTGATTCACAAAAATTAATATCATACTTTTATAATAATATATTATATAGAGAATCACCCTCAACAGAAGCACTAAGGGAAGATTGGGAACATGAGCTGATAAAGATCTCGAAGGATAGATGGGAAAAGTATTTGATGAATACACATAACTGTTCTATTAATACAAGACATAATTTAATTCAATTCAAATTATTACATAGACTATATTATTCAAAAACGAGGTTGAATAAATTTTATCCAAACGTCTCTCCCAGATGCGATAAATGTTTGTTTCAAAACGCTAATATAACACATTCATTTGTAGGATGTACAAAGTTGAATAAATTTTGGAGTGATATATTTGATATATTTACAAAGCTCTTCAAGTCAAGAATAGAACCCAAAATGGAATGGATTATATTTGGAATAATAGGAGAAGATACCAATTTAAATAAAGACCAAAATGTTTTTTTTAAATTATGGGTTAATAATTGGAAAGAAATTGATACTTAAATTTTGGAAAAATACAACCATACCAACTGTTAAAATGTGGATTAGGAATATGATGGACATAGCACGCCTTGAAGAAATGAGACTCCGACTAATAGATAAATATGACCAATTCTTAAGGAGTTGGTCTCCTTTCATCGACTTTTTGGAATCATGTGATGCAGCGGTACCATAAGGATTGCTGATTTCAGTTCATGACGTGGATAGATCTACATCTCCGAATATAGATTTGAAAAATTCTCTTTTAAGGGGCCTTCTCTTCTATTTCTACTTTCCACCTTTTCTTTTTTATTTTATTTTTTTATTTTTATTTTTATATCCACAGTTCACATTTTTCTACTCTCTACCATCTATTTTTCCACTCTTTCCCCTTTCTATTGTTTTCTTTTTCTTGTCTTGCTTACTTCCTTCTCATAACATAAAACTAGAGGTTGTACATAGAATGGATTACGGTATGACATAGTTGGCACCTAAAATTAGGTGCCACTGTATTGTTTTGTATTGTATTAACTTCTAATAAAATAAACAAAAAAAAAACACAAAAAAAACAAAAAAAACTTAAGGAAACCTTCCTGCGGGCTACAACAAGTGTCAGACTCCATGCACTATGACTGAAAATTAGAAAAATTGCAGCTTCTGGAATGCTGATGCTTGGTCTAATGAGCTTCTCCAGAACTTTCTGGTTTATTACATATTCTGTGACCTGCAGAAGCCAATAATGATTAAGTAACACTGAAGCGGGTCTCAAAGTTGTTGACGAGTTTGCTTCTAGACATGTGGTCTGTTATATCCGATTGCTACGAGTGGATAGTTTAATTTCTAGAACTTTAATAGAAAGATGCTGTGAGTGATGTTGGATATTACTGCACGCCTGCGTGTTAGTGAATAATACATACAGAGAAACCAAAAACAGCTTTATTTCGAAGATAGACACAAAAAAATAGGAGTAATTCAGCGGGTCAGGCAGCATCTCTGGAGAAATGGAATAGGTGATGTTCCGGATCGAGACCCTTCTTCAGACTCGACAACATTAAACTTTGTTGAAGGTGCAGAGAGTATCCAACTGCATTCAGAATTGGTTTTCCAATCAACTCTGGTGCATAGCACACGTAAAGGTGCACTGCATGATAGCATCTCTGATCCCCCCCAATCTAACCTGTTCTTATTCCTCCATGTCTAAATATGTCAGAATTATTTCAAATTCTATTTCAAAGTAATCAGTAACAATGGTGGTAAAACATTTTTTCATTTAATATAAGAATGCTTATCAGTAAAATTATGACCACTTTGTCAAAAATAACTTCAAATATATTTATTTATTTCATGCAGGTAAATGGCACCTCGGACATTACGGGCCTTATCACCCTAACTTTCGTGGTAAGTAAGATTTTTTCTGTTAGAAATTAAGTCCAAAGCTGAGCTTTCTGGAATTTATAGAAAATAGAAAAGCGCCGGAGACCCGAATTCGATTCCGACTACGGGTGCTGTCTGTACGGGGTTTGCACGTTCTCCCCGTGACCACGTGGGTTTTCTCCGAGATCTTCAGTTTCCTCCCACACTCCAAAGACATACAGGTATGTAGGTTCATTGGCTTGGTGTACGTGTAAATTGTCCCAAGTGTGTGAAGGATAGTGTTAATGTGCGCAGATCGCTGGTCGGTGCGGACTCGGTGGGCCGAAGGGCCTGTTTCCGCGCTGTATCTCTAAACTAAACTAAACTACCGTTGTAAATAGTACATTGCAGAGCTCAGCTTTTCCTAACTTTTAAGAGGATATGGGATAAGTAACAAGAAAACACAGACACCTGAGCCAACACCTGAGCCAACATGCCTATTTGTTATAGCTACGAATAAAATATGCTTCGGTGTCACCTTGCATGGAACGCCGAGGAAGAAGTTATTAATGGCAGCGCATGCATTAACATGATTAGGTATAATTTTTCCAGAAAGATGACTGAAAGATTGCCTCGACAGAGCACAGAGAACTTAAATCATGTTGGCTATTAAATTATCACATTCACCTTTTCTGCACTGTAGGGAGCCATGTTCAGAAATGAAGCAGCAGCAGAGAGTGGAGGAAATCTGGTGTTGCTAATTTAACTGCTGGAAGTACTTAGGTAATCAGCTAATGAGTTCTGGCAAGAAGCCTGAAACCTTTTTTATAATTAGTTTTCTGATTACTTTACAGCAAAGTCTGCAAATGCTGCCTGCTCCAACTCATCATGCATGCTGCCAAAACATCCCTGTTCTAGGTATTTCAAATGACAGAAAAGAATCACCAACGTAATATTAGCACTGCTTTCCTAAATTAATGATAACAAACAAATGTGAATTGGATAAGATCATAAGGAATCATAAATGATAGGAGTAGAATTAGGCCATTCAGCCCATCAAGTCTATAAAGTATAAAGTATTCTTTATTGTCATTCAAACTTTTGGTTTGAACGAAATTACATGCCTTTGTAGTCATTACAGAGAATAAAATAACAGAACACACAATGAACACAGTTTAACATCCACCACAGTGAGTCTACCGGCACCTCCTCACTGTGATGGAAGGCAAAAGTCTTAAAGTCCTTGTCTCTTCCTTCCTTGTTCTCCCTCTGCGTTGAGGCGATCCAGGCTTTCGATGTTGGGCCCCCCCCCCCAACTGGTGATGGTAAGTCCGAATCCATGCTCCGCGAACGGGCCGGTTCAAACACCGCGGCCAGGGGCGGATGGAGATGCCACCCTCCAGTCCAGCGGACGAAGCTGTTGTTGCGGGAGCTCCGGAGAATTGGTCACCAACCTGGGACCTGCGAGCACCCGATGTTGTCGTCCACTGGGCCCGCGGCCGAAGCCTCTGAGGCTCCGAAGTCGGGCCGCTGCCGCAGGGCCACCACAGCCCCGAAGTCGGCCAGCTTCGCGATGGTAAGTCCTGGCTCTGCCTCCGGAGCCTCGTGGTCGGTCCCAATTGGAGGCCGCCAGCTCTGCAATTAGGCCTCAGCGCAGAGGGAGAAGGAGATAAAGCAAAGAAAAGGTCGCTACCCCCCGAAGGAAGAGACTAAAACAAGTTTCCCCCGCCCCCCCACACATACACAACTAAAAATAAACTAAAACATGCGTCCAACAAGACAAAAGAAAAAGATAGACGGACTGCAGGCGAGCCGCAGCTGCTTGGGCAGCGCCGCCACTTCCGGATGGAGAGATCTACTCCGCCATTTAATCATGGCTGATCTATCTCTCCATCCTAACTCCATTCTCCTGCCTTCTCCTCATATCCTCTAACACCCGTAAATTAATCTATCGACTGGATTAATTGGTAACATTTTTTCCCGCAAATTTTTCACTTTTAGTGAGTATGGTGGCAATTCAGCAAAGAAAAATAATCGTGACAAAAGTGACACCGTGCCAAAGCTCTGCTTCAAAGGTGGATTCTAGAATCTTCCTGTCATCCTGTTATAACCTTCATCCCTTTGCCAGTAGGTCACCACTCCACACTTTGTATTTAAACAAAAGGGAAGACATTGTTAAGTGTAATTGCCCCCTCTTGAAAATGTCCACTGGTGCTACTGAGTCTGCAATATGGTCCTGAAATGGGAAACAGCTTGAAAGGTGACAAGTCACACAAGAAAATTATTCCACAATATCCGTCATCTTGTAATAGCAAGGAACTGCAAATGCTGGTTTACCAAAGAAAAGCACAAAGTGCTGGAGGAACTCAACGGGTCAGGCAGCAACTGTGCAATGTGGTGACTGTGCATTTGTGGGTTGTACAAAAGAATTTCACTATGCTGTGCATACGTGACAATAAAAAATAATTGAACCATCTCTGGAAAACATGTTAAGTGAAGTATCAGGTTGGGACCATTCTTCAGACTGAATGAAGCAGGAGCAGAAAAGAAAGCTGGAAGAGAAGAGGAGCAGGACAGAACATGGCTGGTAATAGGTGAACAGTGTCAAGGGTTTTTTTTTTGATTGGCAGATTGTTGGACAAAGGCCAGGGATGTAAAGACAGGTGTGAGCCCAAAAGGATAAGGATTTGTGAATTGTGAAGCTCAGGGATAGAAAAGTTGTGAATTGCGTAGCCAGTGGTAGGAGTGGAGGGGGAGGAGGGGGCTTGCTTTTTCCTTAAAAACCTTCTTGAAATCTGCCTCTTTGCCAAAACTAAAGATAAATACTGAAATGATTCTCTGAATGCTACAGCAACGTGAAAATTAATGGAGTAGCAAAAATAGATATGAGCCCCATTGAGAACTGATCAGAAAGGTTATCTGGGAAACAAAGAAATGACGGCAGTTCTGGCGAATCTGTGGGGAAATGTATTTTTCCTCTGTGTTCACTGCATAATGCACAAACAAAACAAGGCAGAATGCAATCTGATGTTCTAGGTGCAGTGAGCAGCTTAAATAACTAATATTACTAAAAAGAAATATCTAGAGATATTAGGATGATTAAAATATGACATATCCTAGAGATATGATATTCTGCATCCTAGCATTCTAAAGAAGTGGCTATCCAGGTAGTGGACACATTTGTGATGATCGTCCAAAGTTCTCTTGATTCTGGAGTAGTCCCAGCAAGCTGGACAGTATTAAATTTAACATCACTATTCAATAAAGTGTTGCATGATAAATAAGAAACTATGGGCCATTTTGACTGACATCAGCTGTTAGCTTTCTGATTGCATCTACAGTAAAGCAAATAGCTGGAATACATCATTAAAGCTATGGTAACTGAGTGGGCCTGTTTCCATTCTGTATGTTTCAATCAATTAATCAAGACCATTAAGAGTCCATAGATCTGGGAGTGGTGAGAAGATGCTTGTTGATCCTGTCCATTTCCTATGAAATGGTGTTAGTTTATTCAAGAAATCGAAACAGGAAATGGCCCCTTGAGCTTCCTCCAACACTTTGGGAAGCCAGCATTGACATTTCTGATAATAAACCATAGTCTTTTTGACCTTTTTGTTAATTCAACTGCTAGTGTTCCAACTAGTAATCTTCACCAGTACTTAATTTCTGATAAAGGGTTTCAAAGGTTTCATGGTTTCAAGGTCAGTTTATTGTCACATGTACTAATTAAGGTACAGTGAATAGGTGTCGTTTGCGACTTAAAAGAGAGCGGTAAACACTCCCAAAAAATTAACTCAGTCAAATATGGCAGTCTAAGACTACACCTGATTTATATTCATTCCGTTACAGACTTTCAACATAAATATAAAAGGAATGTGAGTGAAAGTATTCTCGACATATATAAGCCATGGTTACGAAAGACACAAGGTGCTGGAATAACTCAGTCATGTAGCATCTCTGCAGATCATGGATAGCTGATGTTTATATACACAAGAAAGGTCAGAAGAAGGGTTCTGACCTGAAACATTACAAATCCATGGTCTCCAGAGATGCTGCCTGACCCACTGAGTTATTCCAGCACTTTATGTGTTTTTTAGTATCTGCAGCTGCTTGTTTCTAAGCCATGGTGAACAACATTAACCATTGTTTTTGTTTATTACAGGTTTTGATTACTATTTTGGAATCCCTTACAGTAATGACATGGGTTGCACAGATGATCCTGGGTACAATATTCCTCCAAGCCTACCATGCCCCAAGGATCCTGTAATGGAAAGGTAGTATTTTCTAATCCAAACCAGTCTGAGTAGCAATCAGATATGCAATTAACCATTGACAGTTAGCATCTTTGGAATCAAATGAACTGTTAAGCATGAGTATACAGTTGCACATAAGTATTACCTGAGATGCTTGATGTAGCTGAAAATTGCCTCTGGTTCTTAGAAGCTAGAATCTGTAGCACGGAAGGTGACTAATTGACCTAGTGTGTCCGTGCCAACACTCTGCCAGATCAACTCATTCATTCCACACTCTTCTCCCTTTCTTTGAGGCCTAGCACTTTCTTCACCTTATATATTTTTCCAGTTCCCACTTGGAGGTCATGAAGGAATCTGCCACCACCGCATCCACAGGATATGCATCTCGGATTCCATCTACAGTACATGCTGTGAAGAAAATATTTTTCTTATGTCACTCTTAATTCTTTTCACTTTGATTATATATCTATTACTTCATTTTTGTGTCATCCGCAAACTTACCTTTTTACATAGAGTTGTGAGTCTGTGGAATTCTCTGCCTCAGAGGGCGGTTCTCTGGATACTTTCAAGAGAGAGCTAGATAGGGCTCTTAAAGATAGCGGAGACAGGGGATATGGGGAGAAGGCAGGAACGGGGACTGATTGGGGATGATCAGCCATGATCACGTTGAATGGCGGTGCCGGCTCGAAGGGCCGAATGGCCTACTCCTGCACCTATTGTCTATTGTCTATTGTCTATTACTGATCATACCTTGTGGTTTAGTTTATTAATTTATTGTTATGTCTACCAAGACACAGTGAAAAGCTTTTTGTTGCATGCTATCCAGTCAGTGGACTATACATGATTACAATTGTGCCGTCTACAGTGTACAGATACAGTATGAAGGGAATAATGTTCAGTGCAAGATAATGTCAAGTAAAGTCCGATTAAAGGTAGTCCGAGGGTCTCCAATACCACTGTCTACTTGTTGATAGGATGGTTTAGTTGCTTTATGACGGCTGAGAAGTAACTGTCCCTGAATCTGGAGGTGTGCATTTTCACGCTCCTGTACCTCTTGCCTGATGGGAGATGGGAGAAGAGGGCATGACTGGGGTGATACTCATCCTTGATTATGCTGGTGACCTTGCCGAGGCATCGTAAAGTGTAAGATGGAGTCAATGGAAGGGAGGTTGGTTTGCGTGATGTTCTGGTCTACGTCCACAAATATAAATATAAACGTACATATATATAATTCCCAGAAACTTACGACACAGGTGAACAGGGTGTTGAATAAGGCACGTTGCCTTTATCGCTCAGTGCATTTATACAGGAATTTGGATGTCATGTAACAGCTGTAAAAAAACGCTGGCAAGACCAAATTTGTAGAATTGCATGAAGTTCTGATCACAATGCTGCTGAAAGGATGTCATCAAGCTGGAAAGAGGGTACAAAAAAATCACCAAAATGTTGTCAGGACTTGAGGGCTTGAGTTATGAAAGGCTGGGATGTTTAGGAAGCTGAGGAATGACCTTCCAGAGGTATAAAACAATCGTGAGGGGCAAAAAAAAGATGAAAAGTCTTTTTCCCAGGATTTCCCTGAGGGGAAAATTTCTTTGGACAGGGGGGTTGTGTGTATATAGAATGAGATGCTGGAGGATGCTGTGTAAGTCAAGACAATGGTGACATTTAAAAGACATTTTGACATGGGTAGAAAAGATTTAGAGAGACATGGGCAACACACTGGCAAATGGGATTAGCTCTGTTATAATAGACAATGGACAATAGGTGCAGGAATAGACAATTGGGCCCTTCGAGTCAGCACCGCCTTCAATGTGATCATGGCTGATCATCCACAATCAGAACCCCGTTCCTGCCTTCTCCCCATAATCCCCTGACTCTGCTATCTTTAAGAGCTCTATCTAACTCTCTCTTGAAAGCATCCAGAGAACCAGCCTCCACCGCCTTCTGAGGCAGAGAATTCCACAGACTCACAACTCTCTGTGTGAAAATGTTTTTCCTCATCTCCATTCTAAATAGCTTACTCCTTATTCTTAAACTGTGGCCCCTGGTTCTGGACTCCCCCAACATCGGGGACATGTTTCCTGCCTCTATCATGTCTAAACCCTGAATAATCTTACATTTTTCGATAAGATCCGTTCTTATCCTTCTAAATTCCAGAGTATACAAGCCCAGTTGCTCCATTCAATCAAATGACAGTCCTGACATCCCTGGAATTAACCTTGTGAACCTACGCTACACACCCTCAATAGCAAGAATGTCCTTCCTCAAATTTGGAGATGAAAACTGCACACAATACTCCAGGTGTGGTCTCACTAGGGCTCTGTACAACTGAAGAAGGACCTCTTTGCTGCTCTACTCAACTCCTCGTGTTATGAAGGCCAACATGCCATTCGCTTTCTTCACTGCCTGCTATACCTGTATGCTTACTTTGTGACTGATGAAATAGGACACCCAGATCCCGTTGTACTTCCCCTTTTCCCAACTGGACACCATTTAGATAATAATCTGCCTTCCTGTTTTTGCCACCAAAGTGAATAACCTCACACTTATCCACATTAAACTGCATCTGCCATGCATCAGCCCACTCACCCAACCTGTCCAAGTCACCCTGCATCCTCACAGCATCCTCTTCACAGTTCACACTGCCACCCAGCTTTGTGTCATCTGCAAATTTGCTAATGTTACTTTTAATCCCGTCATCTAGATCATTAATGTATATTGTAAATAGCTGCGGTCCCAGCACCGAGCCTTGCGGTACCCCACTAGTCACTGCCTGCCATTCTAAAAGGGATCCGTTAATCCCTACTCTTAATTTCCTGTCTGCCAACCAATTTTCTATCCATGAGAGCACCCTACCCCCAATACCATGTGCTCTAATTTTGCCTACTAACCTCCTATGTGGGACCTTACCAAATGCTTTCTGAAAGTCCAGGTACACTACATCCACTGGCTCTCCCTTGTCCATTTTCCTAGTTACATCCTCAAAAAATTCCAGAAGATTAGTCCGGCAGCTTTTGCATTGATCTCCTCGCACCCCTCGGGATCGCCCACAGCTGGAACGTTGACTACGCCCGCGGGCCCCTCCATCCCGACCCACGCCCGGGGTGCCCCCGACCCACATGCAGGAGCCGCCCTCGACCATGCTTGCGAACCTTCTTGTAGAAGGTTAGCGCATTCTATTCCTTCCTCCGGTTCTGGGGGGGGTCCTGTGGCGTCAGCTGATACACAGACCACTTATGGTTGAATCCTCGTCAGTAGTTACGAAGGCTGTCACGTGACGTCAAGAGCTAAGGGGAGTGTCCTGCTACATTAGCATATCTCACCTTGAGATCAGCCCAGTCAACAGGTAGTTGAGCTCGAGACAACACCCTCGCTCAGCTACAGCAGCAATGGCAATTATGTTAGTGGACCAAACTTACTTTTAACACCTGAATAAAGCAACTGTTTATTCACCACGTTTGGTGACGCTACACAAGCATGATTTCCTCTTCATAAATCCATGCTGACTCGGACTGATCCTGCTACTGCTTTCCAAATGTGCCGCTATTTCATCTTTTATAATTGACTCCAGCATCTTCCCCACCGCCGATGTCAGGCTAACTGGTCTATAATTCCCTGTTTTCTCTCTCCCGCCTTTCTTAAAAAGTGGGATAACATTAGCTACCCTCCAATCCACAGGAACTGATCCTGAATCTATAGAACATTGGAAAATGATCACCAATGCGTCCACGATTTCCAGAGCCACCTCCTTAAGTACCCTGGGATGCAGACCATCAGGTCCTGAGGATTTATCAGTCTTCAGTCCCATCAGTCTAGCCACCATTTCCTGCCTAATGTGCATTTCCTTCAGTTCCTCCGTCACCCTAGATCCTCTGGCCACTAGTACATTAGGGAGATTGTGTCCACCTTAGTGAAGATGAATCCAAAGTACCTGTTCATAAAATCTGGTCTGCATAGACGAGTTGGGACAAAAGGCCTGTTTCAGTGCATTATGACTCTATGACTTGTTCATCCATTTGACATTTCTGACTGAACAATGTTATGAATGGTTCAGGTTTAAAAGTACGTTCAAAATGTAGTTTAAAATTCTTGACTGCAAAGAAAAGACTATGTTGAAGAGTCACACTGCCAAATTAGTTCCAGCCAGTTCAGGGTGATCCAATGTAAATTTTAATTATTCAGAAACTAGTTAAGAAGGAGATGGGATCTTAACCGAGACAAAAATTAAATTGAAACATTGCGTGCTTCATTAGTATGGACCTACGCCCAAAATATAGAAATCAATCAGAGTGTTGGCTGCTGTACCAAAATAGTCATGTGCATACTTACTAGTTATCACTAATGAGACAGCATTTTCAACGTTATCACTGTAATCAAATCTATATATACCTTGCATTTGTTAGTGAAGTGATGAATGCTTCTTTGTGTGGCATTTTAAAAGCTTTACTTGAAACTGCATCAAAGTTTATGTGGTAAATATTTTTATTTAAAGCCTTACAAAATCCCTAGGTTGAATTGTTTAGTTTGGGTTAGTTTAATTTATTATTATTGTCACGTGCACTGGGGTACAGTGAAAAGCTTTAGTTTGTGTGCTATCCAGTCAATGAAAATACTACACAAGAATACAATCAAGCCGTCCACGACGCACCATTATAGGATAACATTTAGCGCAAGGCATAACCTTTCTGTTTTAAACCCAAAATCAAATGCTTATGTTCCCCTGTTTTTTTCTGTTTTAGCTGGAAAGTCAACCCACATACAAGAGGTGTAGCATTGCCACTCCTTGAAAATAAAAGGATTATAGAACAACCGGTCAATCTTAGCAGCCTGACAGAGAGATATACAGAACAAGTCATACAATTCATCCAGAAAGCGAGGTGAGTGAAAGCCAATAAATCATTCAACAGAAATGACACATAACTCTGCAATTTACCAAAAATGACCTTCACTCAAGTGTAATCACAGTACTGGTTGTCATTACTTAATACAACGCTAAAATAAAAATCATAATACTATCCAACACGTGACTATGATCTCTCACTCAGAACTCGACATTTGTGATACTGTGCCACTGGCACGGGTACATAGTGGAACTGGAATACAACTGTGGTTATTTGAAGGCATGCATTGCCATCCAAAACAACCACCCCCACAACAGAAATGGTGCATGGCACTAGTAACTATTGTAAAGAGAAAGTAAACGTCTGGGGAGAAGTGATAATCTGGCTACAAAATTGTACCTGCAGCATAGGGTTGCCAACTGTCCCGTATTAGCCGGGACATCCCATATATTGGGCTAAATTGGTTTGTCCCAAACGGGACCTCCCTTGTCCCGTATTTGACGGCTACTACTCGGGTCGAAGAGACTGTCGGGTCGGAGTGCCGGGTCCTGCCTCGCTTCACCTGTCCCGATGTAGTACAGCCCATGGAGTGCAGCAGCAGCGCCTCGCCCGTCGCCACGTCGGTCGGCAGCCCGGCCAGCTGTCCGACCTTCAGACCTTTGCTTATCGCCGACACCACCACCCCTCCTTCTCATGGCCGATCATCAGTTCATGAATTGGATGGGGTGCCGGACTTTGTGCGCCACATCGTGCGCAAAGTCCGGCACCCGGGCGAAAACGCCTCAATTGGCCTGCCGGCTGGGCTTTGTGTGCTGTCCAGAACCCGGGCCAACTCATCGTTCACCCAGCCATGGCCAAGTTGGTCAACAGATTACCGTTATTTTGACCTTTTGTCTCTTATTTGGGAGTGAGAAAGTTGGCAACCCTACTGCAGCACCAGTTTGATTTTTGAGTTATATTTTGTCTAAATTCCACCTCCCATCCACTATCCCACTGTGTGCCGTCGTGGTGTTCCACACCTGCCTGTTAGTCTCTTGATCTCATCCAGGAGTTCAACTCCAGAATGGAGGGGCACTTGAATGGAACTGGATCTGTAACCATCTGACATCGAACATCAGCGCCCTGATGCTCAGTATGTGCTGTACATTAACAGATTTTTCTTTGAGAATGTGACATTACACGGTGATATGACTTTAGCTTATGCAGGGTAGTTTGAACAGAACTTTACAACTAAGAGTAAATATGACAGATTTTTTGAATGTCAGTAGCAACAACTTGTGGGTAATTAATCACCCATTTTTACATGAATAACGTAGCCCAGTAGTGAGGGTGCATTGTGAACCAGTGTGGAATGAAAGTGACTCCTGTTTTATGGGTGACCTTTCCACCTTTTTGCGCAAATATCATTGTATGGAGAAAAGTGACTTTCCCTACTTAACCCAAGGATTAAAGGAATTATAGCACAGTTTCTGCCAATGAAGATTGGTTATCACACTTTATAGATTTCTGTTCTGTATGGACTACTTATGCTACTATATGGAGTAGAACCTCCAAACCTCAACCCCTGACCTTTCATGGTCTCTCACCTGATCTGTGTTTAACATTGAAGGCATTGTTAAGTGTAAATGCCCACTCTTGAAACTGATGGTATTCCTGACCTAAATGGATTTGGGACATCCAAAGCCATTTAGGTCAGAAATACTGGAATCTGTCAACTCAAAGGTTTTGTCTCATCAGTTTGAGCTGAATTGGACCTGGTGTTTGAAAGGTTAAAAGGTTGATTTGCCAATTGGGCAAACCTGCTGTTATCAAGTTGCCTCTGTCACCAAGGCCTCGGTTACAGTATTATCAGATTGCACATTAAAAAATATTTTTTTAATCTCATGATCCTGTTGACTATCCTCTTCTGTTTTTCTTAGGAAGAGCATGCATCCGTTCTTCTTGTACTTTGCACCAGCCCATATGCATGTTCCTTTACAATATGATTCTCAGTTTGCTAACACCTCCACACATGGTCCCTATGGAGACGGCCTACGAGAGCTGGACCATGCGATCGGCCAGATCCTGGAGGAAGTTAATGCAGATTTTCAAAATAACACACTAGTGTGGTTTGCTGGTAGGGGATGTGTATTCATCCTTTTTCATTCAGATCCTTTTAAGATCTTATCTTCCACAGCTAATAGAGTTAATAATTCTCATGTTTTGTACTGTACATACTATTATCATAATGTTTCTATACATGGGGTGGCACGGTGGCACAGTGGTAGAATTGCTGCCTAAAGCCCCTGCCCCACTTAGGAAACCTGAACGGAAACCTCTGGAGACTTTGCGCCCCACCCAAGGTTACCGTGCGGTTCCCGGAGGTTTTTGTCAGTCTGCCTACCTGCTTCCACTACCTGCAACCTCCGGCAACCACCTGCAACCTCCGGGAACTGCACGGAAACCTTGGGTGGGGTGCAAAGTCTCCAGAGGTTTCCGTTCAGGTTTCCTAAGTGGGACAGGGGCATTAGGTAGTGGAAATGTAAAAACATCACTGCTGTTTTAACAATAGTATATCTCCAGTCCTAAAAAAAATGGACCACATATGGAGAAGCTGATTGAAATAAGCGGAATAGGGATATCCAACTTGTTTACTCATTTGTGGATGTTTAATCTAAGTTATAATGCTAAATGATTGTTAGATTGCAACATAGTTAATGAATGATGCTTGCACCTTAATGATACATGTTATTTGAAATCTGTTGTGAACTTGTGCATTTTAAACATTCATCATATTTCAGCTTCAATCCTTCTGTGGCTATAACAGAGCTTAAACATGTCCCATAAGTTAAAAAACAACACACATCTAACAGGTGAATATTTGTAAGAAGAGCGGCATAGTGGTATCGTAACATTGGCCATTCCATCTAAAACATGTGTGTATATGTACTGTATGATGTGAGAGAACAAGTGACAAAGAAAGAGAGGGTGTTATTGAGGGAACCAAGTGTGCAGTTTTGAGTGTTTTAAGGCTGGGTTTTGTGAGCTGCCAAAGTATTGCATAATAACATTTTGTTCTATTCACACGCTCTGCCTTCTTCTGTCTCTGCATGTTTGTCTCTGCTTTCTGTACAGGATGAGAAAACTCTTGCTCTTGTGCAATTTCCATAAATTACAAAACTTCTGCAAATAATCTACTGCACAAATAATCTGTTACAACAGCAGCTAGTTTAGAGTACAGTAGATGTTGCATAAACCTACAAAATTATAATATTTCATGTAGGTTTGCAATGCAAGGTGATGAATAATGAAAGAGAGCGTGTATTAGCTGCAGGAGGACACAGATATTTATCATCTTGAGGGCATGCCAGATACTGGTGAGGTCATCATTAGGCAGTCGGTCGAGCTGGAAACACCCCTTTTGCCCCTGTCCCACTGAGGAAACCTGAACAGTAACCTCTGGAGACTTTGCGCCCCACCCAAGGTTTCCGTGCGGTTCCCGGAGGTTTTTGTCAGTCTCCCTACCTGCTTCCACTACCTGTAACCTCCGGCAACCACCTGCAACCCCGGGAACCGCACGGAAACCTTGGGTGGGGCGCAAAGTCTCCAGAGGTTTCCGTTCAGGTTTCCTAAGTGGGATAGGGGCATAAGCAATTCAATGATTGATGTCCAAAGAATTAAGTCATGTATGGTACCATTTCATACTGGCAAATATCCAAATTCATACAATAATAAAGATGTTGCGATGGTTCTGATTTTCTAGTGTCCATTGGTGTTTTCCATTGAAGTTTGACTAAAATTAAAAGCTCACTGCATTAGAAATTACATATGTAGAAGCTTGCAACTTAGATAGACACATAATGCTGGAGTAACAGCGGGTCAGGCAGCATCTCTGGAGAGAAGGAATAGGTGACGTTTCGGGTGACAGACTGATCAAGGGTCTCGACCCGAAACATCACCTATTCCTTTTCTCCAGAGATGCCGGTTGACCCACTTAGTTACTCCATCCAGTGGTAGAATTGCTGCCTTACAGTGAATGCGGCGCCAGACACCCGGGTTCGATCCCGACTACTGGTGTTTGTACGGAGTTTGTACGTTCTCCCCATGACCTGCGTGGGTTTTCTCCGAGATCTTTGGTTTCCTCCCACACTCCAAAGACGTACAGGTTTGTAGGTTAATTGGCTTGGTAAATGTAAAAATTGTCCCTAGTGGGTGTAGGTTAGTGTTAATGTGCGAAGATTGCTGGTCGGCGTGCACCCAGTGGGCCGAAGGGCCTGTTTCGGCGCTGTATCTGTAAACCTGCAGTTCCTTCTTACACACAAAGCTTGCATCTTACCATGTTGTACGGTACCCGGACGTGGCGTTGAAGGACGAGAAGCCGAAGCAAAGAAGTGGAAGCTAAATAACCAAACGGAAACAAAGCCAAAGCGCCAAATAACCAAAACCGTACAAAGCCGAAATGTCAACTAACCGAAAGGTTGGGACGCCTAAAAGCAAACTAACCAAAAGGCTGCTCTGCCGAAACGCCAATTCACTGAAAGGTTGCGTCGCTTACAAGCCAACTCACCGAATGACCGCTCTGCCAAAGTCAAATAACGAGCATGACGTCGATGGGGGCGGGACTTATCAGTGATTGGTCCAGATCCCCGCGTCCATCACATCACTGCCCGATCTCCATCGATCTCCACGGGAGGGTGGGAGTCATTTTCCCACACAAGCCATAGGTGACTGGGCACTCTGAACCCGAGCACCAAGTTGTAAGCGGCCGAAGGAGCGCATCCCTCGGGACAGCCCCCACTCTCCCACGGCCACGGCCGCCCTCCGCCTCGTCTCCCCCGTGCGGCCACACTGTGACGGCCTGTGTGTCAGCATCACCGGGTGGAGCAGAGGTGTGGACAGGCTGGTCCATCCGCCCACCCAGAGTCACTGACCGCAATGCACCGCATTAAAACTCAAAAAAGAGTTACTGATTTAAAAACAAAAATGTTTCATGTATAAATAGTGCTTACATTCAGGAACCTGGTTAATTAAGTGGTGGGATTATTTCCCTGTCCTAACCATGCCTTTACTTTAGCCGGTGGTTACATCCATTCCATCCCTCCCTCGCAAAGATGCGAGATTTCATTAAGAGCACACTTGGATGAATAGATGCATAGTCTAGCAACTCTTCCATGCGTGCAATACATGATGCCGATGAAATAAGACAACTGTCACACCAAAGATAGACACAAAATACTGGAGTGACTCAATGGCACAGGCAGCATCTCTGGAGAGAAGGAATGGGTGGCGTTTCGGGTCGAGACCATTCAGACTCAGTCTTCATGTCTGAAGAAGGGTCTCGACCCGAAATGTCACCCATTCCTTCTCTCCAGAGATGCTGCCTGTCCCATTGAATTACTCCAGCTTTTTGTGTCCATCTTCAGTTAATACAGGTTACAGATTATCTGGTGTTTTGTGCATGGGAGCTTGTTGTGTGCGTTACGCAGGCAACTAGACGGTAATAAATAAAACATGCTTCTTGTTGTCGGGGGGGGGGGGGGTTAGTGTTAATGTGCGAAGATTGCTGGTCGGCGTGGACCCAGTGGGCTGAAGGGCTTGTCATCGACCCGCTTGTCATCGGCCCACACTTGTCATCGGCCCGCCAGGGAATTTGTGTGTGTCCCCCGTCTGTCCCCGTGGCCGGGGTGGGGGGTGAATCACCCGGTGTGGGTGTCTGGGTCCGGGGGTCGGGGGAGGTGAATCGCCCTGGTGTGGGGCAGGCACGTGCCGTGAGTAATTAGTCAGGGTAGGCAGTGGCTTTTAAAAATCTTGAAAACGGCACATGCGCAGATTGTTCTCTCCCCGGTGAGCTGTCAGTCAGCTTTAAAAAATCTTGGAAACCGCGCATGCGCAGATTGTTCTCTTGACTTTTATCAAGTAATTTGTCTCCAATAGGTCCTATCTCTTAATAAAGTATTTAAAAACATATAGCTCAAAGAAATTTACTTACCATATTATTTGTACACGAAATCCATTCTTCTCTCTTTGTTTCCTGTTGTACCAAGCTGTTTTAAATGTTCTAATTATTTTTGTTCCTTTGCGCTGTTGAAGTTCTTTAAGTTCCGGCGTTGGTCTGCCATTTTTAATTATTTTGGTCTTTTCCTCGTAAGTTTGCTTCGAGAAACTCTTCAGGTAATCAATATCCATCTTTGAAAAACCCGCCAAGAAACTTGCACATGCGCATGCGCAGTAAGATGGTGCACGTGCGCATCGCAGCACATGCACGCAGTCCAGGGTGTAAAGGCAGAATTTCAGCTGCCTTTATGGACCGTTCCCACCGATGGCTTGAAGCATCGTCGATGGCACGTGAGTAGCACATACTTCTGCATTTTTAATGTATTGCAGATGAAAGGCACGGGAGAATTATGCCTCCCTAAGAGATCATAATTCTCCCGTGCCTTTACCATTTATGATAATTTATATATGTTTTATATATATTTTATATATATAAAATAATGACCATTTTATAATTTTAGTCAGAGTAGGCACTGCCTACCTTGCCTACCCTGATGGCACGTGCCTGGTGTGGGGGTTGGGGTCCGATGGCGGTGCATTGCGGTCAGTGACTCTGGGTGGGCGGAGGGACCAGCCTGTCCCACACCTCTGCTCCACCCAGCGCTGCCGACACACAGCCCAGTGTGGCCGCACGGGGGAGACGAGACGGAAGGCGGCCGTGGCCGTGGGAGGGTGGGCGCTGTCCCGAGGGATGCGCTCCTTCGGCCGCTTACAACTTGGTGCTCGGGTTTAGAGTGCCCAGTCACCTATGGCTTGTGTGGGAAAATGACCCCCACCCTCCCTGGAGATCGATGGAGATCGGCCAATGATATGATGGACACGGGGGTCTGGACCAAAGCTGACAAGTCCCGCCCCCCCGGCGACATCATGTCCTTTATTTGACTTTTCGGCAGAGCGACCACTCGGTGAGTTGGTTTGTAGGTGACGCAGCCTTTCGGTGAGTTGGCGTTTTGGCAGAGCGACCTTTCGGTGAGTTTGCTTTTAGGCATCCCGTCCTTTTGGTTAGTTTGCTTTTAGACGTCCCACCCTTTTGGTTATTTGGCGTTTTGGCTTTGTTTCCGTTCGGTTATTTGGCTTCCACTTCTTTGCTTTGGCTTCTCGTCCTTCGACGCCACTTCCGCACACATTTTGTACAGTACACTTGGATTCATATAAATATCTTTTACTGACCGGCATTTTCAATTTTACCCATCTCCTTGTGATCAGTTTTTAATTTTCTTTCCTATGCAGGTGACAACGGGCCTTGGTCTGAGAAATGCCAGTTCTCTGGAAGTGCTGGCCCATTTGTAGGCAAGTGGCAAACACAACAAGGTAATAAAACAGATAAAATAAGTTGTTTTTCCAAAAAATGAAATGTCTCATAATTTTAAATGTTGATACAGGGATTTAAACCAGCATCTGCAGTTCTTTCCTAAACATACAGCTGTACATCCAGATATTTGTGTTTTTGTTTCTATTTCAATGTTTTAAACTTTAAAATGGCTAATTGGAAGGAGATGAAAAACAGATTTGGTTGAGAATGTGTGGGATGGAGGAGTGGGTGTTGGTGGGTATTAACTTCCTGAAGTGATCAAAGTTGGGAACTTATCACAGGCCACCAGACAGTGTTTGTTTTTGCTGTGTGTTGGTTCATAAGTTATAGAAGCAGAATTAGGCCATTCGGCCCATCAAGTCTACTCCGCCATTCAATCGTGGCTGATCTATCTTTCCTTCTCAACCCCATTCTCCCGCCTTCACCCCATAACCCCTGACACCCTTACTTATCTAGAATCTGTCAATCTCAGCCTTAAAAATATCCATTGACTTAGCCTTCTGTGGCAACGAATTCCACAGATTCACCACCCTCTGACTAAATAAACCTCCTCATCTCCTTTCTAAAGGTACGTATTTTTATTTTGAGGCTATGACCTCTGGCCCTAGATTCTTCCACTAGTGCAAACATCCTCTCTCCATCCACTCTATCCAGGCTTTTCACTCTTCAGTAAGTTTCGAAGAGGTTTGCCCCTCATCCTTCATAACTCCAGTAATTACAAGCCCAGTGCCGTCAAGCGCTCATCATATGTATCCCAATCAATCCTGGGATCATTCTCCAACGCCAGCATATACTTCAGATTCCCCCTCAGAAATGTGGTGCAAAACTGCTCATAATACTCCAAATTATGACCAGTGCCTTATAAAGCCTAAGCATTACATCACTGTTTTTATATTCTCGTCCTCTCGAAATAAATGATAGCATTGCTTTTGCCTTCCTTCCCACCGATTCGATCCAGTACCAGCACTCCCAAGTCTCTTTGCACCTCTGATTTCTGAATTCTTTCCCCATTTAGAAAATAGTCTACACCTTTATTCCTACTACCAAAATGCATGGCTGCACATAATTCTACACTGTATTCTATCTGCCACAATAGACAATAGGCAATAGGTGCAGGAGTAGGTAATTCGGCCCTTCGAGCCAGCATTGCCATTCAATGTGACCATGGCTGATCATCCCCAATCAGTACCCCTTTCCTGCCTTCTCCCCATATCCCCTGACCCCGCTATTTTTAAGAGCCCTATCTAGCTCTCTCTTAAAAGCATCCAGAGAACCTGTCTCCACTGCCCTCTGAGGCAGAGAATTCCACAGACTCACCAGTCTCTGTGAGAAAAAGTGTTTCCTCGTCTCCGTTCTAAATGGCCTACTCCTTATTCTTAAACTGTGGCCCCTGGTTCTGGACTCCCCCAACATCGGGAACATGTTTCCTTCCTGTAGCATGTCCAAACCCTTAACAATCATATATGTTTCAATGAGATTCCCTCTCATCCTTCTAAACTCCAGAGTGTACAAGCCCAGCTGCTCCATTCTCTCAGCAGATCACAATCCCGCCATCACGGGAATTAACCTTGTAAACCTGCGCTGCACTCCCTCAATAGCAAGAATGTCCTTCCACCAAAACTGGTGCTGTGCCAGGAGCTCCATCAGACTGCATAGAGCAGCAACAAAGGATGCTTGAGATGCTGGGAGATGTCCCAACTACATTCCATTGTTCCTTCATAGCCACTGAGTCTTAAGTCCTGGAATTCCCTACCCAACAACACTATAACACTGTAAACAATTCAAAAAAAGTAACTAAGCACTACTTTTTCAAGGGCAATTAGGAATGAGTCATGATTTCTGTTGGAAAACACACACCCAAAAATGTACTTAACATAATCCACCCTGTCAATTGTTCAGAACATCTTGAAAACTGAGCTAAATTATTGAATTACCTTTGTACCAGGGATTGCCATACTGGTTTGTGGAATAATTCCTTTTAATTTAACCCTTGGAATCTGCTTATTGCCGCTTTAAATCTACTCTGCAAAATCTTCTAGGTCAGTTGGGTGATTACTCCATAAAACCGGGAACTGTAGTATGTTTAGCATCAGCTATCCCGACAATGATTTAATTTTTGTCACTTGTTGGCATCTTATTCAACACGATACGATATGATACGATAGAACTTTATTTATCTCAGGAGGGAAATTGGTCTGCCAACCATCATAAAACACAACAAGATACATGAAACATGAAATTAAAGTGGCGGGTGAAAAATCCATGAATGGGAATATGCAAAGATTGGGGGAAGGGTCAGTCTATCCCACGACAGAAGGGGAGGGAGTTGTACAGTTTGATACCCACAGGGGAAAAGGATCTCCTGTGGCATTCTGTGCTGCATCTTGGTGGAACCAGTCTGTTACTGAAGGTGCTCCTCAAGTTAACCAGTGTGTCATGGAGGAGGTGAGCTGTATTGTCCAAGATGCTGCGCAGTTTGTGGAGCATCCTCCCCTCCAAGATCATCTCCAGTGAATCCAACTCCGCACCCAGGATGGAGCAAGAAGCAAGAAAACCACCAAACAACACCGGTTTAATTGTTACCAAATTTCTCGAGCCTTCAAACTAATGCTGGATGTGCTTAAGTCTAAACTATCCCATTGGTTATACCAAGCAAAATGTTACATTGTAAATTATTGCTTTCACAGTGTTCGCCCAATGGGAGATGTAGGTCTTGTTATTACATGATGTGATAGGGGTTTGCATGAGAAACACTCCTTGTTAATTACAGCGAATACAGTTGCTCAGCTGAACTTTTTTGGTGTGGGTGGGAGAGAAAATACTCAGTTTTCAATGCACAATCTGGGTAAATTTGCAAGTTAAGAAGTTTATTATTAATCTATAGAAACAAGGAACAGCAGATGCTGATTCACCAAGGAAAGACAAAAAAGCTGGAGTAACTCAGCAAGTCAGGCAGCATCTCTGGGGAACATGGATAGCTGACGTTTTGGGTCTGGACACTTCTTCAGACTATTATTAATCCGTTGACTGCGATATTGCATAATTCAATTATAATGATTCGACTCAGGTGGCAGTTCAGCCAAAAGAACTACGTGGGAAGGTGGCCATCGAACTCCAGCTGTAGCGTATTGGCCAGGCAAAATCCCAGCCAACACAACAAGCAGCTTACTGCTAAGGTAGGAGAATGATGAAATAATTTGAGTTTGCTGCACTGACATGCTACAGAATCAGGTTAGCCAAAATAATTTTCAAAACAAACGCCATTCACTTTGTTGTTGTATTAGTGACCTTTATAGGTTATCTTCCTCCTCGAGAAATGATAACTGTAGACATAGTGTGGCAATTGAAGAATGTCCCGAATTATTCTTCGATATGTATATAATATGTTGAGTGTCAACAGTTATTATCAAGAGCAACTGCTTGAACTTAGGCAAGCGCCAGTGGTTTCACAAGAGAGGAGAAAGCTGGCAAAGATATCAAAACACATGCTTGTTTGTAATCACTCCCATATAACCATATAACAATTACTGCACGGAAACAGTCCATCTCGGCCCTACAAGTCCGTGCCAAACAATTATTTTCCCCTAGTCGGGAACGACAGATGGCACAATGGGCTAAGTGTTCGGCTGGCAACCGGAAGGTAGCTGGTTCGAATCCCGCTTGGAGTGCATACTGTCGTTGTGTCCTTGGGCAAGACACTTCACCCACCTTTGCCTGTGTGTGTCCTTGGGCAAGACACTTCACCCACCTTTGCCTGTGTGTGTGGATGTAATTATGCGAAGCACTTTGGGGTCAATGCAAGTTGACTAAAAATGTGCTATATAAATAAAAGAAAAAAAAAAAGTCCCATCTACCTGCACTCAGACCATAACCCTCCATTCCGTTCCCATCCATATACCTATCCAATTTATTTTTAAATGATAAAATCGAACCTGCCTCCACCACTTCTACTGGAAGCTCATTCCACACAGCTACCACTCTCTGAGTAAAGAAGTTCCCCCTCATGTTACCCCTAAACTTCTGTCCCTTAATTCTGAATTAATGTCCTCTTGGTTGTATCTTCCCTACTCTCAATGGGAAAAGCTTGTCCACGTCAACTCTGTCTATCCCTCTCATCATTTTAAAGACCTCTATCAAGTCCCCCCTTAACCTTCTGCGCTCCAGAGAATAAAGACCTAACTTATTCAACCTTTCTCTGTAACTTAGTTGCTGAAACCCAGGCAACATTCTAGTAAATCTCCTCTGTACTCTCTCTATTTTGTTGACATCCTTCCTATAATTGGGCGACCAAAATTGTACACCATACTCCAGAATTGGTCTCACCAATGCCTTGTACAATTTTAACATTACATCCCAACTTCTATACTCAATGCTCTGATTTATAAAGGCTAGCATACCAAAAGCTTTCTTTACCACCCTATCTACATGAGATTCCACCTTCAGGGAACTATGCACAGTCATTCCTAGATCCATCTGTTCAACTGCATTCCTCAATTCGCTACCATTTACCATGTACGTCCTATTTTGATTTGTCCTGCCAAGATGTAGCACCTCACACTTATCAGCATTAAACTCCATCTGCCATCTTTCAGCCCATTCTTCCAAATGGCCTAAATCTCTCTGTAGACTTTGGAAATCTACTTCATTATCCACAACACCACCTATCTTAGTATCATCTGCATACTTACTAATCCAATTTACCACACCTTCATCCAGATCATTGATGTACATGACAAACAACAGTGGACCCAACACAGATCCCTGAGGCACCCCACTAGTCACCTGACTCCAACCTGACAAACAGCCATCCACCATTACTCTCTGGCGTCTCCCATTCAGCCACTGTTGAATCCATCTTGCTACTCCTGCATTTATACCCAACAATTGAACCTTCTTAACCAACCTTCCATGAGGAACCTTGTCAAAGGCCTTACTAAAGTCCATATAGACAACATCCACTGCTTTACCCTCATCAATTTCCCTAGTAACCTCTTAAAAAAATTCAAGAAGATTAGTCAAACATGACCTTCCAGGCACAAATCCATGTTGACTGTTCCTAATCAGACCTTGTTTATCCAGATGCTTATATATATTATCTCTAAGTATCTTTTCCATTAATTTGCCCACCACTGAAGTCAAACTAACCGGTCTATAATTGCTAGGCTTACTCTTAGAACCCTTTTTAAACAATGGAACAACATGCGCAGTACGCCAATCCTCGGGCACTGTTCCCGTTTCTAATGACATTTGAAATATTTCTGTCATAGCCCCTGCTAATTCTACATTAACTTCCCTCAATGTCCTAGGGAATATCCTGTCAGGACCTGGAGACTTATCCACTTTTATATTTTTCAAAAGTGTCAGTACTTCTTTTTCTTTGAATCTCATAGTATC
The DNA here is from genome assembly GCF_010909765.2 of Amblyraja radiata. Taxonomy (NCBI): domain Eukaryota; kingdom Metazoa; phylum Chordata; class Chondrichthyes; order Rajiformes; family Rajidae; genus Amblyraja; species Amblyraja radiata. The sequence goes on along the minus strand of NC_045981.1, from coordinate 16,918,059 downwards.
CATAGCTACTCTACTTGTTTCCATTACCTCACATAATTCAATATCCTTCTCCTTGGTGAATACCGAAGAAAATAAATTGTTCAATATCTCCCCCATCTCTTTTGGCTCTGCAGATAGCTGTCCACTCTGTCTCTCTAATGGACCAATTTTATCTCTCGTTATCCTTTTGCTATTAATATAGCTGTAGAAACCCTTTGGATTTACTTTCACCTTACTTGCCAAAGCAACCTCATATCTTCTTTTAGCTTTTCTAATTTATTTCATAAGATTCTTTTTACATTCTTTATATTCCTCAAGCACCTCATTCACTCCATGCTGCCTATAATTATTGTAGATCTCTCTCTTTTTCCGAACCAAGTGTCCAATTTCATTTGAAAACCATGGCTCTTTCCAATTTTTACTATTTCCTTTCAACCGAACAGGGACATAAAGATTCGGTACCCTTAAAATTTCCCTTTTAAATGTCCTCCATTTCTCTTCTACATCTTTCCCATAAAACAAAATGTCCCAATTCACTCCTTTTAAATCCCTTCGCATCTCATCAAAGTTAGCCTTTCTCCAATCAAAAATCTCAACCCTAGGTCCAGTTCTGACCCTCTCCATAATTATATTGAAACTAATGGTATTGTGATCACTGGACCCGAAGTGCTCCTCAACGCATACCTCCGCCACCTGACCTGTCTCATTTCCTAACAGGAGGTCCAGAGGTACCTACTCTAGTAGGTACCTCTATGTAATGCTGCAAAAAACTATCCTGCACACATTTTACAAACTCCAAACCATCCAGCCCATTTACAGAATGTGTTTCCCAGTCTATGTGTGGACAATTGAAATCTCCCACAATCACTACCTTGTGCTCATTACTAATATCTGCTGTCTCCTTACATATTTGCTCTTCCAATTCTCGCTCCCCATTTGGCGGTCTATAATACACCCCTATAAGTGTTGCTACACCTTTCCCACTTCTCAGTTCCACCCAAATAGCCTCCCTAGACGAGCCCTCCAATCTATCCTGCCAGAGCACTGCTGTAATATCTTCCCTGACAAGCAATGCAATACCTCCACCTCTTGCCCCTCCAATTCTATCACACCTGAAGCAACGAAATCCTGGAATATTTAGTTTCCAATCACAGCCCTCCTGCAACCATGTTTCACTGATCGCCACAACATCATACTTCCAGGTATCAATCCAGGCTCTAAGCTCATCCACCTTTCTTACAATGCTCCTAGCATTACAATATGCACATTTAAGAAACCCACTGCCTCTTATTCTCTGTTTATTTTCTTTTTCTTCTTTCTCCCCTAGATTTTGGGTCTGAGTGCTTCCCTTCTCTGCCTCCTGCCTCACACTCTGTCTACTAGCTTTCTCTATTTGAGTCCCTCCACCCAACCATTCTAGTTTAAAGTCTCCCCAGTAGCCTTTGCAAATCTCCCCGCCAGGATATTGGTCCCCCTCGGGTTCAAGTGCAACCCCTCCTGTACAGGTCACACCTTCCCCAAAAGAAGTCCCAATGATCCAGAAACTTGAATCCCTGTCCAGTGCATCAGTCCTTCAGCCACGCATTTGTCCTCCACCTCGCTCCATTCCTACTCTCACTGTCGCGTGGCACAGGCAGTAATTCTGAGATTGTTACTTTTTTGGTCCGTTTCCTTAACTCTCCTCCCAACTCCCTATATTCTCCCTTCAGGACCTCTTCTCTTTTTTTACCTATGTAATTGGTACCTATATGTACCACGACCTCAGGCTCCTCTCCCTCTGATTTCAGGATATCTTGGACACGTTGAGATACATCCGAAACCCTGGCACCAGGGAGGCAGACTACCATCCGGGTCTCCCGACTGCGTCCACAGAATCGCCTATCCCACCCCCTAAAGAGTTCCCAATCACTATTGCCCTCCTCTTTTTTTCCCTACCTTTCTGAGCAACAGGGCAGGTCTCTGTGCCGGAGGCCCGGCTGCTGTCGCTACCCCCGGGCAGGCTGTCCCCCCCAACCGTACTCAAACAGGAGTACTTATTTTCAAGGTGTACAGACACTGGGGTACTCACTCGTCCCTGCCTCTGCCCCTTGCCCTTCCTAAGCGTGACCCACATGTCTGTCTCCCGTGGTTTTGGAGTGACCACCTCCCTATAACTCCTCTCTATGACCTCCTCACTCTCCCTGACCAGACAGAGGTCATCGAGCTGCTGCTCCAGGTTCCTAATACGGTCCCTTAGGAGCCCCATCTCGATGCACCTGGTGCAGATGTGGTCGTCTGTAAGGCTGTCAGATTCCTTGATCTCCCACATCTGACATCCAGAACAGCAAACTGCCCTGGCACTCATACTCCCTCTTACCTAGGACACAATACAAAACAAACTGCCACAATACAATCAGCAGGGATCTGACTCCCAATCAGCTGCTCCCTCTTGTCAGCTTCCACCAATCAGCGGCTTCCTCAAGCACACTTGTTTTGAAGTGCGAATTGAACTTGGAACGTTGCAGATATCCTCCCTCCGCGACCTCTCCAACGGCTCTCGGGCCTCTGTAAGCAACAAGCCCCGCGCTCGGGTTTTATCCCTACCGCTCGGGTGTAGCTCCTCCCTCGGCAACCTCTCCAACGGCTCTCGGGCCTCTGTCCCGAATATCTGTTTAGTTTTTGGATTATTTACGTCAGAGTTCTCTGAAATCTGAACTCTCCTTTACATTTGTATTTGTCCACCAACTCACTCAAGATTCATTCATGCTGTAGAGATAAAGTTGGATCCAAGAGATCCAACTTTTATCTCTTGGGTCATACAGTAATTCAAATACTTTCTTGATTAAAGGTTCGATTCAACACAGAGACTTTTCCAAACACAAAATACTTATTACTATCATCAAAGACATCACTATCTCAGTAAAAATGATTTTACAAAATTATCATTGAAATTCTGTGGTCTATGACCTTACTCAAATCTAATGTTTCTTTCTAAAATTATCTCATTTTTACAGCACGTTAGATATATTTTCTACCCTGATTTCGCTAGCAGGAGCAAACCTGCCTCCAAACAGACGCTATGACAGTTTGGATATAACAAAGGTGTTGTTTGGCCAGTCCCACAGTGGACACAAGGTAACATTTATTATTTTAATATAAACCAGAAAGAAGGCAAATGAAGAGATCTTCATCACAACCAAAAACATTTCATATTAAATGTATTATTTTTGCATTGTCATTCTGTATACAAATAGAGCAATATATTTACATAAATGATCACACTAAATTATGAATGTCCAATTGATCAGTTTTTTGGGGGGGCATTTCGACCACCCTCCTGGCCTTACAAATAATGTGATGTAATCTTTTGCATCTATAAGCCATAGACAAGACTCTCAAACCCTGAACTTATTACTCAAACTGTAAACTCTTTCAGTAACTTAACATTCCATACTTTTTCACAGTTCAGCAGCTTGAAAATCTAATTTTCCACATTTGGTCTCTTTATTAGAATATCTAGATGGAAAAATTCTCTGGTAGCCAACATTTATCACTTTTAGAGAATACCAACAACTTGTACTTAATTTTGTACATTTGATTCTAAAAGTCCGTAGCCTCCTTTTGCTCTGGTATTTTATTTAATTCTTCACATGTTTAAATTATAATGTTTTATTCTTAATTGTTTACTGTATATTGTGTTGTTACTTGTGAGCAAAGCACCGAGGCAAATTCCTTGTATGTATACATACTTGGCTAATAAAATTTATTCAATTCAATTCAGTTCAATTCACTCTTCCAGTCCAGATTGAGGGTCCCAACCCGAAACTGTTCATTTCTCTACACAGATGCTGCTTGACTCACTGAGGTCCTCCAGCAGATTATTTGCTGCCGTCGATTTCTTTCCCCTTTATGTTTACTTTTGTTGCATTACTTTACCGTTGCATTTCAAGTTTGGGAGGCAGAGAGAAAATGTCAGCTGCTTGTTGTGAATTTCTTCTGATATCCATTGGCAATGACCTGGGATCTCAGGCAGGAATGCATTGGAAAATTGACATTTGCAGCTTTGATCTTGTTGCTGATTAGTAATGGCTGAATATCAGGCTTGTAGCAGCAACACAGTTGATGGCAGCATGTCTTTCCCAAAGTGCAGATCAAACCTCAAAATTAAACCAAGTTCTGGTTTTCTGTATTGAATCCACAGTTCATAACACTTCTTCTTTATGTAACGCATACCATGTTTTACTCATTTATGCAATTGTCCACAGGTTTTTATTTATGACCCTTTTCCTTTTGCTATCTTTTTCTTCTTTGGCATTCCCAAAGAGTCAAGGGCAACTTGCTTTTGTTCTGGTTTTATCCCTGACAAGGTCATTGTAGGAAGTGTAGATGCTTCCATAGATAAGGCAGGAGGCGCTTTATGGAGCATGTGGGATGTTAGTTTGTTTGGTGAGACCCTCGTTCTCTTACTTATGCAAAGATCTTGTGTACTTCTGGTACATTGACTTGAATGTTCTCAATACCATTCCAAAGGCTCTTTCTTTGCATTGATCAGCCAGAGTTCCTGAGAGTCAGTAGCAATGTTGTATTTTTTTAAGAAATGCCTTGAATACATCCATGAATCTCTACCTCTGTGCATCTATGCAATACATTCCATTGGCGGAGCTTGAAAAGCAGTGCCCACTTTAGGAGTCTGGACCTTCCCGAGGTAACTGGCCACTTCCACTGCAGTATTTCCATGAACATTTCACTTCTGTTGTGATGGTAGATATGTGGCTGGTAACAGCCCTCTCTAACCAAACAAAGTGGCCAAACTTCACTTGTGGATTCCCAGTGCAATGCCATAATGAATTTTCCAACCGAATAAGAAGGACAATTATCAGTTTGTTATTTCTTTAGACTTTAGTTTTACTTTAGACACACCACATAGAAACAGGCCCTTTAATCTACTGAGTCCACGTAAATTATCGATCATTCGCTTACATTAATTCAGTTATCTCACTTTCACATCCGCTCCCTACACACTAGGGGCAATTGACAGAGGCCAATTACACTGCAAACATGTATGACTTTGGGATGTGCAAAGCAACTGGAGCACCCAGAGTAAATCCATGCGGTCACAGGGAGAATGTGCCAACTGCACACAGACAGCATCTGAGTTCAGGATCGTACCCGGATCTCTTGCGCAGTGAGGCAGCAGCTATGCCAGCTGCGCCACTGTACCGCTAAACATTTAGGGTTATTTCCTGAAGGTTTAGGTTTATTGCTGTCACATATACTGAGGTACAGTGAAAAGCTTTGTTTTGCATGCGACCCAATCAAATCAAATAATACTATGCATAAATACAATCAAGCCAAACTCAAGTGCAATAGGTACAGTGAAGGGAAAAATCTAGTGTGTAAAATATAGTTCTCAGCATTGGAGTGTAATAGTTCCCGAGACAAAGTCTCATGTCCTCAGTGAGGTAGGTTGGATAATCGGGCTGTCCCCTAGCTTATGGAAGAACTGTTCAGAAGCTTGATAATGGAGGGGAAGAAACCGTTCCTGAGTCTTGAGGTGCGCGCTTTCAAGCTGTATCCTTTGCCTAACAGGAGCAGGGAGAAGAAGGAATGACTGGATTTGAACAAGTCTTTGATAATATTGGCTGCATTTTTACGAGGCATCGTGAAGTGTAGATGGAGTCAATGGTGGGGAGAATGGTCTGTGTTATGGACTGGGCTATATCGACAACTCTCTGCAGTTTCTTATAGTCTTGGGTAGAGCTGAACCCAAACTGAGCTGTGATGCAGCTGGACAGGAGGCTTTCTATTTAACCATTACATTAACAGTCCCCTTTAAATGCATTTTAGCAGTAAGATATATTCCACATGCTCCTTGGAGTCAGTGAACCACTCAGTAAACAGACCTTGTAGGTTGGTTAACTTTGCATCCAGAAATGATGACCATGCAAGATAGAACTGCTTGTCCTTATTACTGCTGCTTGGTGGTGAACATATGATCTAAAGCTTAGAGATCACAAATACAACAAGGACAACAGCAACTTCAGATATAATTATATTTAGATTTATAATAATATGAACTGCGGGCATTGCACCCAGCTTGACAGCTGTCAAAACTGTCAAAATTCTTCAACAGTATGATTGTTACTGGCACTCATAAGCATTGGCAAATTTTCATGAAATTACAATAATATTGTTAAAATGTAAATTACATTTGGGTGGTGGGTATATGGAATGAGCTGCCAGAGGAGTTAGTTGAGGTATAACATAATTTAAAAGATATTTGGACATGTACATGGATAGGAAAGGTTTTGAGGTATATGGGCCAAACGTGAACACTAGTGTTGATGACACATATTGGTCGGCGTGGGCAAGATGGGCCAAAGGGCCAGTTTCTATGCTATATGACTATGACTTTAAAAATCTAATATTAAATCTTTAAGACTATAGAATATTTAATATTAACCATTGTTAAATTAATTAAGTAAACAACTAAAGTTTTGTGGATGCAAAAGTTAGATAACAAAAAGCTAACGTGAATGGGTGATCGATGGTCAGCGTACACTCGGTGGGCCGGAAGAGCTGATTCCATGTTGTATTTCTAAACTGAACTTTCTGACTGTAGGTGGTTCATCCCACTCTTTAATGTCCCTCACAGCCAGTTAGCTTCTGCCCAAGATTCAGGAGGGTGGTCCAGAATTGTTGTCTGATAACAAAATCTCAAGAGGATTGAGTGATCATTCATATAATCTTGTTTATGTCAATTTTGCCATTCAACATTAGCTCTAGTTTAATTTAGTTTAGTTCGGAGATACAGCGTGGAAACAGGTCCTTCGGTCCACCGAGTCCACGCTAGCCAGTGATCCCCGCAAATTAACACTATCCTACACACACAAGGGACAATTTACAATTATACCAAGCCAAACAACCTACAAACCTGTACGTCTTTGGAGTGAGGGAAGAAACCGGAGTTCCGGAGAAAACCCATGCAGGTCACGGGAGAAAGTACGAACTCCATACAGACAGCACCTATAGTCAAGATCAAACCCGGGTCTCTGGCACTGTAAGGCAGCATCTCTACCGCTGCGCCACCGTGCCGCTCACAGATTGAATGCTTTGACCTCTGTAGTCATGAAGACACTCGAAAGGCTTGTGCTGGCCAAGCTGAAAAATATCACAAACCCCCTGCTGGACCCTCTGCTGTTTGCATATCGGGCCAATAGATCTGTGGATGACGCAGTCAACCTGGACCTGCACTTCATCCTACAGCACCTAGACCACTAGGGGACCTATGCGTGGATCCTGTTTGTTGATTTTAGCTCTGCATTCAACACCATTGTGCCAGAGCTACTACACTCCAAACTTTCCGAGTGACTATGCCTGAACCCCTCTGTCGGTGGATCACCAGCTTCCTGACAGACAGAAAGCAGCATGTAAGGCTGGGAAAGCACATCTCGGACCTGCAAATGCTCAGCATAGGAGCACGCAAGGCTGCTTACTCTCTCCTCTCCTTTACTCTCTCTACACCAATGACTGCACCTCCACAGACACCTCTGTCAAGCTTCTCAAGTTTGCAGACGACACAACCCTGATTGGACTGATCCAGGATGGGGAGGAATCTGCCTACAGACAGGAAGTGTCACAGCTGGCGTCCTGGTGCCGTCGCAACAACCTAGAGCTCAATGTTCTTAAGACAGTGGTATTGATTGTAGACTTTAGGAGAGCTCGCCCTCCCCTCACCCCACTCACCATCAACAACACCACAGTCACATCTGTGGAGTCTTTTAAGTTCCTGGGAACCATCATCTCCAAGGACCTTGAGTGGGGGGCTACCATCGACTCCACAGTCAAAAAGGCACAACAGAGGATGTCCTTCCTATGGCAGCTGAGGAAGCACAATCTGCCACAGGCAATGAGGGTTCAATTCTACACGGCCATCGTAGAGTCTGTTCTCACCTTCTCCATCATGGTCTGGTTTGGCTCAGCCACCAAGCATGACACCTGGAGCCTGCAGCGAATCGTCCGATCAGCAGAGAAGGTTATTGGCTGCAACCTTCCCTCCATTGATGAACGGTACACTGCAAGGGCCAGGAAGCGAGCGGGCAAGATCATCCCTGACCCCTCTCACCCTGGCCACAAACTCTTTGAATCACTTCCCTCTGGAAAGCGATTCCGGACTGTCAAAGCTGCCACAGCCAGACATAAAAACAGTTTTTATCCACGAGTAGTTGCTCTACTCAACAGCCAAAAATCTGTAGTCTCCTTTTGATCTGGTATTTTGTTGGTTCACATGCTTGATCAATGGTGTTTTATTATTAATGTTTTATTATTATTAATGTTTAGTGTTTTCTGAGTCATTCGTAACTGACACTGTATGTCATGTTGTTACTTGTGGGCGGAGCACCAAGGCAAATTCATTGTATGAGAATACTTGGTCAATAAACTTATTTACTTACTCGCTGGAGTTTAGAAGAATGAGGGGGATCTCATATAGAATAATAAAAGGCTTGGATAGAGCGGATGTGGAGAGTATGTTTCCACTAGTGGGAGAGTCTAGGATTAGAGGTCATAGCTTCCGAATTAAAGAACGTTCTTTTGGAAGGAGATGAGGAATTTCTTTATTTCTAAAATGTCTTTTTTTTTTTAGTCAGAGGGTGATGAATCTGTGAAATTCTTTGCCACAGAAGGCTGTGGAGGCCCAGTCAGTGGATATTTTTAAGGCAGAGATAGATAGATTCTTGATTAGTACAGGTGTCAGAGGTTGTGGGGAGAAGGCAAGAGAATGGGGTTAGGAGGGAGAGATAGATCTGTCATGATTGAATGGCGGAGTAGACGATGGGCCGAATGGCCTAATTCTACTCCTGTTCCTTACGACCTTATGACTTAGGCCGACTTATTTGATGTTCTTCACCAGAAACTGCTTTGCATCCATCCATCCACCTAAAATAATTAAACAGGGGCGAAGCAAAAATAGTTCTGTGTTGAAAGGCACATCATGGAAGCAGGTCTATCCCATTGATATTTCAGGAAGCTATTATTGAATCTGATTTTGCTTGTTTTTCTTGGGAAGTACATTGCATGTGAAGATAGCCCTCCCAGTTCTGATTATGACGATGTCCCCTATTTATAGCGATAACACATAAAATGTCCTACTATATTGGTCAACTATATTGTCATTATTTTAAATGATTATAGCTACTAAATATAAAGCTACTGGATCCACTAAACTAAAACATGCAGTTTTTACATCTGCAGTGCTAGCTGTGGATAATGCATTCCAGGAATTGAGCATTTCATAAATCTCTTCACTGCCTAGTTTTTATTATCTGCCTCCAAACTGCCCTTGGAGCTGCTTGCTATAACTTAGAACCGTGGCAATGTTTAGAAAACTGTTAGCTTGCTGTACTAGAATGCAAAGCGCTGGATTAATAATTCAGGGTCAGAAATTTGAATCTATAGAATTTTTAAAAAAGTTGAATAAATCCAGATCAAGAAGCTTTTATCAGTTATGGCAATTGCTAGATTGTCATAAAATACCATCTGTTCCACAAATGTAACTACGTGGACTGGCCTTTTTATGACCCTATATGCACAGCGATATGATTGACTTTTAACTTCCTTCTGAAATTGTCTTGCAAGCTTCTTAGCCAAAGAGGAATTTACAATGGGTGAATATGCTCCCTTGCAAGCTACACCCACAAAATCCCATAATTTATTACACAAACAAAAATAATATATCATAAAAAAACATTCTGAATGAGGAAACTGACACTGGGGAATTTGGTAGGGACTGAAAGATGAACCCGCAGGGAGGATTTACGGAAATTGTATCGGAAGATGCGATGGTTTGGTGGAATAGCAGTAAGATGAGGACAGAGACACTAAGGAGACCAAACTGAACTGATCAAACTGAAATCAATATTATTGTTGTTCTCTTTGTTAGTCCTGGTGCTGTAATAGATAGCTGCAGCACCACATTTCATCTGCTAAGTAACTGGAAGTATAAGTGGGCGATAAAACTATAACCTGACTCTTCTTGGTGTTCCAGGCCCTCTTCCATCCAAATAGTGGAGCAGCTGGAGAATTTGGGGACCTGAAGACTATCCGTCTAAAGCAGTACAAGGCTTTCTACCTGACAGGTGAAGAGAATGAACCTAGCGTGATTGATTCTTTACTATCATGTGAATTGGTACAGTGAGATTGTTTGTATATAGCATGGAGTGCACTAAGTTACAAAAGTAGTCAATGTAGTCCCTTCTTCCCTCCTGCCCCCTCTCCCGCTCTCCCCTCCTTTGTTCTTGGCGCGCCCCCCCCCCCCCCCACGCCGGGTGCCTTTTTGTTCTCGGCGGTGCGTCCTCCACTCTCCGATGGCCCTCCACTCTCACCGACAATCCCTACTTCCTCGCCAACGCTTCCTCACTCTGCCGGCGGCCAAGTCCACCCAGTCCCAGTTGGCTCCGCTCCTCGGTGGCCAGGCCCGGTTTCAGCCGGGACACAGTTTGTGTTGAGGGATCCATCGCAACATTGACTTTAGATTGTGGCAAGGGACAGAAAAATCTTTACATATATCACCATAGTACATGAGCCAAGCAAATGTGCTAATTATAGCCAAAGTCATAGAAAGGCTTGGTCATAAATAACAATCTTTTAATTTTACCACATATATCGGTGATATATATTTTTAGAGGCTTTTATTTTCTCTTCAGAGAGAAGATAGGAGTTGTAATTTGTTCATTGTTATATATTTAAGTACAAAGTGATTCATGCAATTAAAAAAAACCTCAACCTACAGCATTGAGGTGCAGGGATGCTTGAAGTACAGACTCACACAGGTACTGGGCTTTCTGATTATTACAATTAATCAATGGAAATATGTAATATAGGAAGCTCGTGGAGTTACTGTATATTTGTCTAGATTTCCAAGAAGCTTCATGGCCTGAAATCTGTACATTTTTGGCTGCCATGAGCAATGCTGGCAGGGCCATATTTTGCTGGTCATCATTAATTGTCCTTGAGTTGACAAAGAACTCCCATATGCTGGCAGTTCCAAGATGTACCAATGAAAGACCAAGACCAGCAATATATTTCCAAGTCAGTTCAGAGGGAATCATGTATTTGATGGGTCTCTATTGCATACACCACCCTTGTCATTGGTGGCGGAAGTTCCAGATTTGGGAGGTGGCATTGGAGTACCTGGGCAAGGCACTGCATGGCATTTTGTAACTGATGTACATTGTAGCCACTGTATATCACCGATGGAGCAAATTAAAGTTTAGGGTGGTTGATTGGGTACTAATCAAGTGGGTTATTCTGGATGATGTAAAATTTCTTGAGAATTGTTGACAATCCAGCCATCCATGCAAGTGGAGAACATTCCATTAGGCTCCTGACTTTGCCTTATGGGTGAGGAAATGTTCTTGGGATGTCTAAGTGAGTACTCATCGTAGGATATCCAACCTCTGATCTGCTCCTGTATTAATATGGCTGGTCCAGTTGAGTTTATGGCCCAGGGTATTGACAGTGGGGGACTTGGCATAGCTAGTTGAACCCTCACTTGTTGAACATGATCATTGCTCGGCACTTCTGTGGTGCAAAACCTACTTGCCACTTCTCAGTCCATGCCTGAATGAATCTAGGCCTTCAAGCATGGACTTGTTCTGAGTCTTTCAATCGTTGTGCCTGCTTCATTTGCTGAGGAGGTATGAATGTACTTGAACATCAAACATTCCCACTTCTGGCCCCAAAGGTGATCATTGATGAAGCAGCTGAAGATGGTTGGATGTAAAATACTGCTGTGATGGAACTTCCATAATGATATTCTCCCATTTGCTCTGTTAGTGGGTGTCATACAATGACCATTATAGTCAGCGATCGTAGGTGGCAATCAGGATATGTAGCTTGACTCTATGGCTTTGGTTGTTGAGTCGATGTCCAATTGCAGACTTGGTGCTGGGCAAACTGCAGAATGCCACCCTGTATCTGCGACATTAGCCAGTTGGAATAGACACCACTCACCTGTTCCCTGTGTTCTTCCTGAGAAATATTACTCACCCTGTCTATAATTCCATTTATTGTTGATTCATTTGGCTTGAATATTGTAACTTCCTTAACGAATACTTTGGCCAATTCTTCCCAACATCACTGAATGTGTCAGACTCTTTAAATCTAAATGTTGCCACCCTCTGTTTCTTCCATTTCAACCGTTTTCCACATTTTTAATTATTTCAGAATAAAAAAACAATTCCCTCAAACCCTCTTTTTGAAAGGTGGGGTCTGATGTAATCAACTGGCCAAGTATTCCACAGATCCTTATTTACATTTTACCAGACTCTTACTGAACTTCAAGCAGAGGCTGCCCAGGCTTACAGCCAGCATGGAGAAGAAGCTTTAACTCCAGCTCAACTCTGCCTGTCCCGCTGGGTTAACTGACAGCCCTGGACTGAAAGGACACCGGCCCGGAACAGTGGCGGCCCAGGCTTACAGCTAGCGCAGAGAAGAAGCACTAACTCCACTGCTGTGGGCCAGTATCCCATCAGTCCAGGGCTGTCAGCTGCCCCCTGACAGGGATGGGACACTCGGGAGGGGACGGGGACGGTCCAGCAGCAATTCAACAGCGCTTGCAGCACCAGAGACCCGAGTTCAATCCTGACTACGGATGAAACGCAGGTCTGTATACATGCAGCAGCACAGCTGCCGAGAATGTTTATCACAAGTTAGCTATGAACTGGGCATGCGCAATCGGAATACCTAACTCGCTTACTGGCAGGAAACCTGGCACTCATTAGCATTTTGCAAGACAAATACAAGGCAATGGATAATTCCATGAAGGACCAGGTTTGGACAGCTGGAGGCAGCCCGGGATTGGCAAATGCTGGTGGATGTGGACCAGCGGCTTACAGTTCCATCAGAGATAGCCATCACCAACTTGAGGCCTGATCTTGTCCTCTGGTCGAACTCTCAGCGCATGGTGTATCTTGTGGAGCTCAAGTTCCTTGGGAGGACACTGTGCAGGAAGCCTTCGAAAGAAAGAAACTGCGATATACAGAACTTGCAGCGGTGGCAGAACAGCGGGGCTGGAGATCTAAGATCTGCCTAGTAGAAGTTGGATGTCAAGGATTCGTGGCAACATCAACCGTAAGACTGATGAAGGACCTCTGGATCAGCGGACAAGCCCTACCCCAGGCCATCAAAGAAACATCACGGGTGGCAGAGCGGAGTAGCCAGTGGCTCTGGCTGAAGAGGAAAGACCCCATTTGGTCTCCCAAATAACCGACTAGACAGATGCAGAGGGGGGTGTTTCTGGGATGCCGGAATGCACCACTGAGCCTACTGGAGACGTCAATCAATCAATCAATTGCATATAAAGTGCAAGTAAAATGAATTTGCCAGCAGCGGTACAATGAGCGGTCGTGGGTCCAATCAGCGAAACGTGGATGAAAGTAGGGGCCCACTTGATAACACCAATGACGTGTCTGCCTAGCCTTTCTCAACATCGGAGGAGCATAGGTGAGTGCATAAGGCTCCCATCACCACCGGGAGCAAGTTGACATTTGGCACTTTGGATTTTTAACATCTCGTCCTGTGTATTTGGAAACATGTGATTACATCATAACAAGCTTCCCCGAAAGAACTCAAAACCAGTAATTCAAAAGTCTTCAGAGTATGCGTGTCCTGTTTGGGAGAGATCATCCCATGCCAAGAAATTAGACCCAGCGTTGAATAACACCTGCCGCTCAATCACTGGCTGCTTGAAGCCCACCAACATAAACAACCTGCACCTCCTCGCTGGCATTGCCCCTGCTGATGTGAGACGGGAAGTCGCCAGCCGAGTAGAGATGACCAAGGCCACCAGTGATGAACGCCACCTCCTCTACGGACGTGTACCCCCGGCCCAACGGCTGAAGTCCAGGAGAAGCTTTCTCAGCCATGTCTAGCCCCTAATAACATCACGGGAAGAAACCAGACTCCAACTATGGACAAAAAGGCTTGAGGACGACCCCCCTCCTACTGACATGGGTATCCCTCCTTCTGAAGCCCTCCCTCCGGGCTCAGAAGCACCATGGGTCCAGTGGAAGACGCTCAACCGCCTGAGAACAGGAACAGGGCGATCAAAAGCTGCCATGGCCAGATGGGGCTATGAAACTGACCAAACCACCTGTGAATGTGGAGAAGAGGACCATACAATGCAGCACTGCCTTGTCTGCCCCCTACTACCCAACCAGTGCAGTTCAAAGGATCTTGCAGTGTTCAATAAAAACGCAAAGGACTGTGTAAAGGAATGGGAAACTGTCATATAGTCAACCAGCTTCAAAGACACGAAAAGAAGAAGAAGCAATACCTTTTAGCCTTTTGTACATCATTGTTATGGTTATCTCCCAAAATACCAATTTTAAATTTGCAAATCAACTAAACACTAATCATTAACTTACTGAAATCCCAATTTCTCTCTGATATATTGGCATCACATCCAGAAAAGACACGTTCACAGTTCTCACTGGTATGCCATCGCCACCGGGTGGTGCCTGTAATGGCCGCCGCGCCAACAGTCTGTCTCGTCCCTTCCCTGTTATTATTGTTTAAAGTATGTCTTGAATGTATGTTTTAATATTTCTTGGTATGTTTCATGTGGGGGGTGGAGGGGGGGGGGGGGGGTGATCGGGGGAAACTTTTTTCTGCCACTTACCTCGACAGAGATGCAATTTTTCTCCATGTCGCATCTCTGTCCCCACTACAGTCTAACAACGTGGAATGGTGTGGCCTTTCCTGGCGACCGGCCCTGAGCTTCAAGCCGCGAGTGCGGCACGAACTTACCATCTTGGAGCGGGCGATCCTTTGCCAAGGATCGCCAGCGAAAGTGCTCCGACCGCGGGCCCTGTGGACTTTAACACCGTGAAGTAGCGATCTCCGGTAAGAAGAGGCCGAATCGGGAGCTCCATGCCGTGGAGCGTTCCGATCCATCCTGACGGCGGAGTTTCGATCATCCTGACGCGAGGGCTTGAACATCGGACCGTCGGCTGCAGCAAACTGCGGAGGGTTCAAAGGCCCCGACGATGGGTGAACAAAGGAGGAAGATAACTGATCTTTATTGCCTTCCATCACAGTGAGGAATGTTGATCCTACAGTGGTGGATGTTTATGTTGAATTTTATTTTATGTGACTGTGTGTATTGTTGCTTTTCACTTAGAATGGCTGCATGGTAACTCAAATTTCACTGTACCTTAATTGGTTAAGTGACAATAAACTGAACTTGAACTTCCTTTAAATTACCTTCACTTTGTTAGCCTTATTTTCTATCATACTTCTCCAGCGTGTAAGGTTCATAGGCTAACCATATTACAAACTTGCTTAGTTTTCTTACATTTTTGGGGAATTGCTATAGCAGACTCCAACTAATGCAGTGCTTTCCCTTTGACTTCAATTTTATACAATGCCGTGATGCCAGATTTGGTCAAATGCTACCTCAATGTTAAGGACAGCACTCTCAGCATACCTCTGGTATTCAGCTCCTTGAGCTGTGTTTGGAACAAAGCTGTGAGAAATTCTGAAGATGAGTGGTTCTGGCTAAACACGAACTAGGCATTGGTGAGTAGGTGCCCTGCCATTTAAGAGCAGGGTTGATGACATCTTCCTCACTTTGCCAATCACTGAGTCGACTGATTAGGTGGTAATTAGTCAATTTGGATTTGTAGAAGGCTTTCGACCCGAAATGTTGCCTATTTCCTTCGCTCCATAGATGCTGCCTCACCCGCTGAGTTTCTCCAGCATTTTTGTCTACCTTCAATTTGGATTTGTTCTGAGTTTTGTGAACTGGACACAACTGGACAATTTTTCACATTGGTAGGTGCGTTTCAGGTCGAGACCCTTCTTCAGAATTAAGGAATAAGTCTGAGGAAGGGCCCCAACCTGAAGACATAGTCTGAGGTAGGGTCCCAACCGGAAATGATTCCTATCCATGTTCTCCAGAGATGCTGCATGAACTGCTGAATTACTCCAGCAATTAGAAGATTTTTTTGTAGCATCTGCAGTTCCTTGTGTTTTCAAGTTTCCATATTGTTTGGTTGTTGACACCACTGCAACTCTACTGGAGTATCTTGGCTTGAGGCAGAGCTGGTACAGGAGTGTAAATTAGTGGGCAAAATTAGGGCACATAGTATTGGCGTAGAGTGCTGACATGGATAGAAAATTGGTTGGCAGATAGGAAACAAAGAGTAGAGATTAACAGGTCACTTTCAGAATGGCAGGCAGTAACTAGTGGGGTACTGCAAGGCTCGGTGCTGGGCCTGCAGCTATTTACAATATATATTAATGGTTTAGATGAAGGGATTACAAGTAACATTAGCAAATTTGCAGATGACACAAAGCTGGGTGGCAGTGTGAATTGTATGGAGGTTGCTATGAGAATGCAGGGTGACTTGGACAATTTGGGTGAGTGGGCAGATGCATGGCAGATGCAGTTTAATGTGGATAAATGTGAGGTTATAAATGTTGGGGGAGTCCAGAACCAGGGGCCACAGTTTAAGAATAAGGGGTAAGCCATTTAGAACAGAGATGAGGAAACACTTTTACACACAGAGAGTTGTGAGTCTGTGGAATTCTCTGCCTCAGAGGGCGGTGGAGGCCGGTTCTCTGGATACTTTCAATAGTGAGCTGGATAGGGCTCTTGAAGATAGCGGAGTCAGGGGATATGGGGAGAAGGCAGATACCGGGTACCGATTGTGGATGACCAGCCATGATCAGTTTGAATGGCGGTGCTGGCTTGAAGGGCTGAATGGCCTACTCCTGCACCTATAGTCTATTGTCTATTGTAAATATGTTAGCATATGAATGACAGCTCCATCCAAGACCGCTAGGAATTTATACAATTGTGGATGCAGCCCAGACCAACCTCCCTTCCATTGACTCCATTTACACCTCACGTTTCCTCGGCAAGGCCACCAGCATAATCAAGGATGGGTTGCACTCCGGCAACTCCCTCTTCTTCAAGATTCAAGATTCAAGATACATTTAATTGTCACATGTGCCAGATGGCACAGTGAAATGAAATTCCCATACAGCCTTACAATAAAAAAATAAAGAACACACACTAGAATTTGACATAAAACATCCCCACACAGCAGAATCAAAGTTTCCCACTGTGTGGGAAGGCACCAAAGTCAGTCTCTTCCTCCACTGTTCCCCGTGGTCAGGGCCTCCCCAAGCCCTCCGCAGTTGCAGCTACGGGCGGCCCGATGTCCCTCTTCCTTCTCTCATTGGGTAAAAGGAATCGGAGTGTGAAAGAATATGCCTCCAGATTTAGGATCAGTTTCTTCACAGCTGTTGTCAGACAACTGAACCATCCTACCAACAACTAGAGAGCAGTCCTGAACTATTATCTACCTCACTGGAGACACTCAGACTATCTTTGATCGGACTTTAACTTGCACTATACGTTATTCACATGACATCCTTTCTCATGTATCTGTATAGTGTGGACAACTCAATCGTAATCATGTATTATCTTTCTGTTGACTGGTTAGCACGAAAACTTTTCACTGTACCCTGTTACAAGTGGCAATAAACTAAACTCAAAGCAAGGGAATAGCAAGGGAAAGCAAGCCATGCTTTGCCTCACAGTCTCAAATCCCAGTATCATTCTACTTAACCCAGAAGGTCCACATTGATTGGTATGGGTGTCAGGGGTTATGGGGAGAAGGCAGAATGCGGTTAGGAGGGAGAGATAGATCAGCCATGATTGAATGGTGCAGTAGACTTGATGGGCTGAATGGCCTCATTCTGCTCCTATTACTTATGACCTTATTGCTGATTAGAGCAAAGTGACAACTTCATCTTCCTCATGCACATAAGTAACTCCCTCATTCCAAAAACATCGCCATGAAAAAAAACGTATCACATATTTGTACAATGGGGAAGCATTGAGACCGGGACAGAGGTTGTAACATTGTCATCTTCAACTTCATGTCACCGGATTGACATTTAAATGTGCTGCATAATTCTTATAAAACCGGGTCATAGAGTTGTGTAAGAACAATAACAATATATTGTTTTCTTATGGTTGTAGGTGGTGCCAAAGCCTGCAAGGGTGGAGAGGGGCCGGCACAACAACATGACCCTCCTCTGATTTTCAACCTGTTGAATGATAGAGCTGAAGGTCAACCTCTAGATCCGCTCGATGCTGAGTACCGCGCCGTGTTCCCACAGATACAGAGGGCCCTGGACAACATCATCCGGGACATCTCTACAGACAACACCTCAATGGCTGATTATTCACACGATCCCGCTGTAATTCCATGCTGCCAACCAAAGCACGTAGTGTGTAGGTGTGAGAATGTGACCTGAATACCTCTTCATATTTTAATTATTGTTTTCACCCAGAATGACTTTAGGTTCCAATGTAGTGTAGAGAATAACTGTGAAAAATAGCAGGTAAAGAGGTATTGGCAGGAAGTACTGTGCCTAAGGTACCAAAAATACCTTGGGTAGATTTAAAATAATTGTAACCTTCCGAATAAGAAAAGAAACTGTGGCCGTCCTGAAACCAGAATGGTTTAGATCATGCAAGGAGCAGCATGACACAAAATACAATTGGTGTCAGTGTGCTTGTCTCAGCCGAAGGTGTTTTTTAACAAGAAGCTGAAAGACAAGATCATAATCATAATCATTATAATCATAATCATTATAATCATACTTTATTAGCCAAGTATGTTTTACAACATACGAGGAATTTGATTTGCCATACAGTCATACTAATAAAAAGCAACAGAACACACAATTTTTTTAAATCAGAAACATCCACCACAGGGACTCCTCCACATTCCTCACTGTGATGGAAGGCGAAAAAAAGTTAAATCTCTCCCCTTCTTTGTCCTCCAGCGGTCGGGGGCGTCTAACCTTCTGTTGATGGGATGATCTTACTCCCATAGCCAGTGGCGGGCCTCCTCATTGGGGCGATCAAGCTCCTGCATCGGGGGGGAAATCTCAGCTCCCCCACGCCAGGCGATCTACCCTGGGTCGGGACTAGTTGAACATCGTGCGGTTTTGGTGCTTCCCGATTCGGTCTCTCCCGAGACTGCGAGCCCCTTTATGTAAAGGTCCATGAGCGTCGATCCCAGGCAAGGAATCGGCTCCGATGGTAAGTCCACGTCCCGCAGCAGGGCTCAGACAGTCCCGAGCAAGGCCACCAGCTCCACGATGTAGGCCGCAGAGCGACCGGAGATACGACCCGGACACAATCGCATCTCCGGCAAGGTAAGAGATTGAAAAAAAGTTTCCCTGACCCCACCTGCCCTCCTCCCACATAAAACAAACCGGAGAACATTAACACAAACTTTTTAAACACATTAAAAATAACAAAATTTGTGACCGCATTTAGAATATTGTCTTCAGTTCTGGGCACCATGTTATAGGAAAGATATTATCAAGCTTGAAAGGGTTCAGAAAAGATTTACGAGGATGCTGCTCGGACTAGAGGGTGTGAGCTAAAGGGAGATGTTGAGTAGGCTGGGTCTCTATTCCATGGAGCATAGGAGGATGGGAGATCTTATAGAGGTATACAAAATCATGAGAGGAATAGGTCAGGTAGATGCACAGAGTATTTTGCCCAAGTAGGGGAATCGAGGATCAGAGGATATAGGTTCAAGGTGAAGGGAAAAGGTTTAATAGGAATCCGAGGGGTAACTTTTTCACACAGAGGATGGTGGGTTTATGGAACAAGCTGCCAGAGGAGGTAGTTGAGGCTGGGACTATCCCATCGTTTAATAAACAGTTGGACTGGTACATGGATAGGACAGGTTTGGAGGGTTATGGACCAAGCGCAGGCAAGTGGGACTAGGGCAGCTGGGACATTGTTGGCCGGTGTGGGCGAGTTGGGCCGAAGGGCCTGTTTCCACACTGTATTACTCTATGACTCTAAGACTGTAGACGAGGTTGCAATCGAAGCGCCACCATAGAGGTCATCATAGTCATAGAGAGAGTAATAGTCTTACAGCATGCAAACAGGCCTTTCGGCCCAACTCATTCATGCCAACTAAGATGCCCCATCTAAGCTAGTCCCATTTGCCTGTTTATGGCCTATGTTCCTCTAAACCTTTCCTATCCATGTACCTGTTCAAGTGACTTGTGCCTGCCTTAACTATATCCTCTGATAGCTCGTTCCATATATCCGCCACCCTCCCTGCTTAAAAGTTGCATCTCGGTTTCTTATTCAATCTTTCCCTTCTCACTTCTACTTTCATTGACAAAATGGAATTGGCTTACTTCTCAATGTGGAGTTTTGAAGAAAATGTAATGGAAAAAAAGGGAGTGAATGGAAAAGTTGAACTTAGATCTGCTAGATGTATTATACAGTGTAGATTTTGTTCATTTTTTTTCTGTGATTTTGGGCAAGCTTTTCGTTTCCTCATCCTGCTGTGTGCTTATTTACCGAGGCTGGATATTTACTAAATTCATAGCAAGACTGTCTTGACCTCGTACATTCAGGCACAATACATCTTTTGATGTAGTGTTCATCTAATTAAAAGGATATGGTTGTTTAATGGAATCTACAGCACCCTGGAAACACTAGGCACAGCATAATGAAATTTAACATGATTTTGGAGTATGAATATCTTGGACCAGAAGTCAGCGAATAAACAAAACAAATTATGGGAGAAAGTTCAAGGACATTTCAGCACAGTAAGTGTGGAACATATTTAGAGGTTGAACATGTAGTCCGATTATAGAATGAGCAGGTTCAGTAGAAAAAGTGAGGCAAGAGTATACGTGAACTTTTTAAATTCTATAGGAGGAAAGAGAATGATAAAATATATTAATCGTTGATTGAAGCAACAAAGATGGATCTCGAGAAATAGCATAAAAGAGAGGGTCAAGGAAATCCTTTCCATACTACAACAGCTATCACAGAAGAAGACCTAGGTAGAGTGCATGTGGAGCGGATGTTTCCTGTAGTGAGAGAGTCTAGGATCAGAGGGCACAGCCTCTGCATAAAAGGATGGATCTTTGGAATGAAGTTGAGGAAGGATTTCTTTAGCCAGGGGGTGGTAAATCTGTGGAATTCGTTCCCACAGACAGCGGTGGAGAGCAAGTCATTGGGTATTATTAAAGCAGAGATTAATCGGTTCTTGATTAGAAAGGCATCAAAGGTTATGGGGAGAAGGCAGGAGAACGGGGTTGAGAGGATAAATAAATCAGCTATGATTGAATGGCGGAGCCTACTCGATGGGCCGAATGACGTAATTCTGCTCCCATGTCTTAGGATCTAATGAGCTTATGATCTTATAAGGGGAATTTTACTTCAGAGTCACGTGAGTGACTACGTGAAGAACCCGCCAGGATGCATGCGTGTCATATCGCTTCACGCATTGCGAAACGACAGGCGGGGTGGACGTTCCCCCGCAGCGGTAATTTTGAAACCGAGACCGCAGGTAAGTGAATTACTCTGTGGTCGTTTTTTGTTTCCCGCGCTGTTTTTTACAGGGGGAAACTGGACAAAAATAGAGTCCACAAGGGCTGTGTCTAAAGCTGGCTGGGGAGGACCGCGGAGTTGCGGGCAGCCAGCAGCAGCTGAAGGCACCAGCATCACCATGAGTGGGATCAGCTGTGCCCGACTTGGCACCCGCACCGGCCAGATCAACACCACGGCCGGGCGGGAAGACTACACAAAACAGAGCCATTGACTCTGACAAGTCACAACGGCAAGCGGAGGGAGCGTTCCCCCGCAGCGGCAAGTTTAAAACCGAGACCGACAGGTAAGGGAATTACTCTGCGGTCGTTTTTTGTTTCCCGTGCTGTTTTTCGCAGGGGAAACTATGGACAAGAGTCCACAAGGGCTGCACTGGCTGGAAAGAACCGCGGAGTTGCGGGCAGCTAGCAGCGGCTGACGGCACCAGATCACCGTGAGTGGGATCAGCTGTGCCCGACTTGGCACCCACGCCGGCCAGATCAACACCACGGCCGGGTGGGAAGGCTATACGGAACAGAGCCGTTGACTCTGACAAGTCGGACTGCAAGAAATGCCGCGGGGGCCAAATGGAGCGGCTTATGGAGCAGATGCTCCAACTTGACAGACTCCGGGAGATGGAGTCTAGTCATCATGGGTTATACAAAACACCCACAGCAGCACCTTACGTAGGGCTGCACAGTGCATCTCCCTCGACAGAGGGGAGTACTGGGGGTCATTTCTGGGCTGACCCTGAAGAGGGGTTTGCTGAACAAACAACAAGTGTGCAGGGGGTGCAGGAAGGAGAAAAAAGGAGCTCGATGAGGAGGCAAAAACCCTGGGGCTCATAAAGGCGACAACAGGAAGGACCTCCTACATGCAAAGACAGCACCCTTACGCACCCACCAGCAGAGCAAGACAATCAGAAGCTGGTGAAAGCTCAAAGGCCGGACATACAGTACAGCGGTCTTTTTTAGGCCATGGCCCAGACCGGCCTTCGTGGAAAATGCGCAAACCCCAAACCCAAACCCAGACACCAAACTCAACCTCCTCGAAGACTACACAGGAAGAAGTAAACTTTCCACTGGTAACCATGGAGGTAGGTGGGTCTGGTCCCTTACAAATTATAGGAAGTGTGGATAATACACATATCGGTGGGAGATTACACTTATTTTGGGAGGCATGGAGTGCATTAACAACAGACACTTATATCCTAAACAGTATCCAGGGATATACCATTGAATTTGTGCACAAAAATAGCCCCAGTTCAGCATGTACCGAACCGAACGTTCGTACTTTCACGAAAAGAAACATTGGAAGCACATGCTGAACTGGTGAGACTCCACGCTAAGGGGGTTATTGAAAAAACCCAACACGATTCTCTGGAATTTGTATCTAATATCTTAACCAAAAACAAAAAAGATGGTGGTTGTCGCATCATCATAGATTTGACCAAATTGAATACATTTGTGCAGTATATTCATTTCAAAATGGAAACCTTTGTTACTGCCAAACAATTGATTTCGACGGGCTACTTCATGGCCAGCATCGACCTAAAAGATGCTTACTATTCAGTGCCTATACGGACTGATCACAGACGTTATTTAAAGTTCAACTGGATGGGGCAGCACTGGCAGTATAGAGCTCTACCAAATGGATTAACATCAGCCCCAGGCTGTTTACAAACATTTTGAAACCAGCCCTAGCGTTGCTTCGGAAACAAAAACATATGATCATGGCCTATCTAGATGACATATTGATTGTGGGCTAAACTTTGGAATTAGCCAAACTAGCTGTATCAGCCACCAAACAATTGTTTGAGAAACTGGGGTTTATCATCCATCCAGTTAAATCTAAACTAACGCCTTCCACCATAATGGATTATTTGGGGTTCACGATTGACTCAGTTCACATGTCGGTGACTTTACCAAAGGACAAGGCTACAGTCTTAACTGAGGCCTGCAACAACCTCATTGACATCAGTGAACCATCTATCAGATTGGTAGCAAAGGTGATTGGCAAAAAAGTGGCTGCTTTTCCAGCCACACAATTTGGACCTTTGTATTATCAAAATTTACAAAGGGCAAAAATACAAGCACTCAAAATTAATGCTGGTCATTTCGACAGACCAATGAAGCTACCAATCAAAGCAATTATGGAATTAAAATGGTGGAGGGATAACATTCGGCATTGTTCCAGCCCTATAATTATCAGCAACCCCTCAGTGGTGCTACAAACTGATGCCAGTGCACTTGGTTGGGGTGCTACCAATTCCATCTCCAGCTGTGGAGGTAGATGGAATGCACAGGAGGCATCATTACTACAGACACTTGGCATAAACTACCTGGAAATGTTGGGTGCGTTCTATGGCCTAAAGTCATACTGTTCTGGAATATATCACCAGCATGTTAGACTACAGATTGACAATACCACCGTGGTGGCATATATTAACCATATGGGTGGAATCAAATCGACATCATGTGACAATCCGGCTAATACAATTTGGCAATGGTGTATCCAGAGAAATATTTGGACATCAGCTACTTACCTACCAGGTAACCTAAATTCAGTGGCAGACACCAGGTCACGCTAATTCAATGAAAACATCGAATGGATGTTGGATATAAAAGTATTTGCTGATATTGTAGCATGGTATGGAACACCAGATATCGATCTATTTGCATCTAGACTCAATCACCAGTTACCAAACTATGTTTCTTGGGAGCCAGACCCTGGGGCATCAGCGATAGATGCTTTTTCGCTGCATTGGGGGAAATTAGTTTTTCTATGCATTCCCTCCTTTCTGCCTCATCAGTTGGGTATTACGCAAAATACAACAAGACTCGGCGTCTGGTATTTTGGTAGTGCCCGATTGGCCTAATCAACCATGGTTCCCTGTGATACTCGACATGGTCTTAGAACCATGTATCACCATCCTGAAACGACTAGATTTGTGGTTCATCCCGTAACTGGGGATAGCCATCCATGTCATAATACGACAAACTTACTAATTTGTGGGGTTAAAGAAACCTCTACTGGAACTGGGACTGACGGACCTAACATTGAACATTATCTCAGCGGCTCACAGGCAGTCCACCAAAAAACAATATCTGGTATACATCAGGAAATGGGAGATATATTGTCACAGAAACAACATCACTTACAGCTCGATGAACATAACGTCTGTTCTGGAATTCCTGGCAGGCCTCCATTATGATGAGGAGCTCAGTTACAGTGCCATTAACTGCGCCAGAAGTGCCCTTTCAGCATATCTATGGCGAGGATCAGAGCGTCATTCTGTTGGGACTCACCCCCTGGTAACCAAACTTATGAGGGGAATTTTTAATATCAATCCCCCAAGAACCAGGTACTCTCAAATATGGGATATGAGTATTGTCCTAACGTTGCTAAGGAACTGGTCTCCAGCAACAGCTCTGTCCCTGCAAAAACTGACGCATAAAACAGTCATGCTGATGGCTTTGGTCACAGCACAAAGGGTACAGTCTTTACATAAGTTAAGGCTGGACAATATGACTTCTTCAACAAGAAATATAACTTTTCATATTCACGAATTAGTCAAACAGAACAGACCGGGACCATCAGGCCACAAAATAAATTTAGGGCTTACCCTATAGATGATCGTCTCTGTATAATAAGACATTTATTGTTATATATGGAGAACACCAAAAACATCAGAGGCTATGAGATGGCACTACTAATCAGCCACAAGCAACCCCACAAAAAAGTGTCAGTTCAAACTATTTCCAGATGGCTGAAACAGGTTTTAACAACAGCTGGAGTGGATACTAAAATATTCAAATCTCATTCCATCAGGGCTGCAGCTACATCGGCTGCTATGGAGTTGGACGTACCGATGGACCAAATCCTGGAGACAGCAGGATGGTCAAGGGAAAAAACGTTCCAACAATTCTACCATAAACCAGTGGTTAAACCTGGAACTTTTGCAGAATCAATTTTAAGTTCTGTAATATGATTTCATCCCATGAAATAGGGGCTATAATTTGTTGTTAATAACTTTATCATGGATTTCAATGTCGGATTCATGTTTAAACATGTTAACACAATTCCTCCCTTAGTCAATTAAGGCAGATGTGATGCATGGACTCGTTTCCACGGCATGAAATCACAGAGCTTTGAAATCTTCACGTAGTCACTCACGTGACTCCGAAGTAAAATAGTAAGATTAAACGAGAACTTACCAGTTCGAAGTTTGATCGTTATTTTATGAGGAGTAACGTTGAGGGATTACGTGCCCTCCGCTCCCACCCTTGATCATAAAGTTCAACTGGTATCCTCTTCTCTAATCTTACTATGTTCAGTCATTTACTGTTATCTGTGATTTCACACCGCTGCTTTGAAGAATGACACGCATGCATCCTGGCGGGTTCTTCACGTAATCCCTCAACGTTACTCCTCATAAAATAACGATCAAACTTCGAACTGGTAAGTTCTCGTTTAATCTTACTATTAATAGGCAGAAACAAAGAACTGCAGGTGCTGACTTACAAAAGATACAGCATGCTGGAGTAACTCAGCAGGTTACTCTGGAAACCTGCAGAGTAGGTTCCAGCATCTCTGGAAAACATGGATAGGTGGCGTGTACTTGAGTTGAGTTGTGGTTGAGGATGTGGTTAGTATTTCCAGGATGCAGCAGATTCCATTATTGCACAGGTGAATTGTAGGAGCAGCACAAAGCCCTAAATACCCTGATTTGCCATTTCTCCAGAATATTCACATGATAGGATACCTTTTGTGGAAATGGTGTCCAAATAAAATCATTGAATTTGAATAACTTGGAAGTGACAAGATTTGTCAATGATTTGAGGGAATAAAGACACTGCTCGAAAACAGAAATGCAAATTATATGTACACATAATAAACTTACGAAGATAAGAATTACACAGCTTAAAAGTTTATCTACTTATTTCATGAATGGTTTTATAATAGGTGAGGATGAATATGATAGAGATCTAGGAGTTCCGGTGTCCAACACATCTAACTAATGCAGAGCAGCAATCAGCACGATCATAATATATTGAACAGTTTGGTTGAGTATAATATAAATCAGAAGAGATAGCGATCAAACTTTATGGTATCCAGATAAAATGTATCCTCATTTCAGGAGGTTGGTAATTAGTGAACAGATTAGACACCATCGCAAAGTTAAACACAAAGTGCTGGAGTAACTCAGCGGGTCAGACAGCATCCCTGGAGAAAAAGGATGGATCACGTTTCTGGATTGGACCCTTCTTCAGACTGAAAGTAGGGGGTGGCAGGTGGCGGAGGGGTGTGGAGACAAGAAAAGCCCAAGATCTAAAGCATCTGCAGTTCCTTGTTTCTACAGTTTGGCTAGACACCATAGTAGTTGTATATCTTTATTTTTTTTAAATCTATTACTCATAGCATCTGGACTTTGTTGATCTCATCATTTCATGTTTATTCCTAAATGCTGTTTACCTAAGTAGTTAATACTAATAGAATGTTATTGCTTATTGTAAGGGGAATTGAATGCCAGCATGCAATTATTCTTCAGTTATATGGGGCACTGATGGGACCAAATCTGGACCACTCTGTACAATGTTGATCGCCTAATTTAAGAAAGGATATTAAAAGCAATTCGGGGAAAGTTTGCTGGACAAATGCAAAAAATGGATGGGTTGTTGTATGATTAAAGCTCATAGAGGCTAGACTTATATGTGCTGCAGTTGATAAGTGTCAGGGTGACTTGATTGAAAAGTAAATGATCCTGAGAGGTGTTGACAAGATAGATGTGGGGAGGATGTGTAAAACTAGAACCAGGCTTGATGGAAGTTTAAAAAAAAACACAAATCCGAAAATAAAAAATCCTGGGAAAACTCAGCAAGTCAGGCGGTATCTGTGGAAAAAGAAACATTGGAGGTTAGTAATGGGAGGGAGACGGTTCATAAGTTCGCAGGCGATAGGAGCCATTCGGACCATCAAGTCTACTCTGCCATTCAATCATGGAATATGTTTTCCATCTCAACCCCATTCTCCTCCCTTCTCCACATAACTCCTGACACCTGCACAAATCAAGAACGGCCAGGTACACCATCAGGGTCAGATGCCTTCCAAGGGATTTTCTGACATTGGTCTTGGCGACTGAGATTACAGTGTCGCAGGGTGCAATGGGGGCCCTGAGAAGTCACATTGATATTCTCTCGTTCAAAGTCAGCATAGGGAGTATTGAGCGCATCTAGGAGTGATGCCACTTGAGCTACAACTTGGTTTCACCTTCTAGGAAGTGATGTTGTGCAAGCCCTGCCACAGTTGCTGAACGTCCATTTCATTGAGGATTGTCAGATGAGCAATGATCTTATTGAACAGCAGAACAGACTTAAGAGGCTGAATGGTCAAATATTGCTCCCAATTTGTATGTTCATGTGGTAGTCCAAAAGTTTATTTAGTTAATCACATTCAAATGTTCTAATTACCATTGTTGGATATGATCTTCTGTCTCCGGATCATCAGTGCAGGTCTCTCAAGTGGTAGTTTATGTTGTTTCTTTACATCATCAATAAATATCGGTAACAATATCTCTAAACTTTCTAGGATTTAATGAAAAGAAGACAGAGGTGATTTTGTTTGATCCCAATGGCTGCCGTGAACCTCCATTTGTTGATTTAGGTCCATTGTCACGGTACGTGATGCCAACAGTTTTGAATCTGGGTTTTAGGATGGACAGTGACTTTAAATTAGATCGCCAAATAGGCGCGGTGGTTAAGTCCAGCTCCTTTCACTTAAGGAAGCTGGCAAAGGTGAAACCCATTCTCGAGCGGCAGCATTTTGAGACAGTAATCCATGCCTTTATTACATCTAGGCTGGATTACTGTAACGCACTCTATTTTGGAGTTGCTCGTTCTTCACTGGCTCGTCTCCAGTTGGTTCAGAATGCTGCTGCTCGCCTTTTAACTGGAACTCGAAAGAGGGAGCACATAACATCAGTTCTGGCCTCCCTCCACTGGCTCCCGGTGCTCTCTCGAGTTCATTTTAAAATTCTGTTATTTGTTTTTAAATCTCTGAATGGGCTCACCCCGCCTTACCGCTCTGAGCTGCTCCACCCATACGCTCCTGCCCGGTCCCTCAGGTCAGCTGATCAGCTGCTCCTGGAGGTACCGAGGTCTAAGCGGAAGCTCAGAGGGGATAGAGCCTTCTCTGTTGCTGCTCCGGCACTCTGGAACGCTCTGCCGTTGCACGTCAGGCAGGCCCCCTCACTGTCCATCTTCAAATCCAGTATTAAAACACATTTATACTCCCTGGCTTTTGACCATGCATGAGACTTTGCTCCTGCTTGTAGTGTTTTTAATATTTCTTTATTTTGAATATCTTTACTTACTCCATCTTTTAACTGTTATTATTGGTGTGTATTAACTTTTTTGTCAATGATTAGTGATGTACAGCACTTTGTTGCAACTATGTTTGTTTTTAAAGTGCTCTATAAATAAAATTATTATTATTATTATTAAGAGGGGATCTTATTGAAACATATAAGATTGTTAAGGGTTTGGACACGCTAGAGGCAGGAAACATGTTCCCGATGTTGGGGGAGTCCAGAACCAGGGGCCACAGTTTAAGAATAAGGGGTAAGCCATTTAGAACGGAGACGAGGAAACACTTTTTCTCACAGAGTTGTGAGTCTGTGGAATTCTCTGCCTCAGAGGGTGGTGGAGGCCGGTTCTCTGGATACTTTTAAGAGAGAACTAGATAGGGCTCTTAAAGATAGCGGAGTCAGGGGATATAGGGAGAAGGCAGGAACGGGGTACTGATTGGGGATGATCAGCCATGATCACATTGAAAGGTGGTGCTGGTTTGAAGGGCTGAATGGCCTACTTCACCTATTGTCTGTGGTAGTTTATGTTGTTTCTTTACATCATCAATAAATAGCTTTCTTCTTGTGATTTATATTTTTATTTTCTGTTATAAATGGATTACTGTTTGTGTTAAATTAAGCCGTAAATGAAAATGAGATGAATTATTTAGGATATTTCGCGTGGCAAGCTGGTAGACCTGCAGTCTCACAGCACTAGAGACCCAGGTTCGATCCTGATCTCGTGTGCTGTCTGTGTAGAGTTTGCATATTATCTCTGTGAACGCGTGGGTTTTCTCCGGATGCTCCGGTTTCCTCCTACATCGCAAAGATCTGTGGATTGCAGGTTAAGTAGCCTATGTAAATTGCTCCTGGTGTGTACAGAGCTGATGAGAAAGTGGGGTAAAATAGAATTAGTGGGAAAGAGTGGTTGATGGTCGGCTTGGACTCGGTAGGCCGAGGGGCCTGTTTCCATGCTGTAACTCAAAACTAGTTTGCTCAATCATATTACTCATTAATTTCCATGTTTAAAGGTCATATCACACACGATCTGTTCAGTACTCTAGTTTCATAATTGGTAATGTTAGCTGCAATAATAATACTGTAAATGGGGGGGGGGAAATGGTGGAGTTCCTGTTTTAATTAAAACTGAGTCTCTGGTGACGCTTTCATAGCAGTGTGAAATGTGATCACATATTACAGCTCACCATGTGGTTTGTGGAAAATCTGAGAGCGATCATTTTGACTTCCTGCTCCATAAAAGTATCCTGGATTAACAAAATATTTCAAGCCAGTCTTTTGAGTTTTGCCAAGATCTTGAGATGTGAGAATTCGTGTTTCAGGAAGTCAGTTTTATTTTGAATTCTGGAAGTCTAATTTTGTGTTTCGTTAAGTAAGCAAGAAAACTCGCTGCAACGCAACTAAGTACTTCCTCATCCCCTGAACACTTGATGTGCCGCAATGAGAACTTCATCTCCACAGGAAATTGTTAGTATAAGGATGTGACTTGAAGGATATTTAATGCGTCAGAAACTGGACCGCACATGTAAATCCATCCGTACACTAGGCAGATCCCAGCCCAAGGCTTGTTCACAAAATTCCTGGGCCATTTATTAGGGAACAATTGTTGAGATTGGTTCCCATTGTATTTCACCTTTTTAGTTGGCTAAAAAGCCCCACCTACCCTTTACAATGGAGGCAGGACAACACGTACAACCATTGATCCCGCAAGTGTGTTTGCAGAACATCAATCTGGTACTTCAAAACTAACTTTTTATCTTTGTT
This sequence comes from Amblyraja radiata, assembly GCF_010909765.2. Lineage (NCBI taxonomy): Eukaryota > Metazoa > Chordata > Chondrichthyes > Rajiformes > Rajidae > Amblyraja > Amblyraja radiata. The sequence goes on along the minus strand of NC_045981.1, from coordinate 16,887,541 downwards.
TACCAGGGCAAGAGGTACAGAAGTGTGAAAATGCACATCTCCAGATTCAGGGACAGTTTCATCCCAGCTGTTATCAGGCAACTGAACCATTCTATCACCAACTAGAGACAGATTCCGTCCTAACATCTACCTCATTGGAGACTCGCGGCCTATCTTTAATCGGACTTTGCTGCACTTTATCTTCCACTAAACGTTATTCCCTTTATCCTGTATTTGTACACTGTGGATGTCTTAGTTGTGATCATGTATAGTCTTTTCATTGACTGGATAGCACACAACAAAAAAAGCTTTTTACTGTATCACAGTACACATGCCACTAGTGGGTAGATGAATGGAAGAATCAGGGAGAAGTTAATGGGAAGACAAAGTGCTGAAGTAACTCAGCAGGTCAGGCAGCATCCCTAGAGAATACGGATAGATTATGTTTTGGGTCAGGACCCTTCTTCAGACTCAGATCCAGTCTGAGGTAGGGTCCCTTCCCGAAAATCACTTATTCCTGTTCCCCAGGGATGTCTCAACCTAACACATCACCTATTCCTCTGCTCCAGAGATGCTACCTGACCCGCTGAGTTACTCCAGCTTTTTTTGTCTATCTTCAGATTAAACAGCATCTGCAGTTCCTTCCTACACATGCTGCCTGACTCGTTGAGCTACTCCAGCATTTTGTCTCTTTCCTTGGTAAACCAGCAAGTGGCTTATAGAAGTTAATGGGAATGTGGGGAGTATCAGTTACAGGGAAAATTACTGGGGAACGACTCCGTGTACCAGCATAGACTGGATAGGCCAAAACACTTTCTCTCTGTGACATATGGAAATATGAAATTCAACAAGATCACCACTGAAATGTAACTGCTAATCAAGAAAGAGGAAGAGGGAAAATTGTCTGGTTTATTAAGGAGTGATAGAATTAGAACATAGAAAGTGTAGCATGATAAGGCAACGTCAACCTATGACCCTAAGAAAGAGAAATCCTGTGTTACAAATTTATTATGAGTTCTTAAGTAACAGGGCTGGGAAAGTGGATGCCAATGGGCATATCATATTTGGATTTCTGTAAAGCATTCAATGGAGTAAGAAAGAACTGCTGATGCTGGTTTAAATCAAAGGTAGGCACAAAATGCTGGAGTAACTCAGCGGGTGAGGCAGCATCTCTGGAGAGAAGGAATGGGCGACGTTTCGGGTCGAGGCCCATATTCAGACTGATATCGGGGAGGGGGCGGGACAAAGATAGAATGTAGGTGGAGACAGTAAATCTGGTGGGAGAACTGGGAAGGGGGAGGCTTCTCGACCCGAAATGTCGCCCATTCCTTCTCTCCAGAGATGCTGCCTCACCCGCTGAGTCACTCCAGCATTTTGTGTCTAAGCATTCAATGTAGTTACATTTAAGAAGGTTATCGTTCACAGGTTCATGGAAATGAAAATAATATGTTAGCATGGATGGAAGATTTGGTAACAAACGGAAAACTGTGGATAAGTAAGTTACTTGAAGTTTTACAGACACAAACTATTGGGGACCTCACACTTCGGTGAAGCAGCCTTAGGCATTTACAATCAAAATTAATCATGTCAAGGTCTCGATCTCAACCAATTCACTTTTTTCACTTGTAGGAACAAGGAACTGCATATGCTGGTTTAAAAAAACAATGTCATAGAGTGCTGGATTAACTCAGTGGGTCTGGCAGCATCTCAGGAGAATATGGATAGGTGAAGTTTCGGGTCTGAAGAAGGGTCCTGACCTGAAATGGCACCCATCCATGTCCTTCAGAGATGCTGCTTTGACCCGCTGAGTTACTTCAGTCTTTTTTTTCCTGTTATGCACTTCATTGCCACTCCAGTGGTCTGGGTCTCTCTTTGTCAACATCCTCGGCTTGACTATGATTCCTCTCCCACTTCCCACTTGCCAAAATGCAACATTGTGATATTTTTATCTTTAACCTGCCTGTCAAAGCATGGAGGTCCGATGCTTCTGGTCTTCCCTCAACCAGCAAAAGCACAGAGCTCCAGTCCTTCCCTACTCCCGTCCACCAGCCACATTACAGAGGCAATTTGGTCTACATCCATCAGCTAACCTGTCGCCCCAGGCATAGTCATAGATCCAGATTCCAGTCAGCACGTTTTCAACAACTGAGATCTGTCATATACCACAAAATGAGTTTCAACCATGCGTTTAGGCCTGTGCAGCTATGTACATATGTGAAGCTCAGTGTGATGATAATTTTCAACTTCTTATGTAAGTTGAATTTAGTTTATTGTCACATGTACAGTGAAAAGCTTTTGTTGCATGCTAACCAGTCAGCAGAAAGGCAATACATGATTATAATTGAACCATCCCCGGTGTGTAGATACATGATTAAAGGGGATAGCGTGAATAATGTTTAGCGCAAGATAAAATACAGTGGGGGGGGAAGAAAGAGCGGAGTTTCGGGAAGAAAGGGGAGGGGGAGTGGAGGGGTAGTTAGATGTTACTTAAAATTGGAGAATTCAAAGTTCATACCGTTGGATTGTAAACTACCCAGATGTAATATGATTGTCAAGTCAAACTGAAATGCAAGAAACTTGCGAGCAGAGAAATGCTACAATTGAAATCACGAGACAGTGATTAAAGTGGGCGGAACCCCAGCCTGCCGAGTTCTGCCTGGGGGTCAAAAGGGCACAGAGCACCAGAAGCCAGTGGAGGAGAGACAAGAAACTTGCGAGCAGTGAATCCAGCAGTAAATCAAAAAGACTGTCCGAAAAGACTGCCGCGAGAGCCAGAAAAGGCAAGCAGGACTGATTTTTCTACAGACCCGATTGGCAGCCGGTTTTTCACCTGTTAAAGACCAAAACTGTTAAAGACCAAAACTGATAAAGACCTAAACTGATAAAAACTAATCTGCCAAAATAAAAGAAGGAGAAAATAAAAGGTGGAAAAGAAGTGTTTGGTCTGAGTGAATCCAGTTCATCATTTCGGGGTAGATAAATCAAATCCCTTTCAAGCGGGGAAACTGCACAAACATTAGAAGACTTGACAATGATGCTGTTCCTTCAGTGTGTGTGAGTGTTCTCACTATGGCAATGGAGGAGGCTCAGGACAAAAAGGTCAGTGTGGGATTGGGAAGGGGAGCGAAAATGGTTAGCAACCAGGAGATCCAGTAGGCCTTGGCAGACTGAGCGAAGATGTTCGGCGAAACAGTCGCCAAGTCTACGTTTGGTCAAGTTTGGAGATTTGGGAAGAGTCAACTTTGAAGACGACAAACGCATAAACGTACAGAGTCATACAACACGGAAACAAACCCTTCAGCCTAACTCACCCATGCTGACCAAGATACCCATCTATGCCTGTTCCATTTGCCCATGTTGACCTATCCAGAGTCCGATTTACTGGATGCTTTCAAGAGAGAGTTAGATAAAGCTCTTAAAAATAGCAGAGTCAAGGGATATGGGGAGGCAGGAACAGGGTACTGATTGTGGATGATCAGCTATGATCACAGTGAATGGCAGTGCTGGCACGAAGGTCCGAATGGCCTACTCCTACACCTATTGTCTATTGTCCTCTAAACATTTCCTACCCATACAGATATGAATATACATGAACGTACCTTTCAGCAGCTGATGAGCTGACTGATGGCAGGAGCCAAGCAACTGTGGAAGGGGAGATGGCAATAGTGGAAGGGGAGATGGAAAGAATTTGAAATCCAAAACTTAACCCAGGGTTAAATATATCACCAAGGTTGCACGAGGCCTAATTTAATTTTAGATCATTGACAGGAAAAGGGATGGAGTCAGCATCTGGGGAATGGTGTGAGTGACCCAATATTTTATTACCATTTACATAGAAACTAGGTGCAGGAGTAGGCCATTCGGCCCTTCGAGCCTGCACCACCATTCAATATGATCATGGCTGATCATCCAACTCAGTATCCTGTACCTGCCTTCTCTCCATACCCCCTGATCCCTTTAACCACAAGGGCCACATCTAACTCCCTCTTAAATATAGCCAATGAACTGGCCTCAACTACCTTCTGTGGCAGAGAGTTCCAGAGATTCACCACTCTCTGTGTGAAAAATGTTTTTCTCATCTCGGTCCTAAAGGATTTCCCCTTTATCCTTAAACTGTGACCCCTTGTCCTGGACTTCCCCAACATCGGGAACAATCTTCCTGCATCTAGCCTGTCCAACCCCTTAAGAATTTTGTAAGTTTCTATAAGATCCCCCCTCAATCTTCTAAATTCTAGCGTGTACAAGCCGAGTCTATCCAGTCTTTCTTCATATGAAAGTCCTGACATCCCAGGAATCAGTCTCTGTACTCCCTCTATGGCAAGATCTACCATGTGGAGTGTCACTAAACTACACACTAGGTCCTGAAGATGCAGTACTGCTTCTGATATTTGCTACCTTTCAGTTGTGTTCCACTATATTCCACAAAAAGAAAGCTTTCTTTGCACTGATTCAGTCATAGAGTCATACAGAGTGGAAAAAGGCCCGTCCAACTTGCCCATGCTGACCAGCATGCCCCAATCTATACTGGTCCCACCTGCCTGCATTTGGCCCATATCCCTCTAAACATATCTATCCAAATGCCTCAACTACCTCCTCTGGCAACTTGTTCCATATACCTACCACCCTTTGTATAAAAAGGTTGCCCCTCAGGTTCCTATTTAAATCTTTCCCTCCTCGCCTTAAACATATGTCCTCTGATTCACGATTGCCCTACACTGGGTAAAAGACTGTGCATTTACCCATATAACCATATAACAATTACAGCACGGAAACAGGCCATCTCGGCCCTACAAGTCCGTGCCGAACAATTATTTTCCCTTAGTCCCACCTGCCTGCACCCATTCCATAACCCTCCATTCCCTTCTCATCCATATGCCTATCCAATTTATTTTTAAATGATACCAACTAACCTGCATCCAACACTTCCACTGGAAGCTCATTCCACACCGCTACCACTCTGAGTAAAGAAGTTCCCCCTCATGTTACCCCTAAACTTCTGTCCCTTAATTCTGAAGTCATGTCCTCTTGTTTGAATCTTCCCTATTCTCAAAGGGAAAAGCTTGTCCACATCAACTCTGTCTATCCCTCTCATCATTTTAAAGACCTCTATCAAGTCCCCCCTTAACCTTCTGCGCTCCAGAGAATAAAGACCTAACTTATTCAACCTTTCTCTGTAACTTAGTTGTTGAAACCCAGGCAACATTCTAGTAAATCTCTGTACTCTCTCTATTTTGTTGACATCCTTCCTATAATTGGGCGACCAAAATTGTACACCATACTCCAGATTTGGTCTCACCAATGCCTTGTACAATTTTAACATTACATCCCAGCTTCTATACTCAATGCTCTGATTTATAAAGGCTAGCATACCAAAAGCTTTCTTTACCACCATATCTATATGAGATTCCACCTTCTAGGAACTATGCACGGTTATTCCCAGATCCCTCTGTTCAACTGCATTCTTCAATTCCCTACCATTCACCATGTACGTCCTATTTTGATTTGTCCTGCCAAGGTGTAGCACCTCACATTTATCAGCATTAAACTCCATCTGCCATCTTTCAGCCCATTCTTCCAAATGGCCTAAATCACTCTGTAGACTTTGGAAATCCTCTTCATTATCCACAACACCCCCTATCTTGGTATCATCTGCATACTTACTAATCCAATTTACCACACCTTCATCCAGATCATTGATGTACATGACAAACAACAAAGGACCCAACACAGATCCCTGAGGCACCCCACTAGTCACCTGTCCCATTTCACTCCAACCCGACAAACAGCCATCCACCATTACCCTCTGGCGTCTCCCATTCAGCCACTGTTGAATCCATCTTGCTACTCCTGCATTTATACCCAACAGTTGAACCTTCTTAACCAACCTTCCATGAGGAACCTTGTCAAAGGCCTTACTAAAGTCCATATAAACAACATCCACTGCTTTACCCTCGTCAATTTCCCTAGTAACCTCTTCAAAAAATTCAAGAAGATTAGTCAAACATGACCTTCCAGGCACAAATCCATGTTGACTGTTCCTAATTAGACCCTGTTTATCCAGATGCTTATATATATTATCTCTAAGTATCTTTTCCATTAATTTGCCCACCACTGAAGTCAAACTAACAGGTCTATAATTGCTAGGTTTACTCTTAGAGCCCTTTTTAAACAATGGAACAACATGCGCAGTACGCCAATCTTTGGGGACTATTCCCGTTTCTAATGACATTTGAAATATTTCTGTCATAGCCCCAGCTATTTCTACACTAACTTCCCTCAATGTCCTAGGGAATATCCTGTCAGGACCTGGAGACTTATCCACTTTTATATTTTTCAAAAGTGTCAGTACTTCTTTTACTTTGAAACTCATAGTATCCATAGCTACTCTACTAGTTTCCCTTACCTCACATAATTTAATATTCTTCTCCTTGGTGAATACCGAAGAAAATAAATTGTTCAATATCTCCCCCATCTCTTTTGGTTCTGCAGATAGCTGTCCACTCTGTCTCTCCAATGGACCAATTTTATCCCTCGTTATCCTTTTGCTATTAATATAGCTGTAGAAACCCTTTGGATTTACTTTCACCCAAAGCAACCTCATGTCTTCTTTTAGCTTTTCTAATTTCTTTCTTAAGATTCTTTTTACATTCCTTATACTCCTCAAGCACCTCATTTACTTCATGCTGCCTATAATTATTGTAGATCTCCCTCTTTTTCCGAACAAGATGTCCAATTTCCCTTGAAAACCAGGGCTCTTTCCAATTTTTACTGTTTCCTTTTTAACCGAACAGGAACATAAAGATTCTGTACTCTTAAAATTTCCCCTTTAAATGTCCTCCATTTCTCTTCTACATCCTTCCCATAAAACAAAATGTCCCATTTCACTCCTTTTAAATCCCTTCGCATCTCATCAAAGTTAGCCTTTCTCCAATCAAAAATCTCAACCCTAGGTCCAGTTCTGACCCTCTCCATAATTATATTGAAACTAATGGTATTGTGATCACTGGACCCGAAGTGCTCCCCAACGCATACCTCTGCCACCTGTCCCGTCTCATTTCCTAACAGGAGGTTTCCCAGTCTATGTGTGGAAAGTTGAAATCTCCCACAATCACTACCTTGTGCTTACTACTAATATCTGCTATCTCCTTACATATTTGCTCTTCCAATTCTCGATCCCCATTTGGCGGTCTATAATACACCCCTATAAGTGTTGCTACACCTTTCCCACTTCTCAGTTCCACCCAAATAGCCTCCCTAGATGAGCCCTCCAATCTATCCTGCCAAAGCACTGCTGTAATATCTTCCCTGACTAGCAATGCAACACCTCCACCCCTTGCCCCTCCAATTCTATCACACCTGAAGCTACAAAATCCTGGAATATTTAGTTTCCAATCAAAGCCCTCCTGCAACCATGTTTCACTGATCGCCACAACATCATACTTCCAGGTGTCTATCCAGACTCTAAGCTCATCCACCTTTCTTACAAGCTCCTAGCATTAAAATATGCACATTTATGAAACCCCCCGCCTCTTATTCTCTGTTCCCGACCTGTTCCTCTCATGATCTCATACACTTCAATAGGATCATCCTCTGCTCCCAGGAATGAAGCCCTAGCCTGTTCAACCTCCCCCTACAGCTCAGGCCCTTGGGTCCTGGCAAAATCCTTGTAAAAGAGGGTCATCATCACAAGGTGTGTGATCTGTCACTCCATCCTGTGTAGTGATCCAATTCCTCCCTTTTTATGTTTTCAACCCACCCATAGAGTCCTCGAAAAGAACAACACAGCAGTTTTAATCACACCACGTGAAATTTTATTTGCAGCCTTGTGGATGAGTTCCAGCCTCCACACCATCACATCAGGCAAAGTCTCAGTGCCTGTTCCAAACTGAGCAGTGTTTAAAGTTAAGAAGCAGATAATGGATCTGCTTTTCCATTGTTAGTGATAGGCCCAAGTGTGTTTTTAAGCTAATATCAGGCAACTGATTAATTTTCGGCATGCCATGTCTCTCTCTCCAGAAACAACCATGAAGGTTCACATTTGAAGTGATAGAGAGGGCAAATTCTACCAGGCTATGTTGAAATTCCTCTGTTATTTTTAATGGATAAGTTGAATGCTGGATAGCCTTACTCCTATTTGAAACTACTGTTGGAACTCATTTTCATCTTCCTGAGTAACAAATATATTTTGCAATGCTTTGGTAATTTTTTCCCCTGATGTAAAGATATTAAAGGTTCACTGGGGAACAACAAAGGAAGATAGGAAATATTACTGACTCAAAATATTCACAGGAAGTGACACCCCATGTCAACAGAGGTAAAATTGAGGATGTTGTAAACATAGATTTTTAAAAATAATTTGGTACAATAAAGTACAAATGTTGCCAGTTAAACTCAAAATCCAAGTACAAATAGGAATTTAGTTTGCCAGTGAAAAATAATAGGTTCTTGCTTCAAAATGAATGACTCCAGTTATTTGTCTACCGGTAAGTAAAATGTTGAGTTACTCCAGCATTTGGTGTCTTTATTTGTACACTGGCATATGCAGTTCCTTGTGGCTCCAGTGTATCTCGGATATCAGCAAATGTGACCCAAAACTGCGTCTTACAATGTACAAACGACTTTGATATAAGAATCAAATCTATTTGGGTGATTTCCAGTTGACACAAAATTAATCGATCATAAGTAGCAGCTTGGACATCTCAGTGAGATAAACAAAATGCATGAATTGCTAAACAATAGCAAGAGGACCGGTATAACATATCACACACAGGAAGGAAAATAGGCTGTAACATTTCCTTAATAAATGGCACTGAGGTTGAGGTTAAAAATAAATCTTTGGATTTTAGGCACAGTATTAGTCAGTCCAAGCAATGCAGGCAGCAAACAATAAGGCAATAGGAAGTTGAAGTACATGACCAAAGAATGAGAAATCATAATGAAGATGTACATTTCCCTGTGCAGGCCAGTCTCCAGGTTAAATAAGGGCCTGTTTCTGAGAACGATTCATCAGCCAATTATTCTTTGTCAGAAACATCTACTTTTTGTAGCTATTTGCATTGTATCATCTTACATACAGTTGTTATCATTCTTTAGTTTCATTGAATAATCATTTTTACAGTATCCACACTTAAAATATTGGAATACATATTGCATCCTATTATTAAAGAATACCGTGAAACATTTTATTATTATAACCAGCTTGAAATATGTGTTGCAAATGTATGGGAGAATATTTGTAAAGTTAGACGTCCACAAGTCAGGTCATTCGTAGCTCAGGCTGTCCCTGTATATTGAGGTAGAGCAGTGCTCAGGCATAAAATTAACACCTGACCTGTAAGTAACCTAGCCACAGTCAATCTGAACCTAAACTTGAGAATCTTTTTACGAAGGTGGAACAAAAAAGCCTTTCATAACTTTATTAGTGATCAGAAACAGCAAACATATGAGGCAACACAAAACAAGTCAGCATGACCAGGTTATACTGCTAAAGCAGGTTAGCGTGACATTACTCGACCTAAACCTGAAGTTTTCGTCAGGATATATTCCTGAACTGGATCTTCAGGCCTGATACGAGATACAACATACAAGATACATTTATTTGTCACACGTATCAATTGCTACAGTGAAATGTGTGGTCGCCACACAGCTATACAAATAATAAGAGCACAGAACACGAAAGTCTTTAACACAGACATCCCCACACAGCTGGTTCAAAGTTTCTCACTGTGAGGGAAGGCTCCACAAATTCAGTCATACTCCTCTGTTGTCCTCCCGTGGTCGGGGGGCTCCCGAACCCCCCGCTGTCGCTGCTACGGGCGGCCCGATGTTCAGGCCCGCACGCCGGGGTGATGGAAGTCCGACGTCGGGACTGGAGGACATCCTCAGCGGCTTGGACATCCGAAATGGCCACCTCCTACCGGAGTCCACGGCTCCCGAAGTCCACAGGCCACGCTGGGCTGAGATTCAACGCTGGCGGCCCTCGGCAGAGGGCCCCAGGACTCTGCGGTGTTGGTCAGCGCCGCCCGCGTTGGGAGCTCTGCGAACCACAGCTCCGCGATGTTAGAGCAGTGGCCCAACACTCCGGAGCTTCAATGGCGATCCAGGTAGACATCGCCCAGCTCCGCGGTGAATCCAACACTGCACCACCGCTGCTGAAGTTCTGGTCCGGGTCCCCGGCAGGAAAGGCCGCTCCAATCCAGGTGGTATGCCGCGAGGAGGGGGGCGAGGACGTGACTCAGAGAATAGTCGCCTTCTCGCCAGGAAGTGACTGGGAAAACGGTTTCCCCCTTACCCTACCCCCCCTCCCCCACATAGAAAAGCTAAAGAGTCCCCAAAACTTTTAAAACTGACTAAAAATTAGACAAAATACAGAAAAACAGACAGACTGTAGGCAGAGGCTGCCATCAATGCGGCGTCCCTAGTGACCCGATGTTCAGGTCTGGTATTACAGAGTCAAATAGGAAGTCCAGGTAAAGCTAAAGAATCTTGACCTCGATCAAGCTATCAGAAAAACAAGGAGACTCTATTGGTCTAAACTGGAGGATGAGACAGACGTCTGATAACTGTGGCAGGGCTTGCACAACATCATTTCTTAGAAGATGAAAGCAAGTAGTCACTCAAGTAGCATTAATGCTTAATGCTCCCTATGCTGACGTCAAAAGAGCAGCATCTCTGGAGAACATAAAGGGTGATGTTTCAAGTTGGGACTCTTCTTCAGAACATGTAGTTTGTGGGTCTGCATTAGTCAGCTGCTACCTGATAATGCCTGAACCCACCATCTCTACTCAAATCATTTGCATGATAAAGCATTGCAACATCAGTGAATATAATTGATAGAATGCCATATAAAGGAAGCCAGCCCCACTCGTGCTTTGTATAGAAATTGGCTATTTGAATGAGAGCCACAGGGCTCTGCTGGTGGGCATAACATTGAGCATACATATAAGTGCACCAATACCATCTCGGAAATGGAAACCAGAGCACAGATCTGCAGTGTGCTCACCTAGAAAATGACAATATTATCACAGCACCAATTGTGCTGTACTATATCTATTATCTGGATCTTTAAGCTGCCATAGAAGGAAGTTGAGGCGTTAAAGAGTTTCCTTTGTGATTGTGTTGATGTGCTTGGCCCAGGACAGATTTTCAAAGATGTGCACACTCATGAACATGAAGCTCACTCTCTCCACGGCATTACCCCTCCTGTAGTCAACAATCAACTAGGTCTTGCTGACATTGAGAGTAAGAATGTTGTTCTGGCACCATACAATCCCGTGTCGATAACAATCAGCATGGGAGCACCTCAAGGCTGCGTGCTCAGCCCCCTGCTGTACTCCCTCTATACTCATGACTGCGTAGCCGGTCATAGTGCGAACTCCATCATCAAGTTCGCTGACGACACCACTGTCGTGGGACGTATCACTGATGGGGATGAGTCCGAGTATAGAAGAGAGATTGAGCAACTGTCCATATGGTGCCAGCACAATAACCTGGCCCTCAACACCAGCAAAACCAAGGAACTGATTGTGGACTTTGGAAGGAGTAGGATGTGGACCCACAGTCCCGTTTATATCAACGGGTCAATGGTTGAAAGGGTCCAGAGGTTCAAATTCCTGGGCGTGCACATCTCTGAAGATCTTTCCTGGTCCGAGAACACTGATGCAATTATCAAGAAAGCACATCAGCCCCTCTACTTCCTGAGAAGATTACGGAGAGTCGGTTTGTCAAGGAGGACTCTCTCTAACTTCTATAGGTGCACAGTAGAGAGCATGCTGACCGGTTGCATCGTGGCTTGGTTCGGCAACTTGAGTGCCCTGGAGAGGAAGAGACTACAAAAAGTAGTAAACACTGCTCAGTCCATCATCGGCTCTGACCTTCCTTCCATCGAGGGGATTTATCGAAGTCGCTGCCTCAAAAAGGCTGGCAGTATCATCAAAGACCCACACCATCCTGGCCACACACTCATCTCCCTGCTACCTTCAGGTAGAAGGTACAGGAGCCTGAAGACTGCAACGACTAGGTTCAGGAATAGCTATTTCCCCACAGCCATCAGGCTATTAAACCTGGCTTGGACAAAACTCTGAACATTAATAGTAAGATTAAACGAGAACTTACCAGTTTGAAGTTTGATCTGTATTTTATGAGGAGTTACGATGAGGGATTACGTGAAGAGCCCACTCAGCACGCATGTGCGACATACTTCAAAGCAGCGGTGTGGAATCACAGATAGACACAGTTATTGAAATAAACATAGTAAAGAAAAGGAGACCTCAGTTATCAGTTTGACCCATATTATTGAGGGTGGGAGCGGAGGGCAAGTAATCCCTCATCGTAACTCCTCATAAAATCCTGGGTGGACAAGAGGATGGGGACTGGACTTTGTGCCACTGTGGGGGGATGTTTTTGTGTTTTGGTGTTGAACTTCTTGAATGCTATGTTGTATTTTTATTAGTGTGCTGCAAGGATATCTGAATTTCCCCTGAATAAGGGGATTAATAAAGTAAATCTAATCTAATCTAATCTAATCTTACTATTTTACTTCGGAGTCACGTGAGTGACTACGTGAAGATTTTAAAGCTCTGTGATTTCAAACCGTGTAACAGTTCTTACTTCACTCACTGCCGAAGTCCTTGAGGGAGAAAGTGTGTTATCGTAATCAACCAATGAATCTGTTTGTAAAAACAACAACGGTATTTATTAACAATAACAACAAAGAAATTAAATTGCTCCCCTGGGCTTAAATTAAATATTTGCAGACTGTAAAATTTTCTCTGCAAATAAAGCAGGTTTTGCCAATGGCTTATTATAGAAAGTTCGGAACGTTCTTTCCCCCGACCACCCTGCTGTAGCCAGGATGTGGTCTATAGATACGTCTATTCTTTTGGCCGTCGACGTGGATGCTGCCCTGGTGGAGTGAGATTTGTACATGTTAGTGTTTATACCAGCAGCTATTAGCACCTGCTTGAGCCTTCTCGAAATGGTTTGGCTCGTCACCCGACCATAAGGTTTTTTGTGACTGACCCATAAGGCTTTTTCACTCCCTCGAATTATTTTGGTTGTGTCTATGTAGGACAGTAGGTGGGTCATGGCACATAACTGTGGGTCTGGCGGGTAAGCCCGGAATTCCACGACTGGGTCGGGTGTTCCTGGTCTGCTCTGTTTGATCAGTCCCTGGATAATGAAAGAGACCTGGTCTGGAGCTATGATCATGTTGTCCAGTCGCAAAAGGTGTAGTGACTGGACCCTCTGTGCAGACACAAGTGCCATCAGCATGATAGTCTTGAGCATAGATTGTTCCAGGGTGAGGGACCTGGCTGGTGGCCATCCCCTGAGGTATGTCAGGACCACACTGACATCCCATATATGGGTGTACCTTGGTCTGGGGGGGTTAGAGTTGTAAATTCCCTTCATTAGTTTAACCACCAGCGGGTGGGACCCCATGGCCTGATGTCCTGGTGCCTGAGTTAAATAGGCAGACAGAGCACTTCTAGCTGTGTTGATGGCACTGTAGCTGAGTCCTTCATCGTGGTGAAGGGCTGCCAGGAACTCCAGTACGTTGGTAACTGTTGCGGTTGAGTAGGTGGTCCCTGTCTCCAAGCAGTACTTCTCCCACTTTTTGATGCTGGACAAGTACTGTTTTCTTGTGGATGTTCGGTGGGATGCTGACATGGTGTTGACGGTTTTTTCTGACAATCCCAGTCCCAGTAATGGTCTTTTCAAAATCTGCAACCCAGGAGTTTGATTTTATCATGGCATGGGTGGCTTATGCCAGATACTGGGTGGGTTAATAATTCTGGGTTACTGGGAAATATCATCGGGGTTTCAACAACCATGTCGTGGAGTAATGGGACCAGTCGAGGCCAGTCGGGTACTATCAAAATACCTGAAGCAGAGTCCATTTGTATTTTGCGTAGTACCCGGCTGATGAGGCAGAAGGGAGGAAATGCATAGAAGAAATTTCCCCAATCCAGCGCGAACGCATCTACCGCTGCTGCCTCAGGGTCTGGTTCCCAAGCGACATACATAGGTACCTGGTGATTTAGCCTTGACGCAAATAGGTCGATATCTGGCGTGTCATATTGCTTGATAATTTTAGCAAACACTTTGGGGTTTAACATCCATTCGGTGTTGTCATTAAATTTGCGTGACCTGGTGTCTGCCACTGTATTTAGCTTACCTGGCAGGTAAGTTGCTGATAGCCAAATATGTCTTTCGACACATCATTGCCAGATTGTGTTGACCAATTTGTAGCATGATATCGATTTTATGCCGCCCATGTGGTTAATATAGGCCACCACCGTAGTATTGTCTATTTGTAACTGAACATGCAAGTGATGCATATTTGATGCATATGCTTTTAAACCGTAAAAGGCACCCAACATTTCTAGATAGTTAATGCCCAGTGTAAGTAGTAACGATGACTCTGGGTTAGTCCATCTACCACCTGTGCTGGATATGGAGTTAGTTGCTCCCCAGCCTTGAGCACTGGCATCTGTTTGGATAACTAAAGTAAGGTTAACGATGATGATAGGGCTGGAACTATGCCAAACGTTTTCTGCCCACCACTGTAGCTCTGATATTGCTTCAGTGGGTAATTTCATGATACAATCATAATGACCTGCATGTCGTTTTAGTGCCTGTACCTTTGCTCTTTGTAAGTTTTGATAGTGCAAAGGTCCAAATTGTATAGCCGGAAATGCTGCTACCATTTTCCCAATTACTCTTGCCACTTGTCGAATAGTTGGTCGCTCGTTGACCATTAAATTGTTACATGATTGTGCCAATTCAGTTGTTTTGTCTTTTGGCAAAGTTACAGACATGTGGACTGAGTTAAAAGTGAAGCCCAAGTAGTCCATGGTTGTGGATGGCTTCAACTTAGATTTATCTGGATGTAAGACAAATCCCAAGGTTTCAAACAATTGTTTGGTAGCTGACACAGCTGATATAGCCAATTCCATGGTTTTGCCTACTATTAAGATATCATCAAGATATGCCATGACAATATGTTTTTGTCTCCTTAATATTGCCAGGGCTGGTTTTAGTATCTTGATGAATAATCTTGGGGCTGATGTTAAACTGTCGGGTAACGCTTTAAACTGCCATAGTTGCCCCATCCAGGTAAATTTCAGGTATCTGCGATGATCCTTATGAATGGGTACTGAATAATAAGCATCTTTGAGGTCAATGCTTGCCATGAAGTATCCTTTGGAAATCAGTTGTTTGGCAGTAACAAACGTTTCCATTTTGAAATGTACATACTTAACAAACATATTTAGTGAAGTTAAGTCAATGATGATGCGACATCCACCATCTTTTTTAGTTTTAGTAAATATATTAGACACAGATTCCAAGGGTTCATGTTTTGTTTTTTCAGTGATTAGTCTCACCAGTTCAGCTTGTCCCTCTCGTTTTTCTTTAACTGAGAGGGAAAAAACCCTCTGGGGTGAATGCTGAACTGGTGGCAATTTTTCTAGTGCAAATTGTATTTTGTATCCACGAATGCTATTGAGTATATACTTGTCACTCGTGATAGACTCCCATGCTTCCTTAAACAGGTGTAATCTCCCCCCTGTTAGCATAGTGCCCCTACTTTCTATATGCTGGTAGGAACCAGACCCACCTACCACCATGGTTATGCGTGTTTCTTCTGCTTCTTCGCAGGATGACGAGTCTTGTGCGTTGTCTGACGTGTTGGTGAGGTTTGGGGTTGGCGCATTTTCTATGGGGTCCGCTCTGGGCCTTGGCCTAAAAAAGGCTTCCGTTGGTGATATGCGGACCCCGAGCTTTCACCAGTCCCATAGGGTAGACGTCGACTGGTGGACGCGATGGGGTACTGCCGCTTGGGTTTTGTGGTTTTGGTTTTGCTCGTCCCGGGGCCTGCCCTCATGAGGCCGAAAGTTTTGGAAGCCTCCTCCATGTTTTTGGTGAGGTCTTTGCCAAAGAGCAGTGTATCTGACTCAATGGTTGGAGTTTTGCACAACCCCGCGAATTTCGGGTTGAGGGCAGGTTTTATAATCTCCTTGCGGAGGTTATTTATCTCAAATTGAGTATTGCACAGCAGTGCGAGGGTGTCCTGCTGGTTTGTGGTCATTTTTGTACCATCTACAGAACGAGCAAATGAGGTGATGGCTGACGTCAGGAGCCTGAGGATCCGCTGAAGTTTTAGTTCCTGATTTCAAATATTTGACCCAACGTTCCCCCAGATTTGGCTGTTGACAGCCGGCACTTTGAGCGATTCACAATTTTCAGGAGCCGTATATTGTTCTAAGACCTCATTAACCACCTGCTCCTGTAGGGGCCTGTTGGATAGGTGGTTAATGCTGGCCGCTAGTTTTGACTCTAATGGCCGTCCTGCACGTGGGGCTGCCACGTAGCGGTCCACCACACCCAGCAGCTCTTCCTGTTCCTGTACCCCTGGCATACTCCCGACTTCTTCAGCCATTAACCCCTCTTCTTGACCAGCCCAGCCCTGGTCGCCACAGCTGTCCTCGGATGAGGAGGAAGCGATGGCCAGTGCATGAGGCACTGTGGAGGGAGTGCCTAAACTCCCTCTGCGAAACTGCTCCTCACGAAGCATGTCTCGCTGGAGCATACGCTCCACGAGCCGCTCCACGCGGCTCAGGCGGCTGTCTCTGCCCCGAGCGGGCGGTGAGACGTCCCCGTCCGACGAATCGGAAACCACCGGCCGGATGGTCTTCTTAGTGGCTTTACATCCAGTCCGCTGCTCAGGCGCTAGCGAGACTGGGCTCGGCTCGGTGTCGAGGATGGCGGAGCGCTGGGTTAGCGGTCCTACCACCTCCTTCCCCCCACTGATGGAACGCTCCTCCGTTGGAGTCGAACGGGGGACAGGCTTCTTGGAGAGCCTTGTTCTGTTCATTTTTCTTAGCTGTTGGAACAAAGCAAAAACTCTCCTTTTGCCAAGAAAAACCGACATCAGAGTAGACTTACCTGACGGTCCGTCTTTTTTAAACTGTAGCGGGAGCGCCTGACTCCCGCTGCGTTGCTGTTGCCTGCGTGAACGCAATGTCGCGCATGCGTGCTGAGCGGGCTCTTCACGTAGTCACTCACGTGACTCCGAAGTAAAATAACCCATTATCTGTCATTTTGCACTTTATCAGTTTATTTATTCATGTGTTTTGTAGTCAATGCCTATTATGTTCTGTGTGCTGAAGCAAAGCAAGAGTTTCATTGTCCCATCAGGGACACATGACAATAAACTTGAACTTGAACAATCAGATTTTCAATCTCTCTCTTGTATTCTGACTCAGCATTACCTGTTATTCGTCCAACAATGGTGGTATCATTGGCGAACTTAAAGAAGGCATTAGAGCTGCGTCTGGCTGCAGACATACGGGTATAGAGGGTAGAGCAGGGGACTGAGCACACTGCCATGAGCTGCTCCTGTCATCATGGGTTGATGTTTATCGAGGAGGAAGTGTTGCTGCCAACTCGTACTGACTGTGGTTTGCCGATGAGGAAGTTGAGAATGCAATTACATTGCCGTGCACTCATTTTGCTGCTACCATCAATACCCAGTTCCCTGATCTTGATAACAAGTTTTGAGGGGATGATGGTTGAACGTTGAGCTGTATTTGATGAACAGCCTGATGTACATGTTCTTATTGTCCAAGTAGACCAGTGCAGAGTGGAGAGCCAACGAGATCACATCTGCTGTTGATCTGCTGTACCAGGGGATCCACTACACTGTAACAGTGTAGTGGATCCAGGTTCTTACCAAGGTAGGAGTTGATCTACATCAAAACCAACCTGTCAAAGCACTTCACCATCATGGACGATGGTTCCTCCGGTCTGTCGTCACTGATGTATGTCACCTTGCTCTTCTTGGGCACCATTATTATTGATATCCATTTAAAGCAGGTGGGAACCTTGGAGGTAAATAATGGGAGGTTGATGACGTCCACAAAACCTCCAGTCGGTTCATAAGTTCACAAGCTATAGGATCAGCATTCAGCCCATCAAGTCTACTCTGCCATTCAATCATGGGTGATCTATCTTTCCCTCTCAACCCCATTCTCCTGTCTTCTCCCCATAACCCCTGACTCCCACACTAATCAAGAACGGGTCGGTTGGTCTGGCCAGGTCCACCATCAGGGTCAGATGCCTTCCAAGGATTCATCCTCATGAGGGATCTTCTGACATTGGTCTTGGCGACTGAGATTACAGTGTCATAGGTCACATTGATATTTTCTTGCTTAGCCCCATCTGGTTTCCATTTCCGAGATGGTATTGGTGCACTTATGTGTATGCTCATTGTTATGCCCACCAGCAGAGCCCTGTGGCTCTCATTCAAATAGCCAATTTCTATACAAAGCACGAGTGGGTCTGGCTACCTTTATATGGCATTCTATCAATTATATTCACTGATGTTGCAATGCTTTATCATGCAAATGATTCGAGTAGAGATGGTGGATTCAGGCATTATCAGGTAACAGCTGACTAATGCAGACCCACAAACTACCTGTTCTGAAGAAGAGTCCCAACTTGAAACATCACCCTTTATGTTCTCCAGAGATGCTGCTTGACTGGCTGAGTTACTCCAGCACGTGGGTCTTTTTAAAAAAGAAACTAGCATCTGCAGTTCCTTGTTTCCAAACCTCACGTTCTAAACCTCATGTCAACGCACACCTCCAGATTCAGGGACAGTCGCTTTCCAGCTGTTATCAGGCAACTGAACCACAACCAGAGAGCAGGGCTGATCTACTGTCTACCTCTTTGGTGACCCTCGGATTATCCATGATAGGATTTTGCAGGCTTTACCTTGCACTAAGCATTAATCCCTTATCATGTGTCTATACACTGTAAATGGTTTGATTGTAATCATGTATTGTCTTTCTGCTGACTGGACAGCATGCAACAAAACCTTTTCACTGTATCTTGGTAAACTAAACGGAACTGAAACTGAACTACACTGAAGTGTTCTTATTCCAGTCTAAGAAGTTGGTCAGAATCAAGGGGGTATAAGAGGGCCCTGTATCAGGGCCATTCAGAAGCTATGCAAAGGCCTGGCCATTTTAACATGTGACAAAGCTGGGGACGATCCTTTGCTGATTGTCCAAGTTTTTCTCAGCAATTCTAGAGCATGCACACCCACACCAGTCAGGTCCTTTTCACAAGTCAACATGGTTGTCCATATGTGAACCACATACATTTAGGGCTATGGAGAATTCAGGTAGTGACTAATTCTGGCCCAATCAAATTTTATACCTGAAAAAAAATTGGAAAGAAATGATATAGCTGAAAGGAAAAAACAAAGTCAGTCTCTTTGTTATTTGATTTTGCTACATCTGGCATGTTCACCCACTGTTATACAATAATGAGTCAACAGCCCCATCAGTCACGCAAGGCATGTCTGTCGAACGATTTGTGCTTTTCCTCTTGGCATTTTGGATTTCCCTTCAGTAAAAACACATGTTTGAGATTCACGCATTCTTGCCATGCATTAATGAATAATATAGCAAAATGCTAGCAGGAATATTTGTTTCCATTTACAATGTTTTCTTCTTTGTAGAGGCTCTGAAATTTGCATGCACAACATGTGATTCACTTCTAAAGATCTTGCATCGCCTGGCGCGGCTTTAATGGCTGCGAGACTTACCATCGCCCGCCGGGGGCTTTGACATCAGGAGAAGAATGGAGAGCAGGGGAGAGACAAGACTTTGCCTTCCATCACAGTGAGGAGGAGATTCACTGTGATGGATGTTTGTGTAAATTGTGTTGGTGTGTGTCTTGGTTCTTTTCTTGTTGTATGACTGCAGAAACCAAATTTCGTTTGAACTTCATTTGAGGTTC
Organism: Amblyraja radiata; assembly: GCF_010909765.2. Classification (NCBI taxonomy): domain Eukaryota; kingdom Metazoa; phylum Chordata; class Chondrichthyes; order Rajiformes; family Rajidae; genus Amblyraja; species Amblyraja radiata. The sequence continues at coordinate 16,867,753 of NC_045981.1, read as the reverse complement.
AAAATCAAACGACAATAAACGGTATTGTGCGTATTGTATTGTAAATGCATGTTATTGCATGTTTTAAATGTCTCAAGTATTTCTCTTCTATATTGAGTGGTTTAAACCTGCAAGCATTGAATTGGTGATGTGCTTTCTCTACCCTTGGAGGTGTAATGTGATGTTCAATCTTTGAATTCTTCTGTAAATTATATTCTACAATGAATAATTTATTTTTGTACCTGGGTATATTATACTGTACTCTGAGGTGATAACGGTTCTCTCAAAGCAGCTCACCAATATCTGTCCAATATCTAACATGTAGGGGGCAATCAGTCGGCATTCAATTTATTATAGGCCATTTGGTACATATGCAATACTGTATATGTTGTTGCCCCATAGCTCTAATTTCCTTCTGGAATAGTGTCACCCACTAATCCCTACACGCCTATCCCTATTCCTTCACCCACCAAAGCGCACCACTATCCTAAATGATCAAATTATTTCATTTGTATCTTGCAGCTTCGACCCCTTCCCCATTGAAATAATTTATCCTTAAATTGATAATAAAATCTCTTCTCCAAGGGTTCGAACCATTTGCGAGACCTACACCACAATCAGATGGTCAATATGTGTAAGTTTGCTCTTCAAGCTGGTACTTATAGACAATAGGTGCAGGAGTAGGCCATTCGGCCCTTCGTGCCAGCACCGCCATTCAATGTGATCATGGCTGATCATCCCCAATCAGTACCTCGTTCCTGCCTTCTCCCCATATCCCGACTCCGCTATTTTTAAGAGCCCTATCTAGCTCTCTCTTGAAAGCATCCAGAGAACCTGCCTCCGAGGCAGAGAATTCCACAGACTCACCACTTTCTGTGAGAAAAAATGGTTCCTCGTCTCCATTATAAATAGCTTACTCCTTATTCTTAAACTGTGGCCCCTGGTTCTGGACTCCCCCAACATCAGGAACATGTTTCCTGCATCTAGCGTGTCCAAACCCTTAACAATCTTATATGTTTCAATGAGATCCCTCTCATCCTTCTAAACTCCAGAGTGTACAAGCCCAGCTGCTCCATTCTCTCAGCATATGACAGCCCCGCCATCCCGGGAATTAACCTTGTAAACCTACGCTGCACTCCCTCAATAGCAATGTCCTTCCTCAAATTAGGGGACCAAAACTGCACACAATACTCCAGGTGTGGTCTCACTAGGGCTCTGTACAACTGCTGAAGGACCACTTTGCTCCTGTATTTGATTCCTCTTGTTATAAAGGCCAACATGCCATTCGCTTTCTTCACTGCCTGCTGTACTTGCATGCTTACTTTCATAGACTGATGTACAAGAACCCCCAGATCCCGTTGTACTTCCCCATTTCCCAACTTGACACCATTTAGATAGTAATCTGCCTTCCTGTTTTTGCTACCAAAGTGGATAACCTCACATTTATCCACATTAAGCTTCATCTGCCATGCATCTGCCCACTCCCCCAACCTGTCCAAGTCACCCTGCATTCTCATAGCATCCTCCTCACAGTTCACACTACCACCCAGCTTTGTGTCATCTGCAAATTTGCTAATGTTACTTTGAATCCCTTCATCCAAATCATTGATGTATATTTTAAATAGCTGCGGTCCCAGCACCGAGCCTTGCGGTACCCCACTAGTCACTGCATCTAATAAGATCATGCATGGTCGAGACTTGTAACCCCCAACTAACCAAACCGTGGGAGTCCTCTCTGCAGGTCGCACTTTACCCATGTAATCTCCTTAGGACGCTTCATTCCTTTGGTTAAGACGTATTTGGAGTATTGCCTGCAGTTCTAGCCTCCCACTCCCCATTATAGGAAGGATGTGGAGGCTTTGGAAAGGGTGCAGAAGAGGTTTCTCAGGATTATACCTGGATGAGAGGGTATTAGCTACAGGGAGAGGTTGGACAGACTTGGATTGTTTTCTCTGGCATGTTGGAGATTGCTGGGAGACCTGATATAAGTATATAAATAATATAAGAGGTATAGATAGAGTGATCAGTCAGAACCTCAGAACCAGCATAGGAACTGCAGGTGCTGGTTTATAAAAATTAAATCACAAAGTACTAGAGTGACTCATTGGATCAGGCAGCAACTCTGGAGGACATGGGCGGGTAATATTTCAGGTTCTGACTCGTAACGTCACCTATCCATGTCCTTTAGAGATGCTCTGTGACCCACTGAGTTTTGTTTAGTTTAGAGATACTATGTGGAAACCAGCCCTTTGGCTCACCAAGTCCACACCAACCAACCATTACCTGTTATCTGTTATAGCATCTGTAGTCAAAGTTATGCTAACATTATTGGTTAGATCAACATACATTGTAATTCTCTATCTCAGAGATGTGGATGGTGAGTCATGCACGAGCTGTATGCAAAGCTGATTTTGATGGCTTCCTGATTCCTGTAGTCAGACAGAGTTCCATCCTGCACACTAGGGACAATTTACAGAGGCCAGTTAACCCATAAACATTCACGTCTTTGAAATGTGGGAAGAAACCAGAGCACCCGGAGAAAACCCAAGCGGTCACAGGGAGAACATACAATCTCCGTATAGAAAACCCTCCTAGTTCAGGATTGAACCCGGTTCTCTGGCGCTGTAAGTTAATTCAGCACCATGGGGGTCTATAGGGTTGGAGTGGATGTAAGTTGCTAATCTATCCCCGAGACAGGCAGAGAAATGCAGAACATGAAGAGAGATGGACCCTGTAAAACTGAGAGCAGGATAGAAATGAGCTGTTATGTAATGAAACCAAGTTTCTGTCTGACTACATGAAACAAGTTATGTAATGAAACCAAGTTTCTGTCTGCTACATGAAACAAGAAGCTACTTGTAGCAGCTTTGAATACACCTCATGCATGACTCAGTATCCAATTCTCTCTGAGATAGGGAATTGCATTGTATGTTGATCTAAAACCAGTAATATTAACATCACTTTTACTACAGACGCAACAATGGAGAATCAAATGCACATTCACTGTGTAATAGGTAAAACGGAAGAAACTTATTTTGTTAAAAATTTAAAGTCCTTCACAATTTCATTGCAGAACTGCTTTGATGCATGCTTCCAGTTGTCCAATATGTTTTTGCTGTTTATATTCCATCACAGATGATTGGAAATAAATTTGAGGGATAGCCTTTTGCAAATGTTTAGATGGAAATGTTTAACTATGCAAGCTTACAAATGTAAATTACTTTTAATGACACGGAACTAAATATAATATCACAGCCATTGATCCCTATGTCAGGCTTTTCACATTAAACTTTACACGATCATCAGACTACAATAGAACATTTTACAAAAACAAACCAAAAGCAGAAATTTAGTGTACAACACAATTAGAAACACTTTGAAGACTTAAACACCACGTGACAATCGTACATCTTAAGATCCACTGTTCCAGAGCAGTTGATTATAAGCATGCACTTTAATTTTCTACAGTACAAGAGGCAATTTTTTTTCTCTGCAGAGTATTTATGAAGTTTAATTAACTTTAAATCAGAAGTAAAATGCCATAATGTAGCCTGTTTAATTTTGGTTGATGTAAGATGGCGGACTTTTACTGTCCCTATTTCTAGTCACAACAGAGCAACTTTTGCCACCCAGTGTGAAACCATACCATGACCTGTAGTGACACTGAAAACAGGATAAAGCAAAGTTGGAGAAAGCCTAATTGTGACTTGAACAAAATTACCTGGAAATTTGATTGCAGTGCCATTTATAACACAACGTGATCCAAAATCAAACTCACATGAAATAAATCAAGCTAGTAGTTATCACTTGGTGAAATTGTGCCAATGATGAAAGTGCACTGGACAGATCTAGCTGCAATCCTTACTACTGCATCTGAAATATTCTTAGCATGAGATGTACATCTAATGATGTTCATCGAAGGTAGAAACAAAATACTGCAGTAGCTCAGCGGATCAGGCAGCATCTCTGGAGTAACGGAATAGGTCCTGCTGACCCGCTGAGTTACTCCAGCATTTTGTTACAGCATTTTGTTTATCTTCGGTTTAAACCAGCATCTGCAGTTCCTTCCTGCACATTTGAACTGAATGGTCTTCTTTTTGCTTCATTGGATTTTGAAATATACAGTGGTCATGTAAAGTGTTTCATTGTTTTTAATCAAGTCTTGTTTACTAAATTTGAGCTCTTGGCTCATGGTTTTCATTGGAGAAAAATGTCCTTGTGCTTTAGTACTTAGAAAAGTAAATTGCACAAAATTCATTGCTGGATTGAAGTGGTGTTAATACAATGTAACTATCTCCAAATAGACAAGCATCCGTTATTTGCTGATGATTGAAAGTAGACTAGGTAGGAAGAGGCCAGATTGTAATTGTTCTGCTTGGTGGGAGCAGGACGTCTCCAGTCAATTTATCACATTGTTAGGTGGACTGTAACAACTGTACTGAAACAGCTTGACCAGACGCATTCTGGAGCTGGAGCAAGGGTCTTCAGTACTACAGCAAGAAGGTTCTCTGTTCCTATAGCCTTTGCCATATCAGGTAGTCTTTGACATCTGGTAGATAAATCGCATTGGCTGAAGCCTTTTCTTTTTTGACAGTGGAAACCTCAATATAAATGAACCAATGCCACCATCCTCTGGTAAATTAATAAGCATTAAGTTGGCTCTGATGGAAAAACCATATACTTTGCATGGCCAGAACCAACCACTCCATTCTGAGCTCCGTCATGGTAAGAAGTTACAGAGGAAATATCCCAAGGATGACTTCAAAGCCCTTTTGAAAATACAACATCTACACCAACTTATGGGAATTCCTGGCCACGACCTCTCAAAATGCAGAAGGAGCATTTGTGGGTCTTAAGTTGCAAAGCAGCATTCGCTTGGCGTTGTAGCAAAAAGTAGATCTAAAATATAATGTGAATTATCGTATAAAACATTTATTTGCAACCTCTGAAATGTTAGCTCATCTTAAAGAATTAGTGCATTAAGTTGATGGAGTAAAGAGAGACAATGTATATTGCAATACTTTATTATGGCTATTACTACATTATTTGGTGAACATTACAGTTTTGTGCAACTTCATTCAACATGTTAACATTTTCGACCACCATTCTGGGCAGCTTGCTTGGCTGTGAGACAACATCGCCTGAGTAGACTAATTGCTATATTTATATGTGTTTAAGATATATACATAATAAAATACATGCTGGACGACATTTTCAAAAGTAAATGCTGTGTTATAAAACTTTTTATAATAATAACTTTAAATACCCATACTAAGAGAGAGAGAGAGAGAATTTTTCTTTACAGTTTGGCATTGCTAATCTTGATTAGTTCAGTCATGTGCTCTTCCTTGCAACACACCCATTCTGGCTCCTCTACAGTAACTAAAGCTGGTGACAGATGCAAGGTTAAAATGTTGGAATTTTGTTTTGCTCTTTTTTTTTAAAACAAAATTTTAAATGCAGAATATTAGTATGATTCCAATTCATGCGTACCAATTTCAGGCTCTTCATTCTTCAAATCGTGCTGTTTATAATCTCTATCTTCACTCACGATACTAATTCTGTTTTTTTCAGGCTCACAATTTCTTCGTCTTTTCACTCTGGCTTCCCCCGGCTTGAATAAATCTACCAAAACCAAAACATATCCTTAATTTCTATTATAGGAGTATAGGAGAGTGTGTTATGAACAAGCTGTTGCACATGCACGGTGGGAAGCTGCAGCAAGAACTGGGCTTTGGCTCTTATTAATTATTGGTGGTCACTATTAGTTTAGTGTATTTAGAAATAGAGCGTGGAAACAGACCCTTCGGCCCACCGAGTCCGGGCCGACCAGCGATCCCCGCACACTAGTTCTATCCTGCACACTAGGGGAAATTTACAGAAGCCGATTAACCTACAAACCCACACGTCTTTGGAATGTGAGAGGAACCAAGAGCATCTGGAGGAAATCCACACAGTCACGGGGAGAACGTACAAACTCCGTACAGACAGCACCCTGTAGTCAGGATCGAACCCGGGTCTCTGGTGCTGTACGCCCACTGTGTCACCTATTGTTATCATTAATAATTAGTAACATCCAAAGCCCAAGGTACAAGTGTAAATCAACATGTGAAAATTCTTTACTGGTGAAATTATTTTCAATTTCACCTTTAACAAATTTCCGCAGAGCAATTTTGTTAAATGTTGTTCAAAGGTTTGACACCAACGTGCGAATTAAAATGTCACTCAGCAGAATTTCAAGCTGACATTATTTCATGTTTAAGTGTTGCGCAGCTCCCAATTACACATTAGTTTCCATGCAATCCCTTGGACTGGAACTACAAAATGTATACATGGTTGAGAGAGGCCATCTGACCCAGGCATTCCATCACCAGGATCCTTGGTGTTCATATGCAAGGTTCCCTGATAGAAGCTGCATAGGTAGGTTAGGTAGCTAAGAAGGTATACAAGCTACTTGCCTTCATTAGCCTTCAAGCTTTAATCTGCAACACCACTTCTAGTGATATGTATAGACAACACAGATAGGATGGTTCTGAAGTTCAGCACATGGGAAGGTAGCTGGCACTCCCACTCCATCTACATTGCGTACTATCTTACAATAGGATGTAATCATATTATGTTTATGTTATAATTCTTAGAAGGGATCAACAATTGTTTCAAAATCCACAATTAAATATTACTCTTATCCTGGAAAAATATTAAAATACATTTTGTATAAAGTAGATTATTATATTTTCAATCGAGCATCAAAACCCGGTGCTTTGCATGTTACAATGTGCTAAACATTCCTGAATTACTGAAACATTCCTGCTCTGGCACATAAATATTCTGTGAGTAAAGCAGAGGCTGGGGATCCTATGGCAAATAACTCACTTCCCAACTCCCCAAAGCCTTTCCCACAACGTATAAGGCACAGATTGTGAGTATGACCGCACAATCTCCAACTGCTTGGATGAATTGATTAACGGTCTGCTGTAAATTGCTTCTAATTTCAGAATGATAAAATCTGGAAGGAGTTTGTGGGAAAGTGGGGAGAATAAAATGGGATTAACGTATGATAAATGTTAATGGGTCACTCATAGCTGGTACGTATGGTGAAGGTAAATGGGTAGTTCATAGCTGGTACAGACTCGGTTGGCTGAAGGGCCTGTTTCCATGATATCCAGTAACTTTCAAAAAGCTCAAAATTGTCCAGAATAAAGTGTCCTGCTGGACAGGAACTGCCTTAAACATTGATTCCCTTCTAAAAGTGACACATAATAGCTGCAATGTTCATTATCTACAAAATGCACTGCAGCAACTTGCTAAGGCTGCCAAACACATATAACCTCTAACAACAAGGATAAGGGTTAACGCATGGATTTACCATGTCTTATAAATATCCATTCGTCACATATGATCTTGACTTGGAAATATATCACCATTCCTTGCTTGGTTTAAATCCTGTTACTCAACATCTCTATTTGGAGTAACCAAGTGTGATAATTGATGAGGAATAAACGCTGGCCTCCATCCACCTTCAATAGAAATACAAAGTTCTTCATTCTTTCCACAGGAATGACAAGTGTGATTAATAATTAATGTCATTAATTGCGATTGGGAGGCACTGAGGTAAAGTTGCTGTCTTTCAGCATTTACAACGCCAGAGACCCGGGTTCGATCCCGACTGTGGGTGCTGTCTGTACGGAGTTTGTATGTTCTCCCCTTGACCGCGTGGTTTTCTCGGAGATCTTCAATTTCCTCCCACACTCTAAAGATGTACAAGTTTGTAGGTTAATTGGCTTGGGTTTGTATACTTGGTATAAGTGTAAAAAAACATGTCCCTAGTGTTTGCAGGTTTGCGTTAATGTGCGGATTCGGTGGGCCGAAGGGCCTGTTTCTGCGCTGTATCTTGAATCTGAACTAAACAGTGGTCCTGTAATTCTCATAAACAAGCTCTTATTAATCAGCCTGTAACAGACCCAGGCAAGTGGGGCAAATGACTATAACACAGCAATATCTATTTCTACAGATCTATCACACCCTGGTGACTCTGCAATCACTTGCAGTGCAGTAATGCTCCAATATATGAAATACAGCAGGTAATGTCAATTCCAATAGTGTTCATTGAGGGACAGACGGGTGATTCGTCCTCAGCTCCTTTTCCAAATATCCATGAGATACTCACAAGCAACCAATATGGTGGATGGGACCTCAATCCAATAATTCAACACACTGACAGAGAAACACTCCGCAAGAAGTAGACTGGTCAACTTGGGGCAAATGGCTTGTTTGTGGGCTTCAATTAGCCACAGAATGAGCATGAAGGCAGTGAGAAATGTGAACTTACTAATGGGCACAGCTGCATGATACAAAGGCTGCAAATGACATAACCTGTGAATTGAAAGAGCACAACATCCTTGTCAAAACATTGTCTGCAGAGGAAGTAGACCACCACTACTCCAAGGAAGTAGACCACCACTACTTCTCAAGTGTGATAATTGATGAGGAATAAACGCTGGCCTCCATCCACCTTCAATAGAAATTCAAAGTTCTTCATTCTTTCCACAGGAATGACAAGTGTGATTAATAATTAATGTCATTAATTGCGATTGGGAGGCACTGAGGTAAAGTTGCTGTCTTTCAGCATTTACAACGCCAGAGACCCGGGTTCGATCCCGACTGTGGGTGCTGTCTGTACGGAGTTTGTATGTTCTCCCCTTGACCGCGTGGTTTTCTCGGAGATCTTCAATTTCCTCCCACACTCTAAAGATGTACAAGTTTGTAGGTTAATTGGCTTGGGTTTGTATACTTGGTATAAGTGTAAAAAAACATGTCCCTAGTGTTTGCAGGTTTGCGTTAATGTGCGGATTCGGTGGGCCGAAGGGCCTGTTTCTGCGCTGTATCTTGAATCTGAACTAAACAGTGGTCCTGTAATTCTCATAAACAAGCTCTTATTAATCAGCCTGTAACAGACCCAGGCAAGTGGGGCAAATGACTATAACACAGCAATATCTATTTCTACAGATCTATCACACCCTGGTGACTCTGCAATCACTTGCAGTGCAGTAATGCTCCAATATATGAAATACAGCAGGTAATGTCAATTCCAATAGTGTTCATTGAGGGACAGACGGGTGATTTGTCCTCAGCTCCTTTTCCAAATATCCATGAGATACTCACAAGCAACCAATATGGTGGATGGGACCTCAATCCAATAATTCAACACACTGACAGAGAAACACTCCGCAAGAAGTAGACTGGTCAACTTGGGGCAAATGGCTTGTTTGTGGGCTTCAATTAGCCACAGAATGAGCATGAAGGCAGTGAGAAATGTGAACTTACTAATGGGCACAGCTGCATGATACAAAGGCTGCAAATGACATAACCTGTGAATTGAAAGAGCACAACATCCTTGTCAAAACATTGTCTGCAGAGGAAGTAGACCACCACTACTCCAAGGAAGTAGACCACCACTACTTCTCAAGTGTGATAATTGATGAGGAATAAACGCTGGCCTCCATCCACCTTCAATAGAAATTCAAAGTTCTTCATTCTTTCCACAGGAATGACAAGTGTGATTAATAATTAATGTCATTAATTGCGATTGGGAGGCACTGAGGTAAAGTTGCTGTCTTTCAGCATTTACAACGCCAGAGACCCGGGTTCGATCCCGACTGTGGGTGCTGTCTGTACGGAGTTTGTATGTTCTCCCCTTGACCGCGTGGTTTTCTCGGAGATCTTCAATTTCCTCCCACACTCTAAAGATGTACAAGTTTGTAGGTTAATTGGCTTGGGTTTGTATACTTGGTATAAGTGTAAAAAAACATGTCCCTAGTGTTTGCAGGTTTGCGTTAATGTGCGGATTCGGTGGGCCGAAGGGCCTGTTTCTGCGCTGTATCTTGAATCTGAACTAAACAGTGGTCCTGTAATTCTCATAAACAAGCTCTTATTAATCAGCCTGTAACAGACCCAGGCAAGTGGGGCAAATGACTATAACACAGCAATATCTATTTCTACAGATCTATCACACCCTGGTGACTCTGCAATCACTTGCAGTGCAGTAATGCTCCAATATATGAAATACAGCAGGTAATGTCAATTCCAATAGTGTTCATTGAGGGACAGACGGGTGATTCGTCCTAAGCTCCTTTTCCAAATATCCATGAGATACTCACAAGCAACCAATATGGTGGATGGGACCTCAATCCAATAATTCAACACACTGACAGAGAAACACTCCGCAAGAAGTAGACTGGTCAACTTGGGGCAAATGGCTTGTTTGTGGGCTTCAATTAGCCACAGAATGAGCATGAAGGCAGTGAGAAATGTGAACTTACTAATGGGCACAGCTGCATGATACAAAGGCTGCAAATGACATAACCTGTGAATTGAAAGAGCACAACATCCTTGTCAAAACATTGTCTGCAGAGTAGCAAGGCTGGGTATGGACTGTGTTCTTGTGGATGGCTCAAGAACAGTGAACTTGCATTAGATGTTGCTGACTGGAATGCATTCAGATACTTTCAAAGCCGTCATGCTGTCTATGCAACCACTGGAATGCTCTAAAGGTACTGTAGGACATTGCATTATAACTTGGATTGGTGACAAGACACTTTACTCCCACTCTGCTGAGCTGGTAACAATCTGGCCTGATAAGGATGTGCCAAGGACATAGAAATGAAGAGCAAAGAGTTATTGAGATACTCTCATCCATCTCATTACACTAGGCACACACAGACACAAAACCTAAGCCTCGGAACAAGTGATCCACCTTGGCTCAAAGCTGTGCAGTGTAAATGGCCCGAGATGCCTTGGGGAAATATTGCTAGCTCTAAACATCAAACTCGCATTGGTTCCTTTGTGGGTAAAAACACCTCAACCTCTGAAAGCAAATGCCATCCTGAGTAATATGATCCAAACGTGCCCTCTGTTAACGAGTAGCAATGAGGTGATCAAAAGCAAAATACTACAGAGAGCAGCAAATCATAATTAAATAAATACAGGACATGTCTATTGTCGATTGAAATGCTGGAATTGCCCTGCAGGTCAGGCAGCATCCATGGAGAGCGAAAGAGAGTGAAGGGCCTGTCCCACTTGGGCGACCTAAGCTGCGAGTTTAGAAGAGTTTGCCCTGGACTCAAACTCACAGCATGGTCAACACAAGGTCTTAGGAGATCGTATGAGGTAGCTGGAACTCTCCTTCATGCTCGAGGGAGGTTCCAGCCTACTCGCGGCCTCAGCTAGGTCGCAGAAATTTTTTCAGTATATTGAAAATATTTCCACAAGTAAAATTTGTTCGGCATGGGTCTTTTTCACTCGTAGTGGAGTGGGGTCGCTCTTTACTTACAGGCAGTCGAGGGCAGCCGTTGGCCATCTCCTTCACTGACCGACCATTTTGATTGGCTCACTGGAGTTTCACGACCTAGGAAGACCTACCGGTAGGTAAAATGCCCCTTAACTTTATTAAACTTCTTAAGTGTCTCCACTTCTTCCCCCCCCCCCCCCCCCCCCCCCCTTCTCTCCTTCTCTCCCATTCTGTCTCCCTTCTCCCCCCCCCGCACTCTCTAACAGACTTACGGTACTCTGTGGAAGCCGTTTACCTTCCTCTTCATCGCGCAGGCAGCGCTCCTCTGCTTTCCCTGGCCCCCACCTTCGCGATGTGTTTGTGTGTGTGTGTGTATGTATGTGTGCGGTCGGTAGATGCAGCTCGCAGTTCGGTCGATCCAACTCGCGCTTTCAACGTGGCCGGTCGATCCAGCTCGAGCATTTCCAGGAGAGAGTCCTCGAGCTTGAAGGTAGAAGGCACTCTTCTGGACTCGCGGATTAGGTGGACCAAGTGGGACAGGCCCTTTAATGTTACCACTTGATAATACAGGAACATAGGATGTATTCATACAGGAATAGCACATGTGACATTATGGCCGAAACTTTTCTTTTAAGTCCAATTAATCCATCACCAGTGGAGTTTAAAATCAACTATCTTATATTTTTGTTTATATATTGCTGCATTTTATCTATCTATCTATCTATCTATCTATTAATATATAAAACTCTCGCCCAAAATTCCGAAACGGAACTCCGTCCGGCTGTCACATTTCTTCCATTGATTCCCTGCAACTCCGAAACTGGACGCAGAATCGCCGACATCTTTTCCATTTCGGTAGAGATTTCACTTTTCTTTCTAAGTATCCGCTCCTCATTACATTCCGTCGTGTTTAAGTACACGTTTTTAATCAAATCCTTCCCCCCCCCCCCCCAATATTTCAAAACTAAACTGGCTTCACACCCACAGAACCTTCACCAGCCCCAGCCCCTGCTGAACGTTCCATCGTGTGATGTCACAATGCCCAATCTTCACATATGTCCAATCGGAATGGATCCATTTACATATGCCTATGCAGGAGCCCAAGCCAATGGTGAAGGTTCCATCGTGTGATGTCACAATGCCCAATGCTCAAAGACATCGTTGCCATAGAGAGGGAGTACAGAGAAGGTTCACCAGGCTGATTCCTGTTATGTCAGAACTTTCACCACTTAAAAGTGTAATGCCCCAACGCAAAAGTGTAATGCCTCCTCCCCCCCCCCCCCCCCCCCCACAGTTTTTCAAATAAAAACTGGCTTCTCACCCATACAAGCAGCCATTTCGGTAGACATTTCACTTTCCCTTCCAGCTGTCCACTCCTCATTACATTTCGTTATGTTTATGTCCATTTTTTTCATTAAATCCTTCTCCTCCACCCCCCCCCCCCCCCCTCACTCATTTAAAAACGGCCTTTCGGGAACGGCTCTACTTCGAGGACCACGTCTCCCGTGGGGGCTGCGGGTAGGCAACGGCTGCATTGGGGCATTACACTTTTAAGGCTCTGTGTGTGATACCGCCCCGCCACCCCCCCCCCCCCCGCGTTGCCGAGACGGACCCGACTTCGACGACTTCAAGATACGCTATTTTAAGACGGCCGGAACCCGACTTCGACGACCACGTCTCCCCTGGGGGCTACAGGTAGGGAACGGTCTTTATACACTTTTCCAACTCTGTGTGTGGGGGTGGTTAGTGTGTGTGATGCCGCCCCCCCCCCCCCCAGTGGGGGCTACGGGTAGGGTACGGCTGCGTTGGGGGATCAGACCCAACGGGTTTGCCATTGGTCGTCGTGTTTAAGTACACATTTTTAATCAAATCCTTCAACCCCCCCCCAATATTTCAAAAATAAACTGACTTCTCACCCATAGAAGCATCACCAGCCCCAGCCCCTGGTGAACGTTCCATCGTGTGATGTCACAATGCCCGATGCTCACAGATGTCCAATCGGAATGGATCCATTTACATATGCCTTTGCAGGAGCACAAGCACTTGGTGAACGTTCCATTGTGTGATGTCACAATGCCCAATGTTCAAATACATTGTTGCCATAGAGGGAGTACAGAGAAGGTTCACCAGACTGATTCCAGGGATGTCAGGACTTTCATATGACGAAAGACTGGATAGACTCGGCTTGTACATGCTAGAATTTAGAAGATTGAGGGGGTATCTTATAGAAACTTACAAAATTCTTAAGGGGTTGGACAGGCTAGATGCAGGAAGATTGTTCCAGATGTTGGGGAAGTCCACAACAAGGGGTCACAGTTTAAGGATAAGAGGTAAATCTTTTAGGTCCGAGATGAGAAAAACATTTTTCACACAGAGAGTGGCGAATCTCTGGAATTCACTGGCACAGAAGGTAGTTGAGGCCTGTTCATTGGCTGTATTTAAGAGGGAGTTAGATGTGGTCCTTGTGGCTAAAGGGATCAGGGGGTATGGAGAGAAGGCAGGTACAGGATACTGAGTTGGATGATCAGCCACGATCATATTGAATGGTGGTGCAGGCTCGAAGGGCCGAATGGCCTACTCCTGCACTTAATTTCAATGGTTCTATGTTTCCCTCTACGCACCCCTCTCCCCCCCATCCCTCTCTCCCCCCCCCCCCTTCCCTCTCTATGCCACCCCCTTCCTCCTACCCCTCTGTCCCTCTTCCATCACTCCCCCTACCCCTCTCCACCTCCCTCCCCACTCTTCCACCTCTCCCCCTTCCCCCTCCACTCTCCCTCCCCACTCTTTCCCCTCTCTCCCCCACCCCTCTCCCCCTCCCTCCCTCCTCCCCATCCTCCCCCTCCCCCACATATCTCTTCCCATCCCCCTCTCTCACCCCCTACCCCGCTCTCCTTTCCCTCCCAAATCTGTCCCATTTCCTCCACCTCCTCTCCCCTCCCTCCCCTCTTCACATCCCCCCCCCCCCCCCCCCCCTGTGTGTTTGGGGGTTGGTTAATACGAGTTTGATGCCGCAGCCCCCCCTCCCCCCCCCTGCAAAACGCCGTTGGGGAAACAGACCCAACGGGTCTGCACTTGGTCTAGTATTATATAAAAGTCTGTGCCTGTCGCCTGCCGTCCGTCCGGCTGCCTTTCTGCCTTTTGATTTGTTTCCATCGTGTGATGTCACAATGCCCAATGCTCGCAGATGTCCAATCACAATGCCCAATGCTCGCAGATGTCCAATCGGAATGGATCAATTTACATGTACGGCTTCCGGCTGCATTTCTTCCTTTGATTCACTGCAACTCCGAAACCAGACGCAGAATCGCCGACATCTTTTCCATTTCGGTAGAGATTTCACTTTTCTTTCTAAGTATCCGCTCCTCATTACATTTCGTCGTGTTTAAGTACACGTTTTTAATCAAATCCTTCCCCCCCCCCCCCCCCCCAATATTTCAAAAATAAACTGGCTTCTCACCCATAGAATCAGCACCAGCCCCAGCCCCTGGTGAACGTTCCATCGTGTGATGTCACAATGCCCGATGCTCACAGATGTCCAATCGGAATGGATCCATTTACATATGACTTTGCAGGAGCCCCAGCCCCTGGTGAACGTTCCATCGTGTGATGTCACAATGCCCAATGCTCAAATACATTGTTGCCATAGAGGGAGTACAGAGAAGGTTCACCAGACTGATTCCTGGAATGTCAGGATTTTCATATGAAGAAAGACTGGATAGACTCGCCTTGTACTCGCTAGATTTTAGAAGATTGAGGGGGTATCTTATAGAAACGTATAAAATTCTTAAGGGGTTGGACAGGCTAGATGCAGGAAGATTGTTCCGGATGTTGGGGAAGACCAGAACAAGGGGTCACAGTTTAAGGATAAGGGGGAAATCCTTTAGGACTGAGACGAGGAAAACATTTTTCACACAGAGAGTGGTGAATCTCTGGAATTCTCTGCCACAGAAGGTATTTGAGGTCAGTTCATTGGCTATATTTAAGAGGGAGTTAGATGTGGCCCTTGTGGCTAAAGGGATCAGGGGGCAAGGAGAGAAGGCAGGTACAGGATACTGAGTTGGATGATCAGCCATGATCATATTGAATGGTGGTGCAGGCTAGAAGGGCCGAATGGCCTACTCCTGCACTTAATTTCTATGTTTTAATGTTTCCCTCTCTTCACCCCTCTCCCTCTCCCACCTATCCCTCTCTCCCCACCCCCCTTCCCTCTCTCCCCCCGCCCCCTTCCCCAACCCCTCTGTCCCTCTTCCACCAGTCCCTCTACCCCTCCCTCCCCACTCTTCCACTTCTCTCCCCTTACCCCACCCCTCTCCCTCCCTCACCCCTCTCTCTTCCCCTCCTTGTCCCACCCCTTCCCCTACCCCTCTGTCCCTCTTCTCTGTCCCTCTTCCACCACTCCCGCTACCCCTCACTCCCTCCCCACTCTTCCACTTCTCTCCCCTTCTCTCCTCCCCCTCTCCCTCTCCTCACCCCTCTTACATCCCTCTCCCCCACCCCTTCCCTCTCTACCCCACCCCCTTCCCTCTCTCCCCGCCCCCTTCCCCTCTGTCCCTCTTCCACCACTCCCCCTACCCCTCCCTCTCCCACTTCTCTTCCCTTACCCCCTCCCTTCCCCTCTCTCCCCCACCCCTTCCCCTACCCCTCTGTCCCTCTTCCACCACTCCCCCTGTCCCTCTTCCACCACTCCTGCTACCCCTCTCCCCCTCCCTCCCTCCCTCCCCTCTCTTCCACTTCTCTCTCCCCCCACCCCTCTCCCCCTCCAATCCCACTCTCCCCCTCCCTCCACAATCTTCCCCCTCTCCCTCCTCATTCCGTTACCGTGCACAGTCTCTGTCTTTAAGAAGGAACTACAGCTGCTGGAAAATCGAAGGTAGACATAAAAAAGCTGAATAAACTCAGCGGGTGCGGCAGCATCTATGGAGCGAATTGAATGGTCAACGTTTTTGGCCGAAACCCGGAAGGGTTTCGGCCAAAAGCGTTGCCCTTTTCCTTCGGTCCATAGATGCTGCTGCACCCGCTGAGTTTATCAAGCTTTTTTGTTGTTGTACCAGCCTCTCTCTCTGCCCTTTTCTCTTCTCTCGACTCATGCACGCCCGCTCCAACCCCTCCCCCCCCTTCACCTCTCTCCCCCATCCTCTTCTCCCCCCCTCGCCCTCTCCCTCTCCACCCTCCTCCTCCCCTTCCTCACAAAATATTTTTTGTGGGGGCGGGTCCTCAGTGTGTGTGACCGTTTGTGGAGGCGGCCAGGCGCTCTCCATTCAGGAAGACGCTCATCTGTTTGTGGAGGCGCGTGCTTAGTATGTGACCAAAGATCTTATAGCGGAGCTGTCCGCTACAAGATCTTTGTGTGTGACGACACACGCTCCCCCCCCCCCTTTGGTGCAGGAGGCGCGCGCAGCATCTGAACGCTCAGCGAATATTCGAATTCTTCACTAACCGTCATTCTGACTTTGCTTGTGAAGTGAAAAGTCCTGAATTGCATTTGTCTGATGCAGGAAGATTGTTCATGATGTTGGGGAAGTCCAGGACAAGCGGGTCACAGTTTAAGGATAAAGGGGAAATCCTTTAGTACTGAGATGAGGAAAACATTTTTCACACAGATAGTGGTGAGTCTCTGGAACTCTCTGTCACAGAAGGTAGTTGAGGCCAGTTCATTGGCTGTATTTAAGAGGGAGTTAGATGTGGCCCTTGTGGCTAAAGAGATCAGGGGGTATGGAGAGAAGGCAGGTACAGGATACTGAGTTGGATGATCAGCCATGATCATATTGAATGGTGGTGCAGGCTCGAAGGGCCGAATGGCCTACTCCTGCACTTAATTTCTATGCTTCTATGTTTCCCTCTCCTCACCCCTCTCCCTCTCCCACCCTTCCTCTCTCCCCCACCTCCCTTCCCCCTACCCCTCTGTCCCTCTTTCACCACTCCCCCTACCCCTCCCTCCCCACTCTTCCACTTCTATCCCCTTACCCCACGCCTCTCCCACCCCCACCCCTCTCCCTTCCCCTCTCTCCCCCACCCCTTCCCCTACCCCTCTGTCCCTCTTCCACCACTCCCCCGTCTCTCTTCCTCCACTCCCGCTACCCCTCTACCCCTCCCTCCCACTTCTCTCCCCCTTTCCCCTCTCCCTCTCCTCACCCCTCTCCCTCTCCCATCCCTATCTCCCCCACCCCCCTTCCCTCTCCCCCCCCACCCCCTTCCCTCTGTCCCTCTTCCACCACTCCCCCTACCCCTCTCCTCCTCCCTCCCCACTCTTCCACTTCTCTCCCCCTTCCCCTCCACTCTCCCTCCCCACTCTTTCCCCTCTCTCCCCCACCCCTCTCCCCCTCCATCCCATCTTCCCCATCCCCACATCTCTCTCCCCATCTCACCCCCTACCCCGCTCTCCTTTCCCTCCCAAATCTATCCCGTTTCCTCCTCCTCCTCTCCCCTCCCTCCCCTCTTCTCACCCCCCCCCCCCCCCCCCCCCCCGCAAACGCCGTTGGGGAAACAGACCCAACGGGTCTGCACTTGGTCTAGTAACTACTAAAACTCTCTTCGTTTGTTCGTTTGTTTGCAGTCATTTCCTGTCAGTCATATCTCCTCCAAAACCCAACACGGTAATGGAGAAATTTTTACATATTCCGGTAGAGATTTTCCTCGTGAATTTAAAAATCTCTTCATTTGAAAATTTGGTTAATGATTTCCCCAATTTTTAATTAAAATTCATCACCAAATCTGACAATCTTTTCAAATCAAACCGCTTCTGACGTCACAATGCCTTTGCTCGTGCCCCAGCCCCCCCCGCCTCTGTGTTGAAGCCCGTCAACACATGATCAAGTCGTCCAGCGCGTCAACAACATGGCGGCCGTTGCACTCCGCTCCGCCCACAACCCACCACACAACCCAGGTATTAAGAATGACTGAGTCTGAAGAAGGGTTTCGGCCCGAAACGTCGCCTATTTCCTTCGCTCCATAGATGCTGCTGCACCCGCTGAGTTCCTCCAGCAATTTTGTGTACCTATTAAGAATGACTTTACAGGTATTAAACCAGATGGAGGCCCTCCGCTGCTTTTTAACAGTCCTCAGAGCACTGCGGGCCTCGCTCTGGTCAACGACGCGGGCAGCCTACCTTGGGCCCTGCGTTTGTTCCGAAGTGAGTCTCGAGCCTTCTCTTTTCAAACCGGCGAACTTCCCCGCGCGCGCTGCCTCGTGTAACGGCTGCGGGCGGCGCAAGGCCGTGGTCTGGGCCCAGGCCGGTTCCTGACCCACAGTTCCGGAGTCCGCGCTGCCCGCTGTCACTGCGTCGGGCACCGGCTGCTCCAACTCCAACGTTACGGTAACGATGCAGCAAGCATCCGCCAGTTCTCCTGTCAGAGGGGGATGGAGAGGGGGGAGGAGAAGGGCAGGGAGATGGGGAGGGCCACTCTCTTCCCCCTTCCCCCCTCCTCTCTCTCCCTCCTCTCCCCCCCCGCCCACTGGATTGAACCGAATATCACCCACGTGATGACATCGCTCACCCGAGAACCCGAGCCCGTCCGTCCCTAGCTATCCACCCCACCCACAACCCAGAAGCCCCCCCCCCCCGCCCGCTGCATTGAACCGAACATCACCCGAGTGATGACGTCGGAAAGATCGGCATTTCTTTTCGAGAACTTTCTTCACAGCCCCGCGCTGCCTGCTGGGAATGCTATTAACACGCGGTTTCCTTTCACCAACCATCCATTCTAACTTTGTTTCTCAACAACGAAGTGTGGATTCCCACAGCTCTTACTATACAGTACGATTGCACTGCCGGTTTTCTGCTTTTGTTTAATTTACATTAGACAAGTGAGTTTTTAAAATTTGTTTTTTGGATTTCTTTCTTTATTTCGATTTACACCATTTTGAACAGGTAATTGCTTTTCTGTTTTAAAACTTTGCGGTTATTTGATCCGCTGATATAGACGTTATAATTTTCTTTAATTTACATTAGACAAGTAATTTTTTTAAATCCTTTTTTTTTTTTAATCCGCATTTTTAAAATTTCTCTCTTTATTTCGATTTACTGCATTTTTAACAGTTTTAAGAGTTCTCCGTTATTTGCTCCGCAAAATTAACACACCTTTTCCCCTGTTTTCTTTTAAATTCTCTTTTTTTTTTCAATGGACTCCATTACTCCATTTTGAACAGGTAATTGCTTTTCTTAAATCTTCGCGGTTATTTTCTTGGCCGATTTCCACAGCCTTTTTTTTCCATTTTAATCTCTATTTCAATGTAAAAGGATCCAATGAATAAAATTAAATATAATGTCAAGTGGGGTGGTTAGTTTGAGTGTATGTGGGGGGGGGATGGGTAGTTAGTGTGTGTGTGGCGCCGCAGGCCCTCCCCCCCGCAACCGCGCGTTGAGGGAACGGGACCCAACGGGTCCCCCTTGGTCTAGTATCTAATATAATCCATATAGCACAGACATCTTTATGAATGATTGTTCTGAAATTGAGCAGATTATTCTTCGATGGTGAACATATTTGGCTGCCTGACAAACTGAGTTACTCATATCTAAATCTTCATCCATTGGGAGTTTCTGCTGTCTAATTTAATTGGACCCAATTTAAATTTTTGATATATTATGATGTGATATTACAGATAGTTAAAAATAATTTGAATGTAGAAATAATACTACAGGTATCTAAAATTATTCTTGTTTTTCATAATTTTTCATCATATTAATTATTGTTAATTAAATGTAAAACTGGGATTAGAAATACCATACAGCTATTTTTAAGTGACTTGGAGGGGATTTTTCTTTGGAGGAATCAAACACAGGAAAGAATTGGATTAGGAGTGGGACATGGGTTGTGGATATAGCCAATTTGTGGAAATCCAATATTTCTTCACAACAAAGACAGGACATGGAGCAACTATTCGGAAAAGTTTAGCCCACAGGTAAGATGGAAGGCATTGATTTTTATTCTCCTCTATTCTGATATTCTCCAAGGACCCTTTGCTCATCCACTCGGCCCAATAACCATCCATTTACTGTTTGTATCCTTGTCTTTCCGCATCTCTCTCTCAATGAATTTGTGACTGGGGTGAGCAGAGGCCCTGGATTGAGCTGTAGCCCAGAAAATGAAAGCAGATTGTTGAGCCGAAGAACAGAGGTAGTTGCAGAGGCAGGTAGTCTACAAGTTTTGTAGATGAGCAGAAGCATTCTAAAGTCAAAATGTTGGACAGAAACTCTGTGCAAATTGGGACCACGGAATTTATATTTTAGAAAGGAGCCAGTGTTATACGCTTGTGTGTATCTTTGTTATTCGAAGAATTTAAAAAACCTGTGAATGAGCCATAATTTTGCTCAGATGAATTTTGCTCGTTGTTCATAAGATCATAAGTGATCGGAGTAGAATTAGGCCATCGGCCCATCAAGTCTACTCCATCATTCAATCATGGCTGACCTATCTCTTCCTCCTAACCCTATTCTCCTGCCTTCTCAAAATAACCTCTGACACCTGTACTAATCAAGAATTTATCTATCTCTGCCTTAAATATTTGGCCTCCATAGCCTTCTGGCAAATAAACCCACAGATTCACCATTGTAAAACATTTCCACAAGGACATTATTCCTGAAGAGATTTGTTCCAATCTCCCTCATTCTCAAGCACTGAGCAGACATCAATGTGCTTCCATAATGATCACCAAAGGATGTTCTTCAGTACATTCATGACAAGTAGCAAAAGCTTCAATCACAGCTGTTGCCATTTCTTCTGGCCTCTGCTCAGCTAAGATAATATGGCTGAATGCCAAATAGCCACACTACTCCCTCACTCCTCCAAATACTTTCTCTGACACCTAAGCAAAGTGTTTTGAATATCTTACATCTGCAGTGTCAGCAGTCACTTCACAATTGTTAAGGAACCAAAGATACAATGTTGACAAACCATCTACTGAACATCAGAGTTATCAATGTGATAAGAGGAGAAGAAAAGTTTTATTATATAAAACATCAACAAAATTAAAAGTCTGAAGAAGGGTCTCGACCCCCAATTGTCACCCATTCCTTTTCTCCAGAGATGTTGCCTGTCCCGCTGAGTTACTCCAGCATTGTGTGTCTGTCTTCGGTTTAAACCAGCAACTGCAGTTCCTTCCTACACATTAAGATATTTGTTTACTATCACAAAGGGTACAGATAGCGAGGATTTAAATGAAAGGTTAAGAAGAAAAGTAAACATGGTTTTTTTTCCACTCAAGGGGTAATAAAACTACAGAATTAGAAGAGAATAGTTTAACTAGGGAGGTCATCTTTTCTTTATTTATCCCAATTATGTTAGGATAGAGTTCTTCCTGTCACTCTATTCCATAAAAACATCTGTATAAATAGATGCTAAATGATTTTGACAAGTTGTATGCGTCATATTATAACCCACAGAGGATTGTATTCAAAGGAATCGCAGCTGAATCAATATTACTGTAGCTGAATAAAGTTGAAATTATTCAATGTTAGTCCAAGTGTGTTATTAGATTAATAGAGTGAAACAGGAAGCAAAGTGTTGCTTCCATCGACTCCAATTGTAAGCATAAATAGTCTAATTCTGACAAAATGTCAGATTCTCAAAATTGCTATTGGATCTTCTGCTTGTCACTCAGCGAGCTAAATGGGAGGTTCACGCCCCATACATCTGCTGCATCCATGTACAATTAGATCTCTATATTTCACCACAGAGACCATCTAGAGCACAGTGACCAACATTCAATGAGGAATCTAATAAAGAAACATTGCCTGAAGAAAAGCTGAAAAGTCAACCTTACTGTTGGCAAACATAAACAGCTGATAAACATTTCCAATCTGAAGCTACCTTGGGGCTACTGACTAGAATGGAGCCATCCTCCCACTGAAACATGGCTGCCCGCCAGCCACAACAACCGAGACTGCAAATCTGACCTTGTCAGCTGCTGATTCTTGTCTACGGCTGTGAGCATCAAAACATAGACTGCGTTCACAAAGCTCATAAAAGGTGCTGATGTTCAACTGTAAATTGATGGAATAGGCAGAAAAGCCAGTAAATGAAGATCCTTAAATATATATATATATATATTAACAAAATGTTTTAGTTTATTTCCTGACTACCTCTCCATCAATCACTGGAAATATCCCGAGTTAATTCTGCTACCACCATCATCTATTGCAACAAGTGATGGCTCCCACTGATTTTTGCCGGAAGCTTGCGTCCTTTTTAGGATGGACGATGACAGCGATGTCAACATTTGAAACATGGAAGATGGACACGAAAGAAGAAGTGACTGTACTGCATTATCATTACTATCACCGTAAAGCCTATTTTGCGTAGTAATGACTAATCAATGGTCAACAAGTTGATGAACCACAAAAGTTCATGTGATGTGGATAAAAGCTCAAGAAATTATCTGGTAGAAAAATGCAGAATACAAGCAGCACACGCTTGATTGAGAAAGCACCAGCATTGTGATCACTGGCACAATTACCACGTGTGCACACTTTTTAATGCTGTAAAGGTAAAACAATAACATTGTTACTGTCAGGTGCGATTGTCACTATAAG
Organism: Amblyraja radiata; assembly: GCF_010909765.2. Taxonomy (NCBI): domain Eukaryota; kingdom Metazoa; phylum Chordata; class Chondrichthyes; order Rajiformes; family Rajidae; genus Amblyraja; species Amblyraja radiata. The sequence goes on along the minus strand of NC_045981.1, from coordinate 16,844,960 downwards.
GGGCACAAGAGGAGGATAGAAAGTTTGTAGCAGGGCCTTCAAACACATTTTTAAAAGTTGAAATTCGGTTTTTAAATGTAGGCACTATAGCACTTAATGCATTTGCAAATTTAAAATCCAGGAAGGAAAATTGTGCCAATTATTTCTGAACACGAAGGTTAAAATGACACATCGTTGTGACTAATCTGGGATAGGGATTTTTGTCTGTACTGTGACATGATGGGCAGAGAAAACATCCCGCTTTTAATGCCGCTCGTCACCTTGCCCTTCTCCTGAGGCTCTACACATAGATGACCACTTTGGCTTCTGAGGGGCACTATTCTCTCTCTAATTACCACTGATATATACATAAAATCTCTTTGGATTCTCCTTAATCTTATGTGACAGAGCTCTCATTCCCCTTTTGGCCCTCCTGATATCCTTCTTACGTTCCTCAATATACCTATACTCCTCCAGGGGTACCCTTGATCCCAGCTGCCAATACCCGAGCCAGGTCTAGGGAGCTGGGATTGGGAGTGGGGTCAGTGGGTTGAGAGTTGAGTTATATGTTGAATTGGCTCAGCAGATCAATAGATGAGAGGGGGGAAAGGGGAATGTAAGCACTGTGAACTTGGAGAAGGATGGGGATTTGTTTGTAATCCTGAGGCATGCGAGGAGTGGGAAGGTTAATAAGAAGCAGTAAGGACCTTATTAAAGATAGCACAACTGAGGTGCGCTTCCAGAACCGTCCTTGACCCATCTCTTTAAATGGTGGTTGGTTCTGAATGAGCAGGCTTTGGACAGTGCGGCTGTTCAGTTGAGAGAACTGACTTTAGTTTAAGGATACTGCGCGGAAACAGGCCCTTTTATTCACTAAGTCCACGCCGACCAGCGATCCCTGCACACAACACTATCCTACACACACTAGGGACAATCTCCAATTTTACCAAGCCTGCTAGCTTACAATCCTGTATGTCTTTGGAATGAGGGAGGAAGTCAGAGCTCCCGAAGAAAACCCCACACAAGTCATGCGGTGAACGTACAAGCTCTGTACAGACAGCACTCGTAGTCAGGATCGAACCCGGGACTCTGGCACTGTAAGGCAGCAACTCAACCATTGCGCCACCGCACCGCTGCCTGCGTGAAGGCTTGGGATTGAAACTACTTTATGCAACTTCTCACCCTTTCAATTACATTTTACCTCCTATAAACTAACAGAATCACACCAATGAAACTAACAATTGTTACATTTCTAGAGTTTTATAATCCTAGTTTATATCCTAAATATTTACAAGTGTTCCTCCTTCAATAAAAGACTCCGGCGATAATTGAAAGAACTACCTGAATATTTGGAGCCAAGATGAAAAGTTATTGCAACAAGTGGCCCAAGACTTGTTGAGTAAAATGTACAAACAAGGAACTGTAGATGCTGGTTTACAAATAAAGACACAAAGTGCTGCAGTAACTCAGTGGGTCAGGCAGCATCTCTGGTGGACATGGAAACATGTTCTATCCATGTCCTCCAGTGATGTGGCCTGACCTGCTGAGTTGTTCGACCACTTTGTTTACTTGTTGCATCAAATTACTTTTTCTTCGAATAGCTAAAATGATTGTCTATATCACCTATAGAAAGTTGTTTCTATCTTTCCCATTTCTTACTAAATACAATAAAGTACGTTTGAACCATCGGGTGCATTGCAGGTGTGAGATGAAGTATGATGCTGGTGGTGACGACCGGCTCATCTCCCTTCTCACTCAGTACAGATCCATCTCCTATTTTCTCGATCTCATTGGGACTTCTCTGCCGATCGCCGGGTTGAATTTGCTGGCTGCGGCCGGGGCTCTGGAACTCCAGCCTGCCCGCAACCGGCAGATCTGTTTCCATAGCCGATTTCCTGGGCCGATCAGCGGGTCGAATTTACCCCCTGCGGCCGAAGCTCTGGAACTCCGGCCCGCCCAGAGATGGTAGGTCCGCTCCCATAGCCGAATTCCGCGGCCGACTCTGCGAGTCAGTATCTCGGACCCCCAAGGCCATGACCACTGTTAGTCCGGCAAAACAGATAATCTAGAAAGGCTCTGGAACCAAGGATGTCGGGAAATCCGTGGTGAACCTGTACTCCGCTGTGCCTGGTTGCTGCAAACATTAATCCAATTGCAAGAGTTCCAACGCAAAGCCATGATTCCTACTTTAGTGATCTGGCAACAACGTTCACTGTTCTCTACATTTCCTGCACTATTTGTAAACGTACCAGAAATCCAAGTGCTAACAATGCTTCTCATTACCGAGATTTTATCTCCCACCCACCCACCCAAGCGAGGTGCAGTTATAGCAAAAAAAGCCTTTATTCTTTATCCCACACTATGCATACTAAAAGAAACATTAATAAAGGAAGCATAACAATTTAAGCAAAAACTACTTGACACTTTGGATCCCGTACTACATTCTTTAAAGTGTTAATCCTAACGACAGGTCAGTTTCACTGTCGAATCAAGCTGTGTTTGCTACTGGAGTGCTTTCTTCACGGTTTCAGATTTACACTTGCCCATGTGAGTGACAAAGCGTTGGCTCAGGCTTTAGTTATTCTGTATGCTCACAGGAGGGAACTCAGTCTCATCATCCAGATGCAATGTTCCAGCAGCAAACTCATGCTCAGGAATGATCTCGCCACGCAGGGCACCACCTTCTTCGGAATATCCTGGAGGAACAGATTAAACATCAGTGTGTCACGTGCACCCCATATCTGAGGAAAGATGTGCTGCCGTCGAGAGAGGGTCTTGAGAAGGTCACGAGAATGACCCCGGGGATGATTGGGTTAACCTATGAGGAATTGGCTCGGGGCCTGTACTCGCATATCTTATTGAAACCAACCGAATAATGAAAGACCTAGATAGAATGGATGTGGAGAGGACGTTTCCAGTGGTAGGAGACCACGACCGGAGGGCACACTCAGAATAAAATGACAAATCAAATGATTTTGATTAGTACGGGTGTCTGGGGTTATGGGGAGAAGGCAGGAAAATGGGGCTTGGAGGGAGATATAGATCAGCCATGATTGAATGGCAGAGTAGACTTGATGGGCCGAATGGCCTAATTCAGCTCCTATAATTTTTGACCTTATGATGTACCCTTAGAATGGACAGGGGGGGGGGAAATTTCTTTAGCCAGAGGGTGGTGAATCTGTGGAACTCATTGCAACAGACGGCTGTGGAGGCCAATTCATTGGGTAGTTTTAAAGTGGAGATTGATGGCTCTTGATCAGTAAGGGTGTCAAAGATTATGGGGAGAAGGCAGGAGAATGGGGTTAAGCGGGAAAAATAGATCAGTCATGATCGAATGGCAGAGCAGACTTGATGGGCCGAATGGCGTATTTCTGCTCCTGCCTTGTGATTGCATTGTACTGTAAATATCAGAGAGCTTATCTGTTCATAAAATTAAAAACTCAAAATACTTATCTGATCAGGTAGCATCCGTGAAGAGAGAACCAAAGGTAACATTCAGGTCAATAACTATTCATTACTTTTAGACGTTAGAGAAAAAGCGAGGAAACAGATCCTTCAGCCTCCCCAGTTCCCACCGACCAGCGATCGCCCCGTGTGCTAGCACTATCCTACACACTAAGGACAATTTATAATTGTACCGAAGCCAATTAACCTACAAACCTATACGCTTTTGGAGTGTGGGAGGAAACCGGAGCACCCAGAGAAAACCTACACGGTCACAGGGAGAGCGTCCAAACTCCTTACAGACAGCACCTGTCGCTGGGATCAAACCCGGGCCTCCCACACCAAAGACGTACAGGTTGGTAGGTGAATTTGGCTCCTGTAAAAATTGTTAATTGTCCCATTGTTTCAACAATGACTTGTGTTTGCTCAAGGAACGGCACCTCATCTTCTCGACACTTTACATACTTCTAAACTCAACATGAATTCAACAATTTCAGATATTCAGACTTTCCTCCTAAATCTAAACCTAAGTCTAAATCTCATCTGAAGAAAGGTCACCAATCTGCAACATTAAGACTGTTTCTCTCTAATCACAGATGTTACCCGAGCTGTTGACTGTTTCCAACATTCTCTGCTATTTCAGATTTCCAACAACTGCATTTTTTAGTTGTGGAAACAAGGAACTGCAGATGCTGGTTTATACCAAAAATAGACATAACGTGCTGGAGTAACTCAGCGGATCAGGCAGCATCTCTGAAGAAAAAGGATGGTGAGATATCATGTTGGGACCCTTCTTCAGACGCTTCTGAAGAGGGGTCCCGACCCAAAACGTCACCCATCCTTTTTATCCAGAGGTGCTGCCTGACCCCTGAGTTACTCCAGCACTTTGTGTTTATCTTTTTTCTCCACTCTGGCTTTTTTCTCCACTCCACTACTTACTTTTCCTACGGGTGGATCAGCTGGGAACAAGAAGCCTTCACCACCTTCTAGTTGCGGTCACACCATTTTGTGCCATTGAGTCTCTGCCCAACCACTCCCAGTTCTTGGACTTTTCAACATGTTTGACTTTTCCCCAAATCAGACGAAAGGACATTGACCTGAAACGCCACCTCTCATTTTCCCTCCGCAGATGCTGCCTGGCCCAATTAACATATCTTGCTTGTTCTGTTTTTACCCCAGATATTCAGTATCTGGAAGTTTTTTTCCCCTCTTAGCTTGCCTTTTGTTATCATTTGGAATTATTCTGCGTGGTCTGAACTCCAGAGAATTCCCTGCACGCTACAAGGTATAGCATCAGAGATCTGTGTGCGCCAGTGTGCTTCTTATACAGCACCGTTGTGCAATGCATGATGCAGCTGGTAGAACTCCCTGGACTCTTTCCTACTTAGCACGTCAACAAAATAATCAGGTCACGCAATGAGGATCAACACAAATGGGTAGGTTAAGTGGATACCTGATGCTGTTGATGCTGAAGGCATTGAACTGGTTTTGGCAACAGTTGCTGCATATGTTGGAGAGATGGAAGGCGCCAGGTCAGATTTATCAGAACCACAGCTGTCATCTTCATTGTGTAGCCTAAACCACAACAAAAAAACATTGAATATTGAGCATCTTTGCTTTAGACTTTTAGACATTAGAGATCTAGAGCGGAAACGGGCCCCTTGGCCCACCAAGTCTGCGCTGACCAGCTCACCCCGTACACTAGCGCTATCCTACACACTAGGGACAATGTACAATTTTACCGAAGCAAATTAACCTCTAAACCTGTATGTCCAAACTTTCGAGTGTGGTAATAAACCCGGAGAAAACCCACGCGGTCACAGGGAGAACATACAAACTCTGGAAGACATCACCAGTAGTCAGGATCGAACTCGGCTCTCTGGCACCGTAGGACCAGCAACTCTACCACTGATCCTCCGTGCCACTCCGAGATGTTATATTTTCTATAGTGCTGATGAATGTTGGTGCTGCATAGGAAACAGATTTCTGGAACAGATCTAGAGGCAGTACAGTTGGCACAGCTGGTAGAGATGCTGCCTCACTGCGCCAAAGACCCGGGTTCAATTGTAACCTTGGGTGCAGTTTGTGTGGAGTTTGCACGTAGTCCCTGTGACCGCACGGCGTTCCTCCGGAAGCTCTGATTTCCTCCCACATCCTAAAGGTGCTCGCCTTTGTAGTTTAATTGGCCTCTGTAATTAACCTAATGTGTAGAGACTTGGTGAGAAAGTGGGATAACAAATAACTAGTGCGAACGAGTGACCAATGGTTGGCATGGATTCCATGGACGGAAAGTGCAATTCACTGCAAAATTGTTTACTCACGCCTTTCCAGAAAAATAGATTTAAATTGACACCCAACTTAGCTGTTAGGGACTTATTTTATTCTTTAATGTTCTACTGAAATGCATACATTTTGGATATTTAAAAAAAAAATAAACGATTTATTAATTGCTATTTGTCTTTTGGAGTGAGCATTCTTACTAACTTATTTATTGCAAAACAGAAAGAGGCCAGTTGGCCCATTGGATTCGTATTGGTTCCCAAATCAGCAGTCCCATTCCCCTTAATATCCCATCACTTTTCAACAAATTCTCTCTCACAACCATCAACTTTCCTTTGGTCACTTCCACATCAAGGAGTAGTCAATTAACCTACCAACATGCTTTTGGGATATGGGACGAAAATTAAGCTCTCGGTGGAAATCCAAGCAGTCAATAGGAAAATGTGCAAACACCACGACATCCAAGTTCGTAAGTTCTAGGAGCGTAATTAGGCCATTCGGCCCATCAACTCTACTCCGCCATTCAATTATGGCTAATCAATCTTTTCCTCTCAACCCCATCTCCTGCCATCTCCCTATAACCCCCAACACCCTTACTAATCAATAATCCATCAAACTCTGCCTTAAAAAATATCAATTGACTTGGCCTCCACATCCATCCGTGGTAATGAATTCCACAGATTCACCACCCTCTGATTAAAGAAATTCCTCCCCAATTCTGATCCAAATCAAACTCAGATCCATGGAAGTGTGAAGCAGTGGCACTAACTGCTACACAAATTCCGAGTCAGAAGTGAGCCAACTAACCCTGCAAGTAATAGCTCTAATTTGTCTCTGGATATTGATTTGTCATTCACTGAGGTTTTCAAGTTAATATAAATGAACAAATGTTGGCTTAATGGTAGTATTCCGATTCCGAGGAAGAAGAGTTAGGTCTGAGACCGGTTTCAGAGAGCCAGGGTTAGAGGACTTGTGCATTGGTCTGGAATATCGGCTGCAGACCAGTGGGATACTTGGCGTTCAAGGTAAAGTTTAGATGGAAAATGAGCTGTTTAGACCTGGCAGTCCATCTAGCAAAAATAACCCCAAGAAATATATTTAAATTATGCTCCAGGGTAGAACACAACAGACAGATCTACTACCTGTTGACTGACATTACTGATTAGAGATTGACTCAAATAAGTCATTTTGTGCATTAAGCTCTACTGCAGTGAAATATTGAGTAAAGACATTATGTTCCCATTGATGAGGGCATTGGATTATAACTATGAGCACCATTCTAAAAATATCACAAATAAACAATATACCTGTCTCTAAAGCCAGCCATTAATTAGATAGTGGCGGCATAGAGAAGTTCTGGTGTTTACTTACAAATGTCTGCCTTTATAGTATTAACAGTGCCCTCCATAATGTTTGTGACAAAGTCCCATCATTTATTTATTTGCCTCTGTACTCCACAATTTGAGACATGTGGTTAAAGTGCACATTGTCGGGTTTTAATAAAGGCCATTTTTATACCATGAATCACAGACTTCAAGCAGTCATTGCGTGCAAAGGATATACAACAAAATACTAAGTATGACTACTTTCATTTACATGACATTGCTGTGTCCCAAACATTATGGTGCCCTGAAGTGGGCGGACTATGTATAAACACAGTTGTAATTTCTACATGGTGAAACCAAAATATATAAAAATGGCCTTTATTAAAATCTGACTGTGCACTTTAGCCACATGTGATTTTTTTTTTCTATTACAAATCTCAAATTGTGGAGTACAGAGGCAAATAAATAAATGATGGGTCTTTGTCCCAAACATTATGGGGGGCATTGTTAATACTGTAAAGGCAGACATTTGTAAGTAAACACCAGACTTCTCTATGCCGCCACTATCAAAATAATGAACTATCCTTCAGCTTATTTACTCATTCAGTTTGGGAGTGTCAGACTATTGAAAGCACACAAGATTCTGAGCTACATAGACAGTGTGTGAGCAAGGATGGAATACTCAGACTTTACCTCAGACAGCAGGACCTATGTCCCCGAGTTGTGAGAACAAGAACTACATTTAGCCTACGCTGTGAATGTGGAGACTTAGTAGAATGGTGCCCCATCTGCACTAGACCCACCTACCTGCCACCTTTCCTACCCATCTATCTGCCCCAATCCCTTTTAAATGTTTCTACCTCAACTACCTCCTCTGGCAGCTCATTCCATATACCCACAGCCCACTGTGTGGAAAAAGTTGCCCCTCAGATTCTTATTAAATCTTTCCCTTCTCACGTGATACGTGATACCCGTTTAGATTTATTTTTTGGAAAACTGATCGCAGATTGCAGGCAGTGTTTAGTAGTTAGACTCGTCAGGCATTCTGCAGCCTGTCTATGGACTTCTAAAAGTTGGTCTATTACATGGAACAAACCCTCACCTATGTTTCTTCATTAGAATGCACTCTCCACCATCATGAGGGTCCAAGTTATAAATGTAGAGGAATCCATCTGAGGCAGCAACAAGCAGTCGAGGTAACTTCTGAATTCTGTTGAGCAAAGCATTACATTCATAAATAATAAATATCCTTACAAATGTATGCTTATTAATATCCTAATATCCTTTGGCATATAGTGACCACCAGGCCAATGTAGACAACCTACGTAAGTTTGCTCTACTTTCAAATACCGTATTTCCCAGCAATGAAGATGCACCTGCGTCAAAGACGCACCCCCATTTTGAGTTGCTAAATTTTGGAAAAAGGCTGGCGGGACACGCTCAAAAAAATAAAAATAAAAATAAACAAAGTAACAATTTGCCCAAGGCTTCCAGATCTCCTCCATTCTGAATGACTGAATGGGTTGGGGGTGGATGGTGATACCAGGGGGAGAGATGGTGGGGAAAAACGGGAGCACACCGGGGCATGTTGAATCAGTGTGATCTTATTGAATGACAATACTAGCTCAAGGGACCAATTGGGGGGAAGAGTTATTTGCACAGTGTGTGGGGAGTCTGGCCCAGGTCAGCACGGGCAGGAGCGTTGAGAAGGAGGGCGTCGGGGATCATGTCAGCAACTCACTCACTCGCTGCTGCCGTGCCGCTCCTGGCGCGGAGCCACTGCATTGTGGCCGGGGAGGGAAATAGCTCGGGTGGCTGCGAGCGGCCGTCGGGTTCTTGGTTCTTCTTGGCCGGGATTGGTCAGCGGAACTGGCCTCCACTTCAGCGCCTACTGCCGGCCCGCTCACCTCCGGCAGTGCTCTCCGTCTGAACACCTCTCTCCTGTCAGCCGCTTCCCGCAAATCCTTAAATTCCAACTGCCGCCGGGAGCAGGACATGGCTTCACTTGCTGCGCTGGGTGACACTGCATGGCATTCACTGCCCGGTCCGTGTCCTTCAATGTAGACCGGACAGTGAGGGGACCAGCTCAAGAGCAAAGATCATAGAGCGGAGCGGGTCAGTGGGCGATGGATAACAGGACAGTGGGCGGTCGAGTTTACTCCTGTGTAAGCGCGATCCAAGGGACCAATTGAGGTTACTCGCACTGACACAGGAGTAAGCTCCATCTCTTCCCTTCTTTGTTCTCCCACTGTCGGGTGCCTCGAGCCTTCTGTTGACTGGGCGATCTTGGCTCCCGTAGTCGGCGGCAGTCGGACCTTCCTCGTCGGGGCGATCAAGCTCCTGCATCGGTGGGGAATCTCAGCTCCCCCACGTCGGGCGATCTGACTCCGGGTCGGGGCTGGACGATCTTTCTGCATCATTGGAGTTCTCGGCTTCGGTCTCTACCCGAAACTGTGAGTTTCTTGATGGTGAAATCCGCAGGCCGCTGTTGGAGCGTCGATCTCAGGCAAGGGATCGGCTCCGATGGTAAGTCCACACGCTTAAAGTGGGGCTTAAATTCAGTCCTGACCAAGACCCCCAGCTCCACGATGTTAGGTTGCAGAGCGACTGGAGATACGATCCCGAAAACAATCGCATCTCCACCACCCCCCACATAAAACAAACCAGAGAACATTAACACAAACTTTTAATTTTCTGTTAAAACACACTAAAAATAACAAAAAGACAAAAACAGACCGTCGGCGAGGCTGCTGATGTCAGCGCCCCCTGGTGGTGTGCTTTAACCGCATGTGATTTTTTTTCTATTACAATTCTCAAATTGTGGAGTAAATAAATAAATGTTGGGTCTTTGCCCCAAGTATTATGGAGAGCACTATAGATCAGCCATGATTGAATGGTGGAATAGATATGATGGGCTGAATGGCCTAATTCAGCTCCTATAACGTTTGAACTGAAAGGCCTAGAAGTTAAACTAGCAGGTTGGGAACTACTACTATTTCTTAGCAGAATGAATAATGTCCAAGGTGGCATGATTAGAGGTGCATTTAACACATATATTTTCACAAAAGAATACATCCGTATCTGTGTCTGGTAGAATGTCAAATAAAATGATCCTGCTAAACACTTGACCCTAGGATTGATGAAACCACATGGAGTAAATATCTTGGCCATAAAATGTGCATAAGTTGCAGCCACAGTTGCTGCCGAGAACGAATGGGGGACTCTACACAGGGGGAGGGGGGGAGTACGCGGAGAGTGCAGGGTGACCTAGCGGGGGAACACTTGTTGCCACATGCAGCGGAAGGGGAAGATAGGTTTGTTCAGTGAACTTTTGTAACTTTGTCGCCGCCAGTAACCTGGCGACACTTGTTTACTGCCCAGGTGATGTCTGCCGTATGCAAACCAAAGGATTTCACTGTACGAGGCACATGACAATAATGTATAATTGAATCAGGAACTACGAGTTCAGCAGGTAGCGATCTATTTACTGTAACTATGCACCTGTCATGCTACTCACATGGTAAGAGTGCAGATGCTTCTTTGTCCAGAGAAATTGAGACGTACTGTGGCGAATGCTCGATCCTGGTTTATGATATCCGACATCTGGGTAGGGAGGTAGTTGGTGGCTGCCATAAACATCTTCCCCATATATCCACTCCATGATGGAGACTCATCCTGGGGCCTGGTTCAAATTAACATTGCAATTCAGGGATCAGTGACTTAGCATTATGTGATGTGTGTAACCTGAGTAATACTTTTCAACTGAATACAAAACAATATTTTTTATATGCAAAATTATGAGTGGGGTAGATCAGTTAGAAAATATACAATTTTCTGCCTTGGTACGGATGTCTAAAACAAGAGGGTATGGATGCATGGGGAGAAGTAGGCATCTGTGGGGTCTTTTTTTTCCGCATAGGGAGTGGTTGGAATGCACTGCCTGAGTGAGTAATGGAGGTACGTTCTCTCAGCAATGAATAGCTAGACAGACCCGGGGTGGAAGATTGCAACCTTCACGTGGTCCGCCATGTTTCGACTAATGCAATCAACTCGACGTGCACAAACGGAAGATCAAATAGAACAAGTTGTCCAACAACTTTAGGCTGTGCATGCCACACGAAAGAAGAAGAAGAAGCTTGACAGACCCCAGGATCACCAGGCAAATGTGGGTAAATGGGACATAAATAAGTACAATGGTCAACATGGACATAATCGGCCGAATGGCCTGTATATGTGCTATATGACTTGGAGTCATACAGCGTGGAAGCAGGTCCTACATCCCAACTTTCCCACACTGACCACCATGTTCCAGCTAAACTAGTCCCACCTGCCAGCATTTGGCCCTTATCCTTCTAAACATGTCCTATCCTTGTACCTGCCTAATTGTTTCTTGAACGTTGCGATATGATAAGATGAATCTATTTCAGTGATTGCAACAGACCAACATAATTGGCAAAATAGCAATGAGTTTAATACAATTTGGCATTTTCAACATAGTAGGTAATGAAATTATAAAGAGTACGTCAACTCGTGTATCTATAAAGCTTATTGTCAAGCAAAGGGATTAACTGTTCATTTTCTCGTGTCTCCTTTTTTTCCTGATTTTGCAAACTTTAATCACAATCATATCATCAAAAGCTAAATGGCAGCGCTGAGCAGAGGAAGGCGGTTAAACATAGGCCAGTGTATTTAACACAATGAGAACAGTGGAGCTATTCAATGATTCCGTCCAATCTGTGCTCATTTTGAAGCAGGGGTTTCAAACTTTGATGATTTTGAGTCAGCAGTCCAACAGTGTTGTTAGAGAGTTGCCAGGCAACCATCTGATAAACAGATGTTCATATTTCCTCTGAGTTCAGAGTTTACCCGTGTTGCTTCACTTTCCCTGATATTCTCTTTGCCGCCCGCCACAGGGATATGTTCAGCCACGAAGCCAAATGTTATTTGTGCTGTTCGTCTCGACATTCACAATACAGGCAGCACGGTGGCACACCGGTAGAGTAGCTGCCTTACGGTGCCAGAGATTCGGGTTTGATCCTGACTACGGGTGCTTGTCTGTACTGAGTTTGTACGTTTTCCCTGTGACCTGCGTGGGTTTTCTCCGGGATCTCCAGTTTCCACCCACACTCCAAAGATGTACGGGTTTGTAGGCAATTTGGCTTGGTAAATTGCCCCAAGTGTGTGGGTATCGCTGGTCGCCGCGGACTCGGTGGGCTGTAAGGCCTGTTTCTGTGCTGTATCTCTAAACTAAACTACTGTGCACTTCATATTAAAGATTCAGCACTGTTACAGGATGGGTTAGTCCATTTTATTGATATTGGCCCAGGTTTTACATGTGCAGCACTCATGATGAAATGATGTGTCATGTGGTGTCTCTAAGTGGTGGAAAAATGCACTGCAGCAAAAATTGGTCCAGAACTTTGCTCAAGGAAACACCAACTCATATTGTAAACACTGCTGATTTGAGATGAAGAACATCTACGATTTTATTTGGAATCTCAGATGCTGCACACAGGGTGGAGGCTGTGGTTCGGCAAACATCAATAATTCCCACTGCTACTTGGAAGCTTATATAGTTGGGTTATTCTTCCACATTTATCCTAATTAAAACAAAAAAAATGTATCCTTCAGCTATGTTGGGGATCCATGGTGGGAATGGGGAGGTAGATGAGGGGCAAGGGACGAGGAGGAATTTTAAGCCCCCAAAATGGATGTGGTCTTAAAACATTGGAAACTTCAAACCTCAAACCCACCCATGAATGGTATTTGAAGTAGCAGGCTGTTTATCGATGATTGCTGCCCTCCTCACCACACCTGTAATTAGTCCTTTCGCATCCCCTACAGCCACCTTTCCGATTCCTCCTCCCTGTGTGATCCTGGTTGTGCTCTCCAACATTCCACCTTCATATTCAACCCAACCTTTCCGCTCTCCCCATCGCTCCATCCCACACAATCTCAGGTCTCCACCTTCCTTACTCCTCTGCTCACAGGCTGGCCCGATGCCAGAGGCAAATGGAGATAAAACTTGCTAATCAGGTTGTGCTGCTTAATGCGGGACAACCCAAAGCCATTCTTTGGAAGAAACCCATTCTTCCTGCATTGTTAAAATCAAATGTTTCACCACACAAATGTTTTTCCACAGTTTGAAGAAGGGTCTCGACCCGAAACGTCACCTATTCCTTCGCTCCATAGATGCTGCCTCATCCGCTGAGTTTCTCCAGCATTTTTGTCCACACAACCTCATCTCCCCCTGTGAATTTGAGGTCCCATGGCCCTTTAACCACACAGAAGTGTGCAGAGGAACATTATTAGAATTTTATGGCTGGAAAGGAGCTTCAGTTATGTAGAGATACTGGAAAAGTAAGACTTCTTTTCCGTGGAGTAAAGTTGGTTGTGAAAGATCTAATCGTGTTCAAAGTTTTAATGCCAAAAAATTGGATCACTAATTGCCACGCGTTTGTTTGTTTCACAAGAGTATTATTAGCAAAGGAAAATGTTGGATTTAATTTTCTTTAGAAATATAGAGGAAACAGGCCCTTCGGCCCAGTGAGTCCACGCCAACCACACTCACCCGCGTACGAGTTATATCCTACACACGAGGGATAATTTTACAGAAGCCAATTAATCAACAAACCCGCAGGTCTTTGAAATATGGGAGGAAACCAGAGCACTCAGAGAAAACCTACAAAGTCACAGGGGGATCATACAAACTCTCAACTACAGCACCCAATGTCTGGATCGAACTAGAGTCTCTGGCACAGTAAGGCAGCACCAGTACTGCTGCGCCACTGTGCCGCCCTTAAGCACAGCCGTTACTGCAAGTTTAAAACACCAATGCATAGAGAAGCCCACAGATGTCCAATGGCGTCTAATGGTCTGGATTGAGGTATAATTTCAATGCACGCATAGTTCACTTATCAAGCCTGCTTCTTTGTTGTTTAAGGTGGACTTTCCTGTTCATTGCATTATTTGGAACCCGACTCAAGTAGATCCACCAAGTACAGTTCAGTTTAGTTTATTGTCACGTGTACCAAGGTACAGTGAAAAGCTTTTTGTTGCGTGCTAACCAGTCATTGCCTGTTGCTCAGGTTCTCCATTGAATGTCCTAGACACAACTTACTGGTAGTTGTGAGCTGCACTACCCACCCAACCTGCAGTTCTTGCCAAACCACTTGCTACCCAACTCAACTTACCAATCGGTTACATGACAGACCAAAGACCATACCTGCCCTGTTTCTATAGATGCTGGTACACCTTCATTCCCCCACTATCCACTTGACTGTTCATACAACCAGGACGTCTGTTTTAATTTCTGCCTTCGGCAGTAGTAGAGCAGAGAACAGAAAAGCATTTTGGTGTTCGGTCTTTCCTTATACAACACCTTGGCCATTGTCACTAAATCCTATCATTGTTCTGCAATCCATCGTTGACATTCTGAGACACAATGCTATTCACTTTGTATAGGAAGTAACTGCAGATGCTGATTTATACTGAAGATACACATAAAATACAGGAGTAACTCAGCGGGACAGGCAGCATCTCTGGAGAGAAGGATTGGTGGCGTTTCGGGTCGAGACCCTTCTTCAGTCTTTGCATTCACTTTGTATTATTAAAATATTTTTTATTGTGATGATGGAGGATCATTGATAGGAGGGTAGGTAAACAAAATGCACGGATTCAGGATATTTGGTGTTAAAACCAGGTCAGGAAATGAAGTAGCAAGTTATTATATCTGAAAATGAGGTGGAGAGGTTTAATTACAGCTCACAAAACAAATAGGACATTATTTGCATAGAAAATAGCAGGGCGTAAAGTAGGACAATGCACATGAAGCTAATTTGATAGAACTTTCGAACAGGCAGAACTGGTTCAGTAGGCCATGTGGTTTGCTTCTTTGTGGTATGAATCACTCCACTGAAGGTTAGGGTTTATGATGATTCATTTTCAGGTATCTCGCCCAAGTAATTTGCAGTATGGAAATTGAGGCTTTGTTGACTTTATGAACATTGATCCAACATGGACAAACCATTTCCATTCTGCGACCACACCCACTTAGTTTTGTTTAGTTTAGTTTAGAAATACAAGCCCATCGGCCCACCAGGTCCGCGCCAACCAGCGATCCCCACACATTAATACCCCACAATTTTACATTATACCAAGCCAATTGACCTAAAAACCTTTATGTCTTTGGCGTGTGGGAGGAAACTGAAGACCTCGGAGAACGTACAAACTCAGCACAGATAAGCGCCCATAGTCACGATCAAACTTGGGTCTCTGATGCTGTAAGGCAGTAGCTCTACCACTGCGCCACCATGCCGCCCGACCACACCCATTGTCAACAGTTGTGTACGATCAACTGAAGTATGGTAGCAATTAAATAACGGTCATTGATGTGGTGGAGACGTATCTCCAGTCACATATGGAAACATCATTGGATCAGTAGCAATGTAAAGAGAGCAGCAATTGTTGACAAAGGTGGTCGGTCACCTTCTGATGTCTGGTGGGCTGATCTGGATCAGATTTACCTCACCCACACATTGTCACTGTTGGGAAAGATATTAAACATAAATATTCGGCACTTAAACCTTTATTCCCACATATTTTAGTTTAGAGATACAGCGCGGAAACAGGCCCTTCGGCCCACTGAGTCCGCTCCAAACAGCGATCGCCGTACACTAACGCTAGGGACAATTTACATTTATACCAAGCCAATTTACCTACAAACCTGTATGTCTTTGGAGTGTGGGAGGAAACCGGAGCACCCGGAGAATAGCCACGCAGGTCATGGGGAGCATGTACAAACTCCATACAGATAGCACCCGCAGTCAAGATCGAACCCGGTTGTAAAGCAACAATTCTACTGCTGTGCAACCATGCTGCCCTGCTCAATATGTTCAAAGGCCAAATAACTCAGACTTAGATAGAGCTTCCAAAGATTCATTTTTGCTTGATCTTCCTATTAAGCTAGCGTCACATTAATTCCCTGAATGCAGCAATTTCTCGGTTCAAATTGGCCAGATACCCAGACGGAATATTTACGTAGTCTGATAAAATCGATTTTATACCAAGATTGTGAGATGGGAAATGTTACTCAAATTTCCCGTCATGGTATAAGCAAGATGACGAAGGAATGAATAAGTCAAGTGGAAAATATCTGACCTGATGCAGTGCAGCTTTTGCTGAAAGAATAACATGTTAGCAGTCTGCACTTAACCCTCTCTGGTTTGAAAAAAAACAACTTTTATGACCGAATGTCTATTGCAGTTTTAGTAGGGATGTTTTAAGAGACTACTGTACCTTTGGCTGGGCTGTTCAAGCTTGAAGATATGAATCGTTTCAGTATTACTCGATGCTGACAAGAACTGGGAATCTTTGCTGAATGCCAGCGAGCCAATATTTACATACCTATTGTCGAAAAATTATAACACATGTAAAATATAACAAATATTAAAGCTTAATATAAAGATAAAATGCCTGGAATTGGTGGCGAGTGAAATTATTTACCCTTATCCACACGCTATCCCGCCAGCCTCATTAAAAAAAAGCATAAAACCCACATATGAAATGCATCAAAAAAAAAAGTTGCTTCCAAAATTCTTGCATCCAAAAAAAAATGAAGGCACAATATGTAGGAAGGAACTGCAGATGCTGATTTACACTGAAGATGGACACAAAATGCTGGAGTAACTCAGCGGGTCAGGCAGCATCACTGGAGAAAAGGAATAGGTGGCGTTTCTGGTCTGAAGAAGGGTCTCGACCCAAAATGTCACCTATTCCTTTTCTCCAGAGATGCTGACCCTCTGAGAACCTCCAGCATTTGGTGTCTACCTTCAGTTTAAACCAGCATCTGCAGTTCCTTCCTAAACATTGAAATATTTGTTTCCTACCACATAGGGCACAGATAGCAAGGATTTAAGTTAAAGGTTAAGAAGAAATTAAGGGACATCTCTTTTACAAACATCCCTCTGATGAGACCATAATGCTCTCATCATTTGTCCCTCTCCCACCCTAGTGTACTAGTTTCATAGTCGTCCTATTAAGCTTTACTGTCTGTATAACTTGTTATCATCTGACACACAACCAACAATGCACCATTGTGGGCTCCACCTTTCCTTGATCATCGTTACATTTTTGCATATCTTTCATTCATTCGTTCTATATCTCTCTACATCGTCCATATCTCTCGTTATCTCCCCGACTTCAGTCTGAAGAAAGGTCTCAACCCGAAACGTCACCTATTCCTTTTCTCCAAAGATGCTGCCTGACCCGCTGAATTACTCCAGCTTTATGTGTCTATCTATGGTCTCATCATTTGGTTAACTCCACATCCTCCACATTAAGTTGGATGGGGGTGAGGGTGGGTGTCTGCAGAGATTGCTGGGATTCTGTAGCAAGTCCCATCCAGTTTATTGTTACAATACCAGAGTAGAACTATCAGCAGGTGAAAGCTGGCACATCCTATCCCAAGAAACAGAAGTACCAATGATTAAAATGATAAACCTCAAAGACATCAATGTCCATAAACATGCCACCAAACGTTCTTGTTTTCAATTATTTTCCTTGATAAACCTTATTGGTTCACTGTTCGAGCGGAATGGAACTGGTCCAACATCTACCAGATGTTACAGGTACAGTTTACTGGAAGGCATAGCGGTGTGGTGTATCACTAGTCACTAATCAGACGAGGGTGGCAAGATTAGTATTGCTGTCACAACATTCCTGTCACTTGGGTTTAATTCTGACCTGGTGGGTCAGAATAAGTGGGAAGCCATTTAGAATGGAGACGAGGAAACACTTTTTCACACAGAGAGTTGTGAGTCTGTGGAATTCTCTGCCTCGGAGGGTGGTGGAGGCCGGTTCTCTGGATATTTTCAAGAGAGAGCTAGATAGGGCTCCTAAAGATAGCGGAGTCAGGGGATATGGGGAGAAGGCAGGAATGGGGTACTGATTGGGGATGATCAGCCATGATCACATTGAAAGGCGGTGCTGGCTCAAAGGGCCGAATGGCCTACTCCTGCACCTATTGTCTATTGTTTGCTCGTATGCTCCATTTTCTTCCTACAAACTAAAGATCAGCTGGTAGGTGATTTGGCATAATGCTTAGTTTAGCTTATTGTTGTTAAGTGTATTGAGGTACAGTGAAAAGCTTTTCTGTTGTGTGCTATCCATTCAGCGGAACGACTATACATGATTACAATCAAGCCGTCCACAGTGCATATATACAGGATAAAAAGAATAATGTTTAGTGCCAGATAAAAACCAGTACAGTCCGATTAAAGATAGTCCGAGTGTCTCCAATGAGTTAGATGGCAGGTCAGGACCACACTCAGTTGGTGATAGCATGGTTCAGTTGCCTGATAACAGCTGGGAAGAAACTGTACCTGAATCTGGAAATATGTGTTTACACAAAAAAAAAGAGAAATAATTTTGCTGAACTGTAACGCACAATAGTTTCTTTACATTCTCATTATGATAAAAAACTGTCCCCAGAAGTCATGAGAAATGAATGATGGTCACTTTAAATCAGTGGTTCCTCTCTCTAGCAATGCACATGAAACCCAGAACAGATTATTTCTTCCCCAAGAAAGCGCAACTCAGGAGGATGGGCTACTTCCAGGTTATTTATGAGGAGCATCCGTTGAGGTTAGTGCAGGGCAGTGACGTCAGTAGCTCTGGTCAGCTGCGTGCGGCTCATGAAAAATGCCCACTCCACCAAAATTACACACAGACAGCATTTATGAATGGATCAAAAATGACAGGAATGAAGTACATTGGGTATGAGGACACGTAGCACAATTACCTTTTCATTCCTCTCCTGAATTCATAGAGTTTCTCTCCCTCAGGGGTGGAAAAGACACGAATAACTGTACCCTGCGGAACATTCAGAGGGAGTTAACGAAGGTTTGGAATTTATGGCTCCAGTAAAGGCATAAATCAATGATCTCATTCAGCCATGCTTTAGCCAATGAATCCAAATCTCCTGCCCAAATAATTTTTCTTCCTACCCCACCCTTGCCCCGTTGAATTTGTAATTCTATTGTCATCTTATAGTCTCTGATGAGTGGAATTATACATTCACTAATTAACCTTCCCTACAGCAATGTATTTGATGAACCATGGCATTCATACATATCAACGTAAGGAAAAAATAGTAGGTTATTTGACACTTTGACGGCACTCTGATCAGATCATGGCTGGCCTTTTTCCACCACACCACTTTCCTGCTTTACCCTCATGTGCCCTCATTTCCTAAACGTTTAAAAAAAAAACAATTGATTTCTGTCCTGGACATATTTGGCAATGGTCTTCTTGGGCTGCAGATTCATTGCCCTTTTGCTGAAGACATTTCTACCCATGTCTATTCTTAGCTGCTGGACCCCGCCACCAGACAAGCTCTCTCAGCCATGGAAAACTAAATACCACCAGCCACAGGAAGGTAAATTGGTGGCTACATTCAAGGGTGACAGTGCACAATGCACGGAAGAAGGATTTGGTACAGTGGAAAGTATGATATAATGTGAGATGATGGAAAATTGTGGAGTGCACGACCAATTACAGGACACACATAAATACTGTGACTGTGAGGGCAGGTCAGATGCTGGTACCCTGTGGCATGACTCACTTCCTAACATCCCAAATCCTTTGTGCCACCTCTAAGGTACAAATCAAGAGTGTGACGGTCACTTGCCTGGACAAGTGTAGCTCCCGAGCACCTTCACACGAATTTAGGATGTGGCCGCTCAGCTGATTATCACCTAACCCACTATCCCAAGCAATCGTTCCCTACACTATTGGTGTTCAGCAGCTGCAGGGTGCAGCATCTATGAAATTAATTGCACTTGTTATTTCTTGATTTTAAGGGCAACATGTTAGAGTTGCTGCCTTACATCGCCAGGGACCAGGATTCGATACCGAGTTTGGATGTCTGTATGGAGTTTGTACGTTCTCCCCGTGACATGCATGGGTTTTCTCTGGGATCTCCATTTTCCTCCCACACTCCAAAGACGTACAGGTTTGTAGGTTAATTGGCTTGGTATAATTGGAAATTGTCCCTAGTGTGTGTAGGATAGTGTTAGTGTGCGGGGATCGCATGTTGGCGTGGACTCGGTGGGCCAAAGGGCCTGTTTCCGCGCTGTATCTCTAAAACAAAAAACGACAACTACATTTTTAGAGAGGGGAGTCATGGTGAGCATACGGCATGGGGAAAAGGCCCTTTAGCCCACTGACTCTGTAATGACCATGAAACACCAATATACGTTAAACCCATATTAATCCGATTTAATTATCCCAATAAGACAACCAACTCCCTCTGGATTTACCACTCACCTACACACTGGGGCAACATACAGTGGGCAATTAACCTGCCAACATATCTTTGAGATGTGGGGAGAAACTGGAGGATGATGAGAAAAGCAATCAGTCACAGGAAGAAAGTGTAAACGCCACACAGACAGCACTGGAGGACAGGATCGAATCTGGGTTGTGGGAACTGTGGCAGTGCAGCTCCACTAGTTGTACTATGGTGGTGCTCCACATTGTCGCAGCCCAAACTACTTGCCTTGGATACACTGACATCATCTCCATAACCTCTGACCTCTACCACCATGAAGGATGAGTTCATAAACCCACAAGTGACAGGAGAAGAATTAGGCCATTCGGTCCACCGAGTCTACTCCGCCATTCAATCATGGATGATCTATTTTTCCCTCTTAACCCCATTCTCCTGCCTTCTCCCGAAAACCCGACACCCGCACTAATCACCACCCATGGAAATCAGGGGCGGCTGCTGTCTCTGCTCTTCAACAGAGCTTGGTGCCTCTTTGTGCAGAGAGGCAGAATCGTATTGACAAATGAGCTACCAAATCACGGGTATCCATCTCCATCTTTACTTTGTGGTAGAAATCACTAGATAACAATCGATGCTGAACATTTAAATCTCCCCTCTGATTGTGATGACCATGCCACACCAGGGATTGAATGTTAGGCTTTCTGACTTCTGTAATGTGTTGGAAGGTTACCCAACTCAACCTCTTAGATTAGCCAGGGAAGAGTGGCTGAATTTTAACTACCCATCAACACAGGATTGGGAATACTTGTGGCTCACTGGCACACACACAGTCCACCATCACGCTCAGTAACGTACTGAAGGTGCAGATACAACACAATCTGGGGGTTCTCCTTCAATAAACGCACCCCCAACCTGCAATAGATCACTAGTTCTCCTTCGTTGCTATGTCTAGATCCTCCAGCACCAGCACTGTGGGTCCACATACATCACAAGGATAGCAGTACATCAAGAAAGAAGCTCACCACCAATTTCTTTGAGGTATTAAATGCTGGCCTTCCCGTCGATACCCAGATCCCGAAAGATAAATAAATAAAGAAGCACTCTCTCTACACATTTTAAGAAAAGTCCCTCCTGTATTTTTTTTATGACTCGCCCCCACAATCTCCAGCATGAGGGGAAATTTCCCCCGCAAAGCGACCACTTCACATTTGCCCATGAAGTTGGCTCTAAGAGGCTTCAAAGCTTCACTCACTTTACCGCTGGCGACTAAAATATGAAGTGATCACTGGAAGGAAAAAAAAAATTTGCTTTTGAAAACTATTTCAGGATCACGAAGGTATTCAGCAAATAGTGGGTTTGGGATTACAAGAAATTTATTTTTTAATTGAATGAGGAAAAGAGTATTTGAAGATCAAAACCCAGACTTGGCACAAAACTCACAGTCTACTGGGCAGTGGTGTTCTCTGCCCTCCTACATGTTTTGATCTCTGTGGCACACCATAGTAACCATTACCTGAGGAATAAGGCACAAAGGTAGACACAAAATGCTGGAGTAAATCAGGGTGACAGGCAGCATCTCTGGAGAGAAGGAATGGGCAACGTCTGCCAGGACAGTTCTGTTTGTGGATTTTGGGGAGAAGACAAAATCGAGCCGTGCGGGGCTGGGGAACAATAAGGTTGGAGGCTTCAGAGGGCAGAGAGCCGGAAGTGATGAAAGCAGTAATGGTGTTAGAAATTAAGGCCTGGTGCTCGTCTGTGGGGTCATGGTTCAAGGATAAGTAATATTAAGTAGTATTAAGGCACGTTGCACAATCGACTCATTAAAAATAAACAAAATCAAACTGCAGCAATGAATTTCACAAGTTAAATGGTGAAACATTTGGAATACCTTTTCTGAGGCACTTGCCAGTTTTGAACCTGAGAAGTTGAACGCCAGTGCCGCAAGTGGCCCATCGTGTGCAGGGATTACAGAAACATTGTGCTGGTGCAAGAAAATATGCATTAAAAATATGCATTAAAAATGTCATGTAAAAGATGTCATGTATCTCAGCAAAAAACTTTATATAACAACAGCTACTTAAAATAAAGTTTGGACGGCAATAGATCTTTAACAGGAGACTAATAACGCAGTCACTAATACAGATTTATTTTCATAAGAACATCAAAAAACTTTCATCAGTACCTTAAGATGCATAAAACACAGTTTGTTCAATTATTTACTTGTGCAACTACAGAATAACTATAATACCATTATTCTATCACTACTGCAGCGCAGCTGGATGAGCTGCTGCCTCACAGCCCCGGGTTCGATCCTGACCTCAGCCTGTTTCCATGCTGTGTCTCTAGGCTAAGCTACAAATATTCTTCTTCTGGAAGGAAGAGCATGGTCCAAAGAAGGTGGCTGGTGATCCTAGGAGCGGTGGAAGATCTATCCCAAACCCCTGTGATACAGGATTGTGCCATCATTCCAAAGTCCTTAACTTGACTATTTTGCTTCAAATAATCTGCATTGATTGTATAAACTATCTTATAACTTAGCCCGGCCATTCACCAATGCATTCCTTGCCATCTTTGAAGCATCATAATGGTCATGTTGGAGTATTAGTCTCACCTCAAGATCAAATTAACTTAGGATAGAATATGGTTGCAATGGGAAAGACATCTTATCACATGGTTGAAGAAGGAATAATACGGTGGAAAGTATTCCATCTCTCTCTCTCTCTCTCTCTCACACACGCATTTTATTCTATGTTCAAAATAATCAAGTAAATCGCAATACTAACATAAATTGAAAACTATTTAAGTGAACACTCACCAGGTTATTTGCATCGTAAATCACTATTTCTCCTATTGTGGCATTGCCAGGATATGCCAAGTATGAGTTGGAATGATTGATGGAAAGTGCACAGAGACCTGGGTAGAGTAGACAAAACTAGATGTTAGAATGATAGACCAGGATGATGGTAGTCATGCACTCACAGTGAATTGCAAAAAAATGTAAAGCTATAAGAACTACATCAGACCACACCGACCTCATCCAAAATACTCCAAAAAATAGCTTCCAAATTGCATTGGTTTTTGATGGCAATTGAAATTGCATCGCAAAATTTAAGATATAAATTAGTAGTATTAATGCAATAGAGATAACGATACAGTAACAAACTCTTAAAGTAGATTTAGGGTGTGGAATGAGTAGTCTCATCATGAGAATAAGGTGTATGTGAGCAATAGGAACTTGTAGCATTTACAGGAACTTTGATATAATGGGGATTGCAACAAAATGCTTCAAGCATCTCTTCCATCTTCATCTTCAAATAGTTCAAAGGATCTTTCGCATCTAAGCAGTCCGATTGGGTCTTTGTTTAATATCGCACCAAAAAGCACCTTGCAGTATGATTCAGTGAAATGTTAACCTCCTGAGGATCTCAGAATTTCTTCAGAACTAGTCCTGCTCCAAAATATAAGTTGCTAAACAAAATGTCCATTGATTTCATATTTGCCAATGCATTAAGTTATTGGCATTATGGTGGAGAATCCACCCTAGCTCTACTTTCCATCCTCTCTCCATCTCTTTCAGCCCTTTTTTTTTACATCACAGACTCTTCACCTTTACTTTCCCTCTCTCACTATCTTTTCTCCCTTTCTCTCTTGTCCTGCTCTTGTTCCCTCTCCCTTCTTCTGTTTCTACCTGTCTCTCACTTTGTTCCTCCCCTCCCTCTCAGCTCTTTACTCTGTGGAACAATGATTGCTATGATCCTTCCACTTAACCTCCCCCGTTCTGCCACTTTCCCTGTAACAACTTTCTGAAAAATGAGAAACTGGCTGCCTGACTAAGACACACAGATTTGGGCAAAGCTGACACTAAAAAGCATGCTTCATGGGCACGCTATTCTGTAAAACATGATAGAAGGAAGAAATGCTAACATCAGAATAATTCTTACATCTTTAGGCTACAATGATAAAACCAAAAGATTGTTTTAACTATGTCTAAATTAATGTATCGTTCTTCTGATGGTTGTGAAGCCGATTTGAGTATAACTGCTGTTGTGACTTAAATTATTGTGTAATTTTTGGCCAAGGGTATGTCTGGAATATTGCTAAACTTTACCTCTCCTTTTGAGAATAATATGAAAAGTGAACACATTTTATTGACAATATTTAATCCTGCTAGAATGATAGCAGAGATTGCCTCTCAAAATAATAGCCAAAAGGAGAACATCAACGATTGGTTTAATCTTAATTAAGATATTGTTTTTGATTTTCATTCTACTATAGTACAAGAAGCCTGGAGGGTCACAAAGGCACTTCATAGAATTTTCAGCCCAGACATTAAGTTTTAAAAGTCAGCATGAGTTAGATTTTTACCCACCTGTGCGGTTTACTGGTATATCTTGAATGGTTTTCAGCAATTTTAAATCCTTGATGTTGTGAATGTAAATGGACTCTTCCAAGCAAACTACCAACCTCTGTAAAGGAAAATAAATTGTCATAATCTGAAGATTCAGACAATTCATGGTCTTGATTAGCGGCAAATTTTAAAGTAACGAATTGTGGTCTATGTGCATTTGAACTTGAGGCCAATCCCTTCTCTGAAACAGTGATACAGTGCGGAAACAGGCCTTTTGGCCCACCGAGTCTGCACCAACCAGCGATCCACATACACTAGCACTATCCTACACACTGGGGACTATTTGCCATTTACAGAAGACAATTAACCTACAAACCTGTACATCTCTGGAGTGTGGGAGAACACCGGAGAACCCAGAGAAAACCCACACAGTCACGGGGAAAACGTACAAACTCCATACAGACAGCACCCATAGTCAGGATCGAACCCGTGTCTCTGGCGCTGTAAGGCAGCAACTCTACCGCTGTGCCACTGTGCCGCCAGTTATTTCCACATTCTTATGCATTCTATCCCAGTTCAAGATGAGACAGATTGGGCTGAATGACCAGTTTCTCTGTTGACATTGCTGGGACTAACATTAAGCACAACAAAGAGGCAACAATAGAGACATTAAGAGATATAGCACAGCAATAGGTTCCACACCTCATGTCCATGCCAACCATTAACTATCTATATATGCTAATCATATGTTAATCCTGTTTACAATAGTTTATCTTCCAATCTTCTGTCAATTAACGTAGGAAATTAGCTGAATCCCCACCTATAGAAGGAGATGGCATGGATAGAAACGGGTTTAGAGAGATATGGGCCAAACACAGGAAAGTGAGACTAGTGTAGATGGGACATGTTGGTCGCTGTGGGCAAGTTGGGCCAAAGGTCCTGTTTCCACACTGTATGACTATGATTCTATTTTCGAAGTGACACATTAAACCAATTTATTTTAGTTGTAAATAAAATAAACAGCAGTCAATGTGTACCAAGATCAACTAAAATTAATCAATCTTTACCAATGGCAGACGTGTAGAATTTGTCCTTAGATTGATAATCTGACAGCATTTAAAGAGCAGGTATTTGGACAGGTACATGGGTGGGAAAGGTTTGGAGGGATAGGGGCCAAATGCAAGCAAATGTGTAGGAAGGAATTGCAGATGCTGGTTTATACTGAAGATAGACAAAAAATTAACTCAGTGGGTCAGGCAGCATCTTTGGAGAAAAGTGTGTCTAGCTTAGATGGGGGCACCTTGGGCAGCATGGACGAGCTGGGCTGAAGGGCCTGTTTCTGTGCTGGGTGACTAGAAAGACACACAATGACACTATTCTGTTCACAACCTTGCAGCCCTGTCCCAAACGGGTTTGTGGTTATTACAACCAACACTGGGTGAGCTGTGACCCCTCTTACCTGTCGGTTGAGCCTAACGGTGAGGATGGTGTTGGAATAACTGTAATTGCAAATCTCTGTGCCTTTCTTGAAATGATAAACGTTCATCCTGCGTGGTGTGGAGAGGCTGACGATGACGACCAGGCTGCTGGAGAACAGCCGCTCCACGATGTACACGTCGGGCGTGTCCGCTGCATGGGGAGACGGGAGAGATAAACAAGGACGTCGTTACACACTTTGAGAGGCCACACGGTGGCGCAGTGGTAGAATCGCTGCCTTCCGGCGCCAGAGACCCAGGTGCCATAGAGGGAGTACAGAGAAGGTTCACCAGACTGATTCCTGGGATGTCAGGACTTTCATATGAAGAAAGACTGGATAGACTCGATTTGTACTCGCTAGAATTTAGAAGATTGAGGGGGGATCTTATAGAAACTTACAAAATTCTTAAGGGGTTGGACAGGCTAGATGCAAGAAGATTGTTCCCGATGTTGGGGAAGTCCAGAACAAGGGGTCACAGTTTAAGGATAAGGGGGAAATCTTTTAGGACCGAGATGAGGAAAACATTTTTCACACAGAGAATGGTGAATCTCTGGAATTCTCTGCCACAGAAGGTAGTTGAGGCCAGTTCATTGGCTATATTTAAGAGGGAGTTAGATGTGGCCCTTGTGGCTAAAGGGATCAGGGGGTATGGAGAGAAGGCAGTTACAGGATACTGAGTTGGATGATCAGCCATGATCATATTGAATGGCGGAGCAGGCTCGAAGGGCCGAATGGCCTACTCCTGCACCTATTTTCTATGTTTCTATCCTGACTACGGGTGCTGCCTGTACGGAGTTTTTACGTTCTCCCCGTGACCACGTGGGTTTCCCTTGGGAGCTCCGGTTTCCTGCCACACTCCAAAGATGTACAGCGTTGTAGGTTAATTAGGTTTTGTTAAAAATTGTAAATTGTCCCTAGAATATAGGATAATGCTAGTGCACAGGGATTGCTGGTCGGCGCAGGCTCGGTGGGCCGAAGGACCTGTTTCCGCACTGTATCTCTAAACAAAACTTAACCAAAAACATTTTCACACAAACTTGACGACAGAGAAGAAAATCACCTAACTATTACAAACACCTGTGCAGAAACAAGGAACTGCAAATGCTAGTTTACAAAAAGAAACATAAAGCACTGGAGTAACTCAGCGGGTCAGGAGGCATCCCTGGAGAACATGGATAGGTGACGTTTCGGGTCGGAACTCTTCCTTAAGGGCCTGTCCCACTTGCATGCTTTTGGCGCGACCAAACGGAAGCGGAGTTCACGCTGAGTACGCGCGTGACGTCATTTGCGTCATACTCACCCACCAGCTGGGCAGGAGGCGGGCCAACTGAATTTGGGCGTCGCACGGCGTCGGGCGGTGACGTCATCAGGCAACGCTACGCCAGGCGGTGACGTCATCGCGCAACGTCACGCGCTAGGCGTACGCCGTCAAGACGCTGCGTACGACCGCAATGCGCCTGCGTGCTAACACGTCGTTGGCGCGCAAAGATTTCGGCCACTGTCAGTTTTTCGGAGCCCCGCGCGATCTCGGGACCAGCCCCGCACAACTCCGCGCTTCTAAGTGGGACCGGCCCCGTGCGGCCATACGGTGCCCGTACGCCTCAAGTGACCACGAGGTCGCGTAATTTGCGAGCCAAGGTCACGTAAGTGGGACAGGCCCTTTTATACTTATCAGCAGGAAACTGAGGAGAGCAGTAAAGGGCATGTCCCACGAGCATGCGACTCCATGAGGCAAGCGCGACCTAAAGGGCCTGTCCCACGAATATGCGACTGCATGCGGCAAGCGCGACCAAACCAGAAGCGGGGGCCGCGTGGAGGGAGAGTGAGTGACATGAAGTTCGAGCGAAGTCCGCGGGAAGTTCGCGCGTGACGTACGGCGTCGAAGCGGCTGAGGGCTGGCAGGCTGTTGCCGTGCTGAATTTTTGAACACGGTCAGTTTTTCGGAGCCGGGGCCAGCTCTGCACAACTCCATACGGCTCCGGCGATCGAAGTGCGACCTGCCCCGCAAGGCCGTACGGCTCAAGCGACCACGTTAGGACGCGCTTCCCGCATGCAGTCGCATGCTCGTGGGACAGGCCCTTTAGGTCGCGCTTGCCGCATGGAGTCGCATGCTAGTGGGACAGGCCCTTAAGGGAGGGTCTCACAGAACTCCTGTCGAAGAGTGAGAACTTCTTCAAAGTAGGCGTACCTTGAGGATATTTCGCAGTAGAGTAGTCAAAATGTAAAAAGAAGGGAGTGCAGGTGCTGGTTTAGTTTATTGTTACGTGTTCCAAGGTACAGTGAAAAGCTTTTGTTGTGTGCATACCAGTCAGCAGAAAGAAAATACATGATTACAATTGAGCCATCCACTGTGTACAGATACAGGATAAAAGGAATAACGTGAATAACCTTTAGTGCAAGGTAAAGACCAGGTAAGTCCAATGGTCTCCAATGAGGTAGATAGTACTTAGGACTGCTCTCTAGTTGTTGGAGGGATGGTTCAGTTGTCAGATAACAGTAAAAAAAGTACACAAAATGTTGACGTAACTCAGCGGTTCAGGCAGCATCCATGGAGCAGAGCTGTGCTATAGTTGTTTACAGAGGTGGATTCTCTCAATGCTCAGTTAACATCAAGAGTCAACTAGTGAGCGATACAACAGAGGGGTGTTTCCAGATTCAATTCAGAGCACCTAACATCGCTACGTTGGAATTGGTTAAAATGATAGCAAGCTCCTGCCTTCTCCACATAATCTCGGACATCTATCTCTGCCTTAAATACATCCAGACTTGGCCTCCAGATTCCACAGATTCACCACCCTTTTACGAAATAAATTCCTCCTCATCTCCTTCCTAAAGGAACGTCTTTTAATTCTGAGGCTATGGCCTCTGGTCCTAAACTCTCCCACTAGTGGAAACATCCTCTCCACATGCACTCTATCGAGGCCTTTCACTGTGTCTCTGACGCTGCGAGGCAGTGACTCTACCAGATTTGCTACTGCGCCGCCCTGTTGCTTCTTGGACATATGTGATATTCAATCTATATAAAGCACAATTTCACAGACTGCACAGAGAGAAGCACAGAAGCTCTTCTGGTGAATTTAGTTAAGGTATAAATATTGACAAGTCCTCCAGTAGAGCATAGTTTCCCTTCCAGCACTGTTATGACATCTTTCATGCCTGCAGTTGAAGCAACGGGCCAACAACCCAGAATGTAACTTTGTTTGTCTTTCCAGAGTTGCAGCTTAGTTCTGTTTATATCCTTTACGCCAATCTGAATCAGCCAAAACTTAGCTCAATGTTTCACCCATGCTTTGCACAACTTGCAGCACTCGGCAAGGCATTTCCTGCTAACAGTCACCCTTGCAACCCTGATATGATCAATGCACCGTTGTTGCTCTGAAGCACATCATTCCCTGTGCAATGGGTCAAAAGGATTTAGAAGAATTTGGATTGCTTACCTACAGTGTTGGGCCACACCTTCGTGCATTGAAATGATTCTCCTTCCATTAATATGTCCCTCCATTAATCTCTCTCCATATATGGAGAGGATGTTTCCACTAGTGAGAGAGTCTTGGATTAGAGGTCATAGCTTCAAAATTAAAGGACATTCTTTTAGGAAGGAGATGAGGAGGAATTTATTTTGTCAGGGGGTGGTGAATCTGTGGAGGCCAAGTCTGGATATATTTAAGGCAGAGATAGATAGATTCTTGAGTCAGACAGATGTCAAGAGTTATGGGGAGAAGGCAGGAGAATGGGGTTAGGAGGGAGAGATAGATCAGCCATGATTGAATGGCGGATTAGACTTGAATGGGCTAATCCTCCTCCTATCAATTACCCTCCTAGATCTCCATTCCACTCGAATCTCCCCACCCCACATTGGGTGCAAGTCATGAATCCCCTCTCCTCCTCACCCCATATAGATTATCATTCTTGAACCTCCACCCCCACCCCCACATTCCTTGGCCTCCCAATCCACGATTCCCCAATGCACACTAGATTCTTCCTCCCATCTCCCAACATCACGCACCCCAGATCCCCAAGAGCACTCTGCTGATCTGTTTCCCTGAGTCCCCGGCCTCATAGCACCGTGTTTATCTGAATTAAATCTGCAGCTGAAGAGGTGCCAGGGGAGATTTACTAGCAAGAGGAAGATTTAAACTAATGCGCTAGAGACACCAGATGGTAGCTGGAAGAAGAATAGAAACAAGATCGGGTAGATTGGCATTGATAGGGTAGACAGTCAGAACCTTTTCCCCCAGGGTGGAGGGCATAGTCAGCATCGAACCCGGTCTCCAGTGCTGTAAGGCAGCAACTCTACCGCTGCGCCACCATGCCACCCTTGGCGAGGAAGCTGGGAGCAAAAAAGGTAGAGGTAGCTCAGCCTTAGGCGATAATCTTCCAAAGTTTCTTGGATAAAGGGCAGGCTAAAAGGATTGAATGTTTGCAAATACACCTTCTTGCAAAAGAAGAGGGAGACAGATAAACGTTGTGAGATGGTTCAATGCAATTGTAGAAGCTTTTTAGAAACAATAGAATCAAATAGACAGCCAGGTGTTCAGAATAGACTTGTAGGGGAAAGCTGTCACTAGCAGTCTATAAGGAAAAACTGTGATTGAATAAAGCGACTGAGCAATTAGAATAACAGAGAAGTTGAATGAGGACACAGTGGTTGATTGCGGACCAGACTGCTGTAGATTAGAACTAGTGCTCAGTACTGCTACCCACATCGGACATGCGCTCGACATCCTGGGCCACATCTGGAGAGTCTACCTCGTACAGCAGTGAGTGCGAGACCCTCTGTTCCAAACACACCTGAACAGGTTTTGACAGGACAAAATCAGGGAATTTCTATCAGGGTTTTTGAATATCCTCAACATTCAAGGCAACTAAAAACAAAAAACCTTTAAATTAATTAAAATATGTTACACAAAAGCCAACTCATTCAAATAAAATGGACATTGCCTTTTTCTTCCTACTCAATGAGATTTTGTGTCCCACACCAGATTTGAATGGGCACAGGATCTGAGGGGCGATTCCTCAGTAATGCTGGGAATTGCCACAGGACTGGGCCCCAACCACCAGGTTTCACGAGGACTCCAGCAGTGAAGGGAACTGAGATTTAACCTCCCAAGTCCATTGACGATTCCTGGATTCACAGCCCAAATGTGCTATATTCAGGACATATTCCAATTTGAAAGTCAGAAAACCAGAGGTTCTGAACAGGCAGATTTGAACTTGTTGAACTTCTTGCTCCAAAGGTTGGTCATCAACATGGTGCTTTTTCTGGTTTAAACTGCGGGAAAGGTTGAACGCCATGGGAAGGTGTGTGGGGATGAAATTTACATTTTTGCAGTCTCTCTGAAATAGTCATTTTTCATTTTCATTTTTTCAAATATGAACAGCAAGGTTTTTAGAGAGAACATTTTTATCAACGGATAAAGGAGGGAATTTATGCTTGGAGTCAGGGGATGTAGGCAAGTTACTGAATGGCCTCTGTATTCACTAAGAAGGACATGGAGGACAGGAAGATCAGCGTGAGGAATACTATTCTACAAAAGCAGTTTGAAATGTAGAAAGAGGTGGTGTTGGGTCTCTTGAAAAGCATGAGGGTGGTTAATACCCAGGGCCTGATGAAATCTATCCCAGGTTATTGAGAGAGGCAAGAGGGGAGATTGCAGTGGCCTTGATGAAGAACTTTGTATCCGCAGGCGAAGATCTAGAGGACTGGACAATAGCCAATATTCTACCTTTGATAAAGAAGGGAAGTAGCGATAATCCAGTAAATTATAAGACGGTGAACTTCAAGTTAGAGATAAGGAAGCTATTAGAGAGGATTCTTTGGGATAGGACTTACATTTGGAAGAGAATTGAATAATTTGGGATAGTCTGCATGGCTTTGCCCACAGCAGGTCTTACTACCTTGATTAAGTTTTTGAGGTGGTGAAGGCGGCAAATGATGAGCGTTAAGGCATTGGATATTGTCCTCACAGATTTAAGAAAGGCATTTGATAAAGACCTTGGGGTAGGTGGATACAGAAGATTAAAATTCATGGGATCCATGGTGACTTGGTAGTTTGGATTCAGAACTGGCTTACCCATAGAAGACAGAGTAGTGGTGGAAAGGCATTATTCTTGTTGGGGATGTGTGACCAGTGCAGTTCTGTAGGCATCTGTGCTTTTTGTAATATATAAATGACTTAAGAGGTAAATGTAGATGGATTAGTTAGTAAGTTTACAGACAACACCAAGATTGGTGGAGTTCTGGATAGTAAGAAAGACTGGATGTAGATAAGTTGCAGCTATGGTGGAGAAATGGCGAATTGAGTTTAATTTGTGCAAGTGTGAAGTACTGCACTTTGGGAGATCAAATATAAGAGGAAAGTGTACAGTTAATGACAAGAACCCTAACAACATTGACGTATAGAAGGACCTTGGACTCCATGTCCAAAGTTCCCTGAAAGTGGCAACACAAGTAAATAGAGTGGTGAAGGAGGTGTATGGTATGCTTGCCTTCATTGATCGAGACATTGAGTATAAGAGTCAGGGAATCACGTCGCAGCTTTATTAAAATTAGTTTAGGCTGCATTTGGAGTATTGCATGCAATTTTGGTCACCCCACTACAGGAAAGATTTGGAGGCTCTGGAAGTGGTGCAGAGGCGGTTTACCAGAAACATGCCTGGATTAGAGAGTACTAGCTATAAGATGTAGGACAAACTTCAATTGTTTTCTCTGGAGTGTCGGAGGTTGAGAGGAGATCTGAAAGAAGTATATAAAATTATGGGGGATATAGATAGGGCAGACAGACATAATCTCCCCCCCCCCCTCCCCCCCCCCCCCCTCAAAAGGTGGAAATGTCAAAGACTTAGCTTTTAGGTTAGAGGGAAAAGTTTGAAGGAGATGTGCAGGGCAAGAGTTTTACCACAGTGAGTGGTGCTTGCCTGAAATGCACTGCACTTCTGGGATGGAAGTAGAAGTGGCATTTAAGAGGCTAATGGATAGACACATAGATTTGCAAGGAATCGAGGCATATGGATCACACGTAAGCAGAGGAAATTAACTTGGCATCATGTAAGGCACAGACATCGCGGTCAAAGTGCCTGTTCCTCCTATTCTATATTCTATGAGGTCCATTCAGATTGCTCTATCATTCAAATAGATTAGGTCAATGTGACCTTCCCTTTGTAAACCTCCTTAATCGACTCATCTTTGTCAGTAGCTTTGTGCACAGGTTCCAGTTACTAAACACAGCACACTTCGTTTCTATTATTTTCTCCTCTTAATGAGTGATGTTTGCAGTTTGGTATTCCAAAAATAACAATTCCTGAATCTTGAGTGTTCTGGAAAATCATGGCCAATGGTTTGCAATTTCCTCAACTATCTATTTTAATGCTCTTGGATGAAAACCATCACATCCAGGAGATTTGTCTGTCACAAGTACTTACTTAACAAGTGTGCCGCCCCTCTTTTGGCTGTTATTATCTCGCCTGCATCTGTTTTTTTTTAAATAGGCATTCATTCACCTCCACAATCTTTTCTGGTGTTATTGCCTAAAAAAGCAGCACTGTGGTGCCATACAGCGCCAGAGACCCGGGTTGCATCCCAACTACGGGTGCTGGCTGTACGGAGTTTGTACGTTCTCCCCGTGGGTTTTCTCCGAGATCTTCAGTTTCCTCCCATACTCCAAAGACGTACAGGTTTGTAGGTTAATTGGCTTGGTAAATGTGTAAATTCTCCCTCGTGTGAGCAAGATAGTGTTAATGTACGGGGATCGTTGGTCGGAGCGAACTCAGTGGGCCGAAAGGCCTGTTTCCACGCTGTATCTCTAAACTAAACTGGTTTTCGTCAGTTTGGCATCTCAAGACATTGTGTGCAGTGCCCAGGCTAAATCTGGTTCCCCTCCCGTCTGGAAAATAGGCGGAAGACAAGCATGCAAGAATTTGTGTGTTATCCATCCAGCATGGAATGCTAAAACACTACTTGTCTGGTTCCCAAACCCACCTACCTAAATTCAAACCAGCTGGCACCACTTTGCTGGGCAGCAACCAAGGAATAGCTTCACTCTTACAGTCTCATGCTCCATATTAGCCCAACGACAGATATACCCACATGGAGCAGAGAGATATTTAGGGCAGAGGCAGGGAGCTACCAGATTTTCACAGAGGGACAATGAAGTGCTTATTCTAATGGAAATACAATCCAGGACCACTACAAACACCGTTACTTCATGCATGTTTGCCCATATCCACCACACACATCAAATCAGTCTGAAGGGTCACGACCCAAAACATCACCCATCCTTTGTCTCCAGAATTGCTGCCTGACCTGCTGAGTTACTCCGGCACTTTGTGTCTATCTTTGGTATAAACCAGCATCTGCAGTTCCTTGTTTCTACACATATCAAACCTCCAAATGTAGCTCGTTGAAACAATGAGAAACAAAAAGGAAGATAGTTTGGGATGGGATGGGGTCATTTAGAGTACTGAGCCCCTGGGCAATACTGAGGCTGGAGGAGAGGAGGTTTACGAGAATAATCCCAGGAATGATTGGGTTAACATATGATGGGCGTTAGATGGCACTGGGCCAGTACTTGCTGGAGTTTAGAAGGATGAGGGTGGATCTCATTGAAACTTACCGAATAGTGAAAGGCCTGGATAGAGTGGATGTGGAGAAGATGTTTCCACTAGTGGGAGAGTCTAGGACCAGAGGCCATATCCTCAGAATAAAAGGAGGTACCTTTAGGAAGGAGATGAAGAGGAATTTCTTTAGGTCGGCGGTGAATCTGTGGAATGCATTGCCACGGAAGGCTGTGGAGGCCAAGTCAATGAATATTTTAGACAGAAATAGATAGATTCTTGATCAGCCATGATTGAATGGCGGAGTAGACTTGATGGATCGAATGGCCTATTTCTGCTCCTATCACGTGAGCTTCTGAGAGGGTCCTCCTCCTTATGCATGGGAGGGGCAATTGAGGCGGAGAGGCACCCGGGTATATAATCTATCAGGCATGTTCATGACCAATGTCTTGTTGTAATTAGTACGTTCCCTTCACCTTGATCCACAGTATACACATTTATTAGCACATGTGACAGTGCCCTCAACATAAAGATGACTTTAGTGCAGGTCAATGGAGCCGTGTGGAACTGCAGATGCGGGAATCTTAAGTAAAACACAAAGTGCTGAAGTAACTCAGCAGGCCAGGCAGCAGCTGCGGGCCCTTCTTCAGACTGTTGAGCAGTAGCACGTATGATGATGAACATCATTAAATGGTCACAGGAAGAACGTGCAAACACACAGACGAGGTCAGGATCGAACAACATGAGAGAGAGACGTCGGTTCGCGGGAACTGCTCCGGTACATTGAGTGGACTTTGTACTTTGTAAATGGTGCCAAAAATGGTAGCACCCGCACGTGTATATATGCAAAATGAACTTCACTGTGCAGTTGCATAGATGACAAATAAAGCATTATTGTCTATTGAGTATTGAACCCAGGTCCCTGGCGCAGTGAGGCGGAAGCTTAAATAGCAGTGATACTGTGCTGCCCTCATAAGTGAAAAGATAGACTTTCTAAAAGGACATCTCAGTCAAATTATCAATTTCCATATTGTTAAGATTTCATTCAGAAATGATTATCAATGCAAGTTACTTGAATTTAAATACACCTTGGATTTAGTGTGGCACTGACTGGTAAAGCAGCGCTCTGTTATCTAATTTCCAGACATGTATGTTTAACATGCTGACGCCTGGGCAGGATTTGAATTATTGCATTGAAGTGAACCCTTCCTTGGTGCTGCGCAGCTGGGTGGGATCAGCAAAAGCTGAGATGGATTTCCAGGTCACAGCTAAATGTTGTTGCTGCGTAGCACCATCGAACATTACTGTGTCTAATTGTTATTGTGAAAGGAACTCTGCCCTAAATACCACATGGATGAAGATATTTTTAAACCCAACCACATTTTCAAACAACATTTTTTGACCCAAAATGTTCACAATTCGTTTCGGCCACGGTTGCAATTTGACCCATTCAGTACCTTCAGTAGAGTGATCATTGCTTTAAAATAGACACACAATGCTGGAGCAACTCAACAGGTCAGACAGCATCTCTGGAGAGAAAGGATGGGTGACGTTTCGGGTCAGGACCCTTCTTCCTGATCTTTGGCACAAACCAGCATCTGCAGTTGTGTTCAAGAAGAAACTGCAGATGCTGGAAAATCGAAGGTACACAAAATGCTGGAGAACTGAAGAAGGGTTTTGGCCCGAAACATTGCCTATTTCCTTCGCTCCATAGATGCTGCTGCACCCACTGAGTTTCTCCGGCATTTTGTGTACCAGCATCTGCAGTTCTTTGTTACTACATTGGTTTAAAAAAAAAAACACTGATTTGGCCAGTAGTTTGTTATATCAAAATTAATATCTTGAAATGTGTTACGTGTGGTGACTTCTCCTCAAGACTTTGTTCTACATTTAAAACATTTTTTTGAAACTCACCCTTTAACTAGAGTCACTAAGACATTTCCGTACAGCATGGAAACAGGCCCTTTGGCCCAACTGATCCAAGCCATCCAAGTTGCTAACCTGAGCTAGTCCCATATGCCTGCATTTGGTCCGAACCCCTCTAAACTTATCCTATCCATGTACCTTGTACACTGCAACTATCCATCTCTACCACTTCCTGTGGCAGCTTATTCCATGGTCCCATAACTATCCCCTCATTCTTTCCCCCCCTCACCTTGAATCTATGCCCTCTAGTTTTAGACATCTCTACCCTGGGAAGAATACTGTGACCATTCACCTTATCTATGCTCCTCATGATTTTACACACCTCTTTAAGGTGACCGCTCAGCCTCCTACACTCCAGGAAAAAAAAGCCCCAATCTATCAAGTCTTTCATAACTCAACCCCTCCAAACTCAACATCACTGTGAAACCTTTCTGCATTTTCCCCAGCATAATGACATGCTTCCTGTAGCTAGGCAACTAGAACTGCAACACAACCAAATTTTTTTAATTCTCTGTTGATTCTTATCTTATGAATATTATATGAACTTTAGAAAAATCTCCATTTGAAACAAGGCAAAAATAAAAAAAGACATTTTGATTGTGGGCTTCTTAATCTGTTAACAGAATTTCAGAGATTTCCTTTACCGAATAAACCAACTTGTCCCAATTGAACGCTCTGCCAGTGCCTGAATTAATTTGATATATTTGATTCTTTATTCTTCGAGCTTCAGAGACAAAAACTTATTTTCCTTTATTGGATTAAGTGGATAAGGGAGAACCAGTGGATGTGTCATATCTGGACTTTCAGAAGGCTTTCGACAAGGTCCCATATAAGAGATTAGTATGCAAACTTAAAGCACACGGTATTAGGGGATAGGAAGCAAAGAGTAGGAGTAAACAGGTCCTTTTCAGAATGGCAAGCAGTGACTCGTGGGGTACCGCAAGGGTCAGTGCTGGGACCCCAGCTATTTACAATATATATTAATGATTTGGACGAGGGAATTGATTGCATCATCTCCAAGTTTGCAGATGACACGAAGCTGGGGGGCAGTGTTAGCTGTAAGGAGAATGCTATGAGGTTGCAAGGTGACTTGGATAGGTTGGGTGAGTGGGCAAATGCATGGCAGATGCAGTATAATGTGGATAAATGTGAGGTTATCCACTTTGGTGGCAAGAACAGGAAAGTAGACTATTATCTGAATGGTGGCCAATTAGGAAAAGGGGAGATGCAACTAGACCTGGGTGTCATGGTACACCAGTCATTGAAAGCAGGCATGCAGGTGCAGCAGGCAGTGAAGAAAGCGAATGGTATGATAGCATTCATAGCAAAAGGATTTGAGTATAGGAGCAGGGAGGTTCTACTGCAGTTGTACAGGGCCTTGGTGAGACCACAACTGGAGTATTGCGTACAGTTTTGGTCTCCTAATCTGAGGAAAGACATTCTTGCCATAGAGGTAGTACATATAAGGTCCACCAGACTGATTCCTGGGATGGCGGGACTTTCATATGAAGAAAGACTGGATAGACTCGGCTTGTACTCACTAGAATTTAGAAGATTGAGGGGGAATCTTATAGAAACGTACAAAATTCTTACGGGGTTGGACAGGCTAGATGCAAGAAGATTGTTCCCGATGTTGGGGAAGTCCAGAACAAGGGGTCACAGTTTAAGGATAAGGGGAAAGTCTTTTATGACCGAGATGAGAATTTTTTTTTCACACAGAGAGTGGTAAATCTATGGAATTCTCTGCCACAGAAAGTAGTCGAGGCCAGTTCATTGGCTATATTTAAGAGGGAGTTAGATGTGGCCCTTGTGGCTAGAGAGATCAGGGGGTATGGAGAGAAAGCAGGTACAGGATACTGAGTTGGATGATCAGCCATGATCATATTGAATGGCGGTGCAGGCTCGAAGGGCGAATGGCCTACTCCTGCACCTATTTTCTATGTTTCTATTATAAATTAGTCCAAACTGAACATTCTACCAGAGCCTGAATTAATATGAATATATAATTGTGTGTTATTCCTCTGTGTGTTATTCAATACCCCAGACCACAACGCTAATGAATTTCAGTTTACTCATATTTTATTTAATATTTTAATATTTTCATTTTTGACATATTTGTCATGATTATAGGTGGAAATTTCACTGGGCATGTGTGAATGAAGTATGATTGCACAGCTGTTTTTCTTTAGACTTTAGAGATACAGCATGGAAACAGGCCCTCTGGTCACACCGACCAACGATCACCACCCGTACACTAACACTATGCTACACACTAGGGACAATTTACAATTTTTACCAAAGCTAATTAACCTACACACCTGTACATCTTTGGAGTGTGGGAGGAAACCAGGGAACCCGGAGGAAACACACAGTCACAGTGAGAATGTACAAATCCCGTATGGATAGCACCCGTAGTCAGGATCGAATCTGGGTCTCTGGTGTTGTAAGACAGCAACTCTACTTCTGTGCCATTATGTGGCCTCTAAATGTGAAAAAAAAAATTACACAATAAAGCGAAACTAACAGGAGGAGCATGCAACCTTGAGCTTTAATAATGCACAATACTCTGTGGTGCAAAACAATGGGCTTGTGTTAAAGACGGGAATTGTTTTGACAGGTAAATTTCTGAAAAGGCTTGTCTGCCAGAGGGAAACGTTTCTGATTGGAAAAACGATAACAGGGAAAGGAAAGTAAGTTCACAAGGAATTAAAGTAAACATGCTGGAAACACTCAGCAGGTCAAGCAGCTGCCCGACTACCGATGATTGCAGCATTTTCTGTTAGGTTCTTATGTTAGGTTTTCAGCATCTGCAGTTTTTTTCATTTCCTGATTGTCTTATATTTAGAGTAGGGAAAAGTTAAGTGATTTACAGCACAGGAGACGGTCATTCAGCTCATCTTCTTTATGCTGAAGACATCGGGTGAACTAAAGATAATATTATAGGCATGATCATTTTCATGTACTTGGAAAAAGTAAATGGATAAACAATAGATGAGATGTTACAAAAGCATTAGAATTTAATTGTTTTCGAGCAGAATTCTGAGCAACTTATTACTTTTGAAAGACAAAGGTCTGAATCTGTTCGTTGCATCAAAAGTTTAAATGTTTGAGAATATCTATGATCATGAAGAGGGAGATTGATATTAATAATAGTGTACATTGGAAATGTATTTGATTTTTATTAAATCACTGGTTAAATTGTGGAAACTAGTAAGATTTAGGTCTCATTCCTGGGAATTAGCTAATTCCATTAAAAGTAATAACAATGGTGTAAGACCAGTTTGGTCAAATAAAGAGGAGAGAGAAATTGATCCTATTCCAAAAAAATGCATCCCAAAGTGTGGTTGGACACTAGACCTCAATTCCACAAGGCAAAGAGCATTGATGAATTTGAGGGGAAGCTGGATTTGTAGCCGAGAGATGTGAAGATGAGGTATAGAAGATTCTGATGGCATTAGATGAAAACGTGTGGCCATAATCACTTATTGAAGCATGACCCAAGAGCAGGGGACAGGGGTCATCAGCCTTGTTGAAGTGCGTGGTCCCAAAGTTCTTGGGTTTGTGTTGTCATCGGTAGTGGAGCTCACAGGTTTTATTCCAAATCCTACCGCCTGTCTTCTAATGCAGCTAGGATTGGGTGAAGTGTAAAGGGCCTGTCCCACTACTGAGTCCCGCTGAGTTACTCCAGCATTTTGTGTCCATCTCCAATCGTCTTGGCCCCGCTCTGGGAGTAGGAGTGGGGGCGGATCCGGATCTGGTTCCGCAACGGCCGTGAGCCCCAGGCCAAGTTTGGCGATCGTTTGCCCGCTTCTGCTGCTGTTGGAGGTGAGACGTTGCGCTACGCCAGGGTCTTGGGCCTGTCCCACTTTGGCCGTCAGTTACGGGACAGGCCGGTGGCGCGCGAAGATTTCATGCAGGACGAAGTCCACACTCCTCCACACCACTCCATGCGCCCGTCCCACGCTACCCACACGCTCTCAGGTCGCGTAAATGGCGCGCGAATGACGGCCAAGTGGGACAGGCCCTTAAGGGGAATAGCAGGGGCTGAAAACAAGCTGAGGGGAAAATTTCAGCAGCTGCGCCCTCATTGGAATTTTGGCCGTTGCTTTGAGGAGATAGAATTGTATGAGTGATGTACGTTGACTCCACCTGTAGCCCACCCATGCCTGCCACCCCATTCCTATCCACCCCAATTTCAACTCCTCACAGTCCAGGCTCATACACCAAGATACAGGATTGGATGAGGAGCCTTCTAGCATCTGCAAAATCGTGTTTGGACGTGAAACAGCCCGTAAAGTACAAAATAACAATAAAATCTTTGCACGCAATTTAAAACACTGGAGCACAGTTAATAAAGATACATAACAGTTACATTCTGATACACAATTAAACATGTTAAGACTTCTCTAATCTACTTGGGTTTGCCAATTGCTGCAGTATCATTGCAGTCAATAGGACCAAATGTTCAAAGTGCAAGACAATGTCCAGCCTGTACTATAATGGACATTTGTCGTACTTGACTGAGGACGAACTTCTACCCCAGCAACAGAGATGAGGTCAGCAGAAGATTATAATGTTACTCTGGTAAACAAACCGTGGAAACAAACTGGCCCACTGTTCACATTCAATAAAATAATCTCAAAGCCTTATGTTCGGATGTTTATTAATTTCAGCAATCTTTATTCTCCCTAAAATGATTCATTGGAATTTAGTGGGTGGCACAGTGTCGCAGCTGGTAGACTTACTGCCTCACACCGGTTTCGATCCTGAACTCGGTACTGGCCATGCGGAGTTTGCATGTTCTCCCTGTACTCACATGGGTTTTCTTCAGGTGCTCTGGTTTCCTCCCACGTCCCAAAGACGTGTGGATTTGTAGGTTAATTGGCCCTCTGTAAATTGTCCCTAGTGTGAAGGGGAGTGGATACGACAGGTAAGGACAGTGCAAGTTAATGTACTGAAGATATGATCTCCACTCACATTTATCCGTATTGTAGTGGCAGGGTCATATCTTGATGCAGGTCAATCGCTGCAAAAACTCTTCAGTTTGTTTACGTTAGACATAGCCACCTTCAGCTGTTTTGTTAAAAATCTTCCTTCATCATAAGATTAGAAGTGTTTTGTTTTGATGATTATGCCACAAAGTTCAATCCCATTTACAACTCCCCAGAAAACATTGCAGTCCACACCTGTAGATAGTAAGGTCAAGACAACACTTGAGCCTCTTGCAATAAGGCCTCGCCACTCAAAATGACGATGGCTTTTGACCGTCTCTATTGCAACCCAACTGATGATGAACTTGACCACCACGCCCTAGCCTGCCCACCACACTCTAGCCTGTCAACTATGCTCTAGCCTGCCCACCACGCCCTAGCCTATCCACTGTACTCTAGCCTGACCACTATCCCCCAGCC
This sequence comes from Amblyraja radiata, assembly GCF_010909765.2. NCBI lineage: Eukaryota > Metazoa > Chordata > Chondrichthyes > Rajiformes > Rajidae > Amblyraja > Amblyraja radiata. The sequence goes on along the minus strand of NC_045981.1, from coordinate 16,802,929 downwards.
TGACTAACCTGCCCCAGTCTCCTGCTGGCTGCTTACCTTGTCACCTAACGCAGGCCTCAATGAACCTTCAACCACCAGCGCTCATACGTTCATTAGACATTGGAGCAGAATTAGGCCATTCAGCCCATCGAGTCCGCTCTGCCATTCGATCATGGTTGACCACTCTTTCTCGTCCACCCCATTTTCGATACCAAACGGCACGTGCTCAGTCATGCCTGTGCCCTTTGGTTGCTGCTGAAGTATGCATCGAGAGGACCAGAGGCAATGTACTAAGCAGCTGCACTGCACTGCTAGGCACTTGATACCATCTTGAACATGGATGGTTAGTGTGGACTCAATGGGCCGAAGGACCTGTTTTCATGCTGCATCTTTCAATCAATGAATGAAACTGAGCACGGGAGCAGGTCCTTCAGCCCACAATATCTGTACAGCACAGGATGCTGAGCTAAACTAATCTCATCTGTCTGCCTCCTCGTCTATTAGTTTTATTGGTTTGAACGTCGATGACCCTGTTCATCGACGTCCCAATGTTTGCAAGTCCAGAGATGAAAGACTTCAGAGAATGTCACATCTACTCTGTCCATTCCTCAACTCTTGTCAAATAGTACAGCTGGGTAGCACATCACTTAGAACTGTGATATTCTCCTGAAATCAATATCCTGAAATTCCTCTTTTTTAATCTCCATTGTTCCTGATCACTTGGTATACAGGAATATTTAAAAAACACATTATAAAAACAGAAAATATTGTGATCAGGCATCAACGTTGGACTAAGAAACAGAGATAACGGTTTCAGATGACGTGATTCTGATGAAAGCTCAGTGTCAGGAAAGACTAACTGTGTTTCCCTCCTTGATCCTGAACATTTACATTATCAATGTTTATTTACTTCAGTGTTTAAGCTTTAGCATTAAGAACCCATTCCTGGCTCTGCTTGCATCAGTAATCTGTTAATACATCATCTTTGTAATCCCATGTGACAATTTGTGCCTACAGCTCTACAAATTCATTAGTTACACTACAAACATTGACGTGTATGGAGTTTAATGCATTCAGTCCACTTAGTATCTCCCTTGACTGATTTACCACACATTGGAAAAACTTGACACAAACTCTCGCTAAATCACACAGCAGAGTACACAGCTGTATTTTAAAAAGAGGGGGGAAAAAATCATATTTTGACCATTTTAATGAAATGAAATTGTGTAAGTCTCTGGCAGTATTAATTACAGCTGTGAGAAACACATTTCCATCCATGCCAGCAAAATAGCAAGGAATCAAACATCTGGCAGAACTTCTGAAGAAGGTGATGAACCATTTCACTCCTCAAAAATTTGCATTTCCAAAGATGAGGATATATAGGGTAAGACAGCTACCTATGGCCTCCACAGAGCCATTAAAGGTGCCAAGAGGAAATTCTGGATCAAGTTTGAATCTCGAGGCAATGACAGGGACACCTGTAGACCGTGGCAAGGCTTGCCGCTATAACGGGCTACAAAGCAAAGTTGGGCAGTTTCCATGGCAACAATGGGTTCCTGTCCATTAACTGAATGCATTCTACGCCCTCTTTGAATAAAAGGTCAGTGGAGGAAGTCACCCGCCCAGCTAGTCTCGAGTGTGCTGTACCAACGGTTACTGTGGCAGACATATGATAGGCCTTCATGAGAGCTAATCTGCGGAAAACAATTGGCCTGGATGAAGTCCTCTAGCTGTCAAAAGAACCTGTGCAGACCAGTTGGCAGTGGTATTCACAGACATCTTTAACCTCTCACTACTCCATTCTGAAGTCCTCACCTGCTTCAAAAAGACCATTATCATCCCGGTGCCAAGGAAACATAAGATAGCATGCCTGACTGACTAGTGGCTCTGACATCCACCATCATGAAGTGCTTTGACAAACTGGTTAATGGCGTACATTAAGTCTAGCCTCCCAATCCGCCTCGATTAACTACAGTTTTTCCGATTGTCGCAACAGATCTACAGCAGATGCCATCTCACTGGCCCTCAACTCATCTCTGGAACACCAAGACAATAAATGACAATAGGCCTAGTGAGTATTCTATTTATCGTCTATAGCGCCACCTTCAATAACATAATCCCATCCAAACTCATCTCCAGACTATTGGATTTAGGAATCAGACCCCTCTCTGCCACTGGATCCTCAACTTTCTGACCCACAGACCACAATCATTGAGGAGAGATGGCAACACCTCTTCTACAATAATTCTACAATAAAGCTTTGCACTCTTTCCACAGCCCTTCACACACATTTCCCTTTAACACTGCGGGTCTCTGCTCAGAGCTCAATATCAGCCAAATTATAAGGTTACAGATTAACGTTCTGATTTCGCAGACATAAAGAACTACAGATGCTGGTTTACAAACAAAAAACACGAAGTGCTGGAGTAAACTCAACGGGTCAGGAAGCATCACTGGAGGTCATAGATAGGTGACGTTTCCATTCGCGACCCTTCATCAGACTCATGTTTCGGGCCAGGGGATATGAAGAAGAGAACCAACCTGAAAATGTGTCAATCCATGTCCTCCAGAGATGCTGCCTGATTAATCTCCATCCCCATACCTTATAGATGTGGGATGAATCTGGAGCACCCGGAGAAAACCCACGCAGACACAGGGAGAACGTGCAAACTCCACACGGAGGGCAGGGTGTGAGGCAGCAGCCCTACCAGCTCCGCCACTGTGCCGCTAATAGCAGAGAAGCCAAACAAGTCCTGTGGCAAATTAAGCAACTGACCTGAAATGTTAAGAGTGAAAGAAAAGTCAAAGGAAATAAGAAGGCTTGGAAAGTGGGGGGTACTAAAATGAATTGACTGCATAACTGTTACTGTACATCACAAAGTAAATTAAGTGAAGTGCTTTAGAACATTTCTGGAGACCTAAGAAGGCAATGTATGAATACAAGCTACTCCTTAACCTAGTGAGAATGCAGGAAAGAAAAAGTACATGGGCTGGAATAGATGGAGCTCAAGAATTCTGGCAGATGTTTCATACTGATGGGAATACAAAATGCAAGTACATGCATCACTGTATAAATTAAGATGCCGCAGATTATGGTGTCTCTTGTTACTTGGCATTGAAATAGACACTTAGTGTTCCCTATAAGGATGCTGAGCAATTCTGACTCAATCTCCTAAAAATGGACAAAGTATTCAACTGTAATCAAGTCTGTTTCTCCCCGTAAATTGCTTACAATGAACCCGTGTCCATTTTGCTTTGAATGTATATGCGAGTCATATATTTAATGCTTCCTATGCAAAGGCAGCCGTGGCTGAAGGATGTAGAATCACAAAGATATGGCTACAATGTAGTGGCACTTTCCCAATCCTACTTGCATCCATAAAAATTCAACATTTTTTGTAGCTTTTAAAAACATTTTCATTGAACTTTTCAGATGCCAAACCAATGATGGCTTTAAAATCTGGTCGCTGCTATGACTAAACGTGGGCTGGCCACAGACATTGAACATGACTCAAAACGAAGTCAAGAGAACGCCTTTCAAGTCCCCTTTCTTCTCGGATGTTCAATTAAACATGAGGAAACGTGTCAGTGGGAGTCCAACAAGCAGAACAAACAGTTTGGTGGGCGAGAAATTATTCTTATGGACGGGGGGGGGTTGGGAATAAAAGACAAAGCAGTGGAGTAACTCAGAGGGTCAGGCAGGTCAGGACTGGGACTTGACTTTTTCCTACATTTATAATGGATTATTATAGGCAGCCGTCTAACAAAGCACCTGCCTCATCAGCCTTCTTCGGAAATAGTTGTGGTAATCAGGCACACAACAGATTAGTCATGGAAGTGAGATTCCATTGCAAGGCTGTGATTATACTGATATACTAAGGACATTACTGTAGTCTGAAGCTGAGCAGGACTGCCCCCACCTGGTTCTATTCCTATGTGCCCAGATATAGCCAGAAAAAAATCTCTTGAAATAGCATCTCCTGGCATGCCCTGCATGTTCCCGCTGTGCTGAAGGTCAATAACCATAAAGTTGCACTGCTTGCGGAAATTCCTGCGGAAATCCTGAGAGTGGTGACAGCCGTGCACTGCAGAACGATGAACATCAAACACTCTCAGCTGCATCTATGCACATGCGCAACAATTTAGAGTCCTAGCATGTGGGATAAAGGCCCATCGGCCCTACCAAAACCAAATTAAACTTGCCCACGCCAACCAACATGCCCCATCTACCCCCGATCCACCTGCCTGCTTTTGGCCTATATACCCCTGAAAACACATGAAAATCCACACAATCGGGGTTCAGTTCAAATTTAATCGAGGAATCCAACAGAATTTCTCAGATTTAGAATGATATTGGCAATTTATAAGGTTAAAGTTGTCGTGCAATAACTGGCGGATGTTTTACTTTGCTTCACAAATTTGGTCCCAATGTGAAACTGAGTTTCATTATAGTTTGTTCAGGCTCTATATATCTAGTGTCATTGATCAGAGATGAGAATAATGATAAAGAAATGTGACTTTTCAGCCTCATTTCCATGCTAACCAAAATTAGAAAAATATTTTTTCCTTGTGGATTTAAAATGTACATCCAAGTACCTTTACTGCAAAGAGGATTTCTGCTTCTGTCACAGAGTCATAGAATCGTACAGCATGGAAACAGGTCCTTCAGCCCAACTTGCCTATGTCATTCCCCTGTTATTCCTCCAGACTGTGGGTGGGAGAAAAAAGGTTCTTCACTACTCCATAGTAACCCTCTATTAATTACTTTAAATCTATGCTCTGGTGGTCCTAATGTGAAACTAAATTTCAGAAGCATGATAGGACGTTCGGGTCCCATGCATCTAATGTGATGGACCAGAGATTAAAGTTATGATTCAGAAATGAAGCTTTTCAGCCTCATCTATGACCCTCAGCACAGAGCCTTGGGGCATCTCCTGTGTCTTATCCATTTGCTATGTGTTGCAATATCAATGGGAAACACATACATGGAAGCTACTGACATATGTCAGGAGGAGGAGGAGCCATCTTGGTGAACGGCTGCTAGCCAGCAGCCGTCCGTTTTAAATCCGTTTTTTTAATAGTTTTTAGTGAGTCCTGTTTTTTGTTTGTAGGGGATATGGTCTTTTTAATGTGGGGGGTAGGTGTAAACTTTATTTCTAGGTCCCTACCTGGTCGGTGTGGCAGCCTTTTCTCCGGGCTGCCCGTCGACCCGTCCTCGTGGCCTACCTGCGGGCTTGGAGCGCCGTTCCCTGGCGGGGACCGCCCAGCACCTCGGCCTCGGCGGCGGCACAGCATTGGAGCACTGGAGCGGAGCGGGCGACGCCTTGCCTGGGTCGCCGCGCTGGAGCGACGCGCTGGAGCTCTGGCGAGCTGGACCGCCGAGAGCAACATCTCCGGGCTGCGGGTCTGCGGAGCGGAGAGGCGGCGCCGACATTTTCATCGGGAGCCTGGGTGCTCCAAACCGGCGCGGCCTTGTCGGCTTCAGCAGCTGCGGGATCCAACTAGGAAGCGGCCGTTCCAGGCGGCCCAGCCGCCGAAAGGACTCTCCCGACGCCGGGGCAAGACCACCCTGTGAGAACGGCCAGGGATATCGGGCCTCCGTAGAGGCAATTGCAGTGGCCTGAATAGGCCTGACTTTGGGGTGAACATGGGGTGGGGACTGGACATTGTGCCTTCCTCCACAGTGCTATCCACTGTGGGGGGATGATTTTTTTGTCTAATTGTAGTCCTGTAGGTCTGTGTCCAAAATGGCTGCCGTGAAGAGAGAGTGGACGCTGGCGCGCTTTGGCTGCCGCTGCTCCCTCTTCACACTGTGTTTTTGATTTTCTGTTTTTGGATTGAATTCTGTTTTTAATTTGTGTCTCTGTGATGTCTTTATTACTTGTTATATTCCGATTATATGTTCCGATTACTATGTAAGGTGTTCTTGAGATGTCTGAAAGGCGCCCATTAAATAAAATTTATTATTATTATTATTATATGTTGATGAACTTGGCTCTTCCACTGCTCCTCTACGCTGCCAGTGCTGCCAAACCATTTGTTTTGTACGGGCCACAACTTCCACAACTGACCATCATTCTTCCAATTCCAGACCAATCATTTCATTACCCCCTGATCCCCTCCCCATCATTATTGCATGTATAACTTGTCTACACACTCTGGTGTCTTACTCAAGGAGAGCTTCCAACCTCCGTGGTTTCACCAATACAAAGGATTCTCCAACTGCGTCCCTCAGTTAACCTGAAACTTCCATCCAAATGTGACTTTTCCAATGGATTATTTAATCCAAACCTGTCTATTCCAATTCCTCGCAATTTAACTACATACCGTGCCCTCCATAGTGTTTGGGACAAAGACCCATCATTTATTCATTTGCCTCTATTCTCCACAATTTGAGATATGTAATAGAAGGAAAAAAATCACAATGTGGTTAAAGTGCACATTGTCAGATTTTATTAAAGACCATTTTTATACATTTTGGTGGTTGGATACTTTACCACGGCGGCCGCGGGTGGTGGGGGAGGCCCAGGCCCCGTCTCTCTCTCCCTCATCACTCACCCCTCTTCTCTGCCCACCCTCTGCGGCAATGGTGGTCCCGTCTACCCGACACCCGAGTCCGTCTCCTCCGCCGCCGCCATTGTGGTAACTCCCTCCTCCCCACCCCCAAGGCAGCGTGCAGGCAGGCAGGGACAGGTCGAGCGGCAGCAGCGGGCGGTCGGACAGGGACGGGCCGAGCGGTGGCTGAGCTAGAGTGGGCAGAGGTAGGGAGAGTCGGGTTGCAGGGTGGCCGAGCAGTTTGCGCGGAGTTTGACTGACGCACACGTGCACGCAGCAAACTGGTCCAATCGTCAAGTCAACAGGATCTAAACCACAGCCAACAATGAATGTTTTGTGGAAACTGCAGATGCTGCTTTTTATGGATGGAGGGAGGGAGTAATTGAGGGTAGGGGAAAGGAGGGAGGGGAAGGTGAGGGAGGGATTGGGGGAGGGGAGACGGAGAGGGGAAAATCCTGGGGAGGTGAGGAGGGAGTGGGGGAATTGAGGGAGAGGAAGGGGTAGGGAGGGAGAGGGGAAAATGGGGGAGATGAGGAGAGTGGGGGAATGGAGAAGATGGGGGGGGAGATAGAGGGAGGGGAGGGCAGTGGGGGAGGTCAGGAGGGATAGCGGGGGGGATAGGGGGAGGTGAGGAGTGGGGATAGAGGGATGGAGGGGGGTAGGGAGGGGAGAGGAGGTATGGAGGGAGGGAGGGACTGAGGGTAGGGGAAAGGAGAGCGAGGGAGAGATTGTGGGATGGGAGGAGGAGAGGGGAAAGAAGAGGGAGGGTGAAGAGGAGGGGGAGGGAATGCTGGAGATGAGGGGAAATGAGCTGTGCCTGCGCAGTTGGGGGCTATGCGTGAGTGATGCAATATTGCGTTGGGGGGACGGGTTGCATTGGGGGAAGGGGTGAGTGGTGGAATATTGCATTGGGGAATGGATTGCATTGGGGAACCAGGCCTCCTGTGTGACAAGGACCCAACGGGTCCCTCTGTCTAGTTCTTCATAACTGGCTGCAAGTCCAGGATCCGCTTTAATCGTTTCTTTATTATCACATGTACCAATGTATACAGTTCAGCAAAACTATCACCATACATAACCACAATCCCTTGGTTAGTACACGATGTACAGAACAACCACGGAGTCTATATGCAAGAGACATCATCTCTCCACAGTGTTGCCTCTCCTCCATCCTCCCAAAAATATTGACGTTCCTCCACTCTGGTGACAGTATGACGCCAAAAAGGATTTGACTCATTCTTCACTGCATTTGTTATTCGAGATATTTTTTTACAGCAACGAGAAAATGTAGCATTTAAAGCAATCCGGGCTGTTGGGTAAACAGGGATATGGAAACATTTGAAAAAAATTGAAGTGTCATGAATAAGTTTTATCATTCGGTAGCCTGTTCCAAGACATAAAACCCACTGGTGTTGAGTAATTTAGCTATTTTTAAACTAGAGATACCAGAGACTGCAGATGTGGGAATCTGGAGCAAAACAGACAAACAGCTGGAGGAATTCAGTGGGTGAAGATGCATCTGTGAAGGTGTGGTCGAGGTTTGAGTCGAAACCCTGTACCCCTTTGCCTTCACAGATGCTGCCTGACCCTCTAAGGTTATTCTAGAAGTTCTTATGCTTATTTTTTAAACCAGTAAGTTTAGTTTAAATTAGATTATTGTTGTCACGTGGACTAAGGTACAGTGAAAAGCTTTTGTTACTGTGCTATCCTGTCAAGTTAAGTAAATCACAATAATATATGTTGTTTCTTTTATTTGACTTTGCGTTTGTGAACTGCTTTCCTTAATGCATCCGATTAAAGATTTGTGAAAAGAAACACGTTATTTCTCAGTTCATTGAAAAGGTTCGGAATGATTATTTCCAGTGAAAATCAAAAACACAAGGTGGGGTAATTTTTGACTCCATGTGCATTCACTGCCAACCTTGTCCCTTTGGCCCAGCTGAATTGCAGACATGGATACAACATGGATACAAACTCGGGAATACATTTAGACAGTTGTGACTGAATCTGTCAATAAAATGGGTAATTATCAAAGAGCAGCTAAGAAGTAATTCAAAGCACACAAGAACAGACAAATGAAGACCGTTTGAAGCAAGAGTCGGGGATGATTCAGAGCATTGCAATGCCTTCTCGCAGTGACGGAGTGGTCAACACCATGGAATAAATGTGTAGGAAGGAACTGCAGATGCCGTTTTAAACCATAGATAAGACACACATAGCTGGAGTAACTCAACGGGACAGGCAGCATCTCTGGAGAATATGGATAGGTGATATTTCGGGTCAGGACCCTTGTTCAGTGATTGTGGGAGGTGGGGGGGGGGGTCAAGCGGGGCTGGAATTTTCCAATTTTAGATAACTACATAATCCTCTCTAAACCCCCCACATTCCCCATAAGTGCATAGATATACCAAGAGTGCTCTGCCTCTGTATGGACAATGTATGCCAACAAGGTAAAACCCATTCATGCGGCCTGCTGCGCAGTTGCCTAGATACAAGTCGAAATACATCGTTCAAAGACTGGTCTCTAAAAGCAGCTTGCTTTTGTTGTTGGTCCAGAAAGTAAAGTTTCAGGAAGTGCATGGTTAATTAAAACATTTTCTCCAGTGTATAGAAAAGCTGTGAGTGCTGTGTATTTGCAGTATTGTCCTAAAGTATAATCAGTCCCTTCACTGTCACTGTGCTCCCACCTTGCTTTCTTTGATGAGTTTCGAATGCGCAGGAAAATGCTGTGGATGCAACGTTAAATTTTGAAATGTTGTTGAATTATGGTTCCAATCAAAGGACTTTTTGTTTTAATCATGGTGTTACACAACTTGCCTTTTCCCCCAATGGGACTTTATGCAAACATTCTCAATTTATAAAGATCAGTTGTTCATACCCTCAAGATCAAACCTTTAACTACTCATTACTCACCCACGTTAAAATGTTCTCTACAAACTCAAGTGTACATGGGCCATATTAGCAACAATTCAGCAAAGTATGCTACACCATAAACTACAGCATAACCACATTCATAATGAGTAAAGGGGCTTAAGTTGAATCAATGCATGATAATTCTTTGTGTACTGTCTCTGGAAAAATCTGCTTCTGTTTTACACCATATTCATTGTACTCTTTTATTTATGTAGTCATGTATAGTATGATTGTTGCCATAATTGGATTAGTATAATTGTGGTCATATACAGTATTTCACTGGATTGTATGCAAATTCAAGCATCTCACTGTAACTAGGTTACATGCAACAAGTTTATTATTGTCACGTGTAGAGATACAGCATACAGCTTTTGTTTGTGTGCTATCCAGTAAAAAAAAAGACTATACATGGATACAATCAAGCCATCCTTGATAGTGCTATAATCATAACTATAATGACAAGTAAACTGGACTCTTCAAACCATGGTTTTTGGTGGTAACTAGATTAACAGTTCCCTGCCTCTACTTCCATCAACCTCTGAAAGAGACTCTTGTCTCTCACCTTTGTTGTTCTAAAATCAAAAATAGTCACCACGGAGTTTAATTATTTCTATGCAGTTACGTCCTCACACCCTCTGGACCCAGTATCATTTGATGCCAAGGCTCCAAAACACATACCTGCTCTGGTCCCCAGCTTGGACATGCTGAAGCAGAATAAAATGCCCAATGAGATTAAAATTAGATATGCAGTTCTTTATTTTAAACAACCTGCATGCTATAGTTCTAAATGCTTTTTGTTATTATTCCACGAAAACAGAAATAAATCTAGCATCGTGTTCATTGTAGAAAGAAAAAACTGCAGATGCTGGTTACTATACAAGAGGAGACAAAGTGCTGGAGTAACTCAGCAGGTCAGGCACCATCTCTGAAGAACATGGATACGTGAGGTTTCGGGGTGAGACCCTTCTTCAGACTGTTCTGCAGAGATGGTGCCTCACGTGCTAAGTTACTCCAGCACTCTGTGTCCTTTTCTGCCATATACCACAAAAATTACGACTTATGTGGAAACATTTTCAAAAACATAGATTTAACAGTGTATGTTCTTTTTGTAATGTTAAGTAATGGAATAAAAGAGCTGAGACTCACTGCATCTGTAGATTTCTTCTAATCCGTCCACTGAAGCCAGAGAGAAAAGTTTATAACCAGAGCTTGTACCGACTGCCAAAGACCTAGAGAGCAAAAGCAAGAAACCTTATCACATACAACCTGATACACTTTCATTCTATATTAATTTAATTATGAGAAGTGCTGACTTTTCCACTATTGCCTCTGTTGAAGATCAATAGTTCCCAACATGCTAACAATGCAGCTGGAGATAGAAATTGCCTTTCTTACTCCCAAACTGCATTTTGGATATTGATCCAGAACCTTTAATCCTCAATATCATGAGGTACAGGTATCTCAAACTTAGATCATGAGTTGCTGCTTATTTATTGGTCATCAAATGCAAAACCTTTATGCAGTTTCCGAATCATCTTGCTTCATTCCGGATATTTGACCAAGTACCGACCAGCAAAAGTCACACTTGCACACTTTCCGCTGTTTCTGTGTTAGATGCACAATTAGATATGGAGTTTCCCCCCTCTCTTGGAGCATTGGGAGGAAAATGGTCCTAGGAATGATGACTGCTGGACACTCCTGAGGCAATTCGATCCTCCCACCTGAGACTAGGAACCATCCAAGTTAAGTCCTTTATCCCAGAAACACCCTATCCATGGTGACTGCTGGACAATCTAATCGATCTCCCTCTTGACCCTCTAGTCAAACCAGTTGGAGGCTCTGCCATATCTCAAGTGATCAGGTAAGTGGCCAGTATTGAAAACACAGGGGATGGCAGATGGTGGAATCTTGAGTAGAAAACAAACTGCTGGAGGAAATCATTGGGTCAGGCACCATCTGTGATGGGAAATAGACACATGACATTTTGGGTCGGAAACAGTGTAAGATATTGCCATTTCACCACCTGCAGTCCCCTGTGTTTTCAACCCTGGCCACTCACCTGATCACTTGATAAGTAAGGGTGTCAAGGGTTTTGGGGAGAAGACAAGAGAATGGGGTTGAGAGGGAAAGATTGATCAGCTACGATTGTACGACAGAGTAGACTCAATGTGCCAAATGGCCTAATTCTACTCCTATCTTTGGGATGAGGGAAGAAACCGGAACACCTGGAAGAAACACACGTGGTCACCAGGAAGAATGTGACACATAGCACTCAAGGTAAGGATCAAACCCGGGTCTCTGGCGTTGTGAGGCTGTACCACCGTCCATATAGTTAAATTACCAATTTGCAATTTAAGAAAAAATCTAGAAATGTTGAAGAACTGCAGTTCTCTGCAAAGCAAATGAAGTGAATGATAAAATCCAACATACCACCACCTCAAAACTTGAGGGGTTGATGGGGTAGTGTAAATACACTGTGGCATATTGCTTCCAAAGGAATTTGCAATAGACACATTGATATAGAAATAGGACAAAATTGACCATAGCAAGGTTAGCCCTGACGGAAATGCATTCTGAAATATTTTTGAGATATATACTAAGCAGCTTTATTACTTGAATGATTTCTCATAACTTTGTGAAATTTCCTCCGTGACAAACAGAAAGGCAATACCATCTGAGCGAGGCACAAATTCTGTTCCCTGGCCACAAAGCTCACCTCTCTCCCTGTTGACTGAACTAAATCACTGACATAAAGTGCTGGAGTAACTCAGCAGCTCAGGCAGCATCTCTAGAGAACACACATAGGTGAAGTCTGAAGAAGGGTCTGAGGAAGGGTCCTGACCCAAAACTTTACTTATCCATGTTTTCCAGAGATGCTGCCTGCTCCACTGAGTTACTCCAGCACTTTGTGCCTCTTTTTGTAAACCAGAGCCTGCAGTTCCTTGTTTCTAAATCATTGACATGTCCCACTTGTCCCAGAGAAAAGGTTTCAACTACATGCTCACTGTAATACAATTCAATATTTCAACAGTTGCAAAGATACACTTATTGCACCCACAGAAAAGCACGGCTGAAATCACATGAGGTCACATTCGAATGACTGGTGCTGACTCACTGGATAGCAAAGTTCTTTTGTTTTAGGAAGCCTAGTCGGAGCGCTCAAGAAAACAAACACTGAACTGAATGAATCGTGCAGCTTCAACTGACGACTGAAGCCAACTCATGCACATAATAATCTGTGACAGCACATAATTAATCTGCAGTGTCCTTGACCATTTATGCAAGACAGAAATCTGGTAGCTAATTAGTTATATTGTCAGATTCTCAATACCCATTAACTTTAATAACCTTACTCTTGGGAAATGTCTGTCAAATGCTGTTTTAAAATTTTAGCCAATGGATTACAAAAAAAAAAGCAAATATATATATTTCTGATAAAAATTCATGCAATTTCTAATTAAGCATAACCTTGGTGTCGTAACTCAGAATTGAAATGAATAGAATAAATTTTATTGGCCAAGTATGTATACAAACAAGAAATTTGCCTCGGTGCTTTGCTCGCAAGTAACAACACGGTATACAGTAAACAATTAAGAATAAAACATTATAATTTAAACATGTGAAGAATTAAATAAAAATACCAGAGCAAAAAGAGGCTACAGACTTTTGGTTGTTGAGTAGAGCTACTGCTCGTGGAAAAAAACAGATTTTATGTCTGGCTGTGGCGGCTTTGACAGTCTGGAGTCGCCTTCCCGAGGGAAGTGATTCAAAGAGTTTGTGGCCAGGGTGAGAGGGGTCAGAGATGATCTTACCCACTCTTATTATGTAGATGGGGCATCTTGGTCAGCATGCCGAAGGGCCTGTTTCTGTGCCGTGTGAGTCCATGACTCCATTGTGCGGTTTCACTGTCAACATCAACTCACATTATATAGCTCATGAGGTGCTTTGAGCCACTCAGAAGCATAAATGTACTCCTCTTGTACAATGTGTACCCTTGATGCCAGCCATATTCCTAACTCCAGCATTACTATCAATCCAGCGAACCAATCCTGGTTCAACGAGGAGTGCGGGGAACATGCAAGCAGTGGCACCAAGTTTACATAAAAGGAGCATGCTGAAGACAATAAACACAACCAAGGGATCAGCTCAACAGAATAGTGATCAGCAATCAAACAGCTATAGGGAGTGGAAACTCCAAGAACACCTCCTTCGTCAACAATGGTGAGGCCTAGCATTTGCAAAATGTAGTCAATTCCGTTCAGCAGGAAGGTCCGATGGGCACATATAGATAGAATGCTGTCTAAAGATGGGTTCCGACACAAAACGTCACCTATCCCTTTTCTCCAGAGATGCTGCCTAACCCAATGAATTACTCCCAGCATTTTGTGTCTATCTTTAGCATAAACCAGCATCTGCAGTTCCTTCCTACACAATTGGCAGACATATTTGATTTCCGCCTGGAATCCCCATTATCATTGAGGCAACCTCCAACCAATTCGATTCACTCAGTCATATCAAAGAAAATGGTTGGGTATTGGACACAGCAAAGGCAGTGGGACCAGATAACATTTGACTTGGTTCCAGAACCAGCTAAAATCTCGAGACACGTTCCAGCACAACCACCACACAGTCATTAGGCCAACAATGAGTTTGTCCTGTCAACAATAAACAGGAAAAAACACAATTGGATCAATAAGTTCATTCAGTCTACTCTGTCATCAGCAGTGATAGAAGATGCAGTCTATGGTGATATCCAGCAGCACACCTGTTCACCAATAACCCACTCATTGAACCCTAGTTTACATTTTGCCTGGACCACTTGGTCCAAACCTCAGAGGCTTGGTTCAAATATGGCACAAAGAGACGACACAGTGACTGTCCTCGACATTCCCGTAACGTTCAAGGAGCCCGATAAAACTGATCAATTGGTACCAAAAGGGCAACATTCCAAATGTTGAAGTAAAAGCACACACAAAGGAAGTGATGTAGTCGTAGAGGTCCATCATCCCCACCCCAGGGCATCACTGCAGGAGTTCCACTGTACAGTATCCTGGGCCCAACCATATTCATTGACGATAGGCAGGACAGGCAGCATCTCTGGAGAGAAGGATGCTGCCTGTTCCGCTGAGTTACTCCAGCATGTTGTGTCTATCTTCGGTGTAAACCAGCATCTTCAGTTCCTTCCTACACACATTCATTGATGACTTTCCTTCCATCACCAAAGTGGATATTCAATTCACTTCCTTTGTCATATTTCAAATATTTATAAATGAAATGATGTTCTGATAGGGTCAACACTGTCTTAAAATACATTTAATCTGTTTTTTCTTCCAAGGAAGATGCCCCTCGCCTTATTTTGCCTCTTCTCATGCTCTCCACCACCACTATCCCCTCCCTCCTCCACTTCCCCTCCCTGGCCCAAATCTCTACCCCTACCCCCTTTATATTCAACCCATTCTCTGCCCACCAGCCCCATTCACTTCCCTAATCCCCTCATTACCTACTCCCCTCTCCATTTCCCACTTCCCTTCCCATCCTCTATTTCCAACACTGTTCCCCTACCCCGTCCACTACCCTCCCCTTTCCCCACTCTCCTGCACCCAACACCCACTCCTCCATCCTCGCTCAATGCCCTCCCATCCTCTCCCCAACCCTAGCTTGCCGCCTCCTCTCCCCTGAATAACCACACTTCCCCACATCTGACGCTCTTGAAATCAGACCCGCTCATCCTACTTCCAACATCCATATCCCACCTTCTATCCCCTGTCCCTCCACTACCCTCTGCCAATCCTCCAACCCTTTCTTGCCCATAGTCTTTCACTGAACTGGCAAGCACCTGTGTACCTATGGTTTAACAAGCTCTTTACAAAATTCTAGGCCAGAACCATTCTTTGTCATGCAAGAAATAAACTGCATGAATTGAAGATTAAATCAATTAATATTACTCTAAATGAAACCCTGAGTTCAGTGGGTGGCACGGTTGCGCAGTGGTAGAGTTGCTGCCTTACAGCGCCAGGAACCCGGGTTCGATCCTGACTATGGGTGCTTGTTTATACAAAGTTTGTATGTGTTGTGTTCGAGGGCTAAATAATTCACAATCTACAATTGGTGTACAGAACCCGAAGTGTGTTTATTTCAAGCCTAACATGGCTGCTGCCAAACCCCTGGACGTCGCCCAGGGAACCCCCTTAGGAAACATTGATCTCGAGGCAGAGCCCTCTAGTGGTGACTCTAGGACACAACACATTTCCCTCCTTATAAACGAAGGTTAACATATAAGTCCCGTTATCCACCCAAATATGTCCATATGCAATCAGTCCAACATAACAGCTCGGTGCACATAACGTTTAAGGCTTCACAGCTGATAATCCTGCAGATATAGAGGTCTCCTCCTCTGTCGCTGAGAGCGTCGAGCGAGAATAGACTGCTCCGCTGTGTTCTCTGCTGTATGCTGACCACAATCACTGTCTTGATTGGATATTGGAAAAGGAAAAGTGTCCAATTCGTCTTCTTCCTGTCCCTGTCTACTTGCAATTAGGCGCCTCGCGTTCCATTTGGTGTTATCTTGGAGGAGGTACGCGTTCTCGCCGAATCTCCTTTTAATCTGTATCGGCTTGGAGAGTGCGCTTGCAAGCTAATGTTGCCTGTTAGGGCGGCTGATCCGTACCCAGTCGCCGACCTTGAACCGCGGCGCTCGTACTCTTCGTTTGGCATCCCAGTATGCTTTCCCTTTTGCTTGTCTGTGCGCTATAATTTCCGCCCTCGCTCTTGTGTCCGGATTTGGGTGCGATGATGGTTGAAGAGCATTTAATTTTGTTCGCAGGTTGCGCCCTATCATCAGCTGTGCTGGTGTTTTCCCAGTCAACATGTGTGGTGTGGATCTGTAGGATCGGAGGAGAATATGGATTGACCGTTCGAACGTTTTCCCCTCCGACATGCTCGCTTTTATGCTTTCCTTAATCACGCGATTGAATCGTTCAACCCCGCCGTTCGATTGGGGGTTGTATCTCGACGTCCGCTGATGTTGAATATCGTAGCTCGCGAGGAAAGTGGAGAACTGTTCAGATATGAACTGAGGGCCATTGTCCGTCGTTATGTCTGTGTGCTTAAGCAAAGTAAGAATTTCATTGTCCTATACAGGGACACATGACAATAAACTCACTTGAACTTGGACTTGAACTTGACCTCCGGCAGTCCCCACTTAGTGAACAGCTTTTCGAGAATCGCGATGATCGAGCTTGTCGTGACTGAGAAAGTAGTTGCGATCTCAGGCCACTTGCTGTGGAGATCATGTACTACCAGTAGAAACCGCTGGCTTCTTGGCGCAACTTGCACCTCTCCGAAGATATCGAGTTGCAAGTGCCTCCATGATTTGTCCGGCCAAGGGATTGGCTGAAGAGGGGCAGGACATGGTCTAGTTGCTTTCTCACTAATTGTGCATGCTTCACAATTTTTAACAAAATCTTCTACGCAACGATCTATTGCTGGCCACCACACTGCCTCGCGACACCGTTGTTTCATCTTAACAATGCCCGGGTGTCCTTCGTGTGCCAGTTGTAAGACGCGGTGTTGGAGTGATTTGGGTATAACCACTCGAGTTCCGCGCGTGACACATGTATCGTCAACCACAGCCAGTTCGTGGCGTACCCTGTGGTACGGAACCAAGTCATCTGCTAACTCCTTGGGCCAGTCTGTCCTGAGATACTGGCAGACGATTTGCAGTGTGCCGTCAGCTGTCGACTCCGCTTTCAGCTCTCCCCGCGTCACGAGATTCGCCATCGCGTGCGAAATTACCGCGAGAACGTATTCGTCGATGTCGCTTGAAGCGTCGCTACCACATGTGCTTGCAGGTGCCACCATTGGGACACGACTGAGCATGTCTGCGATGCGATTGCGTGAACCTGCGAGGTATTCTACATTGAAGTTATACTGGTGAAGGCGATCGGACCATCTGTAGATCCTGAGCGGACGATGTCCTGAGCCTGACGTGTCTAACAACGTAGTTAGCGCTTGGTGATCTGTACGGAGAGTGAATGGTCTCCCGTATAGGTATACGTGCCAGTGTTCACACGCGCAGATGCACGCTAATGCTTCGCGTTCCCCCGTGGAGTACTTGCGTTCTGTGGCAGTCAAGGGACGGGATGCGAATGCGATCGGTCGTTCGCTTCCCTCGATACTCTGCGAGAACACTGCTCCGATCGCTATACCGGAAGCATCTGTTGTGACGTACGTTTCAGCACCTGGGTCGAAGTGTGCGAGAACAGGCGGAGATGCTATTTTGTCTTTCAGCGTGTTGAATGCGAAGTCCTGCTCATCCGTCCATTCCCACTTGGTGTCTTTCCGTAGCAGCTTCTGTAGCGGTTACGAGTCACCACTAGAGGGCTCTGCCTCGAGATCAACGTTTCCTAAGGGTGTTCCCTGGGCGACGTCCAGGGGTTTGGCAGCAGCCATGTTAGGCTTGAAATAAACACACTTCGGGTTCTGTACACCAAGTGTAGATTGTGAATTATTTAGCCCTCGAACACAACAGTATGTTCTCCCCGTGACCTGCGTGGTTTTCTCTGGGATCGCCGGTTTCCTCCCATATTCCAAAAACGTGCAGGTTTGTAGGTTAATTGGCTTGGTATAATTGTAAATTGACCCTAGTGTGTGTAGGATAGTGTTAATGTGCAGGGGTCGCTGGTCAGCACGGTGGGCCAAAGAGTCTGTTTCTGCGCTGTTAATTAAGCAGTGCACTATTGACTTATTTCCTTATTCCTTTCACATGCCTTCCTAACTAAGTTGCACATGACCCTTCTTGAGCTCCATTTCAATTATTTGCAAATGTTATGCAATCAAGAAAAAATCTTATTACTCACAGAATTACTGACTTCAACGGGTAATTTTGTTAATGCTACCTCTACTGTTGCTTCTTCACGTTTCCATCCGCTCCCTGCACACTTTGGGGCAATTTATAGAAGCCAGTTAGCCTACAAACCCACATGTCTTTGGGTTATGGGAGAAAACCGTAGCACCAGGAGGAAACCCACATGATCACAGGGAGAATGTGCAAACTCCACACAGGCAGCATCCGAGGTCAGGAGGTAACCCGGGTCTCGGGTGCTGTGACGTAACAGTTTTACTGTGAGATTCTGGTCCTCTGGCTGCATGAAGGATGTCATTAAGCTGGAAAGGCAGTAAAGACTCACAAGGGTGTTACCAGTTCTGGGGAGCTTACGTTAAAGACTAATTAGGCTCATTTATTTTTCCCTGGAGTAAAGGGTACTGAAGGGTAACCTTAGTTTAGTTTTAAGTTTTAGTCTTGGACATGCAGAGCAGAAACAGGCCCTTCAGCCCACCAAGTCCGCGCCAACCAGCGATCACCCCGTACACTAGCAATATCCTACACACTGGCGACAATTTACAATCTTTACCTACAATTTACCTACAAACCTGTACGTCTTTGGAGTGTGGGATGAAATGGGAGCACCCGGAGAAACCCACATAGTCACGAGGGGAACATACGAACTCCGTACAGGCAACACCCATAGTCAGGATCGAACCCGGGTCTCTGGTGCAGCAACTCCACCTCTGCTGCCCTTATGGGGGCATATAAACTCATGAGGGGCATAAGTAAGACAAATACACATACTCGTTTTCTCAGGTTGGGGAATCTAAAATTAGGGGCATATACTGAAGGTGAGAGAGTAAAGGTTTAAAATGGACCCGAGGGCAACTTTTTCACATGGGGAGGTGGGTTTGTGAAACCTGCTGCCAGAACAAGTGATGGAGGCAGGCATGCACAAATACAAGTTTTGCAAGACATTTGGGCAGGTACATGGAAAGGAAATGTTTAAAGGGAGATGGGCCAAATGTAGTCACATGGGACTAGATCATCAGATGGGCAACTCGGTTGCGATGGATCAGTTGGGCCGAAGGGCCTATTTCCACACTGCATAACTAGCTCTGTGCCTCTGTAGCATATTCTAAAGAGATGACATGCTGCTACACTAAAACGCGGAAAAGCAGGGAGGTAAAATGAGTGCAATGCCCGTGTTAAGTAGCAGGACGACAAAATTGCGTCAAAACTCTTATAAAACTTTTGTTACTAGACAAAGCATCTCAGCTACTGGCAACAGAGGAAAAGAGAGACTGTCGGGCATGGGAGAAGTCAATTTAATTCAGAAGGTTTAAATGAACCCATTTGTAATCACAGACATGAAATGCTGGAATAACTCAGTCTCAAGAAGGGTCCTGAACCGAAAAGCCATCCATCCATGTTCTCCAGAGATGGTGCCTGACCCGCTGAGTAACTTCTCCATTTTGTATCCTTTTGTGTAAACCAGCATCTGCAGTTCCTTGTATCTACAGTGACATGTAAAGTTGAAGTTGAAGAAAATATCACCATGAATTTGGGGGATTATTGCGACCTCTCATTTTCATATATAAAAGGCATTCTAGGTTGCTGGGAAGATTCTAGCTCTTCAAATAAAACTCCTGGTGCATCAGAAGTGTAAATATTTGCCTTTGATTGGTCTCTGTAGCAACCCTGGACATTCCCATGTTTGAGATGTCCTCGTAACAAAAGCAATAGCATTACTTTAAGCAAGTCATAAAATGACTTTTATTCCACCAGGATTATTCTGGATATATCAGTGTTTAAGAAAGAACTGCACATGCTGAAAAAATCGAAGGTAGACAAAAATGCTGGAGAAACTCAGTGGGTGAGGCAGCATCTATGGAGCAAAGGAATAGGTGACGTTTCGGGTCGAGACCCTTCTTCAGATATATCAGTGCTCACTTCTGGGTTGATTAAAGTTATCACTGCTGAGCTTTCATTAATGGATACATCCACCACTCTATGTAGAATTGAATCATAAAATAGACATGATGTAATAATGCTAAACGTTCGGTGAAATAACATATAGTTCCAGGTTTCTTGGAGAGGATGCAACAAAGGTTCGTTCAATAGGATGTGGAGGAAGGTTTGCATAGAACTACAGTTTAGGGTTAATACACAAAAGGACACAAATTGCTGGAGTAACTTAGCAGGTCAGGCAGCATCCCTGGAGAACATGGACAAGTGACGTTTCGGGTCAAGACCCTTCTTCAGATTCTGAACTAGTCTGGTTTGAGTAGAACATACCTATTGAGTAGAACAACCTAGAATTGGAAATTATATGAAATCATATCACTGAATTGTTTAAAATTATTTTAGATGCTAAAAGTGTATCTCCCATGACTGCAATTTCTCTCACAGCCAATAATGGCAGCCATTTAGATATGTGATAATAAAGTTCTTAATTCGTGCAGATTGAATATTTGTAATTTTCTACTCAGAGAATGCTGAGCTGTTGCGTGTGAATGACTGAGATCAATAGGTCCATAATCAATGAATGGAAAAGTGGTGTTGTGGTGGATTAGCAGTGATCTCAGTTGAATGACGTTACAAACTTCAGAGACCTTTGGAGCCCATTCTTTCCCTATTTTCTCACACTTGCAAGGAAGTAAGATTTCCTATGGTTTGTGGTCCGACATAAACTTAGTGTTGTGCCCGTGTTAAACGACAAGAAAACAAAATTACACCCCAACTCCTGGGGCAGCTCGGGACAGAGACTGAGGGTGGTGCAGTGAGAGACAGTGATATGTGACAGAAGTCATCCTGGACCCTTTTCCAAATCATCGTCTTGTTATTGAAAAACAAAATATCTGCAAATATTGGAAACTTGAAATAAACGTAGAAACTGCTGGGGAAGACTCAGCTTGGTCTCTTCTGATGAAGAATCGTGGACCCAAAACATTAATACTCTTTCTATCTCCACAGATGCTACCTGACCAGCTGAATGTCTCTGACATTTTCTGCTTTACTCTCAACAATCAATTGGCTTTGACAAAAAAAGGAATCCCACCTTGTACGTAACTGGAGACCCCATGCATTTGGAATCGTACTCAACTTGGAGCAGCAGTAAAACCCACACTAAGGAGAGACAAGAGGGCCCACTCCAGTATCCTACACAAAACCTTGTTCGAAGAAACTGCAGATGCTGGTTTACACAGCAGGTAGACACAAAATGCTGGAGTAACTCAGCAGGACAGGCAGCATTTCTGGAGAGAAGGAATAGGTGACGTTTCGGGTCGAGACTGGGTCAGAGGAAGGGTCCCGACCCGAAACGTCACCCATTCCTCTCTCCAGCGATGCTGCCTGTCCTGCTGAGTTACCCTCAGCATTTTGTGTTTATTCTACACAAAACTGTTGGCTGTGATGACTTTGATTTCATGACAATTGTTTCTCAGTGGGAAAGTAGTGGAATAGATGGTTAAAAACCCAATTTTACAAGAGATTATTTGTTATCAAGATTCTATTTTAACCTTTAAAATATTAAAACATTTATTAGAAGACACATGTTAGTGATAAAACTGACTGAAAGTTCGGCAGAACTTGGGGTTAGCCAAAGCAACTTTAAGTTGAGTAACTTCAGTTTTATTATGCTTAAGAGAAGACCATCTGTTATTAAATGTAAGCTACATTCAAATTTGGGTTACTACTGGGAGGGTATGTCAGGACCTGGATATTTTTGAAATCTGATCCTACTTCAAACGATGAAAATAAAGAAAAACAGATAAAACTAAAAGCAGGCCCAATGACAGGACGGGTCAAAGACACTCCCCGCCCGTACCCATCAGAGTGATGATAATAGTCGCGATACGTCGGGGGGGGGGGGAGCTGTTTGTACACATTATCAATAGTGGGGTTTGGTGGGGGGGGGGTGGCCGAGTAGAGAGAGAGAGAGAGAGAGAGAGGCGGCCAATTTCTTACGTGCAGTCCTGGTTGAAGGAGGCGCAGAGAGGGGCGATGGTGGATCCCTCTCCGCCAGCATCACTTTGGCTCATCCTCAACGCTCCGCATCCGAACCACCCACCCGGCCCCGCCGGCTCAGCGACTCTCCAGAGTGGCGCCCAGCGGCTCGCCGACACTCGCCATGTCGCCTCCCCGATCACGAGCCGACGCACAGCAACAGCTGGCCCGGTGACGTCACGCCCCCCTCACACGTACCACAGGTCCCGCCCCCCTCCAGCAGGGCCAACGCTGATTGGCTCTTCTCCCCCCTTGCTCCCGCCCCTCCTCTTTCCCTCCAACACACCAGTTGCCAACGTAGTCCAGGGAAGACCTCACTCTGTGGCCAACCTGCACGTCCATCAGAACTTTCATTCATTTATAAATGCAAAACTTGTCTCATACTTGTGTGGGAAGGAACACGGGACAAAAACCACTGTCCAAGATCCAAGATTGCAGAAGGATGAGGAGTGGGACCTTATTGAAACTTACCGAATAGTCAATAGCTCATATAGTGAATGTGGAAAGGATGTTTCTACTACTGGGAGAGTCTAGGACTATAGCCCATAGCCTCAGGTTGAAAGGGTGTACCTTTAGTAAGGAAATGTGAAGGAATTTATTTAGTCAGAGGCCGGTGAATATATGGAATATGTTGCCGCAGATGGCTATGGAGGCCAAGTGAATAGATAGTTTTAAGGTGGAGAT
The DNA here is from genome assembly GCF_010909765.2 of Amblyraja radiata. Lineage (NCBI taxonomy): Eukaryota > Metazoa > Chordata > Chondrichthyes > Rajiformes > Rajidae > Amblyraja > Amblyraja radiata. The sequence goes on along the minus strand of NC_045981.1, from coordinate 16,779,963 downwards.
TGGCAGATCCTTGATTAGTAAGGGGCAAAGGTAGGAGAATGTGGTTGAGAGGGAAAGATGGATCAGCTGTGATCTGGGGGGGTCACTGATGATACTGGCTACATTTTTGAATCAGTGACTCATGGTGGGGAGGTCAGTACCCGTGATGGACTAGACAGTGTTCTCCAGGTTTTGCAATCTTCCTTGTTCCTTTGATGCAACCAGTCCATATGCTCCCTATTGTACACTTATAGAGTTCAAGTGAGTATTTATTGATATACCGATTATCCTCAATCTTGTAAGGAAGTAGAGGCTGTATCACTGGGAGTACATGTAGAAGCAGAAGAGAGGTTTAAGGCAGAAATAATATGGATTAAGGAGGGTGAAAAGATCTAAGGATCTGTTCATTTTGCCTATTTGGTTAATGGATAGGAAAGGTATAAAAGGATTTGAACCAAATGCAGGGAGGTGGTACTGGTGTATCACATGGGGTCGGCATAGGCAAGTTGGGGTGAAGGGCCTGTTTCCATGTTTTATGATTATGTGACTATATTTAAAGGATAAGAAGACAGGGTTGGAAGATTAAAGAACAAAATGGGATTTGGAGTCAATATTTTTAATTTGAAATATAAATAGGGGGTAAAAGTGGCTTCTAGGGCTGGAAATCCAAATGTATTTATTTGGGATCCAAGTCCCATCCCAACTTGCCCTTGTGAAGATGATGGGACTGATTTCTTGAACCATTTCAATCCCTCCAGCAAAGGGATTCTCGTAAATGCTACTTTGAACGGTGCTCCAAGATTTAGAGCCACCAACCATGAAGGAATGGAGATTAAAAATGGTGTGCAATTTGATATAAAATATTTATACACCTCCAGTTCAAAGAAAGGTCCTGACCCAAAACGTTACCTAACCATGTTCTCCATATCCTGCCTGATCCACTGCAGCGCTTTGTGTCCTTTTGTGTAAAACAGCGTCTGCAGTTCCTTGTTTCTACAATACACTGGATCCTCCAAGTGCTTCTACTCAGCGGCTGTGGAAAGCATCTTGTCCGGAAACAACACGATTTGGTTTGGGAACTGCTCTGCCCAGGACAAGAAGGCTCTGCAGAGAGTAGTGCGTTCGGCTGAGCGCACTATGTGATCTACACTCGCCCCCCCCCCCCCCCCTGTAGGAACTATACACCAGAAGGTGCAACTCCAGAGCCAACAAGATCATGGGAGACCACTTCCACCCCAGCAACGGACTGTTCCAGCTGCTACGGTCAGGCAAACGCTTTCGCTGCCATGCTGTGAAAACGGAGAGGATGAGAAGGAGTTTCTTCCCAGAGGCCATTAGGACTGTAAACTCCTATCTCACCAGGGACTAACTTTACTGTACCAATTTACTGTTGTGTGATGTCTTTTTAAAATTGCTGTTTTTCCTTTCCCCCCCCCCCCCACAAATATGTAATATGTGATTCTGTTTTGTAGTTTTTTTGCACAAATCCGCAAGCATTGCCACTTTTCATTTCACTGCACATCTCGTATGTGTATGTGACGAATAAACCTGACTTGACTTGACATGTAGTGATGTTCAAATATACATGAAGTCTTTCTTCTTCGTCTTAGTGGTAGAGGTCATGGGTTTGGGATCTACTGTCTGAGTGTGTTGACTTTGATTTCATCAAAATTGGTTCTGAGAGGGAAGTGAACTTTTTTCCCCTTGAGTACCTGACTGCATACCACTGTGTTCATGGCAGGAATGTAGAAATGGTGTCGGGTACACTGGTTGTTGAAACTATAGGGAAATTCAGAGAGAAAGTAGTGGAGTAACATTTGATGAATAGTGTTCAATATAAATTCTTTCTTCCACTTTCTCTGTTTGTTAGCTAGTGAGTCCAGCTGCTTAATTTGTCCAACTCCTGAATCAATCGCCTCTTCCGTGAAGGTGATTCACCCCCATTCCTGCAACGTACTCTTTATATCAACTCCATCTCATTTTGTTATTGTAGTTTTGTATTATTTTGTGCTATTTGGTGTTTGCACCACAGTCTTGCAACATTCTGCTGTTTTGCATGAAGTTGGGCAAGTCCACATCTCGCATACAGGAGTCATTTAAAGGCCAGGTGATCAAAGTTCAGGACCGGCATGTTCCAATAAGGAAGCAGGACAAGGATGGCATGATAAAGGAACCTTGGATGACCAAAGTGGTTGTAAATGTGGAAGTGTAAAAGCAGATGGGGCCTTTGAGGAATATAAAGCAAGCAGGAAGGGTCTCAAATGGGCAATTACAAGGGCCAAAAGGGGTCATGGTGTCATTCGCGAGTCAGATTATAGAAATTCCTAAGGGTTTTCATACATGTATTAAATACAAGAGGGTAACCAGGGAGAAAGCAGGACCAATCAAGGATAAAAGAGGGCATGTATGATTAGAGTAAGAGGATGTATGCAAAATACGAGATGAGTAATATACACACCAAGGAGGAGGAAATTGAGGGTAGTGAAAACAGTGAGGGGAAAACTTAATATGCTAGAGTAGTTCGAGATCAAGAAGGAGGATTTGTTAGGGTTTTTGAAAAGCATTGAGGTAGATAAATCCTCGGGGCCTAGTGGTATCAATCCTAGGTTATTGAGAGGGAAGAGAGGAGATTGCAGGGACCTTGTTGAGGATCTTTCTATCTTCTCTAGCCACGGGCTAGGTCCTGGAAAATTCGAGAGTAGCCACTATTGTTTTTAGTTTAAGAGGGGAAATTGTGATAATCCAGGAAATTATAGGCTGGTGAGCCTCAAATAAGTGGTAGGGATGCTTTTGGAGAGCATTTTTCAGATATGATTTACTTGAATTATGAAGAGAATTGGCTGTTTAGGGATAGTCTGTACCAATGCAGGTCATGTCTTACGAATTTTATTACGTTTCTTGAAGTGACAAGGGCAATCGATGAGGGTAGAGCAGTGGATGTTGACTACATGAATGTTAGTAAGGAATGTGATAAAGTCAACCATGGTAGGTTAATCCAGGAGATTAAAATGCATAGGATCCATGGCGATTTGGTTGTTTGGATTCAGATATGTCAGTCTCATAGAAGACAAATGGTTGTGGTGGAAGCAGGTAATTCGAGCTGGAGGTCTGTGACCAGTGGACTTCGACAAGGATCTTTTCTGGACCTCTGTTGTATGTGATCCATATAAACGACTTGGAAATAAAGAAACGTCGCCAATTCCTTCTCTCCGTAGATGCTGCCTCACCCGCTGAGTTACTCCAGCATTTTGTGTCTACCTTGGAAATAAATGTAGATGGATTGGTTGGTAAGTTTGCAGGCGACATCAAAATTGGTGAAGTTGCAGACAGCGAGGAATGCTGTCAAAGTGTACAACAGTGTATAGATCAGATGCAGAAATGGGTAGAGAAATGGCTGATGGAGTTTAATCCAACTAGGTGTGAGGTGTTGTACTTTGAGAGGACAAATATAAAGGGAAAGTATATGGTTAATGGCAAAACCTTTCTCAGCATTGATGTACAGTGGGATCTGGACACCCAGTCCATAGCTCCCGAAGGTTGCAATGCAAGTAGATAGAGGGCTAAAGAAGGCCTATGGTTGCTTGCCTTCATAGGTCAGGGCATGGAGTATAATAGAAAATAAGTAATTTTGCAGCTTTACAGGACTTTGGTTAGACTGCATTTGGAGTATTGTATGCAGTTCTATCACCCCATTACAGGAATTATGTGAAGGCTTTGGAGAGGGTGCAGAAGATGTTTACCAGTATGCTGCCTGGATTAAAAGGTATTATCTATAAGGAGAGGTTGGAGAAACTTGGATTGTTTCTCTGTAGTGTTGGATGCTGAAGGGTGATCTGTGAGAAATATATAACATTATGAGAGGCACAGTTTGGGTAGACAATCAGGATCTTTTTTTCCCCAGGGTAAAAATGTCAAAGACTAGAGGGCGTAACTTTAAAGTGAGACGGACAAACATTAAAGGTGTTCGGGACAAAGTATTTTATGCAGAGAGTTGTGTTTGCATGGAATGTGTTGACAGGGGTGGTAGTAGAGGAAGGGGTGGAAAATTGCAACCTTCACGTGGTCCGCCCTGTTTTGACGAATGCACAATCAAATAAGATCAAATAGAACAAGTTGTCCTACAACTTTAGGCTGTGCACGCCATGCGCAAGAAGAAGTAGTAGAGGAATATACGATAGTGAGATTTAAGTAGTTTTTATATTTGTACGCAGATGTGCAGGGAATGGAGGGATATGGGTTACATGCAGGCAAAGGAGATTAATTTAACATGGCATTGTGTTCGGTACGGACATTGTGGGCTGAAAGGGCTGTTCACGTGCAGTACGGTTCTATGTTGTATTAATCATTACTGTATGTGTGCTGTTTACTCTGAGCACTACGTGAACATGGAAGTTCATTGCTCCCTGGTATACATGACAATCAACTCGTCTGCACTGTCAGAGCACCATTTAGCTGTGGCTTTCTTCAGAGACGCAAACGGGGTCTCTGGAACCTTCCAACATTGAAACAACTGAGAGCATTTAACCCCATGGACCCAGCCATAAAGTGGTACATTCTTGGCAGCAATAATTATTAACAGCTGATACTTCAGAGAATGCTTATGTTACATTCTGCATCTCAGTTCGGTTTGATTATGTTTCCACAAGTGGAAGACCAAGGGCTTGTACTGCACTGGAATGGGACGTTTGCCCGCCATATCCATCCTGATCTTTTTATCCATCGACTCTCATCCCATTTGCCCGCAACAGGACTGCCAATGCCTGTTAAGTGTCAGTTTAAATGTCTCCTAAACAAAGTAATTTGTTAACTCTGCCTCCTTGGACATGGTGTTCCGAGCTTGTAACCAGGACTGGAAGGCTTGAGTTATAAAGGGGGATTGGGAAGCCAAAGATTGTCTTCCCTGGAGTGAAGGTGGGTAATCTTATAGAGGTTTATAAAACCACGAGGAGTATAGATATGGTGGATGGTCACAGTATGTATCTCGGGATGATGATGATAAAATTAGAGGGCATGGGTTTAAGATGGGGGAAAGATTTTCACAAAAGAATCTTTCCGAGCTCAGCCCCGAAGATCAGAGAGTCCAGGAATGGGCAGCCGCTGGCGATGACGTATGTACGGTACGCAAGGAGTGGGCAGGTAGAAGATGGATCGGGGTATTACCTTCAACACCTTCAAGGCCAGTGGCAGGTTGTGTCCCTCGGGACACAAGTTACAAAGGTACAAAAGTTCACCCAACAGTCGTAGCTCCTGCCTGCCGCTGCACGTGGCAGTAGTCAATGCAACTGATTCAAATAGTGGTAAGTATAGAGGTATCGCCCAAGTGCTTACGTTTAGTTTAGAGATGCAGCATGGAAACAGGCCCTTTGGCCCACCAAGTCCGTGCCGACCAGTGGACCCCGCACACTAACATTACCCTATATATTAGGTGTAGGAAGGAACTGCAGATGCTGGATTAAACCAAAGATAGTCACAAAAACCTGGAGTAGCTCAGCGTGTCGGACAGTATCTCTGGAGAAAAGGAATAGGTGACATTTTGGCTCGAGACCCTTCTTCAGACTGGAGAGTCAGGGGAATGGGAAATGAGATAGAAAGATCGTGATGTAGAGGTATAGAACAAATGAATGAAAGATATGCAAAGATCTCTCCTATACATTAGGGACAATGTACAATTTTACCAAAGCCAATTAACCCACACACCTGTACATCTTTGGAGTGTGTGAGGAAACTGGAGCTCCTGGAGAAACCCAACGCAGGTCACGGGGAGAAAGTACAGACTCCATACAGATAGCACCCGAAGTCAGAATCGAACCCGGGACCCTGGCGCTGTAAGACAGCAACGCTACTGCTGCGCCACTGTGCCGTTGGGACAATTTATTTTTGAGCAAATTTTATATTTTAATCAAACACTCTTCTGTTTTGCAATTCTGTCTAGTTCTGTCTGGAGAAATTTATCATTTGTGGGAAATGGCAGCACATAATTAAAATTCCCTGTTCTGTTTTCAGGAACTATCACATCAGATCACTCTGTGCTCTATAATCCTACTCATTTGTGAATGTGAGGTTACCCAACGCTTTCCTTCTTGGACATGTTGCAAGTGCAGACATCTGCGGCTTTCTTTTCTGTTGGCAGAATGCCCATTTTCTGGGCAGCACACATTAACAACTTGTACTCTTAGCTTTGTGGACATATCAAGGTGGTGCCTTGATATGTCCACAACCTGGAGCTCCAGAAGAAAGAACGATGCAAGTGATATTCTATCAGGAATATTGAAATAATGGTTGGCACTGTGGCACAGCTGGTAGAGCTGATGCCTCACAGTGCCGGTTACCCGTGTTTAATCCTGACCTCAGGTGCCATCTTGTGGTGTTCACCGTGTAACTGCTTAGGTTTCTACCAGGTACTCTGGTTTCTTCCCACATCCCAAAGACTCGCTGCCTGGTTGTAAATTACCTCCATGGGAACAGATGGTTCTAAGTGGTTTAAGGAAGAGATTCTAGGATATGCTCCAAGTTTCCTTGGATAAAATGCAGCATCTTCACTGACTCATGGGAATCCTTGGCCAATGATGGCTCAAAATGAGGAAGGAGAATCTTGGACAGTATTAAGAACCTTGGCTCCATGCATCAGGACTGCTACACAGAAACCTTGGATAAGGAGCACATCACTTCACAACTATCTGCCCACCCATCCGACCCTATTTATGGAAGTAACTATAGTTCCTTCAGTGGCCTGATCAGTCATCTTAGAACTCACAAATCAAAGTGGAGCCATACTGAATACCAAGAGGCCAAGAACAAGAAGATTTAAAAACAGACACATGGTACTTGAGTAACTCAGCAAGTCAGGCAACATTTTTGAAGAACATGGATAAAGGGCCTGTCTCACTTGTACGAACTTATTGCCGACCTCTGCCGAGTTTGCCCTTGACTCATACTCCCAGCATGGTCTCCACGATGTCGTGGGAGGTCTTAGTTAACTCTTCCTCATGCTCGTGAGTGGTCTGCACGCACTCGTGGCCTCAAGTAGGTAGCACCGTTTTTTCAACCTGCTAAAAAAATGCCCACAAGCGAAAAAAGGTCAGCCAAGTGGGACAGGGGCTTAAGTGAAGTTTTGGGTCAGGACCATTCAGACTGAAAAGAAAACAGCTTTTGTGGTTAATAAAACAAAAACAGTGTGCAGTAATCATAAGGGTCACATTTTGCAATTTCAAAGATGTTAAATAAACAGCTAGTTAAAGCGTTGATAATGAAGTTGAGCTTTGTATCGAGTGTTTGATCAGCCCTGCCTCTCCCCCTGTTCTGCCAACCCTGTCACATAATGATAACAGTCCTATTGCACATCTTCAGCATGCATCTGCTACTCCAAGTTGTAACAATTGCATTTATCAACCACTAATTATTTTTATTAGTTTTCCCCTGAAAATACTGAAATATCCAGCAACTTACAATATAATAAGCTAAGTGGAAATATTGTGACATTTTTAATTATCAAAACCAAAATCATTCATTTATCATTTAAGAGGAAGCTGCATAGGATGTTGCTTAACATTGTAAACATTTAGTTCCTTTTTAAACATTCAAGGGCCTGTCCCACTTGGCGATTTATTTCGGCGACTGCCGGCGTCATATCAGTGTCGCCAAACGATTTCGAACCATTCAAAATCCAGCGGCGACAAAAAAAAATGTTGTGACACTTGAAAAAACACCGCGCATCATACGTCATCACGACGTGTCACTACCGCATCACGCCGCAAATTTTTCAGTGACCTGATACGTCAGTGAATGATGCTGGAAGTCACTGAAAAAATTGCCAAGTGTGACAGGCCCTTTAGTTTAGTTTAAAGATACAGGGCAGAAACCAGCCCTTCGGCCCACAGAGTCTGCACCGACCAGCGATCCCGGCACATTAACACTACCCTACACACACCAGGGACAATTTACATTTATATCAAGCCAATTTACAAACTCGTACGTCTTTGGAGTGTGGGAGGAAACTGAAGATCGCGGGGAAAATCCAAGTGGTCTCGGCGAGAACGTACAACCTCCGTACAGACAGCACCTGTAGTCGGCATCGAACCCGGGCCTCCGATGATTCAAGCGGTGTAAGGCAGCAACTCTACCGCTGCGCCACCGTCCTGCTCCTACCCGTTAAATCATTTTTAAAAGGGAGACAAGAATTATAGAATTAACATATAGTATTGTTAAAAGAAACACTATTGTTAAAAGAAACACATTTTTGAGAAGGTTGGATGGAGTGTTGGAAAGCTAAATGGTGTTTAGGAAGCAGGATCAAAACAATTTGGGCTCTGTTAGTATAAGTGCAATAGAGGGCTGGGAGATTGTTCTAGGGGCCAAAGTAGAAAGATAAAAACATTATTCTGAGACACAAACTGCAAGAGGTTACAGGGATAAGGCACGTGAAGTAATGTCACAATTTGAAAATGACAACAAGGAAGAAAATTACTTATCTTTGAGGCAGCTAACAGTGAACATTGTCAAGTATACAGTAAGGATAGGGAGGAGTGGTGCTACATTGAATAGTGGTAAAACGTGTGCTGGATTTGTGATAAATGATCGAGGGATGGTTGCAGGCAAAGTAACTAACTCTGCTCACACTTTATCATGATTTCAGTGAACAGCCAGCATCAGCTATGCCGTGAATATGTTACGCTATCACCACTAGGCCACTGGCTGGAGCAAATGTTAGAAGTCAGTCAAGGGATCATTGCTGTAGGAAGGAACTGCAGATGCTGGTTTACATTGAAGATAGACACAAAATGCTGGAGTAACTCAGCAGGACAGGCAGCATCTCTGGAGAGAAGGAATGGGTGCATTTTGTATTGAGACCGTTCTTCAGACTCTTGACCTGAAATGTCACCCATTCCTTCTATCCAGAGATGCTGTTACTCCAACATTTCGTGTCTATCTTCAAGGGAACAATGCTGATTGCCAGAGGAGATTGAACATTACAGCAGAAGAACGGGCCACTCGGCCCACAATGTCTTTGCCGAACATCTCTACCTACGCATAATCCATATCCCTCAAATCCTTGCATCCAAAAGCCTCATAAGTGTCATTATCCTATCTGCCGCAACAATCAACCTGGTGATAGCACCACCCAGGAGAGCATGGATTCCAATGCAGCATTGGAAATCTTGGTCAGTCAGACAGAGAGCCAGGAAACCAGGAGGTTCCCATTGAAATGCCGCTCCCTTCCGCATCAATCACCTACTGGCAATCTCCATCAGTCATGAGGTAGACCTAATAATACTGGTCCTACCACACTCACGCATTCATCACCACATCAGGCTTGTATCCCTCTGATCACATGTAATGACTGCAGTTCAACCAGGGTGCACTGAAGACTCTCCCATGCAGTTCTGATACATTAACAGTGCTAACTGTGTCCATCACCAGTCTCTCTAAGCACTTCATAATTGCGGATGTTAGAGCAACTGGATGGCAGTCATTAAAGCACGCAACCATGCTTTTCTTTGGCACTGCGATGATAGTGGTCTTCTTAAAAGCAGGTGGGGACGTCAGAATGGAGTAGTGAGAGTTTAAAGATGCCTGTGAATACCTCTGTCAAATGATCTGCAGAGGGACTCCATCTGGGCCAGTAGCTTTCCATGCATTCACTTTCAGGAAGGCCGATCTTACGTCTGACTCAGTAACCATTGGTACAAATGCATCAGAGACTGACAGGGTGGATAAGATTCTAATGGCAATCTGTTCAAAGCGAGTGTAGAATGCATAGAGCTCATTGGGGAGGGACTCAGTGTTGCTGGCAAAACCGCCCAACTTCATTCTGCAGCCCATTATATCGTGCAAGCCTTGCCTTGATCTACAGTTGTCCATGTCATTGCCTTGGGACTCCATCTTGGCCTGAAATTCCCTCTTGGCATCATTACTGGCTCTGCAAAGGCATAGATAGATTTCCTATACCGCTCAGGGTCATTTGACTTGAATACTGCAGACTTGGACTTCACCTGGGTGTGAAACCCACTGTACTTCCATGGATTCCAGTAGAAATCACACATATCATCTTCTTTGGTTCATAATCCTCTACATACTTGCTGAAGGCATCAGTGACAGCAATGGCATATTACCTTCTCCTGGACCACCCATATTGAAGCAAAGGCCAAGAAAGCACACCAATGCCTCTACTGCCTTAGAAGGTTTAGGAATTCCAGCATGTCCCCAACAACTCTCACCATCTCAAGAAAGCATTTTATCGGGATGCCTCACAGCATGGTTTGGGAACAGCTCCATCCAAGACTGCAAGAAATTGCAGAGGATTATGGACCATCACACAAAGCAATCTCCCTTCCATTGACTCCATTTTTACCTCATGCTGCCTCGGCAAGGCCAGCAGCATAATCAAGTGATTCCTTGCTTCCAAAAATGATCAATCATTGATGACATCCTCGAATAGCGCACATAAGACCTCACCACACAGGGCTTGATCCTCTTAACGTTGAATACATTCCTGTTAACTGCATTGTTTATATTAAGTGTGGCCATGCGGTTGTAAGACAGTGTTGTGCGTTGGCTAGCAATGGGATCAACATACTCTACATGGTTTCAGTCTGCAAAACATTTGCAAGTACCGATGTCATAAGTTCATAAATTATAGGCACAGAATTAGGCCATTTGGCCCATCGTGTCTACTCCACCATTCAATCATGGCTGATCTACCTTTCCCTCTCAACCCCATTCTCCTGCCTTTTCCCCATAACCCCTGACACCCGTGCTGGTCAAGAATCTATCTATCTCTGCCTTAAAAATATCCACTAACGACCTCCACAGCCATCTGTGGCAATGAATTCCACAGATTATAACTAAAGAAATTCCTCCTCATTTCTTTTCCAAACTTACGTCCTTTTATTCTGAGGCTATGGCATTTGGTCCTAGACTCTCCCACTAGTTGAAACATCCTCTCCACATCCACTCTATCCAGGCCTTTCGCTATCCAATAAGTTGTCCTTCTCTATACCATCCTAAACATGCCCAGATATATGCATTAAGATAATTTCGGAATTGATTCAGCAACCATTTTTACCAAAGAATGCAGCCATATTTTTTGGCCACGGATTCCGGGCAGTTTATGGAAGTGATTGATGCAGGTAACGGAAGCAGCTATTGCTACTTTGGGTAGGTAGAAAATGAGCTATCTGTGCACAATGGAGGAATTATTCAGAATGGCATGGTGGCATAGCAGTGGCGCTACTGCCTTACAGAGCCCGAGACCGGGTTCACTCCTGACTATGGGTGCTGTCTGTATGGAGTTTGTACGTTCTCCCCGTGACCTGTCCTAGTGTGTGTAGGGCGGTGTTAATGTGCGGACTCGGTGGGCCTAATGGCCTGTTTCCGCGCAAGTATGGTGAGGCATTATTGCAATGGTGTGCAATGGAAATCTTGATTGCAGCAGCATCACCGGCACACATTGAATCAAACCACGCCCAAATACATGAATTATACTTAAAGTACATGTACATTTTGCAAGAATGTGAAAAAGGAAAAAAAAAACTGCACAAAAACAAATGGTATGTGATGATGTCAACTATACCAGCTATTCTGGAAAAATTAAGGGTTTGAAATTCAATTCATTCACAGTTAAAGAACATGTGATTTTTGGCATTATCAACAGCAATAACTAGCACTTATGTCTCTCACATAATAAAACATCCCAAATACTTAATACATTATCAAATAGTATTTTTATAGAATTATGCACAGAGGGCCACAGAAAAATAAGCCAATGGTCTTCGTCTCTTAGTGGGTGAAACTAAACTGGATACAAAAATCTTCTGTGTGTTCAGTTAGACTGTCTTTGTAAATATTACTGACTGAGGCCAGGAGATGGAGCTCACTGATGACAAATGTGTTCAAAGAGAAGTTAGCGACTGGCAAAAAAAGATACAAAGTGCTGGAGTAACACAGTGGTCAGGCAGCACTTATGATCTGCCCGACCAACTGAATTACTCCAGCACTTTGTGTCTTTTTTTGTGGACCCGCATCTGAAATTCCTTGTATCCACAGGTAGCGACTGGCCCCTGATTGATGGGGGACAGCACCGACAGGAAGCACTGTGAGGGGTGGGTGTGCAATGGGCAGGAAATCATTCCCATTTGCCCCAGATTTTGTATGAGTTTAATAAATCAGAAGAAAATTAGAGGCCGTACTCTCATGAGTTTCTGGTCTAGATTCTGTGGACAATTTGGAGAAACAGTTCTTAAGCTATATGAGGTGTCACTTTAAAAGAACACCATGAATGTGACATACTCCTTCTATCACCACATAAACAGAATAACGAACAGAGCTCACCCACACCCCATTACCCACTCTCCCCCCGCCCACCCTTGCCTGTGTCATCTCACATTCACCAACATTTCAGAACTATTGGGTTTGGTCTTCAATCACCCCATATCAACAGGCTTATTTAGACCTTACACCTTAATTCCCCATCACTCAACTTTCCCTACCCCCTGCTTTCTAATTCCCCAGGAATGAATCAGTTAACCTATGATGAGCGTTTGTCAGCACAGGGCCAGTACTCGCTGGAGTTTCCAAGAATGAGGGGGGGACCTCAATGCAAATAGTCAAATTCACTCATTGAAAATAGTGAAAGGCTTGAATAGAGTGGATGTGGCGAGGAATTTTCCACTAGTGAGAGAGTCTAGGACTAGAGGTCATAGCCTCAGAATTAAAGCACGCTCTGTTAGAAAGGATATGAGGATTAAAAAAAATTCAGTCAGAGGGTGGTGAATCTGTGGAATTCTTTGCCACAGAAGACTGTGGAGGCCAAGCCAGTGGATATTTTTGAGGCAGAAATAGACAGATTCTTGATTAGTGCAGGTGTCAGAGGTTACGGGGAGAAGGCAGGAGAATGGGATTAGGAGTGAGAGATAGATCAGCCATGATTGAATGGTGGAGTAGACATAATGGACCGAATGGCCTAATTCAACTCCTATTCCTTATGACCTTATAAACACTACATCCCAATTACTTCCTCCAACGCAACTCTCCAACACTCATCCACCCCCATGCATTCCCATGCATTGCACCATCTCCATTACCAACACTGCTCCAAATTCTACTCACCCAAACATTTTCTTCCAGTGCTTTTCCATGCAAGCCCCAAACCACAGCGCATCCTCATCAGTTGTAGCTATTCCCCACCTAGTCCCCCTCCCACTATTAGCCACCTCTGTGTTCCTCCCATTCAGCTCCACCGCCATCACTCCACACACATCCAGGGTTCCCCCGCTCACAACATTCACCTGCTCTAAACAGCTTACCCATGCTGTCAGAAGTTACCCACCAAAACCTACTACTCTGCGCTGTTCTCTAGTGCACCTTCACAGAGCATTCCCCACCCAGTAGAGTTACTGTCATACAGCGCGAGAAACCCAGGTTCGATCCTGACTACAGGTGCTATCTGTATGGAGTTTGTACGTTCTCCCCGTGACCGCAAGGGTTTCCTCCGGGTGCTCTGGTTTCATCCCACATTCCAAAGACATGCAGGTTTGAAGATTAATTGGCTTCTGTAAATTAAGTGTGTAGGATAGAACTAGTGGTATGGGGGTGATCGTTGGTCGGCATGGATGGTAGGCCGAATTGTTCACCTGGTGCATGCATTTGGATTTTTTTACGGATGTTATTAATTTATTGGTTTTTTTTTTGCTTATTATTTATGAGTATTGGGTTTACATGCCTGTTATGTTCCTGCAAGGAATAATTCATCCGTTGTTCCGTTGTTGGTACATTTGACAATTAAACACTCTGTTTTGCTATCACATCAGCATCCGTTTTGCTATCACATCAGTACCATATCAAGCCAATATGTACTCGTGCAATGGCACCAAAGCCAGCCATGTTTCCTCTTTACACAATATACCCATGAAGTATTTGAGAGGTTGTTACACAGAACCCAGGCCCTCATTATTCAGTAGCAGTTTGATTTTAGATGATGGGCCTTTCCCATCAGGTCTTTGCGGTGGCTGCACCAAGCCTCAGTGCACCACTCAGCACATACTCCTGCAGCCAGGAGTGTGCCAGTCAGCAGCATTCACTTGTGGACATCTCGAGGTACTGGAAGACCAATACGTTTAGGGCAAATCAAAATGCATCTTACACAGAGTCGATGATCTTCCAGCAGAACTTGACGTTTGTCTCAGCATGCGACCCTGGGAATAGCCATAGATCAAAGAGTTCTCTGTTACATGTTATAGGAATAGAATTAGGCCATTTGGCCCATCGAGTCCACCGCCATTCAATCATGACTGATCTCTGCCTGCTCTTCGCATTTTTCTGACTTCTCCCTATAACCCTTGACACTCGTTCTGATCAAGAATTTATCTCTCTCTGCCTTAAAAATATGCTAAAAATATCCCAAACAACTGCTTGGGACAAACCTCATCAAGAATCCTTGTGTCCTTTTCCAGACCATGTTGGCAAACGCACAGTACACAATAAGGTGGATATGGGGGTAGTGCATGGACAATGAGACTGGAAGAATCTGAGAGCGAGGGCCAATTGTTCTGGTTTTGGAATTGCAACTTTGAGAGAAGATCTCCCAAGGCCCAAGATCTGTGACGTTCTCCCTGGGTCAGCGCACTCGGTGGGCTGAAGGGCCTATTTCCATGCTGTACCTCAAAACTAAACTAAACCTGCTGAAGAAAAGGACAACCTTAAGTGCATTACTTAGACTTTGTTTTAGGTGTATTAGTGTCAAGTGTACCAAGGTGCAATGAAAAGCTTTATTTTTCAAGCACTCCAAATAGATTAGTTACACTATAAATGTATAAAATAAAGTCAAACTCAAGTGTAATAGATATAGCAAAGGAGAAGATAAAGAGTGCAGAATATAGTACACAGCATTGTAGCACATCAGTAAGCAGATGAAGTCCAATGTCCACAATGGGGTGGAGGTGAATCGGTACCCTGGCTTGCAGAAGGACTGTTCAGAAGCCTGATAATGGAGGGGAAGAAGCTGTTCCTGTCTGGTGGTGTGCACTTACAAGTTTCTGTACCCTCGGCTGGTCAGGAGCAGGGAGAAGAAGAACAATGCACAGAGGAATCCTTCCAGGCTGTTGGACGTATAAACCCTGTGCATAAAGGACAACTTGGTGATTTCATACATTTTAATAAATCAATGATCATCAGCCAGGTAGCTGCATCTGCGTTTAGCTTCCACAAACGGCAAGGTTTGTGTAAAAAAAACCTTGCCATTTATGGAAGCAAGGAATCTGGGGCAGCACGGTGGCACAGTGGTAGAGTTCCTCCCTTATAGCACCAGAGACCTGGATTTGATCCGGACTATGGGTGCTGTCTGTGCAGAGTTTGTACGTTCTCCCCATGACCTTGTAGGTTTTCACTGGGTGCTCCTGTTTCATCCCACTTCAAAGATGCACAGGTTTGTTGGTTAATTTGCTTCGGTAAAGATTGTAAATTGTCCCTAGTTTGTAGGATTATGCTAATGAATGGGGATCGCTGGTTCTGCACTATATATATAAACTAACCTAAACTAAACAACAACAAATAATTCACTATATATAAAAAAGAAAATAAATCACAGAAAAATAAGTGCCCAAGATCCATCTTAAGAGGGCATTTAGGAGTTAACTATACTGTCTAGGCTGAATAGCTATGGTTTATTTCCTATTTTGCAGGATATCAGGAAATGGGATGGGTTTTTACAACAATTGGTAGTGTCATCCACTATCACTGACAATTTGTTATTCCAGGTTTGCCTAGTTGCTTGAATTTAAAAAAAAGTGACACTGCCATATGGATACAGAGATACATAGAAAATAGCTGCAGGAGTAGGCCATTCAGGCTGATAATCCACAATCAGTGATCATGACTGATCATCCACAATCAGTACCCCATTCCTGCCTTCTCCCCATATCCCTTGAGACTCTGAAGAAGGGTCTCGACCCGAAACGTCACCTATTTCCTTTGCTCCATAGATGCTGCCTCACCCGCTGAGTTTCTCCAGCATTTTTGTCTGCCTTCGATTTTCCAGCATCTGCAGTTCCTTCTTAAACATAAGAAATACTACCATTACTGATTCCTACAATTAAATTTGCAATTCATGGAATACTTAGGTCTACATTCTAATGGGCAGACCTGTAACACATCAAGGCACAGGAGTAATCTAGCCACATGTTGATTGCCATAGTATCTCTTTTATCGAATTGTCCAACCCCAACAGCAAAGATTGACCTTCTGACTCATGTAGGGTACGTTTGGCGAAGTGAAGAACACAGATGGCAAATATGGCTGGCATGACAATTATCTCCCACCACCATTGACACATTCTGGATACAGTGAATGCCATCTGCAAATACAATTGCTACAACTGGTCAAGACTTTTTCAACAGTGTTTTCCTTGGACCTCTGCCACCTGGAGGGAAAGGGCAGCAAATATATGCAAATTCAACTCCAAAGCTCCAAGCATCTTGTCTAGGAAATATTTATGTGTTTCTTCTTGTCATTTGGTTAACATTCTGGAGATGAATGAGGTTTCAATAGGGATCACTCTAGACAAGGCTGTAGGACCAGCTACGTCTTATCCATGAATTTGGTGGGAGGCTGTATGAACCTCGAGCTCAGCGAGATTTCAGTTCAGCTCAAGGAATCAGCTACCTCCAACACATGTGAATTCTGAACCAAGGGATTGCACCCTGAAGGAGCAATATTCTATTCCTGAACTAAAAACCTTGTTTTTAAATGGGAGGTGGGACTAGAGAATCATATTTTGGAGGGCTTTAGGAGACTTAGGAACAGGGGACAGTCTTGCATGTTGTACATCTATCTATCTATCTATCTATCTATCTATCTATCTATCTATCTATCTATCTATCTATCTATCTATCTATCTATCTATCTATCTATCTATCTATCTTCTATTATTATATAAATCTCTCGTCCCATCCGTCCGACATCAGTCCGGCTGCCTTTCTGCCTTTCGATTTGTTCCCGTCGTGTGATGTCACAATGCCCGATGCTTGCAGATGTCCAATCGCAATGCCCTACGCTCGCAGACGTCCAATCGGAATGGATCCATTTACATGTACGGCTTCCGGCCGCATTTCTTCCTTTGATTCCCTGCAACTCCGAAACCAGACGCAGAATCGCCGACATCTTTTCCATTTCGGTAGAGATTTCACTTTTCTTTCTAAGTATCCGCTCCTCATTACATTTTGTCGTGTTTAAGTACACGTTTTTAATCAAATCCTTCGCCCACCCCCCAATATTTCAGAAATATACTGGCTTTGCACCCATAGAAGCAGCACCAGCCCCAGCCCCTGCTGAACGTTCCATCGTGTGATGTCACAATGCCCAATGCTCACATATGTCCAATCGGAATGGATTCATTTACATATGCCTTTGCAGGAGCCCCAGCCCCTGGTGAACGTTCCATCGTGTGATGTCACAATGCCCAATGCTCAAATACATTGTTGCCATAGAGGGAGTACAGAAAAGGTTCACCAGACTGATTCCTGGAATGTCAGGATTTTCAAATGAAGAAAGACTGGATAGACTTAGCTTGTACTCGCTAGATTTTAGAAGATTGGGGGGATCTTAAAGAAACTCCTGATTACATTTCGTCGTGTTTATGTACACATTTTTAATCAAATCCTCCCCCCCCCCCCCCCCCCCCCCACCACCAAATATTAAAAAAAATCTGGCATCTCACCCATAGAATCAGCCCCAGACTCTGTTTGTACTCGCAAGATTTTAGAAGATTGAGGGGGTATCTTATAGAAACTTACAAAATTCTTAAGGGATTGGACAGGCTAGATGCAGGAAGATTGTTCCAGATGTTGGGGAAGTCCAGAACAAGGGGTCACAGCTTAAGGATAAAGGGTAAATCTTTTACGACCGAGATGAGAAAAACATTTTTCACACAGAGAGTGGTGAATCTCTGGAATTCACTGGCACAGAAGGTAGTTGAGGCCTGTTCATTGGCCGTATTTAAGAGGAAGTTAGATGTGGCCCCTGTGGCTAAAGGGATCAGGGGGTATGGAGAGAAGGCAGGTACATGATACTGAGTTGGATGATCAGCCATGATCATATTGAATGGTGGTGCAGGCTCGAAGGGACAAATAGCCTACTCCTGCACTTAATTTCTATGTTTCCCTCTCCTCACCCCTCTCCCTCTGCCACCCATCACTCTCTCCCCCACCCCCCTTCCCGCTCTACCCCACCCCCTTCCCTCTCTCCCCCCGCCCCCTTCCCCTACCCCTCTGTCCCTCTTCCACCAGTCCCTCTACCCCTCCCTCCCCACTCTGCCACTTCTCTCCCCTTACCCCACCCCTCTCCCTCCCACACCCCTCTCTCTTCCCCTCCCTGTCCCACCCCTTCCCCTACCCCTCTGTCCCTCTTCCACCACTCCCCCGTCCCTCTTCCACCACTCCCGCCACCCCTCCCTCCCTCCCCACTCTTCCACTTCTCTCCCCCTTCTCTCCTCCCCCTCTCCCTCTCCTCACCCCTCTTCCATCCCTCTCTCCCCCACCCCTTCCCTCTCTACCCCACCCCCTTCCCTCTCTCCCCCGCCCCCTTCCCCTCTGTCCCTCTTCCACCACTCCCCCTACCCCTCCCTCTCCCACTTCTCTCCCCTTACCCCACCCCTCTCCCTCCCCCACCCCCCCTCCCTTCCCCTCTCTCCCCCACCCCTTCCCCTACCCCTCTGACCCTCTTCCACCACTCCCCCTGCCCATCTTCCACCACTCCTGCTACC
The DNA here is from genome assembly GCF_010909765.2 of Amblyraja radiata. Taxonomy (NCBI): domain Eukaryota; kingdom Metazoa; phylum Chordata; class Chondrichthyes; order Rajiformes; family Rajidae; genus Amblyraja; species Amblyraja radiata. The sequence continues at coordinate 16,761,233 of NC_045981.1, read as the reverse complement.
CCTCTCTCCCCTCCCTCCCTCCCTACTCTTCCACTTCTCTCCCCCCCCCCCCCCCCCCCCACACTCTTTCCCCTCTCTCCCCCCACCCCTCTCCCCCTCCCATCCCACTCTCCCCCTCCCATCCCACTCTCCCCCTCCCTCCACACTCTTCCCCCTCTCCCTCCTCTCCCTCCTCATTCCCTTACAGTGCACAGTCTCTGTCTTTAAGAAGGAACTACAGATGCTGGAAAATCGAAGGTAGACATAAAAATAGCTGAATAAACTCAGCGGGTGCGGCAGCATCTATGGAGCGAATGGAATGGTCAACGTTTTTGGCCGAAACCCGGAAGAAGGGTTTCGGCCAAAAACATTGCCCTTTTCCTTCGGTCCATAGATGCAGCTGCACCCGCTGAGTTTATCCAGCTTTTTTGTTGTTGTACCAGCCTCTCTCTCTCTCTCTGCCCTTTTCTCTTCTCTCGACTCATGCACGCCCGCTCCAACCCCTCCCCCCCCCTCCCCCTCTCCCTCTCCACCCTCCTCCTCACCTTCCTCACAAAATATTTTTTGTGGGGGCGGGTCCTCAGTGTGTGTGAATGTTTGTGGAGGCGGCCACGCGCTCTCCATTCAACAAGACGCTCATCTGTTTGTGGAGGCGCGTGCTTAGTATGTGACCAAAGATCTTATAGCAGAGCTCTCCGCTACAAGATCTTTGTGTGTGACAACACACGCTCCCCCACCCCCCCCCCACCTTTGGTGCAGGAGGCGCGCGCAGCATCTGAACGCACAACGATTGTTCGAATTCTTCACTAACCGTCATTCTGACTTTGCTTGTGAAGAGAAAAGTCCTGAATTGCATTTGTCTGATGCAGGAAGGTTGTTCCGATGTTGGGGAAGTCCAGGACAAGTGGGTCACATTTTAAGGATAAAGGGGAAATCCTTTAGTACTGAGATGAGGAAAACATTTTTCACACAGATGGAGGTGAGTCTCTGGAACTCTCTGCCACAGAAGGTAGTTGAGGCCTGTTCATTGGCTATATTTAAGAGGGAGTTAGATGTGGCCCTTGTGGCTAAAGGGATCAGGGGGTATGGAGAGAAGGCAGGTACAGGATACTGAGTTGTATGATCAGCCATGATCATATTGAATGGTGGTGCAGGCTCGAATGGCCGAATGGCCTACTCCTGCACTTAATTTCTATGCTTCTATGTTTCCCTCTAATCACCCCTCTCCCTATCCCACCCATCCCTCTCTCCCCCACCCCCCTTCCCTCTCTACCACCACCCCCTTCCCCCTACACCCCTGTCCCTCTTTCACCACTCCACCTACCCCTCCCTCCCCACTCTTCCACTTCTATCCCCTTACCCCACGCCTCTCCCACCCCCACCCCTCTCTCTTCCCCTCCCTTCCCCTCTCTCCCCCACCCCTTCCCCTACCCCTCTGTCCCTCTTTCACCACTCCCCCTACCCCTCCCTCCCCACTCTTCCAGTTCTCTCCCCCTTCTCTCCTCCCCCTATCCCTCCTCACCCCTCTCCCTCTCCCTCTCCAATACCTCTCTCCCCCACCCCCTTCCCTCTCTACCCCACCCCCTGCCCTCTCCCCCCCCACCCCCTTCCCCCTATCCCTCTGTCCCTCTTCCATCACTCCCCCTAACCCTCTCCTCCTCCCTCCCCACTCTTCCACTTCTCTCCCCCTTCCCCTCCACTCTCCCTCCCCACTCTTTCCCCTCTCTCCCCCACCCCTCTCCCCCTCCCTCCCTCCTCCCCATCTTCCCCATCCCCCCTCCCCCACATCTCTCTCCCCATCTCTCACCCCCTACCCCGCTCTCCTTTCCCTCCCAAATCTATTCCGTTTCCTCCTCCTCCTCTCCCCTCCCTCCCCTCTTGTCTAGTTATTATATAAAACTCTCGCCCCATCCGTCCGACATCCGTCCGGCTGCCTTTCTGCCTTTCGATTCGTTCCCGCCGTGCGATGTCACAATGCCCGATGCTCGCAGACGTCCAATCGCGATGCCCGACGCTCGCAGACGTCCAATCGGAATGGATCCATTTACATGTACGGCTTCCGGCCGCATTTCTTCCATTGATTCCCTGCAACTCCGAAACCAGACGCAGAATCGCCGACATTTCGGTAGAGATTTCACTTTTCTTTCTAAGTATCCGCTCCTCATTACATTTCGTCGTGTTTATGTACACGTTTTTAAACAAATCCTTCACCCCCCCCCCCCCCCCCCCCCACCCAATATTTCAAAAATAAACTGGCTTCGCACCCATAGAAGCAGCACCAGCCCCAGCCCCTGAAGAACGTTCCATTGTGTGATGTCACAAAGCCCGATGTTCACATATGTCCAATCAGAATGGACTCATTTACATATGCCTTTGCAGGAGCCCCAGCCCCTGGTGAACGTTCCATCGTGTGATGTCACAATGCCCTATGCTCAAAGACATCTTTGCCATAGAGGGAGTACAGAGAAGGTTCACCAGACTGATTCCTGGGATGTCAGGGTCATATTGAATGGTGGTGCAGGCTCGAAGGGCCGAATGGCCTACTCCTGCACTTAATTTCAATGGTTCTATGTCTCCCTCTCTTCACCCCTCTCCCTCTCCCACCCATCCCTCTCTCCCCCACCCCCCTTCCCTCTCTACGCCACCCCCTTCCCTCTCTCCACCCGCCCCCTTCTTCCTACCCCTCTGTCCCTCTTCCATCACTCCCCCTACCCCTCTCCACCTCCCTCCCCACTCTTCCACCTCTCCCCCTTCCCCCTCCACTCTCCCTCCCCACTCTTTCCCCACTCTCCCCCACCCCTCTCCCCCTCCCTCCCTCCTCCCCTACCTCCCCATCCTCCACCTCCCCCACATCTCTCTCCCCATCCCCCTCTCTCACCCCCTACCCCGCTCTCCTTTCCCTCCCAAATCTGTCCCGTTTCCTCCACCTCCTCTCCCCTCCCTCCCCTCTTCACATCTCCCCTCCCCCCACCTGTGTGTTTGGGGGGTGGTTAATGTGAGTTTGATGCCGCAGCCCCCCCTCCCCCCCCCCCGCAAAACACCGTTGGGGAAACAGACCCAACGGGTCTGCACTTGGTCTAGTTATATATTAAAACTGTGTGCCTGTCGCCTGCCGTCCGTCCGGCTGCCTGCCTGCCTTTTGATTCGTTCCCATCGTGTGATGTCACAATGCCCAATGCTCGCAGATGTCCAATCGCAATGCCAAATGCTCGCAGATGTCCAATCGGAATGGAGTCATTTACATGTACGGCTTCCGACTGCATTTCTTCCTTTGATTCACTGCAACTCGGAAACCAGACGCAGAATCGCCGACATCTTTTCCATTTCGGTAGAAATTTCACTTTTCTTTCTAAGTATCCGCTCCTCATTACATTTCGTCGTGTTTAAGTACATGTTTTTAATCAAATCCTTCACCCCCCCCAATATTTCAAAAATAAACTGGCTTCTCACCCATAGAATCAGCACCAGCCCCAGCCCCTGATGAACGTTCCATCGTGTGATGTCACAATGCCTGATGCTCACAGATGTTCAATCGGAATGGAATCATTTACATATGCCTTTGCAGGAGGCCCAGCCCATGGTGAACGTTCCAACGTGTGATGTCACAATGCCCAATGTTCACATATGTCCAATCGGAATGGATCCATTTACATAGAAACATAGAAACATAGAAAGTAGGTGCGAGAGTAGACCACCAGGTCCGTCGAGCCCGCACCGCCATTCGCTCATGGCTGAACACTAAACAGACACACTTACCCACAAACAGTAGACACAAGACACAGAACACAAGACACTACCCTTCCCTTTATACCGCTATCACCCCTCTCCACCCCAAAAACCTCGTGATCTCCTGGGGGAGGCAAAAAACCGGATAAAAACCCAGGTCCAATTCGGGAAAAAAATCCGGGAAATTCCTCTCCGACCCCAATCTAGGCGATTGACACTTGTCCAGGAGATCACTCAGGTCTTACTATACTAACCATACCTAGGTCCATATCCCTGCCCTCTCCCCGTAGCCCCTTATCCCCTTGGCAGCTAAAAAAACATCTATTTTAGTCTTAAATATATTTAAAGTTTCTGCTTCCACTGCTCCCTGGGGCAGTGAATTCCATAAATTAACCACCCTCTGGGTGAAGAAGTTCTTCCTCATCTCAGTTTTAAAAGAGCCCCCCCTTATTCTGCAACTATGTCCCCTAGTTCTAGTTTCCCCGATCATTGGGAACATCCTCGGTGCATCCACCCGATCAAGGCCCCTCACGATCTTATATGTTTCAATGAGATCGCCTCTCATTCTTCTAAACTCCAAAGAGTAGAGTTCCAGCCTACTTAACCTTTCCTCATATGTCAATCCCCTCATTGCAGGAATTAATCTTGTAAACCTTCGCTGCACTGCCTCCAGGGCTAGTACATCCTTTCTTAAGTATGGACCCCAGAACTGTACACAGTATTCCAAATGTGGTCTCACTAATACTGTGTACAGCTGCAGCAAGACCTCCGTGTTTTTATACTCAATCCCCCTAGCAATAAAGGCCAAAACTCCATTGGCCTTCCTGATTGCTTGCTGCACCTGCATACTAACTTTTAGTGATTCATGTACTAATACCCCTAGATCCCTTTGCGTTGCATTACAACGCAGCTCCTCCTCATTTAGAAAATAACTTGCCCTATCATTTTTTTTCCCAAAGTGAATGACTTCACATTTATTAGTATTAAACTTCATCTGCCAAGTTGTTGCCCACTCACCTAGTTTATCTATATCCTTTTGCAGACTCTTCCTATCCTCCTCATCCCCTACTTTTCCTCCCATTTTTGTATCGTCCGCAAATTTTGATATATTACACTTGGTTCCCTCCTCCAAATCGTTTATATAAATTGTGAACAACTGGGGTCCCAGCACCGACCCTTGCGGAACCCCGCTAGTTACCGGTTGCCATCCCGAGTATGAACCATTTATCCCCACTCTCTGCTTCCTATTTGTTAGCCAATCCTCTACCCATGCTAATATATTACCCCCAATTCCATAATTTTTTATTTTTAGCAATAGTCTTTTATGTGGCACCTTGTCAAAAGCCTTTTGGAAGTCCAAGTATACCACATCCACCGGTTCCCCTTTATCCACCCGGGTTGTTACTTCCTCAAAGAATTCGAGCAGATTCGTTAAACAGGACTTCCCCTTCACAAAACCATGCTGGTTCTGTCCGATGAAGTCATGTTTATCCAAGTGCCCCGTTAGTGTTTCTTTAATAATTGTCTCTAACATTTTACCCACCACCGATGTTAGACTAACCGGTCTATAGTTACCCGCTTTCTGTTTACTTCCTTTTTTAAATATAGGTGTTACATTGGCCATTTTCCAATCCACTGGGACCGTTCCTGCCTCCAGGGAGTTTTGGAAAATTATCACCAATGCATCCACAATCCCCACCGCTATCTCCCTCAAGACCCTTGGATGTAATCCATCAGGCCCAGGGGATTTATCCTCCTTCAGTCTCATTAATTTCCCTAATACCACCTCCTTGGTGATCTTAATAGTATTTAGCTCCTCCATTCCTACCGCCCCCTGTTTATCCAACGTTGGAATATTTTTTGTGTCTTCTATGGTGAAGACTGATACAAAATACTCGTTTAATGCCTTTGCCATTTCCATGTTCCCCACCAACAACTCTCCAGTCTCACCCTCCAATGGACCAACGTTCACCTTAGCCACCCTTTTTCTTTTTATATAGCTATAAAAACTCTTACTATTAGTTTTTATGTTGTTTGCTAAATTCCTTTCATAGTCTATTTTCCCCGTCTTAATTAATCTCTTAGTTATTTTTTGCTGACCTTTAAATGCTTCCCAATCCTCTACCCTCCCACTATCTCTGGCTACCTTATATGCCCTTGCCTTCAGCCGAATACTATCCTTTATAGTTTTACTGAGCCATGGCTGACTGTTCTTACCCTTACCCCTTTTTTTCTTCATAGGAATAAATTTTTCTTGAAGGTTATACAGTAGACCCTTAAACGTACACCACTGCTCATGTACCGTCTTATTCTTGAGTCTGCTATCCCAGTCAACTTTGATCAGCTCAGTCCTCATACCTTCATAATCCCCCTTATTTAGACTAAGCACCCTAGCCTGAGTTTCAACCTGCTCCCCTTCTATTTGAATATGGAATTCGACCATATTGTGGTCACTTGTTCCCAACGAGTCCCTAACTATGACATTTTTAATTAATCCTGCTTCATTACACAGGACCAGATCCAAGATTGCCTCCCCCCTTGTCGGTTCTGTGACATACTGTTCTAGGAACCCGTCTCTAATACATTCTATAAATTCTTCCTCTAGTCTACCCTGCCCAGTTTGGTTTGCCCAATTAATATGAAAATTGAAGTCCCCCATGATTACAGCAGTTCCCTTTTTACATGCGTCAACTATTTGCAGATTTATGTTCTGACTAACAGCGTCACAGCTATTTGGAGGTCTATAAATTACACCCACTAGTGTTTTTTTCCCCTTGTTATTCTCTATCTGTACCCAAGCTGTTTCACTATCCTGATCCTTCAACGCAATATCCTTCCTCTCTATTGCCGTTATTCCCTCCCTTATTAAAAGGGCCACCCCTCCTCCCTTTCTTTCCTGTCTATCTTTCCTAATTGTCGAGTACCCCTCTATATTTAACTCCCAGTCCTGATCCCCTTGCAGCCATGTCTCCGTAATGGCCACGATATCATAACTATATATACTTAATTGCACCGTTAATTCATTTATCTTATTACGAATACTCCGTGCATTTAGATAAAGCACTTTCAGATGATTTTACTACCCTTCCTTTCCGTTTTTGCCCCTTTTACATCTAGAGCTTTATCTTCACACATTCTGTCTCCTGTCACATTTTGACTTTCCGCTTCCCCACTGATACCCTGCTCTATATCCTCTACCCCTGCCGTTATTACCCCCCTTGATACCTCCCCCCCGCTACTTAGTTTAAAGACCTCTCTACTGCCCTAGTTATATGATTTGCCAGGACCCCAGTCCCAGCACCGTTCAGGTGAAGTCCGTCCTTACAGAACAGATCCCCCCTGTCCCAGTACTGGTGCCAGTGGCCCAAGAAACCAAACCCATTATTCCCACACCAGTCTTTGAGCCACGCATTCAGCTTTTTAATTTTACGTACCCTCGCCGATTTGGCCCGTGGCTCAGGTAGCAATCCGGAGATCAGTACCCTCGAGGTTCTGCTTTTTAATTTATTCCCTAACTGCTCAAACTCCTTCAGCAGATCCTCCTTCCTCGTCCTTCCTATGTCATTGGTCCCCACATGGACCACGACCACTGGATCCTCCCCCTCCCACTGCAAATTTCTCTCCAGCATCGCAGAGATATCCTTAACCCTAGCACCGGGTAGGCAACACAGCCTTCGGGACATGTTCTGCTGGCCGCAGAGAACCTTATCTACCCCCCGAATACATATGCCTTTGCAGGAGCCCCAGCCCCTGGTGAACGTTCCACCGTGTGATGTCACAATGCCCAATGCTCGCAGATGTACAATCGCAATGCCAAATGGTCACAGATGTCCAATCGGAATGGATCCATTTACATGTACGGCTTCCGACTGCATTTCTTCCTTTGAATCACTGCAACTCCGAAACCAGACGCAGAATCGCCCACATCTTTTCCATTTCGGTAGTGATTTCACTTTTCTTTCTAAGTATCCGCTCCTCATTACATTTCTTCGTGTTTAAGTACATGTTTTTAATCAAATCCTTCACCACCCCCCCCCCCCCCCCCCCAATATTTCAAAAATAAACTGGCTTCTCACCCATAGAATCAGCACCAGCCCCAGCCCCTGATGAACGTTCCATCGTGTGATGTCACAATGCCTGATGCTCACAGATGTCCAATCGGAATGGATTCATTTACATATGCCTTTGCAGGAGCCCCAGCCCCTGGTGATCGTGTGATGTCACAATGCCCAATGCTCAAATACATTGTTGCCATAGAGAGAGTACAGAGAAGGTTCACCAGACTGATTCCTGGAATGTCAGGATTTTCAAATGAAGAAAGACTGGATAGACTCGCCTTGTACTCGCTAGATTTTAGAAGATTGAGGGGGTATCTTATAGAAACGTATAACATTCTTAAGGGGTTGGACAGGCTAGATGCAGGAAGATTGTTCCGGATGTTGGGGAAGACCAGAACAAGGGGTCACAGTTTAAGGATAAGGGGGAAATCCTTTAGGGCAGAGATGAGAAAAACATTTTTCACACAGAGAGTGGTGAATCTCTGGAATTCTCTGCCACAGAAGGTAGTTGAGGCCAGTTCATTGGCTATATTTAAGAGGGAGTTAGATGTGGCCCTTGTGGCTAAAGGGATCAGGGGGTATGGAGAGAAGGCAGGTACAGGATACTGAGTTGGATGATCAGCCACGATCATATTGAATGGTGGTGCAGGCTCGAAGGGCCGAATGGCCTACTCCTGCACTTAATTTCAATGGTTCTATGTTTCCCTCTCATCACCCCTCTCCCTCTCCCACCCATCCCTCTCTCCCCCACCCCCCTTCCCTCTCTACGCCACCCCCTTCCCTCTCTCCACCCGCCCCCTTCCTCCTACCCCTCTGTCCCTCTTCCATCACTCCCCCTACGCCTCTCCACCTCCCTTCCCACTCTTCCACCTCTCCCCCTTCCCCCTCCACTCTCCCTCCCCACTCTTTCCCCTCTCTCCCACACCCCTCTCCCCCTCCCTCCCTCCTACCCTACCTCCCCATCCTCCCCCTCCCCCACATCTCTCTCCCCATCCCCCTCTCTCACCCCCTACCCCGCTCTCCTTTCCCTCCCAAATCTGTCCCGTTTCCTCCACATCCTCTCCCTTCCCTCCCCTCTTCACATCCCCCCTCCCCCCACCTGTGTGTTTGGTGGGTGGTTAATGTGAGTTTGATGCCGCAGCCCCCCCCCCCGCAAAACGCCATCGGGGAAACATTAACTTGGTCTAGTTAATATATAAAACTCTCGTCCCATCCGTCCGGTTGCCGTCCGGTTGCCTTTCTGCCTTTTGATTCGTTCCCATCGTGTGATGTCACAATGCCCAATGCACGCAGATGTCCAATCGCAATGCCCAATGCTCGCAGATGTCCAATCGGAATGGAACCATTTACATGGCCGGCAGCCGACCGCTTTTCTTCCTTTATTCCCTGCAACTCCGAAACCAGACGCAGAATCGCCGACATCTTTTCCATTTCGGTAGAGATTTCACTTTTCTTTCTAAGTATCCGCACCTCATTACATTTTGTCGTTTTTAAGTGCACGTTTTTAATCAAATCCTTCTCCCTCCCCCCCCCCCCCCCAATATTTCAAAAATAAACTGGCTTCTCACCCATAGAAGCAGCACCAGCCCCAGCCCCTGGTGAACGTTCCATCGTGTGATGTCACAATGCCCGATGCTCACAGATGCTCATATGAAGAAAGACTGGATAGACTCGGCTTGTACTCGCTAGATTTTAGAAGATTGAGGGGGGATCTTATAGAAACCGATGTTGGGGAAGTCCAGAACAAGGGGCCACAGTTTAAGGATAAGGGGGAAATCTTCTAGGACCGAGATGAGAAAAACATTTTTCACACAGAGAGTGGTGAATCTCTGAAATTCACTGCCACAGAAGGTAGTTGAGGCCTGTTCATTGGCTATATTTAAGAGGGAGTTAGATGTGGCCCTTGTGGCTAAAGGGATCAGGGGGTGTGGAGAGAAGGCAGGTACAGGATACTGAGTTGGATGATCAGCCATGATCATATTGACTGGAGGTGCAGGCTCGAAGGGCCTACTCCTGCACCTAATTTCTATGTTTCTAAGTTTCCCTCTTCTCACCCCTCTCCCTCTCCCACCCATCCCTCTCTCCCCCACCCCCCTTCACTCTCTACCTATCTCCTTCCCTCTCTCCCCCCGCCCCCTTCCCCCTACCCCTCTGTCCCTCTTCCACCACTCCCCCTACCCCTCCCTCCCCACTCTTCCACTTCTCTCCCTCAATGCACCCCTTTCCCTCCCCCACCCCTCTCTCTCCCCCTCCCTTCCCCCTCCCTCCCCTCTCTCCCCCCACCCCTTCCCCCTACCTCTCTGACCCTCCTCACTCTTCCACCTCTCCCCCCTCCCACTATCCCTCCCCACTCTTTCCCCCCATTGTGTGATGTCACAATGCCCAATGTTCACAGATGTCCAATCAGAATGGATTCATTTACATATGCCTTTGCAGGAGCACCAGCACCTGGTGAACGTTCCATCGTGTGATGTCACAATGCCCAACGCTCAAATACATTGTTGCCATAGAGGGAGTACAGAGAAGGTTCACCAGACTGATTCCTGGGATGTCAGGACTTTCATATAAAGAAAGACTGGATAGACTCAGCTTGTACTCGCTAGATTTTAGAAGATTGAGGGGGTATCTTATAGAAACTTGTAAAATTCTTAAGGGGTTGGACAGGCTAGATGCAGGAGGATTGTTCCAGAAGTTGGGGAAGTCCAGAACAAGGGATCACAGTTTAAAGATAAGGTAGCAATGTTACAAAATTTTGAGATTTAAAAAATTAAGTCTGCAATTTATCCCATCAGATAAAGCATAAAAAGAAGTTTATTTTGACACCTAATTCACTTTCATATCTCAAGTATTTAAAAAGTTATGGCCATTTTCATACTCGGAAATTAGCATCTTGTTCCCTATTGATTTTCTATGGACATAACAAAAAAGCTGTGATCGTGGACAGTCAAAAGCACATAGCTTTCTTAAAAAGTAAGAGAACTGAATGAAATTTTCAGTTATCATAGATTGAAGCATTCTGAAACAAATATAAAATAATCTTACTTGGATGACCTGAAATTAAAGCATATAATTAGTTAGTTACCCAATTGTAGCTAATTTCAAACTTCAATTACTAGATCTAAACATCTATCCATTTCTTAATAAATGATTAACATTTTTAAATAGCCTAAGTGGCCAAATAATATTCACAAATAATTCACAATAAAACATGATTTTTAAATCTCATATACATTAATTTATAGGCCAAATGGAAGGAATTTAATGTTCAATTGCTGTAAATTAAAGTCCATTTAAATCAGCTTTCTAGTGGGATCCTGTGAACGCGCTGGTTTAGAACGTTCACATTGCGGTAGATTTGTGCCCTCAAATGCCCAGAAGAACTGCGGGATATAATGGGGCCCAAAATAGCTACTCGCAACATTAAACTTTGTATAAAGGGATCTTAAGAAGCCCTTTTTAATGTAAAAATAAACAGCCTACCTTCTATTGTCCCCTGTATGAGATCCGGCCGGTTGCCGGCGGTCGCGGGTTTAGAGGTTAATTTTTAAACTACTATAACAATAAGATAAAGCCCTTAAAAATAATAATAGCTAAAGCGACGGAACCTTCCAGCGATTTTTTGTTAATGATTACCTAGGCTGAACATCCTCGATTTGAACAGCCTAGGGAAAATCGCATTTAAACCCGCCCCCCTCTAAACGGCGCCAAAATCGCGCACACGGACTGGGACAAATTTTCAGCGACGCTTCAGATAGGCTTTGCAACATACCTAGATAAGGGGGAAATCCTTTAGGACAGAGATGAGAAAAACATTTTTCACACAGAGAGTGGTGAATCTCTGGAATTCTCTGCCACAGAAGGTAGTTGAGGCCAGTTCATTGGCTATGTTTAAGAGGGAGTTAGATGTGGCCCTTGTGGCTAAAGGGATCAGGGGGTATGGAGAGAAGGCAGATACAGGATACTGAGTTGGATGATCAGCCATGATCATATTGAATGGTGGTGCAGGTTCGAAGGGCCGAATGGCCTACTCCTGCACTTAATTTCTATGTTTCTATGTTTCCCTCTCCTCACCATTCTCCCTCTCCCACCCATCCCTCTGTCCCCCACCCCCCTTCGCTCTCTACCGCACCCCCTTCCCTCTCTCCCCCCACCCCTTCCCCCTACCTCTCTGACCCTCCTCACTCCTTCCCTCTCTCCCCCCGCCCCCTTCCCCCTACCCCTCTGTCCCTCTTCCACCACTCCCCCGTCCTTCTTCCACCACTCCCGCTACCCCTCTACCCCTCCCTCCCTCCCCATTCTTGAATGGATTAATTTACATATGCCTTTGCAGGAGGCCCAGCCCATGGTGAACGTTCCATTGTGTGATGTCACAATGCCCAATGCTCAAAGGCATTGTTGCCATAGAGGGAGTACAGAGAAGGTTCACCAGACTGATTCCTGGGATGTCAGGACTTTCATATGAAGAAAGACTGGATAGACTCGGCTTGTACACGCTAGAATTTAGAAGATTGAGAGGGTATCTTATAGAAACATACAAAATTCTTAAGGGGTTGGACAGGCTAGATGCAGGAAGATTGTTCCAGATGTTGGGGAAGTCCAGAACAAGGGGTCACAGTTTAAAGATAAGGGGGAAATCCTTTAGGACAGAGATGAGAAAAACATTTTTCACACAGAGAGTGGTGAATCTCTGGAATTCTCTGCAACAGAAGGTAGTTGAGGCCAGTTCATTGGCTATATTTAAGAGGGAGTTAGATGTGGCCCTTGTGGGTAAAGGGATCAGGGTGTATGGAGAGAAGGCAGGTACAGGATACTGAGTTGGATGATCAGCCATGATCATATTGAATGGTGGTGCAGACTCTAAGGGCCGAATGGCCTACTCCTGCACTTAATTTCAATGGTTCTATGTTTCCCTCTCATCACCCCTCTCCCTCTCCCACCCATCCCTCTCTCCCCCACCCCCCTTCCCTCTCTACCCCACCCCCTTCCCTCTCTCCACCCGCCCCCTTCCTCCTACCCCTCTGTCCCTCTTCCATCACTCCCCCTACCCCTCTCCTCCTCCCTCCCCACTCTTCCACCTCTCCCCCTTCCCCCTCCACTCTCCCTCCCCACTCTTTCCACCTCTGTCCCCCCACCCCTCTCCCCCTCCCTCCCTCCTCCCCTCATTCCCCATCCCCCCCTCCCCCACATCTCTCTCCCCATCCCCCTCTCTCAGCCCCTACCCCGCTCTCCTTTCCCTCCCAAATCTGTCCCGTTTCCTCCTCCTCCTCTCCCCTCCCTCCCTTCTTCTCACCCCCCCTCGCCCCACCGGTGTGTTTGGGGGGTGGTTAATGTGAGTGTGATGCCGCAGCCCCCCCCCCCCCCCCCCCCGCAATCGCCGTTGGGGAAACAGACCCAACGGGTCTGCACTTGGTCTAGTTTCTTATAAAATTCGTAAGAAACGTACAACCCTGAGAAATCCAGCTGGCAATAGTAAGACCAGACAATCAAATGAAATCTAATCCCTGAGACACTGAGTTAAGTGTGTAAATTCCCAGCCGCCTCCTGGGATTAAGTTGGTTTTCTATTCTTTGAACATCTAGGAAAGCTTTAATGAGGTCTTTCACCTTTTAGAAAGTGATGCATTCGGTGATTGTGTGTGTAGGTGGTGGTCAAGGTTCATGTTTTAAAATGTTAGCATCTCACAGATTCAACCCACAATTCTATGCGCTCAAATTCTCCCCCCCCCCCCCCCCCCCCCCCCCCCCCCCCCCCCCCCCCCAAGTTAGCAATGAGTGCAAGTTTTTTAGTGGTGTGGGCCTGGAACGCGAGTAGTGGTGGAGGCAGATGCAATAGTGGCATTTAAGAGGCTTTGGAATGGCACATGGAAGTGCAGGGAGTAGAGGGATATGGATCATGTACAGGCAGATGAGATTACTTTATCCTGGCATGTTCAGCACAAACATTGTGGGCCGAAGGGCCCGTTCCTGTGCTATATTGGTCTATGTTAACTACCAGATCTCTGTTCCCGCAGCTATCTCTATCTGTACAGTTCTTTTTATTGCATGTTGTTTTCTGCGCACCTACCTTTTTGTGGTTCGTTTTGTCTCTCCTCACTCTTCATTGAGTTTCACTTCACTCTGCAAGCTTTGAACCTATGCCTTGTGTACGCAAGTCCGCACCGTTAACATATAAATCAACAAGTCAGCAGTCCCACCTCTGACCTTAAGCACACACCACTGCACGCTTCCTTTCAGTCTGAAAAACAAATGTTCACCAATAATACTCTTAGGAAGCATTGGCTCCTCAAAGATATGAAGCGACCTTCCTTTGGCAAGTCCCCCTGCAAACCGTTTGTGGCTGATTAACCTGTCTGATATGTACTTCCTCTTCCTTTTCCTCATGATACTTTGAATTCCTTTTCCTCTAGACTAAACATGTTGTTGTGATTCAGCAACCTCATGACCTTCACAGCCTCATGTCATGTTTTTTTCATATTTATGTAATTGCTGCTTGTAGCTTTTACATGTATACTATGTTAGCTTTTCTGCTGCAACTGAAGGCGATTGATCATTTATTCAATGTTGTTGCAAGCCCAAATAAAAATTGCTGGAACAGCATATCGGGCCTTCTTTTGTTTTTGTTTTTTGTTGCTTTTAGTTCATTCGACTTTGGTTAGGCCGCATTTGGAGTATTGCGTACAGTTCTGGTCGCCCCCATTACAGGAAGGATGTGGAGGCTTGGGAGAGAGTGCAGAGGAGCTTTGTTAGAATGATGCCTGGATTACGGGGTATTAGTTACATGGAGAGGTTGGACTGACTTGGATTGTTTTGCCTGGAACGCCAGAGGTTGAGCGGAGAAATTATGAGAGGCATAGATTAGGTAGATCGTCTTAACCTTTTTCCCAAAATGTAAATATCAGATACTAGAGGGCAAAGCTTTAAGAAGGGAGAGGCAACGTTTAAAGGAGATATGCGGGGCACGTTTTTTACTCAGAGGGCAGTGAGTGCCTGGAATGTGCTGTCAGGGGTGGTGGTGGAGGCAAATACAATAGTGGCATTTAAGAGACTTTTTGATAGGTACATGGACATGCAAGGAATGGAGGGATATGGATTATGTGCAGGCAGATAAGAGTTGATCTTGGCATCATAGAAACATAGAAAATAGGTGCAGTAGGCCATTTGGCCCATTGAACCAGCACCGCCATTCAATATGATCATGGCTAATCATCCAAAATCAGTACCCAATGCCTGCTTTCTCCCCATATCCCTTGATTCCGTCAGCCCATCCAACTCTCTCTTCAAAACATCCCGTGAATTGTCCTCCACTGCCTTCTGTGGCAGACAATTCCACAGATTCACAACTCTCTGGGTGAAAAGTTTTTTACTTGTCTCAGTTCTAAATGCCCTAGCCCTTATTCTTACACTGTGACCTCTGGTTCTGGAATCCCCCAACATCGGGAACATTTTTCCTGCGTCTAGCCTGGCCAATGCCTTAAGAATTTTATATCTTTCTATAAGAACCCGTCTCATCCTAAATTCCAGTGAATAAAAGCCCAGTCGATCCATTCTTTGCAGGCATCATATTTGACACAGACATCGAAGGCTGAATGGGCAGTTTTGTGCGGTACTGTACTGTGGTCTATATTCTAGCTGGCTCATTCCATATATCGACACCTTCTGTTAAGAAAAGGATGCCCCCCCCCCCCCCCCTTTTACATATTTTTTCTCTCACCTTAATTCTCAGCCTTCTAGTTTTAGACTCCAGTATCCAACAACTTGACCAACTATAACATAAAGATAGATAAGCCTATCTGTAGCATTAGGTACACATTTTGCATAGAATATAGAAGTTAGAACAATACATCACGGAAACAGGCCCTTCAGCTCACAATGTTCATGCCAAACATGCCAACTTAAACTAATCTCCGCTGCCTGCACTTGATCCATATCCCTCCATTCCCAGCATCGCCATGTATCTATCTAGAACTCTTTGAAATGCCACTTTCATATCTGTCTCCACACCACCCCTAGCCACACGTTCCAGGTACCCAGCACTGTGAAAAAAAATCTCTGCCCCGGATATCTCATTTTAAATTTGGTCCACTTACCTTAAAACTATGCCCTCTAATATGTACAAATGAATTGGTCGCTGTAAATTGTAAGTGAGTGGTAGAGTTGATAAGAACGGGGATTAGTGTCGGATTCATGTAAATGGGTTGGTTGATGGCTAGTGTGGGCTCGATGGGCCAAAGGGCCACCTTGCTGTTTCTCCATTACACTAGCATTCTACTTCCTTCTGCTGAGTTGTTTGTGGAAGAGAGTTGGAGACCTTTCTTCATCTTTTCCATATGAGATGAGTCTATTTCTCAACTAAAGTGAAGGGTTAACAGTCCCCCGCCCTGTAATTAGACTGTAAGGTTTCTGGTTTAAAGGTATGGTGGGGAGGGGGGGGCTAGTATGGAGTTTATCTTGCTGACTCAATACCAACCCAAAAGGAAACCAAATTGCAAGTTGATTACTTTTTTTTTGTCAAGCTTTATTAGATATATGGTACACAAAAATGCTGGAGAAACTCAGCGGGTACAGCAGCATCTATGGAGCGAAGGAAATAGGTGACGTTTCGGGCCGAAATCCTTCTTCAGACTCTGAATATTAGATAAATGTTGTGGAGAGAACAACCTAATCTCCAGATGACAAAGTTTTGGTTCAAAGACATTACAAACCATCAAGCACTTTCATAATGTCCCCACAAATTTTGCAATTTTTCCCTAAATGTGCCTCCTTCTGTTGGCATTTGTTCCAAAATTATATATATGTGACCAAAACATCCCAAAACGGTTTAGGGAAGAAAATACAATGATTAAAGAAAAGGAAAACCTAATTAGGTATGTGCATGTTCAGTCATTTCCAAATGTTAAACTAACAAGTGAGAGTAAAATTTCAAAGGGAAAGCTAGTGGGTTTGATATAAAGTATTGCACTACAAGACAATTGAAAAAAAGAATCCAAAATTACAGGCAAAATATAATGACAGTTTGGATTAGAAGTTTAATAGAAATCAAAATTAGCATATTAACAGAAAAGATAAACAGAAAATGAAATGTCAAGCATAAAAGCTTATATATAGTGCAAATTGGAGCATTCACTTTCCACAGTTATATCACGTATTAAGTAAAGTTTGCTCATTAAGTGTGTAATGAAGAATAAACTTACATGTAAATTCCTGAAATTATAATTCAGAAAACGAAAAATAAAACAGTGATCTAAATGAGATGTGGAGTAAATGTAATTGCCAAGGGGAGTTTTAATTTAATGGAGTGCAGCTAAGCAAAGACTGGTCAAGCAGATAGAAAGACGTAAGATGAGATGTTACAGAAAAACCTGGGAAAACGGAAAAAAAACATACTATTGATGGTGGAAGAAAGAGGTTGTGGAAAGAATAGCTAGTTATGACTTGACTGCTGTAAGGGATGGAATCTACGAGGCAATCGTAAACTAGTGTTGGATAAAAAAAGTATGATGGGTGAAGACCAATGGATGGGAATATGTTCCATGTTCGGTCTTGGGATGATACAGGGCAAAAACAATGCAAACATACTGATGATATAATGTACTATATACAGGTGAAAAAATAAAGAGAAATTAGGAAATACAATCAATGAAAAGCTTAATTACAAATGAATAGAGATGAACAAAAAATTTAAATGAATGAACCGAACATACGACCGTAAAAGTATTTGGGTTGCAGTGATAAAGATAACCAGATAATATGAAAACCATTCACCCACACAACACGCAGATCACCAACACACTCTTCTTCAAGCAACTCTTAGCCACGTACAATTTCTAAGCATCCCTGAGCAGTTAACTTTCGGATAGGAGATAAAGACAAAAAACTTGACCATCTTCAAACTAGTTAGGTCAAAACATCAGAGAAACATTAGCTTGCTGGAAATTCACAGTAGAGTTGCACTACCAGGGTTGAGTCGCTTATTCAGAAGGATGCGCAATTAAGGAAAAATTGATCTTTTTTAATTCAAACTTGCACATTCGCAGTATCACAGACAACATAGTCCTCCTACAATGTTCAATGCTTAAAGAATCAACAATGATCAGAATGAGTTCATATAATGTTTTTGATGGAAATGCATTTTGGAAAAAACCCCATAATAGTACATATCCAATATGCCCATAGATGTAAAGAGCTCACTGCACACACATTTGGACTGTATCACAGAAGGTCAGTCTCAACATTGTTGTAGATGGGAGCCAATAACATTGACGTGTACATTCAAGAAAGTTGCTTTTTATTTTGCGTGTTAAAGCAGTGAAACGTAATGTGAATTTAAATAAGACCTTTATTGTACTATTATGGTTTTTATTTACAGTCCAATCCGCAATCTTGAGGCTTGGCCTCACTTTTGATTCTGAAGCCACTGGTGAATTGAAGAGGGAAGGAAGGGCTGAGAGCTTTCTGGGGCTCCACCGGTGATCAGAGTAGCAGTGCACATGGGGCAGTTGCGTTTTCAGATGATACCATATTGTGCCAGTTCGTGTAGTTCCAGATGACTGAAGGCCTCCCAGGGGCAAATGACAGTGATGTCTGTAAACCGAGAAAGGACAACAGATTAAGTGAACTGTGCAAATACACTTATACACGCGAGGTGTTTAATATTCTCCCAGTTAATCAATCTTTCAAAAGGGAAAATTACAGACGTTAGAGCTGTAAGCTATGGTATGAATTTTGTAAGGTGCATTCGATTTCTCTCATTGCGCTCGTGGTAAATAATTACAAGCATTGTCCTTGAACAATTCTAGTAGTTTGAATTATATCAACAAAACACAATTATATTTGGTTCACGTGAAGAAAATTGGTTTAACCTCACTTAGGTAATTGTCAATATTGTCTATGTAGAGACATTGCAATGGTCACTGCAAAATAGCATTTGATTGTTTTGCAGAGAAAAATTATTATTGAACAAGTTCTGCCCTTTCCTGAAAGCCAAAGGCGCACAGCAGTTTAGGGCTAGGCACCAATGCTCAACAAAGTTCATCACAAATAGTATGAGTGAGGGGTTGGCTATATTATAGTGATATTTGTAGTGAACTGTAAACAACAATGAATTTCACTGTACCTCAGTACATGTAACAAATAAAGTGATACCATACTGTATATATTCCATATTCATGAGTTTTATCTGAATTTCTATGATTTGTTTTTTTTTCTTTTTTGAAATGTGGGTTACCTGCATTGGTATCACTGCATATCCATAGCTGCTAGTCTACATTAATTAATTACATTTGACAGAAAGGTGCTAATCCGTAGCACCAGCCTGGGATAATGATTAACACAGTTGAGCTAAATGATATCTCCATACCTGTGCCTAAACCTTCCATTCCAGGAATGTCATCACCAAACCTATGGCAGAGGAAGAAACAATGAGTATCAAGCCATTGTGTGTAAACTTCATTGTGTGTAAAGCATATCGATCGTCTTATATGATGCATTGACAACACGGCTTCAATGTGTTATTTGACTGTCATGAGCACTTCAGTTGAACCCGATCCCACGCAAGCACACTTTTCAGCAGGACAGTGATAATGAACGGGGAAACTATTTAGTTTTCCCTGATCTTGCCATGGTTGTCCTGAGATAAGCTTCGAAGCCAAACTGCTGTGCCAGTTAAGATTAGTTTTCAAGGACGAGATGGCAATCAGACTAAGGATCTCAGGCTGTATTATTATCTACCAAGGAAATGTATTTATCCTTTTATTTCATTGCAGGGGTTCAACAAATTCTCACAAAGCAATTGCAAGCGGCAGCTTGTGTCCTACCAATCCACAGTGTTGCGTTCTGTATCTAGCCCAGCAATGCTCAACTGCAGGTAATATCTGTACATTAAACATCTCTAGAGGGAAGCTTGGCCAAATTTAAACATCATTGGCAATTTAGACACAAAAAGCTGGAGTAACTCAGCGGGACAGGCAGCATCTCTGGAGAGAAGGAAAGGGTGATCTTTCGGGTCGCGACCCTTCTTCAGGGTGGCATTTTGGCATCATTGGCATTTGTTTTGGCAACTCCATTCTCTTGTTCCAGCTGAAGCATTTTCAGTGAAACACAACTCTTTATGTAAATGAAACTATTTCTCACTCAGTGCTCTCTGTGAAAGTGTGTTTGCTTGGAGACGATTATACATTTCTCACACTTATTGAATATGTGGTATTATTTAGGTTTAAGGTGAGAATGTTGCAGTAGTAAAATCTGTCCTTGAATAATTGAAAATCTAAAACTACTTGTTTTTATATTATTTGCTTTTTTAAATAATATTTAACAATACTTAACAGTCTAGGTTCAGTGATGGAAGCAGGTCACTATGAGGGAGTGCAGGACTAATGTCACATCTTTAGTTAAATTATTTTCAACTCTTTTTGTTTCTCTCTTACCCTTGTATTCCTTTCTTTGGCGGCTTGCTCTTAAACTGTCTTGTTTGCCTTTGTTTGAACTTTGGCGGTCCTTTTCTGGCAGTTGCTGGTCCTCCAATTACTCGTGTGGGTGATTTCATTTCAGCCGTGTGTTTCGGTGGTTCTAGAGTGAGAGCCATCTCTTGTGCTTTTAGGTTTGGTTGAATTTCCAAAGGGTTGGCTGCCATTTTTAACGTTCTTTTTCTGCCACGCTTCACTAGGGGTGCTATATCTTGAAAGAAACCAAAACCTCAACCGGTTAATAATACAGGAAATAGACACAAAAAGCTGGAGTAACTCTGCATCTCTGTAGGGAAGGAATGGGTGATGTTAAACCAGCATCTGCAGTTCCTTCCTACACAATAATACAGCAATGTTGTTTCGTACCTCTTGGATTATCAAACAATTAATGCAACCTGCCTCAGACTAATCCTAATCCCTGGTATAAGGCCCAAGGACAGGAGCAATGGGATTATTTTCAGTAGTTTGCTTGTAATAGGATTTTGAAAAGTGAAGCACAATAATAAGAGGGTGACGTAGAAAATAACTTCTCAGAGAATTAACCCGCTTTGCGCTCTTTGTTTTTCTTCAGATAGATTTTGAGGAATGAGTGTTTAACAAAAGATAAACAAAACAAAAGATATATAGATCGGGTACATGCACAGGGTCTCTTTCCCAGTGTGGGGGAATCAAGAACCAGAGGACATAGTTTAAGGTGAGGGGTGATGGGTGTTTGGAAAGAGCTGTGGAGGAGGTAGTTGAGGTAAGTACTATCGCAACATTTAAGAAACATTTAGACATGTACATGGATAGGACAGGTTTAGAGGGATATGGGCCAAACACAGGCAGGTGGAACAAATGTAGATGGGACATACTGGCTGGTGTGGACAAGTAGGCCGAAGGGCCTGTTTCCACACTGTAAGACTATGAATCTATGATTATATGACTCTTTATGGTTCACTGTGGTGAGTACCAAGGATGATAATCCTAAATAAATACATTAATTTAAATGATGTCACGCAATGTGCCAATGCAAAATCTGTCAAATTCATAACGCATTTTGATTTACTGTCACATTTTGACATTTTTATATTCAAAAAATTATAACTTATGTGGTAGAAAGGACCTCTGCATTTCAAGAGGCCAAGCAGACAATATGGGCAGAATGGTTTTCTAATCTGTAAATTTCTGTGATTTGGTGATTATGTTCTGCAGAATAATTCACAGGGGTATGATTTCACTGTGAAACTCAGGCAGAATACCCAGTTACGACATTTGTTTGGTGGCTTAAAGCGAAATAAAGGTAGCTTGCATGACACAGTAGTACAGCAGTTGTTGCTGCTACCTTATTGCTTCATGGACCTGGGTTTGATCCTGACCGCAGACACAAAATGCTGGAGTAACAGCGGGACAGGCAGCATCTCTGGAGAGAAGGAATGGGCTATGTTTCGAGTCGAGACCCTTCTTCAGACTGATCTTGACCTTGACCTGATCCTGACCTTGACCTTATCCTGACCTTGAGCCTGTCCATATAGCCTTCTCCCACATGGGTTTTTACCAGATGCTCCAGATTCTTTCCACATCCCAATGATGTGCAGGCAGATCAAATGGCTGCTGCAAGTTACCCCTTAGTTTATGTAAGTGACATAAAAATCATGTGAGACTGAATAAACTGCAGAACTGCAGAGAAATATGAAGAGTGACCCTGGGACCAATGGGATTGATCTATTAGGTGCTTGCATGGATCTGATGAGTCAAATGGCCTTATTCTATGTCAAACTAAACATGTCCCAGGGACCTTGTTAAAAACCAATGCCTTTAGTGACATTAAAACCCCTGGTGATGTTGTTTTATAAATAGAGGGACCACATCAACAAATTAACTGATACTGCCCATGCTACTTGTCAAAAGTTTATTGATACAAGCTGAAGGGTTTATGTCTATTCATTAAGATGGATGACTCGGTGATAAAAATGGGATTGTTACTTATAATCACACAGATAAATTTGCTATTGTCAAGCTCTATTTTTATTGTTCAAATGTTTAATTCCTCTGTTTGCTATATATATTTTTGATGAGCAAGTGTGAAAATTTGCACGGTTTCAAACTGAACACTCTATGATTTTCATAATTACCTTGATGGTGTGAAAACTTTAAAACACATTTTTTCACATCTTGAAGGGTTAACCTTCTATTGGCGGAAAATTATATTTATGATGATAATGTTTTTATAAAAATTGAGATACATTTTTGTAAGATTGTCAAAAAATGAAAACCCCAGAAGCCAGATTATCAATTGGAATTATTGTTGAACAAAGCAGTTTTATTTCATACAAATTGCCAGCAATAAACTGCACATAAACTCTGAAAAAGCAAACTAATTAACTGAAATTGGTTTTATTTCTCTGATGGGAGCATTCTCGTTCAAAACAGTTAAGTGGTAACCTTTCCAAAGACGTGAAATTGGGTTTCAAGGTCAAATTGTCCCTGACATACTGTGAATGCATTTTTATTAATTAGTTGAGGTAAGTTTATGCTGACGCAAAATGCGGATCAGTTAAGAAGCTTATTCACGCAAATCCCTGACACTTAGCCACCTGTTCTTGAGCAGCTGAACTGGTCAAGTGACATTTCAAATGAATTATGGCACCATATGCAAACACATCTTCCTTAACGTCCGTCATTAACTATATTTTTACTCTTTAATTATTTCGCTTTGGGCATGCAACTTTAAGAATATATAACTCCTCCTCTTAGATTATTTGAATTTGGATTAGGATCCTTTTCCAAATGATTATACATATTTTTGGGCCGGGTTTTTAAGAATATTTTCCCTCAGGGTAACATTCGGGCAGCGGCCCTTTAGGGAATGCACTATATTTACAGTTTCAATATGATTAGAGACAGATGGTGGAACAATGAGTAATTTAAATACATTATTCTTTTGGTACACTTTACAAATTCCAATTGAAATTAGAACCTGCTTTCTGAGAGCTGTCTCTTGTGCCAGTTCTTTGAACAAGACGTGTCTAATGAAATAAACATAGTGCACCTCAGAAACTGGGCACCCCTCCATGTATTGCTGTGGTGTGCAGCTGTGCAGAAAGTGCCATCTTTCATATAAGATATTAAACCATCATCCAAGAGAGAAATATTCCCCTGGTGTCTGATTTCTCCAGCATTTCCGTTTCATCAGTTGGGCTTGAAGGGAATATACCAATGCCCATGCAATAGTATTGCCAGAAAACACTGTTTTTTGTTCAGGTGTTTCAATGTTTGAAGAAAAGATTTATGCAACGTAATAAATATTACATCTAAATGTGATAGTTTTGGGGACTAAGCAACTATAAATATTTTAAACAAATTACAAGGATATTGCCAGGGCTCGAGGGTCTGAGATATAGGGAGAGTTCTATTCCTTGGAACGCAGGAGGATGAGGGTTGATCTTGTTGAGGTGTATAAAATCTTGAGAAAAATAGATTAAGTAGATGCACAGTCTCTTGCCCAGAGTAGGTAAATCGAGGACCAGAGTACATAGGTTTAAGGTGAAGGAGAAAAGAGATATATATAGGAATCTGAGAGGTAACTTTTTCACACAAAGGGTGGTGGGTGTATGGAACAAGCTGCCAGAGGACGTAATTGAGGCAGGGAGTATCCCAACATTTAAGAAACAGTTAGACAGGTACATAGATAGGACAAGTTTGGAGGGATATGGACCAAATGCGGGCAGGTGGGACTAGTATAGCTGGGACATGTTGGCCGGTGTGGGCATGTTGGGCCGAAGGGCCTGTCTCCGCACTGTATCACTCTATCTATTTATGACACTGAGCATCATTGGACAAATTTTCTGTTGGTGCAGTTATCGTTTTTATGATAAAATAATCATAGAGGTTCTGTTTTTAGAAACACACACACACACACACATATCACACACACATATCACACACACACACACACACACACACACACACACACACACACACACACACACACACACACATATCACACACACACACACACACATATCACATATCACACACACACACACACACACACATATCACACACACACACACACACACACACACACACACACACACACACATACACACACATACACACACACATACACACACACATACAAAAACACACACACACACACATACACACACACATACACGCATACACACAACACACACACACACACACACACACATACACCCACACACACACACCCACCCACACACACACACACCCACACACACCCACACCCACACCCACACACAAACACACACACACACATACACACACACACACACACATCCCCCCACACACACACCCACACACACACTCACCCACATACATACACACACCCACACACACCTACACCCACACACTCACCCACACACACACACTCACCCACACCTACACCCCCACACACACACACACATACACCGACACACACAAACACACACACACATCCCCACACATACACCCACACCCACACACCCACGCACATCCCCCCCCACACACACACACACACACACACGCACACGCACACGCACGCACACGCACATGCAGGCACACACACACACAGAGGACTAGATGAACAAATGATAAGGAATACTGAATCAACAACCTGACCCAGATCATCTAACTGAGATAATGTTTTAGTTTAGAGATACAGCACGGAAACAGGCCCATTGGTCCACCAAGTCCGTGCCAACAGTGATCCCTGCACACCAGCACTATCCTACACACACTAGGGACCATTTACAATTTTACGGAAGCCAATTAACCTACAAAACTGTGTGTCTTTGGAGTGTGGGAGGAAACCAGAGCACCTGGAGAAAACCCATGCAGGTTACGGGGAGAACGTACAAACTCCGTACAGACAGCACCTGTAATCTGGATGGAACCGGGTCGCTGGTGCTGGAAGGCAGCAACTCTACCGCTGCTCTACTGTGTAGGATTGATACATGGGTGATTAGGTTTCTTTGTTTTTGGTTTTTGAATTCAATTGCGTATACTGGAAATTAGCTGTGACTTAAAATCAGCCCTTTAAGATCTGATTGTCAAGATGATGGATGTAAAATTGTGCTAATATAACACACTCAGCATGTTTAATATAAACATGCTAATATAATCATTCAGCAAATTTAATCGAAATTCTAAAATATTTGAATTGACATTCTAAACATTAACGCCCTTTCTCTCTGCATTGGCATTGGTTTAATTAATGTTATCAGTTATGCTCATGTGGAATGTTACAGTAAAGGTTTCCTCATATGTTAGAATAATTAATCATAAAACAATGCAAAGAGAAGGGCAAAGATCCAAAAATTCTGACATGCTAAAATCATTATCTCATGTTCTTCTCCAGTATGCATAGACTTTCTGATATGGACTAAATCAATGACAAAATCTCACTGCCTCTCTTACTGGATTAAAAGAAAAATGCTGTTGCATTTGCTTGGCAGACACAAACTCGTCATGTAAAAATACTTTAAACGTTTTTACATTCTGAGCTCCATGCAAATTCTCAAACAAAGCAAAGCCTGTACACAGCTTTACTGTTGAGTAGAACACAATCTAATATCCAAACCATCTGTAACTAAACATAATGGATTCTTGGAAGATTTGATACCAAGGTCTGCACTGCATTAAACCAGTTAAAGTCATATCTTAATGTATTAACATTTTCAAAGAAAAGTAACGTCCTACACCAGATATTTATTGATTTTCATTAGTCCCATGGTATACTTTTAAAATGCCTTCATTTATTGGCTTGATTAGACTATAAACTCTCTCGGTCAACGTTCGATTTGATTACATTAGTGTTATGTTTCTTTATGTCATGTATCTTACTATAAAACCTAACCGGGTGAAAAGCGTTATACCTTGGTCCCGCGCAGCTGAGAATGGAAAGACCAGGTACTTACCACTATGTGGAGGCAAAGGGAAACATTCGACAATGGAAGGCGGGAGCTCTAACTAGCTCTCGTAAGAATTCTGTACTAACTATGCAGTTCTTGATCCACTGGGGTGGAAACCAGCTTTTATAGGGGAAGAGCATAATAGGATTTTGATGTCAGAAGTGTTCCCTTTCTAATCTGGTGATGTCACCACTGAAGAGAAAGCTGATATGAAGATAAGATGGGGCTCAATGGAGATGTCACCTTTTGCTGCTTTGGGTTGCAGAGTAAAACAACAACAAAAGGGACCCTTTCTCCAGCTTCTTAGGTAAACCTTGTTGAAATCACGATGTCATTTTAGTTTGGTGTTGTGAATATAATCCAATTGCAAATAACTTCTTTCTAATAGGAGAATATGGTGAAAGTGCATTGGGAGAGAGGCAAGAAGACAACAGTAAAAACTTAAGACGGCTGAGAATTGCCTTAAAAAAAACTTGACAGGAAATTACAGTTTGATATAAGGGTTTGTCAGATAGGCCAGGAATATGCTGTCAAAATGCTGGGGACATTAATGGCACTCGTATTCACTTGCCAACGATACAGCAGTCTCTGGTAAGGCACAGATGCAAGATATGCTCAGATATCCAAAAGGTTGCCAGACAAGGTTACATCTGTATTGTGAGAACAAAATCTCACTGCTTCCCTCACTGTTGAAGTGGATTGAGAGACGTAAAGCTGTTGTATTTGCTGGGCAGGTACAAACTAAACTCGTCACAAAAAGTTAAGTCGAATCAATCCCAGTGTACGTACTCTTGACGTGGTAAGTATTAATGACTGCCAATCACTGTTGTGGCACTGAAAATTACCTGTTCCATGAACAAGAAGTCTGAAGACCCGAAACGTCACCTATTCCTTTGCTCCATAGATGCTGCCTCACCCGCTGAGTTTCTCCAGCATCTGCAGTTCCTTCTTAAACAAAAATGTTCCATGAATAAAGTCTCATTCCATCAGGACAGAGAAATCAATTAACAGAGCAAAAAATAGATTACAAGAATAAACTTCAAAGAACAATAAAATAAAACGTAAAAGTAGATCATGTCCTTCGTTACATCTTAAAAATTGCTTGTTTTACAGTTGTCAACTGTTTTTTCTCAATGGGTTCAAAGGTTCTTTATAGTCCCGTATGCACAGTACAGTGAAATTGTTTTACAGAACTCACAAATGCAGCACAGTCACCATATTTTGGTGCCATTTACAAGGTAAAAAAACAGTCCAAAGCCCAGATAAACCCCAGGCTGCTGCAGGCCCACAACTCGACGTCCCTCTTCTCTGCTGACCACCCCCTGCAACCGACCTTCTCACTCCACAGATACTGCCCGATCTAGTGAACATTTCCAACTATTTCTATTTTTATTTCAGATTTCCAGCAATGTTTTTGCTTTGTGATTCCTAAACACTACGCATCATGTTTTACAGACATCTCATTTTCCAGCTAAATAACTTTAGTTGGATGAGAAGTTATTTGTTCTCAAATCGACTTGGTACCCATCAGTCACTGTTTGTGGAACCTCATTTTAAAGCTAAAACCAAGGCACATGATTACTGCAGTCATTTGTGTCTGGTTGTTCTGTTGAAAATGACTACCACTTTTATTTAGACTCTAAAATTTATAAGGATAACATTTATTTGCAGGAAATAATATTTTGCCTTGAGTATCTTTCCCATTGTATAATGTATTCAATTGATATTCAACAGGTTACACAATTTTCTGCAAGCATAAAGAATGGGTGAGTGGGCTAAAACATGGCAAATCTGCAATAATGTGGATAAAGTTACCCGCTTCGGGCAGAAGAGCAGAAAGGCAGTGCTTTATTGGCATAAAGCTTTCTTTTGACTTTCGGGATAAAGCATGGAAACAGGCCCTTCGGCCCACCGACTTCATGCCGACCAGCGATCACCCGTACACTAGCACTGTCCTACACATTAGGGGCAATTTACAGAAGCCAATTAACCTATGAACCTGTACGGCTTTGAGATGTTGGAGGAAACCGGACCACCCGGACAAACAGCACCTGAGTTCAGGAGATGAGGTGGAACAACCTAAGGTCTTTATGTTATGATTTATTTTATCCTGATAGTGTATTTTTATCCTTAAGTGCCAATGACACCCAAGTCCTGTGAACAAGGATGTGGAGAGGTTGTTTCCCCTAGTGGGAGAGCCTCATAATAAAAGGATGTACTTTTAGAAAGGTGATGAGGAGGATATTCTTTAGTCAGAGGGCTGTGGAATTCATTGCCACAGAATTCGGCCCGGGGGCCATAGGTTGCTGACCCCTGTCTTAAGTTCTGTTTTATGCATCATCTTGTGTAGGAAGGAACTGCAGATGCTGGTTTAAACCAAATATAGACACAAAATGCTGGAGTAATTCAGCGGGACAGACAGCATCTCTGGAGAGAAGGAGAGGAGGAATGGGTGACATTTCGGGTCGAGACTGAAGAAGGGTCTTGACTCAAAACGTTACACATCATCTTGATTTTTTTCCATGATGTAGATGTTAACTGATTACTGATATGTTTGGAGGCAGTGGTGTAAATGGAGCAAATAGACAGAGAGAGAGAGAGAGAGGAGACCGAAGAAGAGTTCTGACCCAAAACGTCACCTTTCCATGTTCTCCAGGCCTGCTGGGGTGCTCCAGAACTTTGTATTTTTTGGTGTAAGCCAGCATCTGCAGTTGCTTGTTTATACAGAGAGAGGGAATTGGGAAGGTTCAAAGTTGGGCTCTACATCCCTGCATCCCTGATCAGGTTGAGTTGCTGGTCCAATAGTTTAGATATCAAAGCAGTCAGTACCACTCTAAGACGTATATCGTGTGACCAATTCTGTTTGGGTTGCAATGGTGTGTAGGAAAGAACTGCAGATGCTGGTTTAAATTAAAGGTAGACACAAAATGCTGGAGTAACTCAGCGGGACAGGCAGCATCTCTGGAGAGAAGGAATGGGTGACGTTTCTGGCCGACACCCTTCCTCAGACTGTAGTTTAGTTTACTTTTGTTAATTTTTACTTTTATTTAAGAAAGTACTCTTTGCTAAGGTAAATTACTATTTTCCAATACTCTAGTGATACCTCCAATACTTTAGAGATATTCAGGCAGATACAATACAGAGTCACTGTTTTACATAAAGGGCCTGTCCCACTTACACGACCTTTACAGGCGACTGCCGGCACCCGTCATAGGTTGCCAAAATTTTCAACATGTTGAAAATTCAGTGGCGACCAGAAAGACGCTACGACTCTTTGGAGACCTCTCACGACTATACAGGCTGTATGGTCGTGAGAGGTCTCCTATGGCCGTGAGAGGTCTCCCGTGACATGTCACCAGGGGTTGCCTGAATGGTCGTGAGAGGTCTCCAAAGAGTCGTAGCGTCTTTCGGGTCGCCGCTGAATTTCCAACAGGTTGAAAATTTCGGCGACCTATGACGGGTGCCGGCAGTCGCCTGTAAAGGTTGCATAAGTGGGACAGGCCCTTAAGGCACAGTGGCACATTGGTAGAACTGCTGCCTCACAGCGCCAGAGATCCTGACTATGGGTGCTGTCTGTGCAGAGTTTGCACATTCTCCCTGTGATCGGGTGGGTTTTCTCCAGGTGCTCTGGTTTCCTCCCACATTCCAAAGACATACAGGTTTGTAGGTTAATTGGTTTCTGTAAATTGTGTAGGATTGTAAAGTGTGCAGGATGCGAAATTGGGATAACATAGAACTAGTATACGAGTGAGCGATGGTCAGTGTGGACTCGATCGGCCAAAGGGTCTGTTTCCACAGTGTATCTCTAAACGACTAAACAATATGCACCATAATGGCATGGTGGTTAAGTTACACTTGGAGGCTTGGCTCATTGATCCAACGATCTGAGTTCAAATCCTACCATGACAGCTGTGGAATTTCAACTTCACCCATCCTTTTCTCCAAAGATGCTGCCTGACCTGCTGAGTTACTCCAGAATTTTGTGTCTATCTTCAGTGTAAACCAGCATCTGCAGTTCCTTCCTACACATACCGCCATTATGCGTGACTCTTTACAGCCTCTTGAGCTCAGGCAATGAGGGATGGACAATAAATGGTGGGCTTGCGAGAGATTTCCACACTCTGTGGACCAAAAAGTAGACAGAAGATTCTGGTAGCATGCACTTGTAACTAATAGAGGGAGGTATAGCTTTGAACACCCAATGTGAGATCACCGTTGAAGAAAGGGAAGAATGCCTTTGAAACTAAATTGATTCAACATAAATAGTGAATGAAATAGATTCATGGGACCACAATCAGAATCAGAATCAGAATCAGATTTTATTCGCCAAGTATGTTTTGCAACATACGAGGAATTTCACTGGCCCAGTCATACAATTAAAAGCAACAGATCACTCAAAAACACATTTTAACATGAACATCCACCACTGTGACTCCTACACATTCCTCACTGTGATGGAAGGCGAAATAAAGTTCAAGTCCCTTCCTTTTGTTCCTCCTCGGTTGGGGGCCTCGAGCCCCCTGTTAACGGGATGATCTTGACTCCCGTAGCCGGCGGCGTTCGGGCCCTCCGCATCGAGGCAATCAAGCTCCCGCATCGGGGGGGATGACAGCTCCGCAGCGCCGGGCGATCGAACCTCGCGTCGGGGGAGGGAGGCTGGTGCTGCAGTGGCTCTGACAAATACTGGCTTCCATTTACAATCAGATTCCCAATCTCTCAACTCAGGCTTCTTCTCTTTTTTTACCCAACACACCCACCCCTTGCTAAGCTAAGCATACATATCCTCTTGAACCCCTGTAGAATTTCACCGTTAAATTATAGCTTACAAAAGATTTAGTGAATTGTGTGTTGTAAATTTGATTTTTTTTCCATAGATGCTACCTGATCTCCTGTCCCTCATTTTCTGTTTTTATTTCAGATTTCCAGCATCTGCAGTTATTTTTTTAACTTTAACAATTGATCTAATTATTTAATTCCTTACTGCAGTGGAATAATCTTGCTTTTCATGCTTCACACAACTCCAGAGTAAACTACTTTGTCTACTGCTATTAGAGTCAAAGTGAGAGTCTTACAGTGGAAACAGGCCCTTCAGCCCAACTTGCCCACGCTGACCAACATGTCCCTTCTACACTAGTCCCACCTGCCTGCTTTTAGCCCATATCCCTCTAAACCTGTCCTATCCATGTACCTGTCCAAATGCACCTGGCTAAATTGAAGTGTAGAACCTAGAATATACAACACTCTTCGACTCAATTCCAATGAAGCAATTGCAAGAAGCGTATTGTGTGGGAACCACATTTAACGTTAACAAATTGACACTGTTCGGCATCACCTGAACTGTGTATGAAACAGATCTTGTTTCTCACGTGATAAACAATGAACAAGTGGTTTAATGCCCAACAGAGGTCAGACAATCACTGGTGTTATTCATTTCTATTGCGCTCGTGTGTGCTTAAACTTACTTTAATCGGCTCTTGTTAACGTAATACATGGTAATGCAATCATGTTTAACGCAAGTGCTTATTGATGGGATTGAATAATCTAGCAATGTAGAAGACAAGCGTCCATTTAAGATGGGAAAGAATAGCACGATGCTTAGCTGCTGCTGGAATCTATGTTTAATGAGCCGAGAAAAATATTGAAGGCCAATTAACTTCCTGGTTGAGAAAAAGTAAGTCCTTGATGTGATAATTCTGCACATCCACCCTTTGGAGGGTAAATCGCCAGATCACATGGAGATGAGGCACAGGGATCAAAAGATTTCTCGTCTGAGGTTCGATTCAGCTGAAGTCACTTAGAAAATTAAATATGACTAAATGACTCTGGCCATGCGGTGACTTAAATTGCCCAGCATTCCCTGCCGCATGGTGACTACCAAAGATCACTGGGGGCAGTGGATGAGAAACAATATGACATATCTCCGTCTATCAGTCTATCTTTGTCTATTCATTAGATATTAAGAATGGTCTGAGATAACAGAAGGTTCCTGGTAGCCATTGAAATGTTCCCTTTAAAATTCAACACCTCTGAAATGAGAAGAATGAAAAGTAAAGAAAGATGTCTGGGGATGATCAGCTACAATCACATTGAATGGCGGTGCTGGCTCGAAGGGCCGAATAACCTACTCCTGCACCTATTGTCTATTGTCTGTGGTAATTTTTTTAAAACTTTTCCATTGTCTTGGTATCTTTATCTCACTCACTCATGAAAGCACTGATGGATAGCAATAATTTAAACCAACAAAGTGCTTTATTAAACAAACTAACGTACAAAGATAAGTATACTTTGTGCTTACTCCCACACAACAACTTTGGTTCTGCACTGTTCTAAACTGAAACAGTTGGAGCAATAAACAGAGGCCCAGAGTGGGAGAGGGGGTGCCGAGAATAAAGGGGGGCCAGCGGCATCGGGGGAGAGGGGAAGGAGGGAAGGGGCTGCTGCCACGAGCGGTGCCAGGCAGTAGATAGGATTGTTCGACAAACTTTTATAACTTGGGCGGTGCCAAAATGTGGCGACACTTGTGGACTGCCGAGGTGAGGTCTGCTACATGATGTTACCGTGTTGTATGCAAGGCAAAGCGTTTCACTGTATCTAGGGACATGTAACAATAAAGTATAATTGAAAAACATACAATGTTTCTTAAAGGGAGAACATGTCTGTGTTACATAAGCCACCAATGCTGCAATCATATGGCAGGGGAAGGGGGGGGGGGGGGGGTGTGATGGGAATGTGGGACGATAAAATTAAATGAGTGTGAATGCGTACTTCATGGTTAATGTGAACTCAATGGGCTGAAGGTTCTGTTTCCGTGCTGCATGACTCCAGGATTGAGTGCTGAGCAATGAAGCCCAATACAGAAATACCATTCATTGCATTTTGCCCATCTATGAGGCTATAAGTTCTTTTTAATTAAAATATACAGCATGGAAACAAGACCTTCGGTCCACCATCGACTATCGATCACCCGTTCACCCTAGTTCTATGTTATCCCACTTTTGCACCCACTCCCTACACAGGTGGGGTGTTTTACAGAGGGCAATTAACTTTCAAACCTGCACGTCTTTCAGATGTGGCAGGAAACTAGAGCAGCTGGAGGACACCCACGCAGTCACAGGGAGAACATGCCAACTCCACACAGACAGCACCCGAGGTCAGAATCGAGCCCGGGTCTCTGGCACTGTGAGGCAGCAGCTCTATCAGCTGCGCCACTGTGTCAACCCCTCTTTTAGTTCCCTCGGTTATGCCAATTAATATACACATCACATCTGTGACAAATCTTCCCTTTCATTAGGTTGTCAACTACTTTAAAAATTCTGATCATTTTATGAAGATAGATGGTCATCACAGTGGCATTTGTTTATCTGAGCACAAGGCTTAATACTTCTTGATACATTTTTTGTTAGTGAATTTTAATGTTATGATTTACTGCCAAAACCAAACGACGTGGAATGGGCCAAGAAGCCTCGGGCAAATCTGACTCAAACTTGAATTAGAATTTTCCACTTTTTAATTCAGTTTACTCCATGAAATCTAGTCATAGAGCATGGCAACAGGCCCTTTGGTCCACGCCCCCCAACATGCCTCATCTACACTCATCCCACTTGTCTGCATTTGGGCAAAATCCCTCTAAATCTACTTTATCCATGTCCCTGTCTGAATGTTTCATAAATGTTGCAATAATAGTCATAGTGTCATAAAGTGTAACAGTGTGGAAACAGGCCCTTCGGCCCAACTTGCCCACACTGGCCTCAACTACCTCCTCCGGCAGTTTGTTCCATACACCCACCACCCTTTGTGTAAAAAAGTTACCTCTCCGGTTCCTATTAAATCTTTCCCCCCTCACCTTAAACCTATGTATTTTGGTTTTCGATGCCCCACCTCTGCCAAAAGACCATGCATTTACTTGATCTATTCCTCTCATGATTTTGTAAACCTCTATAAGATCATCCCTCATCCTCCTGCATTCCAAGGAATAGAGTCCAGGCCTGCTCAATTGCTCCCTATAACTCAGGCCCTCGAGTCCTGCCAACATCCTCTGCCCAACATTCTCTGCTCCCTTTCCAGCTTGAAAGAGTGAAGAGGATTGAGCATTTTCAAAATTATTAGCACAATGCTTTCTTTTTAGAACTCCAACAAAGATAGATCAGAAGGTGTTTTCAGTAACTATAATAAATCATTGGCCAAATTGTGCAAACAATAAATCAAAATGTAAAGACAGAAAAACATTGTACTTGTTATGCAAAAACATATCCATATGATTGATTATTAAAGGAACATGATTTGCTAAATAATTAAATGAATGTTGGATTTACTTCTATTTTAGTTTAATTTGGTTTAGAGAGACAGCATAGAAACAGGCCCTTCAGCCCATCGAGTCCACGCAGACCATCAATCATCCATTCACACCAGTTCTATGTTATCCCACTTTCTCGTCCACTCCTTACATACTTGGGGCAATTTACAGTTCAATAAAACTACAAATCTGCACCCGGAGAAAACCAACATGGTCACAGGGAGAGCGTGCAAGGTCCACACAGACACCACTGAGGTCAGGTTCTAACCCAGGTCTCTGGCACTATGGGGCAGTAACTCTACCGCTTGTGCCATTGAACCACCGCTTAATTGCAACTTACGCCTTTCAGTTAGTTGATATAAAATTATCATCAAGTTTTTCAAATAGGTTATTTGATGTGGCTTATCAGGGTCCCAAGGGGCAGATGAATTAAGTAGATAAAAAATGCGAAATTGATGCATCTTTTAGAATAATTTTACATAAATGATTGAATTTACATGCATAATCTTCACGCTTGAATTAAATGTATATATTGCTTTGGGGACTTGAAGAGCAAAATATAATTAAAGCACGAGCGGAGAAGAGGCTGAAAATCGAGCTTTCAGCAATAAACGGTTTCAAATCTATGACTTCCTCAGAGTTCTTTTCTGTTGATTATTTTTGCTAGTTTGGTCCCACGATAGAGTGGATGTGGAGAGGATGTTACCAATAGCAGGAGAGTCTAGAGACCAGAGGGCGCAGACTCAGAGTTAAAAGATTAGAATAGAGATGAGGAGGGATTTCTTTAGCCAGAGGGTGGTGAATCTGTGGAATTTATTGCCACAGACAGACGTGGAGGCCAAGTCATTAGGTATTTTTAAGGCAGAAACAGATAAGTTCCTGATTATAGACACAAAGTGCTGGAGTAACTCAGCGGGTCAGGCAGCAACTCTGGAGAATAGGAATAGGCGGAGTTCTTGATTAATGAGGTCATCAAAGGTTATGGGGAGAAGGCAGCATAAGGGGGTTGAGAGTGAAAAATACATCAGCCATGATCAAATGGTGGATCAGACAATGAGCTGAAGGTTTACCAGAATGATGTCTGGATCAGAGGGCATTAGCTACAAAGAGAGGTTGGACAGACGATCGTTTTCTCTGCAACGCTGGGATGAAAATATCAAATACTAGAGGGCATAGTTTTAAGATGAAAGGAGCAATGTTTAAAGGAGATGTTCAGGGCAGTTTCTTTAATGCACAGAGAGTGGTGGAATGAGCTGCCAGGCATGGTGGTGGTGGTGGCAGATACAACAGTGGCACTAAGAGGCTTTTAGATAGGCACATGGACAAGCAGGGAATGGGGGAATATAGATCATGTGCAGGCAGAGGAGATTAGTTTAACTTGGCATGTTTCATACAGACATTGTGGGTTTTATGTTCTTTGCGCATCCTGATCAGTCGTTTATTTATCCACTTCCTTTAACAAATGGATGTGACAGGAATGTAGTGCCTGTATCCGACACAATGTTTATGTGACCATTTGCATTAGCATTCAGCGAGAGGCTGCAACATGGGATTTTCTACCAATCTCAATGCCCATTTCCATCCTGCTGCAGGTGATGACTCACTGGGCTGATAACTGTGTTATGAGTCTAACCCCAGGGCTGTCAACTCTCACGCTTTGAGCGTGAGACTCACGCCCTCAAGCAAACTCTCACGCCCTCACGCTCATCAGACATTTCTCGCGCTCAGTGGTGAGAAATGTTGTGATCAACGAAAATTTCAAAACTCGGATAAACTGCATGGTCCGCGGGTGTTGGAGAGCCGGGGCTGCGGGAGGGATGGAAGCAGAACCAGCGGCGGGAACAGATGCGGGGAGCCGGGACTGGTGAGTTTGCGGCACTGTCGAGTGTTTGCGCGGCTAGCGAGTCGCTCGCTGCAGCTTTGGCCATGGAGCGCTCC
Organism: Amblyraja radiata; assembly: GCF_010909765.2. Classification (NCBI taxonomy): domain Eukaryota; kingdom Metazoa; phylum Chordata; class Chondrichthyes; order Rajiformes; family Rajidae; genus Amblyraja; species Amblyraja radiata. The sequence goes on along the minus strand of NC_045981.1, from coordinate 16,724,864 downwards.
GGACAGTGTGAGTGTCCCGGGCCGCGGAGGCGTCGGAAGCTTTGTGCCACTGCCGCGAGAGTCTCTGTGCCGAAGGGACAGACTCTCAAAGGGAGGTGGAGAGAGAGAGAGGGGAAGGAGATAGGGAGACAGTGGTGGGAGAGAGAGGGGGTTGAGAGGAGAGAGAGGGGAGAGACAGAGGGGGCGTGAATGGAGAGAGAGAAGAGGGAGAGGGGGGAAGAGAGAGAGGAAAGAGAGAGAGGGATGAGGGAAGAAAGAGGGGGTGGAGAGGGAGGAGAGGGTAGGAGAGAATGGGAGAGAGATGGGGAAGAGAGAGGGGAAAAGATAGAGAGATGGGGGGACAAAGAGAAAGAGGAGATAGAGACAGAGGAGAAAGAGAGAGGGGAGAGAGAGCCAGGGGGAGAGTGAGGTGGGAGGGAGAAATGGGGGAGAGAGGGAGAGAGAGATGAGAGAGAGGTGAGAGGAGAGACAGAGAGCGAGGGGAGTGTGTAGAGAGGGAGAGAGAGGGAGAGATCGAGAGGGAGGGAGAAAGAGAGAGAGAGGGGGAGAGGGGGAAGAGAGGGAGGGAGAGAGAAGAGGGGGAGAGAGAGAAGAAAGAGAGGGGGAGAGAGAGAGAGAGGGGGGAGAGTTAGGGGAAAGAGAGGGGTGAGAGAGTTAGGGGAAAGAGAAGGGAGAGAGAGGAAGAGCGGGGGTAGAGAGAGGAGAGAGGGGACGAGAGAGAGGGGGAGTGAGGTGGGAGGGAGAGAGGGGGGAGAGAGAGGGAGAGAGAGAGGGGAAGAGAGGAGAGAGAGGGGGGGGAGCGAGAGGGGGGGCAGAGAGAGTTAGGGGGGAGAGAGAGTTAGGGGAAATAGAAGGGAGAGAGGGGAGAGAGGAGAGAGAGGGGGGGAGAAAAAGGGGGGAGAGAGAGAGAGGGGGAGAGAAGAGAGAGGGAAGGGGAGAGGGTGAGAGGGGTGAGACAGGGGAGAGAGGAGAGAGAGGGGGAGGAGGAGAGAGAGGGGGGTTGAGAGGAGAGAGAGCGGAAGAGGGGGGGAGAGAGAGGGATGAGATTGAGGTGGGAGGGCGAGAGAGAGAGGGGAGAGAAAGAGAGGTGGAGAGAGAGAGGAAAGAGAGAGGGGGGGAGATAGAGAGGGGGGAGAGGGAGAGGGGGATTGAGAGGCAGGGCTGCCAACTCCCATGCATTGAGCGTGAGAATCACGCATTTCACCAAATTCTCACGCTGATCACAAATTTCTCTCGCTCTGTTGTGAGAAATTCTTTGATCAACGAAAATGTCATAACTCATATCAACTGCATGGGCCGCGGGTGTTGGAAGCGGAAGCAGCGGCGGGGACAGATGCGGACGGGGAGCGGGGCTGGCGAGTGTTTGCCGGGCTGGCGAGTCGCTCACTGCAGCTCCGGCCATGGAGCAGCCTCAGTGCAAGAGTCCCGGGCCGTCGGAGGCGTCGAAGCGTTGCGCCGCTGCCGTGAGAGTCTCGTGCCGAATTCGCCCAGGTGACCGGCATGGATCAGGCTGCGGCTCGGGGCATCCTGGAGGACAACCGGTGGCTGCTGGAAGTAAGTACCAAGCACTGGGTAGATACGGTGGAAGATAGTGGACTTCAAATGGGGGTGGTTGGTGAAAGCATCCTGCTTGCCTGCTAGATTTTCACTTACTGTAACTGCAGGAAAAATGTTCCCGATGTTGGGGGCGCTCAGAACCATGGGTCGCAGTTTAAGAATAAAGGGGGGGCTAGTTAGGACTGAGATGAGAACAAACTTTCTTCACGCAGAGAGTTGTGAATCTGTGGAATTCTCTGCCACAGAAGGCAGTGCAGGCCAATTCACTGGATGTTTTCAAGAGAGAGTTACATTTAGTTCTTGGGGCTAACGATATCAAGGGATATGGGGAAAAAACAGGAAAGAGGTACTGATTTTAGATGAATAGCCATGATCATATTGAATGGCAGTGCTAGCTCGAAGGGCCGATGGCCTATTCCTGCACCTATTTTCTATGTTTCTATGCTTGAGTATATGGCAATAAAACTCGATCACTTGATTATGAAGCATTCATGCATGGTGGAGGTATAATGTAGTCATAGAGTGATACAGTGTGAAAACAGGCCCTTCGGCGCAACTTGTCCACACCCGCCAACATGTCCCAGCTACGCCACCTGCTTTTGGTCCATACCTCCAAACCTGGCCTATCCATGTATCAGTCTAACTTTTTCTTAAATGTTGGGATGGTCCCTGCCTCAACTACCTCCTCTGGCAGCTTGTTCCATACACCCATCACCCTTTGTGTGGATAAAGTTACCCCTTAAAAAGTTACCTCTTAAAAATACTTCATGCAAAAAACATTGAAATCATACTTATACAGTGCACTAAAACATGATTTTAATACATCAAATTTCAAAAGGTTCCTTCCCTGGGAGGGGGGACACCCTTCTTCCACACCCTCTCCCCACTCGGTTGCTCCACTCCCTCACCGGGTACCCCCAAGGCCAGTGATCAATGATCGCACAGCCTCCCCCCTTTCAAAAACGCTCCAATCCAATTTAAAGCATATATATTGCATTCAAGTGTAAGTTAAAAGACTCGCTACAGTATGCACCATATTGCACAATTTCAAGCTGAAAAATGCAAATGTTCCGTACCAATGGGAGAGGGACACCCTCCTCCACCCCCCCTCCACCCCGGTCGCGATGCTCCCTCGGGCTTGGTCTCTCGCAATTTCTCACTCCCAACTCTCACCCAATGTTGGCAGCCCTGCTAACCCTGAGCGTAGAACCGTAACACCACTATTGTGACTGAAATCTGCCACTTACCCCAAAAAGCCAGCTTCATGGCTCTGCCTTGCTGGGAACAAACGCCGTGCCATAAACAAGACAAGAGGACGGTAGAACTATGATGAGGTTTGGATGCAGGCTCTGCTTTGTTCTGTACTTCCCCACACCTGCAGGATTCCCCTCCCTGACTCTCAATCTTATGAAGGGTCTCACCGATGATCTATTCCATTTCTCCAGAGATGCTGCCTGACCCGTTGAGTTACTCCAGCATTTTGTGTCTCTCTTCCATGTAAACCAGCATCTGCAGTTCTGTCTTACACATGATGAGGTTTATGTTGCCCTCTGCTGCCCACAAGTATATATTTTAAAAAAGACACATCGTGTTGGAGTAACTCAGTAGGTCAGGTAGGTCAGGCAGCATCCCTGGAGAACATTTGATAGGTGATGTTTCAAGTCGGGACCCTTCTTCAGACAGGTCCAAACCCAAAACGTCACCCATCCATGTTCTCCGGGGATGTGGCCTGATTTAAAAAAAAATCAAAATAAATTTTATTCAGGATTTAAAAAACGTACAAAACAAGAACTGTGCAAAGTTTCTCCGACATTCTCCACATCTCTACATACATTCATCAGCGTTATATTTGGTAATGTTCTTAAAAAACATAATTATACCTGCACCCTGATCTACTGAGTTACTCCAGCACTCTGTGTCTTTGCAAACCACCTTCTGAAGTTCCTTGTTTCCACAAGTATATATACCTGTCGGGAAGCTGTGAGACAATTTAAGATGTACAGTATCTTATCCTTTATATTCACTCTGTTTATACACGTGTTTTCACTTTTTTTAATTGTATTGTCCCTGAAAAAAACATTGTGAATTTTTGGAAGAGGCAACATATATTGGTTTGAATTTTGCCAGGAATTATTTATACACCTTTGATAAACCAAGACACCTCATAGCCGCATTTTCAAACTAAAAGATGAGCCTTATGAGTAGATATTGGGGACAGCTGGTCCAATAGACAAATTTTAAGAAGGAATTTTGAAGAAAGAAGTTTTCCAGGGGGTAGAATTGTGGAGTGAAGGTTTTGGCAGTCAAAGATAAAGCCTCCAATCGTGGAGCTATTAAATCCAGGGATGACCAAGGGGTGAGAACCTGAGGATGGTTTGAAGGCCAGAGGAATTTTACAGAGAGAAATAGACATAGAACTTGTGTACAGGTGATCGTTGGTCAGCGTGGACTTGGTGGGCCGAAGGGTCTGTTTCCATGGTGTATCTCTAAGCTCTAAGCAGAGCAGGTGCAATTTGGAATGATCAGAGGATGAACTAGAAGTTGATAAAGGAAGGCCAAATCATTTATGAATATAGACCATTGAGAATATAAAGATAGAATATAAAGATAGGGTGGCACGGTGACGCAGCGGTAAAGTCGCTGCCTTACAGCGCTTGCAGCGCCGGAGACCCGGGTTCAATCCCGACTACGGGTGCTGTCTGTACGGAGTTTGTTCTTGACCTCGTGGGTTTTCTCCAAGATCTTCGGTTTCCTCCCACACTCCAAAGACGTACAGGTTTGTAGGTTAATTGTATGGTACAAGTGTAAACTGTCCCTCGTATGTGTAGGATAGTGTTAATGTGCGGGGATCGCTGGTCGGTGCGGACTCGGTGGGCTGAAGAGCCTGTTTCCGTGCTGTATCTCTAAACTAAACTAAACTAAGCCAGGTTCGAGGAGCCGAATGACTGAATCCTGCTCCTGTATTCTTTCCTTCCTCGTGGAACTTGTTCAATGGTTTGATATTTCCTCCAATTGAACGATTTGCTCAATTCAACCTAGGGCGGGTATTGAGCCACAGAGATTTGAATTGATAGCAGCAGGATGGAGACTGAATTGCCAGCTGACTGTACAGACGGTAAAAACGTTGGCAGTGGCACAGAGTTTTAGACGCCAAACACCAAAGGGTGCGACAGCTGAGGGATGCAGAGGAACACATGAGGTAATGAACAAATTCTCACTGAATATACTCCATCAATGAATCTCAGGTGGGTTCAGTAATTAGAGTAAAGCAACAAAAGGTATTAACTAGCAGTAAATATAGCATTGAAATTGGACACAAAATAAAGTAACAATATTCTGCATAAGGTTAATTTTAATACATCTATGCAAAGATTCTTTACTTTTGAGTATGCAAAACTGCTGGACTTACCATAGATAACAAAAACCCTCTCAACCATCGATAAAAAATATTTTGAATCAAAAACTCTGATCATGCTGGATAGACACAAAATGCTGGAGTAACTCAGCGGATCAGGCAGCATCCGTGAGGAACATGGAAAGGTGACGTTTTGAGTCGGGTCACTTTTACAGATTGATTTTCCCCTGCAATCTGAATGAAGAAGGGTCAGGGTCCTGACCGAAACATCACTTCTCTATATTCTCCAAGGATGCTGCCTGACTCGCTGAGTTACTCCAGCATTTTGCGTCTTTCCTTGATAAGGCAACATGTGCATTTCCTTATTTCTCACTCTGGTCCTGCGGTTATGATGAGACTGCAACACAATTTATAGCAAATAAACAATGAGTCAATATGAAAAATACAGCATGGCACAATACACTGGATTTACGAAATACCTTTAATCCATTATATATTTGACTAAAATAAATCATTCACATGCACAGAATGTCTACATTATCCGATACAACAGCAATGTTTCAGTACAGAAAAGTAGAGGAGATGAAATATCTTATTAAAGAAACAATGGTGTGCAGATTATTTGTGTTATGTTTCGCTATTTTAATCTCTGCCAATTATTAGCATTAGCATCAGCCTAAAGTCTTTGCAACTCTCCATATACACATTTACTGCAAACCTGATGGCAAAATTCAATTTTGATGCACTCTGAAATAAAAAGTGATCACTATGGTAATATCTCAGACAGTTCTACACCCTATCTTGTTGATACCTCTGGAGGACCCGGCGTTGGGGGTGGTGGGGGTTGCCAAGAAGAAAGAGGAGAGTGCGGGGACTGCTGAGAGAACTCCATTGAACACGTTGTAAGTTTGTCGGTGCCCTATAGGTGGCGACATTTTGGATACTTTGTGTATGGTGTGTAAAACAACTGTGACATGTCTGCGATAAACTATCAATCAATCAGAAAGGGGTACTGTAAATAAAGCCTCAAAAACACAGAAAGAATGGGAAATTAAATGTATATTATGCTACTTATACTATTAGCCTAATATTAACAAAGTTTGTTACATCTTTTGTTGAAACTGCAGATATGTGTACTACATGTCTTAAAAGGTATGGACAGTTTGTTCCATTTAAATATTTAAATGAATATTGTGTATAAATACAAGATTCTGGACCATCATGACAACTGAGGTAAGCTTCTGCCATTCGTGGCTGGACACAAAAATAAGATCTTTCTTTTAAATAATTTTTTTTTTAACTACAACCTTTGTAACAAGACACTTCATTATCAGTGGTTAAATTAGAGTGGCGAATGTCTGATTCCCTAGCATGTGTATATATGAGGAAAGGAGCCTCCCCGTCACCAACATTAGCCTGGGTTGATCAGGGTAAAGGACAAGCAATGTCCTTCTTGGAAGGACACAAAGTGCTGGAGTACCTCGGCAGGTCAGGCAGCATCTCTGGAGAACATGGATCGGTGGCGTTTCGGGTCGAGTCTGAAGTCGGGTCTCAACCTGAAACATCACCTATCCATGTCTCCAGAGATGCTGTGCCTGACCCGCTGGGTTACTCCAGTACTTTGTGTCTTGTGTATTAACCAGCCGTTCCTTGTTTCTCCCTCTTGGATGGCATGCATCAACTGCTCCTTAACTGTCTGGTATGAAGAAAACAATAGGGGATGTATTGTGTTTAAGAAGGAACTGCAGATGCTGGAAAATCGAAGGTACACAAAAATGCTGGAGAAACTCAGCGGGTGCAGCAGCATCTATGGAGCGAAGGAAATAGGCAACGTTTCGGCCCGAAACGTTGCCTATTTCCTCCGCTCCATAGATGCTGCTGCACCCGCTGAGTTTCTCCAGCATTTTTGTGTACCAGGGGATGTATTGTGATGTGACTCAATCTAATCCACCAAAATAACCTCTAAAATATATCGCAAAACTTAGGAAAATTAATATGACAACAGTTTTTATACAAATGCAAAGGACTTGTTGCAAGCATGGGTGTTAAACTGACTTATTTTTCTGGGTACCATAATCTTCCGATTCAATTTTAAATAATCATCTGTAGCCAACCCTAAATATAAATCCAAAGGCAGAATTAGCCTGAACTTTCTTCCTTATAAAAATGCAGGGTGTTGAGCACTTTGTCAGTATTTGCATTGCTTTAACTAGTTTTTTTCTGGGCCAAATAAAATGAATGTCCATTTCTGAATCCAAAAATGATAAAAGTATAAAAGGAGGGCACTCAGCTCATTCTACCTGCCAAAATGTTTCAATGTAAAATAGATAACATTCATTGTGTTAACGCTGTGTTTCTTTAACAAATTTATTGTAAGGTTCCAATCTTTGCCTGCAGTCTAAATATTTGTATCATATGCAAAATATAGGGAATAGGTTAAAACTGGTGCTGGACTCATTTTGTGAATAGGTTTGGAGCTCTGGGGATATTACATTGATTTATTTCACCGATCTCTTTAACTCAACATGATTTGTATTTGTGAAACAGCATCCACAAATATTTTTTGCAAGCAGACTGAGATACCTTGATCTTCCTTTGGAATATGTGGACACAGCTGGAAGAATGGCATCACATCACATCCTTTATACCTGAATCTTGGAAGTTCAAAATCTGAAACTACAGTCATCGTAGTCAGTAACATTAATCTGATTTCTCCAGTATCCGGGTAGCTTCAGTCTTGCAGGGTTGGCTGGCGTTGTCGTATCAGGTGAGGATGCACCCCAGCCTTGACTGATACTTGGGTTTGACTTTACTGCCATTTCAAGCCGACATCGTCGTAGAACATAAAATAGCAGACGGACCCCATGGTGAGGGCGAAGTAACATCAAAGACCTGTGTGCTGCTCTAACATAACCCGTACTGTTTGGCAATAACATGAGGCGTTGGTCATGATGGTTGTATAGAATTTCCTGGATCAAATGTCCTTTGCTTGAGGATAATGAAGCAGGACCTCATTGACAGATGCATGTCACATGAATTATCCAATATTGAGTCTGTGGGCTAAAAGAGATGTTCTTTAATGGAAATATCTTTCCAGAGACGGCATTGATACATAAACCATAACCATCAAAAACATTTTTTCAGGATTCATTGCAAAAATTACCTATAAGATTATTTACATTCCTACCTGTTTAAGACTCAAATTAAATTTGCAAAGCATAAGTTTTCTTCTGAGGTGCAGTATTATTAATATTGATAAATGCTGAACATTTTTCCAAGGCTATTGCTGTAAATTATGCTTTGGAATTAACAGCACAGTTCAGTTTAGAGTTACAGCGTGGAAACAGGCCCTTCGGCCCACCGAGTCCCCGCCAGTCATCGATCACCCATTCTCACTCTGTTCTCCCACTTTCTTATCCAATCCGTACTCACTAAGGCCAATTTGCAGAGGCAGGTTAACCTACAAGCCTGCACATCTTTGGGATGTGGGTGGAAACTGGTGTACCCGGAGAAAATTCATGTGATCACAGAGAGAATGTGCATACTCCACACGGACAACACCTGAGGTCAGGATCGAACCCGGGTTTCTGGCACTATGAGGCAATAGCTCTACCAACTGTGCCACTGTGCCGCCCTGGTCTGCAGATAGTTAGATCAATGCCTGGATCAGAGAACCACTGGCAGTACTGAAATTTACTGAGGTTCATGGCAACAATGCATGGGAAGGGTGGGAACAGGTGAGTCATTTAAAGTGGTGAGTCACAGGGAGCCTGCATTCACCAAGGAGTTAAACAATGTGTTCTCGGTCACATCATGGTAGGAATCTCATGGGTCCACAAGAAAGTGTCAGAAATAATTACACTGGGGTCAAAGAGTTATGCAGCATAGAAACAGGCCTTTGGGCCGGCTTGTCCATGCCGACCAAATTGTCCCATTTACGCTAGTCCCTCCTGCCCGTGTTTGGCCCATATCCCTCCAAACCTTTCCTAACCATGTAACTGTCTAAATGTTTTTTTAATGTTCTCATAATACCGACCTCAACTACCTCTTCTGGCAGCTCATTCCATATATTCACCACCATCTGTGTGAAAAAGTTGCCCCTCAGGTATCTATTAAATATTTTCCCTCTCAGCTTAAACCTATGTCCTCTGGTTCTTGATTCCTCTACTCTAGGTAAAAGACTCTATGCTTTCACCCGATATATTTCCCTCATGATTTTATACACCTCTGTAAGATTACCCCTCAGCCTCTTGCCTTCCCAACCGTTCCTTACAGCTCAGGCCCTCGAGTCCTGGCAACATTCTCGTAAATCTTCTCTGTGCTATTTCCAGCTTAACAATATCCTTCCAATAGCAGGGTGACCAAAATTGAACGCGATTCTCCAAATGCAGCCTCACCGACATCTTACAACTGTAACATAACATCCCAACTTTTATATGTAGGAAGGAACTGCAGATGCTGGTTGGCATCGAAGATAGACACAAAAAGCTGTCAGTTAAGCTGGATGCTGAAACAAAAAGTTACTCCAGCTTTTTGCATCTATCCCAAATTGTATACTCAATATCTTGACTGACGGCTCCCTTTTTGACCATTGACCATTGACCAGTCTTCCATTGCTTCAACATAAACGAGTAATCCTGTTGAGATCTTAAGCAGGTTTTAAGCATTAGTAAAGCCCCATCATGTTTTAGGTGGTAGGAAGGTGTACATAAGAAATAGTGCAAACCAATTTGCAGAGGGATTATTTTTTCAGGCATTTTTGCTATTAAAAATGGATTAGTCTAATAAACTATGAATCCTTTATAAGCCCAAATAGAGGGAGTTGATGAATAACGGTCAAGAATTATATTCAGGCCGCATGAGGTGAAAGAGCATAGAGGTTTGAGGCCCAAACGTTCGCAGGGAATTAAAGTGCAGTAGGTTTTAAGATTCCAGTGTCAGAAGCATATAAGATTGTTAAGGGTTTGGACACGCTAGAGGCAGGAAACATGTTCCCGATGTTGGGGACCAGGGGCCACAGTTTAAGAATAAGGGGTAAGCCATTTAGAACGGAGACGAGGAAACACTTTTTTCTCACAGAGTTGTGAGTCTGTAGAATTCTCTGCCTCAGAGGGCGGTGGAGGCCGGTTCTCTGGATATTTTCAAGAGAGAGCTAGATAGGGCTCTTAAAGATAGCGGAGTCAGGGGATATGGGGGGAAGGCAGGAACGGGGTACTGATTGGGGATGATCAGCCATGATCACATTGAATGGCGGTTTGGCTCGAAGGGCCGAATGGCCTACTCCTGCACCTATTGTCTATTGTCTAAGCCACATTTTGTAGAAAATAACATCCATGAAGCACAATTTTACTGGAGTAAGTGGATGATAAATGCCTGGATTTTTGTTGTTCAGGTTACCTTTCATTGGAAATGCTTGCATTAACACTTTAAAATCATCCAGGAGATGCTTGCACCTAATTGCATTTTCTAAACCAATGTCACTGTAAGTGCATTGAAAAAGACAAGAGATTGGACGTTTCCTTATGCATTTCCTTGGCTATGGAAGTTCTTTGCTTGCCAGAAATTCTTATTCATAGTTGAAGTGTTCCAACTGAAGAATCCAACAGTGACACACCCTGTTCTGCAGGAAGTGGAGCAGCCTTTGTGGAATTCGTACAGTGAGGAACACTAGATAACAGGGACTAAACAATGAATGCAAAAATAAACAATCTCTCAGTTTGCTTACTTATGCTATAATAATAAAGGTGACCTTTATAGTTGTTATTTTCCTCTTGAGTTGCCACATTTTTTTAATTCATGAAGTCTACATGGCACCACATGTACAATTTCTGTACAATTTGCTAATCGGGGATGTGCTTAGTGTGGCAATACTTCACTGGACTGTTTGTACGAAAATGATTTCACTGGTCGTTTGCACTTCCCACATGGGGCGGCATGGTGGAGGAGCGGTAGAGTTGCTGCCTTACAGCACCAGACACCCGCATCTGATCTGGACCACGGGTGATTGTCTATACAAAGCTTGTACATTCCCCCTATGACAGTGTAAACAGGACCTTCGGCCCACCGAGCCAACCAGCGATCACCCAGTACACTCGCACTATCCTACGCGTTAGGAACTATTTATAATTTTACCGAACTTATGCATCTTTGGAATGTGGGAGGAAACTGGAGCACCTGGAGAAAACCCATGCGGTCACAGGGAGAACGTACAAACTCCGTACAGACATCACTTGTAGACAGTGTCCGGAGTCAATATAGAATCTGGGTCTCTGGTGCTGTAAAGCAGCAACTCCACTGCTGCGGCACTGGGCAGCACAAATAATGTTCTGAAGATGAATACCACATAAAAATTGCAAATAAAATTGATATTAAAACAATTCCTATCAGATCAAAGTAAAATTAAGCACAAGGAAATTCAATAAATGTTTTATTTCTAATGACCTACCTTTAGTTGCACTACAATAACAGATCAACCCAATAATCAAAATGAGTAGCAGAATGGCTCCTACACTGACACCCACCACCACTGGCTGGAAACTGGAATCTGGAAAGAAGAACCAAACAGATTATTGTTTTCTTTCTGTTGCACAAGAGAAATTGAATATATTCAAGGCCGAGAAAGATTTTTGTGCTATAATGGAATCAAGGCAGGGAACTAGTGGAGGGCGAGATCAGAGCAGCATGTACTTATTAAATGGTGGAGGTGAGACATGGGACCAATACTGCTCCTGTTCCTTACGTTCTGATAAAATATCTACCTCATTCTACTGAAATGCATAAACTTACCTCTCTGCTGATTTGTTTCAAAGCTTTGAAATTAGGCTTTGAAACAACTTGCACGTGAACTTTTATTGTATTTGCATTTCCATTTTTGGCCTGATATCTTAAGCAGGACATTGTCTTAGGAATGGAACAGCAAAGGGAAAGTATTCCCACAAAAAATGATTGATCTGAAATGTTAACTATGATGCTCTCTTCACAGATGCTGCCAGCTGAGTGTAAAATTGATACAATTACCAAGACTTCCCTGCCTCAGCCCCAATCACCCTTTCCTCTTTCCCACATTACAAAAGCCCGTCTCCTACCACTGATCTCACAAGCCCACCATCCTTCCCTTATTTAGTTCCACTCTACACCTTCCTAGTTTTATAATCTCCAAATACTAAAGGGCATAGTTTTAAGGTGAAAGGGGCAGGATTTAAAGGAGATGTGCAGGACAACGTATTTTACACAGAGGGTAGTGAGCACCTGAAACATGTTTCTGGGATTCGTGGTTGAGGCAGTGCCTCAGTAGGACTTTACCTTGCTCTGGTACTTCAATCCTGTTGCTAAAATGACCGTGTACAGAGCAGTAATATATCCCTGAGTTGGCGGCTTCAATAATGAATTGGTTCTGCTCTGTGTCTTTGGTCATGTTCTTTGTTGGGTACACAAAATACCACGTGTAGCTTTCTTTCGTGTCGTAGGTTACAGTGCAATACAGTGCCAGCTGCTGGCCCACAATGGGAGGATCTGGCTTTGACGTCAGGTTAACGGACAAATCTGGAGAGAAATTCAGAATAGAAACTTTAATGTGCAGCACCAGTGAAATTATTGTTAGAATTAAGTTTTGTGTCATCATCATTTCAGGGAATTCTATGCTTTTTGAATAGTTATATCTGACATACAAATGGCTACCAATGAGAAAATAACGTTTAATTGTTTTATAAATATAAAAAATATATATCTGTCCAACAGACGTATCTGTGAATTAAATAGTCGATTATTCCATTGCAAAAGTATGCTTTCCCCAGCACTTCAATCCCATTGCTATTCATCCAAATATTGAGCAGTAATATCAGTTGTCCCAACTATGAATTGATTCTGCATTGTGATGCGAGTCAAGTTCATTACTGGATCCAAAATCTGCCAGGTTATTGGTTTTGTCGGTTCGACTGCAAATGAGTGCAAGTTGGTGTGTCAAATTATCATGAAATTCAGAGCATTGGACAATACTTTCCAAATTAAATTGTCACGCAGGCTTTGTCTCCACAAATGCACTCATGGATTTTTTTTAATTCTCCTCATAATAAAAAGGTAGCTTATCCAAGTTCAATTTCCTGGTTTGCTGATTTAATCTTGAAAAGTATGACGGAATATTTGCAGGTCGCATCCTCTGCTGGAGCCCCTTGTAGTGAGGTTTAACATCTATAACATATCTTCTTCCCAATGGCACAATGAACATATTGGTAGCATTTATGGATCACCCAGAACTGGAGGCCAGTAAGGAATGTTTGGTCTCAGTGTGGGAAGGAAGATGGAAGTTGCCCCATGACATGAAGGGTGTGGGGGCTTTGGAAAGGATGCAGAGGGGGTTTACCTGAACTATGCCTGGATTAGGAGGTATTAGCTACAGGGAGAGGTTGGAGAGTCACGGATTATTTTCTCTGTAATGCCAGGGGTTATGGGGAGACTAAAAGTATATAACATTATGAGAAGCATAGATAGGATGGACAGTGAGAACCTTTTCCGCGACAGAATAAAATAGCAGAGTAATAAAAAAACTCTAAAAAACATAGTTTTAAGGTGAGAGGAGCAAGGTTTAAAGGAGATGTTCAGGGTGACTATTTACACAGAGGGTCGTGAGTTCCTGGAACATGCTTCTGGGATTGGTGGTTGAGGCAGATACAAAAGTGGCATTTAAGAGAATTGGATAGGCATTGGGATATGCTGGGAATAGAGGTATGTGGATAACCTGCAGGTCGATAAAAGATGGTCTTGGCATCATATTCAGGAAAGACATTGTGGGCTAAAGGGCCTGTTTTTGTGCTGTACTGTTCTATGTTCTATGTTGTACATCCTAAATTGGCAAACTTCTATGAGTCATAGAATCATAGAGTCTTACAGACAAAAACAGGCCCTTCGGCCCAACATGCCTACGACGACCTACTTGCCCATCTACACTAGTCCCACCGACCTGCATTTGGCCTATATCCCTCTAAACCCATCTTATCCATGTACCTTATCTAAATGGTTCTTAAATGTTGTGATAGTCCCTGCCTCACCTACCTCCTCCAGCAGCTTGTTCCATACACCTGCCATCCTTTGTGTAAAAAAGTTGTCCCCTCAGGTTCCTATTAAATCTTTCCCCCCTCACCATCGTCAATATGCATTTGGCAGCACAGTTATTCCATGGCTTTGAGGTAGATATACTCAACAAAAATGATTGAAAATGAGAAAATAAAAAGATGTTTAATTTGTCAGCTCTGCTAATCTCTGTATAAATACAAAAATCTTTCCTGCACAAGATTTGAATAGTAGATGACAGCGTCTCAGAAGGACTTTACCTTGCGCTAGTACTTCAATCCTGTTGCTAAAATAACCATATACAGAGCAGTAATATATCCCTACGTTTGCGGATTTAATAATGTACTGGTTCTGCTGTGTGACTTCAGTTGTATTCTTTGCTGGGTAAACAAAATACCACTTGTAGTGTTCTTGAGTTTCGTAAGTTACAGCGCAAGACAATGCCAGCTGCTGGCCCAGAATAGGAGGATCTGGCTTTGAGGTCAAGTTAACAGACAAATCTGGAAAAAAAAATCAGAACAGCAATGTTAATGCACTGCAACAGTGAAATTACTGTTAAAATCTTGCATAATCATCATTTCTGGGAATTCTATGCTTTTTGAATGGTTATATCTGATGTGCAAATGGCAACTAATGAGAAAATAACGTTTAATTTCCTGTCATTGTTTTTATAAATATAAATCTGTCCAACAGAGGCATCCCTGAATTAATTAAATAGTTGATCGTTCCATTGTAAAAGTAGACCTTCCCCAGCACATAAATCTCATTGCTAGTCATCCAAATAGTCAGCGGTAATATCAGTGTGAAGAAGGATCTCGACCCGAAACGTCGCCCATTCCTTCTCTCCAGAGATGCTGCATGTCCGGCTGAGTTGCTCCAGCATTTTGTGTCTACAGGCAGTTATAAAGCAGTTGTCCCAACTATGAATTGATTCTGTATTGTGATGCGAGTCAAGTTCATTACTGGATCCAAAATGTGCCAGGTTATTGGTTTTGTAAGTTAGACTGCAAATGAGTGTAAATTCACATTTAATTTCAAGTTTTCGTGGTACAGTGTTGTGACTGTTGGCAGACCAATTTCCCTCCGGGGATGAATTAAGTTTTATCGTATCGTATCGAAAGTTGTTGTGTCAAATTATCATGAAATTCAGAGCATAAAAGACGATACTCTTCAAATTGAATTATCGCAGAAGCTTTGTCTCCATAAATGCACCCATAGATTTTTAAGATTCTCCTCATAATAGAAAGGTAGCGTATCTAAGCCTAATTCCCTGGTTTTCTGATTTAATCTTAAAACTATGACGGAATCTTTGCAGGTCGCGTCCTCTACCGGAGCCCCTTGTTATGAAACTTAACATCCATAACATATCTTTTTTTAGTTTAGGTTCGAGATACAGCACGGAAACAGGCCCTTCGACCCACCGAGTCCACAAAGACCAGTGATCCCAGCACATTAACACTACCCTACACACACTAGGAACAATTTACAATTATACCAAGCCAATTAACCTACAAACTTGTACGTCTTTGGAGTGTGGGAGGACACCGAAGACCTCGGAGAAAACCCACACAGGTCACGGGGAGAACGTACAAGTTCCATACAGACAGCACCCGCAGTCGGAAACGAACCCGGGTCTCTGGCGCCGTGAGGCAGCAACTCTAGCGCTATACCACTGGCACAATGAAACTATTAGTAGGATCTTTACCCGTAGCATTTATGGATCACTCAGAACAGCAGGCCAGTAAGAAATGTTTGCTATCAGTGTGGGAAGGTAGAAGTCAGGCAGCAGAAACACAAGCAATCTTCAGGAAAAGTCAGGATACCATTAAGTTATTGAAAGAAAAGACAGCCGTCAGAAGCAATCTTTTGTGTGGATTGGTTCTCCTCCAATAATAATACCTGGTTTATGTAAGATCTTTAACATAGCAAAACAGTTTGTCATGGAGTCATAGTGTGAAACAGCACGGAAACAGTCCCATTGGCTCAGATTGCCCATGCCAACCAAGAAACTCGATCTACGCAAGTCCCACTTGCCCGGGTTTGGCCCACATCCCCCTAAAACTTTCCTATCCATGTACCTGTCCAAAGATGGTCACAAATTGCTGGAGTAACTCAGCTCATGAGGCATCTTCCCCGGAGAACATGGATAGGTTACTTTTCTGGACAGGACCCTTCTTCAGACTGCCTGTCCAAATGTTTTAAATATTCTTATTGTGCCTGGCTCAATTACCTCCTCTGTCAGCTTGTTCTATATCACCATCATCCTCTAGATGAAAAAAATGCTCCTCAGGTTCCTATTAAATCTGTTCCCTCTCATCTTAAACCTGTATCCTTGGATTCTTGATTCTACTCTAGGTGCATTCACCCTAGGTTTATTATTGTCACGTGTACCAAGACACAGTGAAAAGCTCGCTTTCCAATCCAATCAGATAATACTGGACACAAATACAATCAAGCTAAATGCAAGTGCAAAAGGTTGAGCAGAGAGAAAGGAGAGAGAAGAAAATAAAATAGAACAGGTGGCAAAAAGGTAGGAGCGAAGGAGCAAATCAATGAGGAAAGAGAGATGGTGAGGGAATCTAGAGTTCAATGTCATGCCAGCAACCGTGGTGCATTCCTGTTGTGGATGCCCCAACATTGAAATCTAAGAGGGCTGTTGGACTGGAAGGGATGACACAGAAAGGGGTCATACAGAATGCAGACGGATTTTAAAAAACGGATAAGAATCATATAATCAGGCTTCGCTCGACATGTTATCAGGGTAGAACAGCAAGCAGAGAGAGCATGGGTGAAGGAGGTGCACAATTATACAGTAAATTTTCAATAAACTGTTCTCTGGTTGTTCCATGATCCAAATGGTTTAGCATTTAGCTCACATCGTTCTGTTCCCATTCCTCATTAGAATCTGCCAGGGTTATATTCTCCATGCTCCCTTTAAACATATCAGGTTCACTGGAAAATATGTACTACCGCTATGTAATATCTAAGAAATGTGAATTACAATTGCATTGAGGGATAAAAAGGAATAATATTCAATAGTCCAGAAACTGTCAATCCATCACCATCAAAAATCAGTGTAGAAAAAATGAACTGCAAGTGCTGGTTTACACAAAAGGACACAAAATGCTTGAGTAACTCAGCGGGTCAGGCAGCATCTCTGGAGAACATGCCCTTTTGGAACACGAACCTTCTTTAGACTCAACTTCAGACTAAAGAAAGGTCCCGACCCGAAACATCACCGATCCAGTCCAGAGATGGTGCCAGACCCACTGAGCTACTCCGGCACTTAATAATAATAATAAATTTTATTTAATGGGCGCCTTTCAGACATCTCAAGGACACCTTACATAGTAATCGGAATAAAAACATATAATCGGAATAGAACAGGTAAAAAAGACATCACAGAGACACAAATTAAAAACAGAATTCAATCCAAAAACAGAAAATCAAAAACACAGTGTGAAGAGAGAGCAGCGGCAGCCAAAGCGCGCCAGCGTCCACTCTCTCTTCACTTAGTGTCCTTCCACCATCAAACATCACAAGGGTGTCGGATTATTGGAGTTTTAGTAACAGGTATGTCTACAGTTTCAGTGTGCCTTTGTAATCGTATTAGGACACTGATACCATTTACAATTTGCACAATAATTAGCACTCACTTCAAAGTGAAAACCGAAATTGAAAAAATTATAATTAGACTGTCAATATTCATACCTATAATCAGCCCTCTGCTGTACTTTGGACCAAATCCATTATCTGCTTTACATTTAAGAATGTCCAGTAATTCACTGAAAGATAGATTCACAATAAATTCCGCTTTACGCCGACTCTCTGCAACATAGGTCATCACCAACGTTGTGTCTCGATACAACGTGTAGTTTATTGGTAAACTTCCTTTTGGTGACAAACAGAAAATAGTTGTGATAATTGATTTTTCCATCTTAAAGCCAATTTGTGCAGAAATCTCAGGATTGGATGCTGGAACTGAGGAAGCAAAAGGAAAACATGTCACACTTGAAAATGATCATTTTAACTTTCTTTTAAAAATACAGCTCACACAAAAACATAACTGGAGAAGTGCAGTGTGGTGCCAAAATCATTATTTATTGAATGATCTATTAGTGTCCAATGTTCAACATTTTACAGTAAGCAAGTGCAGTTACATGGGGGAATGTTCCACTATTGTAATATTTTAATAAGGGCGGAACAGTGGTGCAGGTGGCAGAGCTGCTGTCTCGCAGCGCCAGATACCTGGGTTCAATCTTGACCGTGGGTACTGTCTGTGTGAGTTTGCACGTTCTTCCTGTGACCGCATGGGTTTCCTCTGGGTACTCTGGTTTCCTCCCATATTCCAAAGATTCACGCGTTTGTAGGTTAATTGGCCCTTGTAAATTGCCGCTGGCATATAGGAAGTGGATGAGAAAGTGGGATCACTTAGAACTAGTACGAATAGGTGACTTGGTGAGCTGAAGTGCATGTTTCCACGCTGCATCTCGAAACTACTCTCAACTACACTTGGGTGACTCCAGCACATCCATGGGAGCCCAGTAGAGGATCCTGACTGTGGTCCTGGTTTATTTGGGCAAGAAATGCAGGCCTTGTCAGTAATACTGATAACTCATAGGCCTATTTGCCATCCATGGCATTTGCCCCGGAATAGCCTAACTGCTGTACAAGAGACTTTATAGCCGTAACCCAGACTATTGTTATTTGTTATTGGTATGAAGAGACTAAAACCCATACAGAGTTCAGAGATACAGCATGGAAACAGGCCCTGTAGCCCACTGAGACCATGCTGACCATTGATCACCCACACATACTAACCCCATGTCATACCACCTTCACATCCACAGTAGGGGAAACTTATAGAGGCTAATTAATCTACAAACCTGCAGGTCATTGGAATGTGGGAGGAAACTGGAGCATCGAGAGGAAATGCACGCGGTCACAGGGAGAACGTGCAAACTTCACATGGACAAGGTCCGGGGTCAGGGTCAAACCCGGATCTCTGGGGCTGTGAGGCAGCCGTTCCACCTGCTGCACCACTGTGCCGCTCAAAGGTAAGACTTTGGGCTTTTTCAAAACTTTCATCTTAAAGCAACAGTTTGTCAACTGTACATTTATACACCATGTCCTTTGTTAATTTTCCATAATGGAGATAATGTCACAACGATAACATGATTACTGGACAAGAAACCAGGGCTAATAATCCACATACAGAAGCCAAAATCCCATCTCAGCAGCTGAGTGGATTAAATTGTTAAATAATTCTTGATAGTTGCAGGAATTTAAAGTTAATTCCGTTTTGGAGAGGCACATTAAACAAGAACACATAGAACATAGTACAGCACAGGAACAGGCACTTAGGTCCACAATGTCTGTGCCAAACAGGATGCCAAGATAAAGTAGGCATCCATATTGAATGTGCAATATATGGACTGTGCCATAAATAAATAATAAATATAAATGATAATAATAAATATAAATAATAAATAAACAGGCTGGGTCTGTGCCCCAATTAATCCCATCCTGAGTATGTTCCCCTTTAGATGAAATAGCTGGTCCCATGAGGTTACCAGGTGTTATGAAACCTGGTTCAGTAATGTGCCTTACAGAAGGATATTTGCAACCGTTATCTAGTCTGGTCTGTATATAACTACGGATCGAACAAGTTTTGAACAAGTTAGGTCTTTATTCTTTGGAGCGCAGAAGGTTAAGGGGGGACTTGATAGAGGTCTTTAAAATGATGAGAGGGATAGACAGAGTTGATGTGGATAAGCTTTTCCCACTGAGAGTAGGGAAGATTCAAACAAGAGTACATGACTTGAGAATTAAGGGACAGAAATTTAGGGGCAACATGAGGGGGAACTTCTTTACTCAGAGAGTGGTAGCTGTGTGGAATGAGCTTCCAGTGAAGGTGGTGGAGGCAGGTTCGATTTTATCATTTAAAAATAAATTTGATAGTTATATGGACGGGAAAGGAATGGAGGGTTATGGTCTGAGTGCAGGTAGATGGGACTAGGGGAGAATACGTGTTCGGCACGGACTAGAAGGGCCGAGATGGCCTGTTTCCGTGCTGTAATTGTTATATGGTTATATGGTTATATGGATGTGCAGCAATGTGCTAACTCTTAGAAACCCTGCGAAATGACCAAGCAAATTTCTCAATTGCCTCTGTAAACTGCCCTTGCTGTGTAGGGTGTTGGATAACACAGTACTAGTGGGAATGGGTGATCGATGGTCAGCAGAGACATAGTGGGCTGAAGGGCCTGTTTCTACACAGTACCTTTCAGTCAATCACTCAAGGACAATACATACTGCATTGCTAGCATTCTGTGAGCAAAATGGGCGGAAGGGTGGTGCAGCGGTAGCGTTGTTGCCTTACAGCGCCAGAGACCCGGGTTCGATCCTAACTACGGTTGCTGTCTGTAGGGAGTTTGTACGTTCTCCCTGTGACCTGTGTAGTTTTTCTCCGGGAAGCTCTGGTTTCCCTCCACACTCCAAAGACATACATGTTTGCAGGCTAATTGGTTTGGTATAAATGTAAGTTGTCCCTAGCGTGTGTAAGATAGTGTTAGTGTGCGGGGATCGCTGGCTGGTGTGTACTCGGTGGGCTGAAGGGCCTGTTTCAATGCTGTATCTCGAAACTAAACAAAACTAAATGATTTCAATGAATTCAAGGGTTTTCCATCTTGGCACTTAAAACTAGGATCCTCCAGACTATTTCCAGCATACTCTTGTTCATGGCTTCTAACCATTGAGTCACCCACATTTATCCCTGCATCTATCTGTATTGTCACTGGCTCTCACCTCATCAGCTCACTCCCTCATTGGAATTGGCAAACTTTTGTATCTTTATTTTCAATCCATTCTGGTTATTGTTAATCTCAGTCAACGATACTGGTGGCTCTCACAGCAGCAGGGAGCAAGGTTGGATCCTAACTCGGGTGCTGTCTGTCTGGAGTTTCCACGTATTTAAAGACATGCTTTAGAGTTGATCTGCATTCTGAAAATACATCACAGTTTGTATTTGAAGACCACTTACAGTGGAGATAAATATTCTAAATTGTATTACCAAATTGACTCCCAAATTGTAGGTGAAGAAGATAACATCAAACAAAGTAAGGAGTGAAGAGGAGAGTTGACAAAGGTATAGGCAGAGGGGGTAAGGAAGAAAGGTTGACCCAGGGAGTGAATTCCACAAGTTTCTGCCTAGACGAGGCACATTGCCTGACTGCAGGAATGAAGAGATGGATGTGATACCATGTTAGCAAAGAGAGAGACTTCGAGGAGGTGTGTGATAGGTCCGGAGGAGGTTAAAGGGAGGTGGAAGGAAGGGGCATTGGGAGGGGTGTTTAAATCAAAATGTTTGTGGGGATCCTACGTGAACCATAAAAGAATAACAGGCAAATGGGCCTAGGTACAGGTTAGGAGAAGAAGAGTGGGGGCTTGGCAAAATTGACTTACAAAGAGTGGTTGGTAGTTGAGCTGGGGAAAACATGGGACTAGCCTGGAAGTAACAAATATGTGAATGTAAGTGTAACTACAGAAGTGCAATCTGGCATAGATAATGGGCCCCTCATCACATAACAGCTGTTTCCTTTTTAATTGTTTGGATTATCACATTTGCATCATTGTGGTGAACGCTCTCAATAAAATAAAACCGACTAGAACCAAACCAGATGCAGAGGTTGTTCAAGCTAAGACATTGGTCCTGGAGAATACTGGAGGAAGTTACAGTTGAACCAGCGCCTGCGGTCAGGCGACAGATGGCACAATGGGCTAAGTGTTCGGCTGGCAACCGGAAGGTAGCCGGTTCGAATCCCGCTTGGAGTGCATACTGTCGTTGTGTCCTTGGGCAAGACACTTCACCCACCTTTGCCTGTGTGTGAATGTGTGTGAATGTGTGTGAGTGACTGGTGGTGGTTGGAGGGGCCGTAGGCGCAGATTGGCAGCCACGCTTCCGTCAGTCTGCCCCAGGGCAGCTGTGGCTACAGAAGTAGCTTACCACCCCCGAGTGTGACTGAGGAGTGAATGAATAATGCGATGTAAAGCGCCTTGAGTATTAGAAAGGCGCTATATAAATCCCATCCATTATTATTATTAACTAGAAACAAGGAACTACAGATGCTAGTTTACAAAAAAGGATAAAATGCTGGAGTAACTCAGCGGGTCAGGTGGCATCTCTGGGGAATATGGTCAAACTGTGTTTTGTTTAGAGATACAGCATAGAAACAGGCCCTTTGGCCCATCCATGTTGACCATTGATCACCTGTTTATATTAGTTCTATATTCTCCCATTTTCTCATCCACTCCCTACACATTGGGGCCAATTTTTACAGAGGCCAATTAACCTACAAACCCGTACATTATTGGGATGCGGGAGGAAACTGGAGCACTCAGAAGAAACCTACGCGGTCACACCGAGAACGTGCAAACTCTACGCAGACAACACCCTAGTTAGGATCCAACCCGGGTCCCTGCTGCTGTAATAATCACCAGTATCGTTGACTCAGATTAACAATAACCAGAATGGATTGATTTATTTTGAATGGCAGAGTTCTAGTTAATTTTATATTTTAAAGAAACATTGGTGAGTTACATCAGAATCCTGGTTACCAAAGTCTTCTATGTATTTTAGGGCAGAAAGAACATGTATTAAGGTTAGATGCTGACTAAAGCATTTACAATGGTTTATTTGTTTTAAATTCACTGTGATTTTGTGATCCCTTCAATGGAATAGATAGATGGATGGATGGATGGATGGATGGATGGATGGATGGATGGATGGATGGATGGATGAATGGATGGATGGATGGATGGATGGATGGGTAGATAGACAGAGACAGACAGACACAGACAGACAGACAGACAGACACAGACAGACAGACAGACAGACAGACAGACAGACAGACAGACAGACAGACAGACAGACAGACAGACAGACAGACAGACAGACGATTAGTATGGGTGTCAGGAGTTATGGGGAGAAGGCAAGAGAGTGGGGTTAAGAGGGAAAGATAGATCAGCCAAGATTGAATGGCAGAGTGGACCCGATGGGCCGAATGGACTAATTCTGCTCCAATTACTTATGAACTTCTTCTCAACATATTATTTTTTATAAAGCAGGAGAGGAAGGAATCAATCCATAACTCAATGTGAATAACTGTCATCAAATGTTCCTTTAATTACTCTTTTGCCTCCTAGTTAATTCCTTCTGCAATTCAAAGGTTATCTTCCAGGGTGGGAGTAGCTTCATTAGACAGACTGCAACTGTACAAGGCAGCTCCCCACCGCCTTCTCAAGGACGTGAGGGATGGGCGATAAATGCTGGTGTTTCCAGTGAAGTTCCCATCCGGTGAATAAGAATAAATCTTCTGCCATAGATAATGGGCCCCTCATCACATAACAGCTGTTTCCTTTTTAATTGTTTGGATTATCACATTTGCATCATTGTGGTCAACGCTCTTAATAAAATTCTATATTTGTGCTTATCAAATATCAATTCCTCTTGGGGCCCATTGTGCTATTTACGATATAGGTTATGATGTGCTGTGTGCAAAGAGTTAAGATCCATTTTTCAACATTATTTTTAATTGACAGCAGGCACTCATTTTAAAGGAGATTCTGATCAGGATTAAGTGCAGGATGATTGCTTGTAACTGCACAGACTTATTCAATCTGTGTTCTTGCCTGGAATTCTGAATTGTTCCATAATTATTTCCTTGGTAATAGACACAAAATGCTGAAAACGTCAATCTTCAGTCTGAAGAAGGGTCTCGACCTGAAACACCACCCATTCTTTTCCCCCCAGAGATGTTGCCTGACCCGCTGAGTTACTCCAGCATTTTGTGTCTATCTTCGGTGTAAACCAGCATCTGCAGTTCCTTCCTAAACCTTTGCTTGGTTACAGGCATAAACAATAGTGCATTGGAATTTGCACATTCTCCATGTGACCAGGTGGGTTTCTTCCCATATCTCATGGAAGGTTGGTATGGATCCTCGCTGACCCCTCTCAGTCAGCAACGTGATGGAAGGTGTTGTTAGCAGCACACATTCTTCAATAACCTGCTCACTGATGCGCAGTTTGTGATTCACCAGGACAAGTGGCACCATGGCCTGAAGTTTGCAAACTGTGCAAATTGAGTAATCTCTGCTGATCGTCACAAAACATGCCCTCAGAGATCCAGCCAAGTCAGTGGTGTGCATTTGCCTTTCCTGCCACCAACTGTTGTCAAGTGGCATTTCTCTGACATCAGGTAATGTCAACCAATCTGATTGAAAACTCTCCCAGGTAGCACACAGGAGAGCATAAAGGGGCTGTCCCACTGCGGAAACCTAATTAGCGAGCTTAGAAGAGTTTGCCCTCGACTCATACTCGCAGCATGGTCGACACACGGGACCTTAGGAGGTCTTTGTAACTCTCCTTCATGCTCGAGAGTAGTCCCCGCGTACTCGAGGCCTCAGCTAGGTCGCGGCATATTTTTCAACATGTTGTAAAATGCCCGCGAGTAAAAAAGGTCACCATGGAAAAAAAAACAATTTTTTTCTTTTACTCGTAGGTTTAGTCGAAGTAGGTCGGCATCTTATTCGTAAGTAATTGAGGGTAGTCGAAGGTAGTCAAAGTTAGTTGTAGATAGTCTTCAACATAGTCGAAGGGAGGTCAAAGGAGATCAAAGAGGGTCGTCTTCACTCTCCACTATTCGGAGTCCAATTTTCCTGAAGCTAGTCGAAGCTAGTCTTCTACATAGTCGAAGGAGGTCTTCAACATGACATTTTTTAAACTCTCCTAAAGTCTTCTAAACTCGCCAAATAGGTCGCTGCAGTGGGACAGCCCCTTTAAGTACAACTTCTAGTGTGTGTCACAGTGCAACATGAAGGTGGAAACCATTACACCGTGAATTAATCTGAAATACCATACTTAAAAAAAAATAAAAATTTAATCCGTACAATCATGAAGCATCTTCCTGAGAAAATGAAAATGTTTACTTAGATTTTTGGTATTTGATCAAGGTAGAAGCTGAAATCATCTTTAAAAACATTTGGGTTTTACAGAGTGAATAGTTTGCAAAGACCAAAAGGCCAAGTCAGTAGATATTTGTAAGGCAGAGATAGATAGATTCTTGATTAAGGCAGGTGTCAGAGTGTTATGGTGATAGGCAGGAGAATGGGGTTAGGAGGGAAAGATAGATCAGCCATGATTGAATGGCGGAGTAGACCTGTTGGGCCGAATGGCCTAATTCTACTCCTGCTCCTTATGACCTCGTCAGTTCAGATTGCAATACAAAAAGTTACAAAGAGTGAATTCAACAAAGGAGGAATGAACTGCCTACAAGCCTAGGGATTCCTGGGTACACATACTCCTGTGCTGTCACATTTCCTCCATTGTGATTGCAATTATCTGCATGAAATCTATGCTCAGTTATGTATGGACTGCTGCTATCTTACAATTTCCATGTATTGTACCCTTAACAGAGCACAATACTCTCAGGGAGTTTCATGGGACTTTATCAGACAAAAAACAGTCACTCAATAAAAAACAAAGGGCTTGGTCAAAGAGGCAGGTTCTAGGGAGAGGGGCAAGGAGCAGTCTGGGATGTGCCAAAGATGGAGCAATTACATTCTATAATAAGCAAGAGGCTGGAATCACAGACGCTGACGGGACTGGTGAAGACCAGAATGACAGGGAAGGGTGCATCTATAGAGGGATCCAGGAACAATTAAAAACATTAAGGTGTTGCTCAACAAGAGGCTGAGGGAGGACAGTTGGTGCAGGGTGAAGGATAAACAGGATTCAGTTTGAGGAAGGGTCTGTGAGGTAGAGAGCAATATAAGTGAAGCTGGCAGGACTATGTTGAAACAGCCACGTTTGGAAACAGCAAGGCCACTTTGAGGATTTCAGATAAGGCAGCAGAGATAGATAAGGTTGCAGGGATAGGTCCAGGACCATGTATGGTATAAAGGTTGCAGATAGACTGCGTGAAATTTCACATGTAGAAGGCACTGCAGATGTGCTAGAGTGCTAGAGTTACTCAGCGGGTCAGGCAGCACCTCTGGATAAAAAGGATGGGCGATGTTTCGGATCAGGACCCTTCTTCAGACCCGAAACACGAGTCTGAAGAAGGGTCCCAACAAGAAACGTCACCCCTCATTTTTCTCCAGAGATGCTGCCTGACCCGCTGAGGAACAGCAGCATGTTGTGTCTATCTTTGGTTCAATTTTCAGTTGCTAGGATGAATTAGGCAGTCATGGAGACAGAATACATGTTGGGAACACAAGATAAAGCATTCAATCAATCAATTATTTATTTTACAGAAACATTCTGCTTAGGTAATAATGAATGTCATATAAAAAAAATTGAGAGTATGGACAGTTCAGGAGAGGTGGCGGTTAGGGGGAGCTCATTGCTCCACTTATACTTGGAGAAAATGATACAATGCTTAAGAAAGCAACGTGCTGGAGCACTTTCGGGTGTCCTAACCTAAAACTGTCCATTCCCTCCACAGATGCTGCCCGACCTGTTGAGTTCGCCCCTCGCTCAAGATTCCAACATCTGCAAGTTCTTGTGTCTCCGCAAAGCTCTTGAATGAGGTTGTTGAACTAAAGATGGGCTAATGCCAAAGATAGATGAGCTGAGAAACATGGATGGTGAAGTCAATGGTGGCGCTTCCCTGCCTGCAGCAGTGTATATTGACCACCACACTGTATAACTGCTGACACAAATTCCAGTTTCATGGACACTGTTTCTTTTCTACGTGTTGTGCTGTGTCCATGGGAGGTGAAATAGTGAACCTGATTAGAATTGTATTACTTAATAGGCAGAAGGCCCGTTAAGAATTGGTACGAGAAACCTTGGCCGTATTACATGGTTTTTGATGTACCATAGAGTTGTTACTGTGTTGTATGGATTGTGTGTTTCATACAAATGTACCACCACTATTTACAATAATGTAAAGCCATGAACTGCTGAGGAAGCGTGAGGAGCTGATTTGCCCTTTCTTGCTCCTGCTTCCCTTGTTCCTGTAGATTGCTGCAATGTCCAAGAGATCATGCGTGTTCTCAGTTTCCTTTGTTTCAGTGTTTGATTATTGTTCATCTGAGAATCCCCCAAAAAACTGTTTGTTTGAATAATATCTGGAATTGGAGACAGTCAAATCAGAGGAAATTAAGTATTTTCTTTCCAGAAGAATAGGATGGATCTCAACTTTCAATGGGACTATTTCCAGAGAACAAGAATATCAGCTACCTAACACGTACGCGCAATGACAATTGGTTTGTCAGCGTATATCCTTTCTGAATAACAATCAGAAAGGAGGCCTTCTCCCCATTAAGTAATACAATCCTAATCACATTCACTATTTCACCTCCCAAGGACATAACACCACGCGTAAAAAAGAAACAAGTGTCCTGGAAATTGGAATTTGTATTAGCAGAGTTATTTTCAAATACCAGGAAACTGCTAACAATGCATTGCTCTTTGTGTTAGGTGGTTCTTCATGAAAAATTGCATCAAACTTGCAATAGAAAATGTCATCTACTGTAAATAACATCAATCCATGTTGTGCTAAACCAAGCCAGATACAGTCTTAGATCGCTGAGCTATAAATAAGATGTTACATGTTAATACTTGAATTGCGTTTTTAACCATTTTTTTAAATGATATTAAAAAAAAGTATTAATAAGGTTATTTTAAATGTTCACTGACAGCTGCCATTTTTTCTTTGTCTAATGTCTTCAAAAGTGTGATGGACAAATAGGTTTCTTTTTGGTGCTTAAAGCTTTTTTTTCTGTTGCAGAAACTGCCAAAACAGGACTCTTTTTATTCTCCTGTTTATTTTACTTGGCATCTTCTTTTTATCGAGTCCACACACAAGATTAGAAGTTGTTCAGCCAGAGCTGAACGCACTTCTCGGCATCTGCACAATGGTGTCTGTCTTACTTGGCATGATTCCGCACTAAATAAAGATATTAAATGTCCAACTTCTATCTTTCCTACAACCTTGTTCCCGGATAGATAATCAAACAAAATCTCCTCAAGGTATGCCACATTGAAGAAGTTCTCCTCCTCTCTCCGACGAGAGTTCACAAACTGCTCGCCCTGTGATTCCTCCTGCTCTCTTCGGCGACCATGTTGTCATTGTCTGCTTTGATCGGTCCTTTTCACACCTTACATGCTCTTTGTACCCTTCCGTATCTCTAGTTTCCCTCTTCCCTGACTCTCCATCTGAAGAAGGGTCTCAACCTGAAATGTTACCCATTCCTTCTCTCCGGAGATGCTGCCTGTTCCTCCGAGTTAACTGCAGCATTTTGTGTCTATCATCAGTGTAAACCAGCATGGGCAGTCCTTCCTATACACAATAAGAGGAGTCTCTACATTGCCCTCTCCATCCATTGCTAATACTCTCAGGATACATTCTGAACACAATGGGATGGAATGGGGGATTCAAAGAAAGATAGATGATTGTCAGATTATCTTCAGTTTTATAAGATTATGTTATCTGTGAAGATACCGTTCTTCCTCTTCTTGGGCGGTCCCTTGAGATTGAGGATGATTCATCCCCATTCCGATTAACCTACATCTTTGGAGTGAGGGAAGAAACCGGAACACCCAGAGAAAACCCACGTGGTCACAGGGAGACCATACAAACTTCGTACAGACAGCACCCAAAACCAGGATCGAACCTGGGTCTCTGGCACTGTAAGGCAGGAATTCTACTGCTGCTCCACTTTGCCGCCTCCTAAACTTTGGAAAATTAGCTCCGCTCCCACGGGAAGTTTGTTCAAGGAGAGATGTTTTCTAGCAGCAGGAAAGATTGAGAAGCACTGGGGAATGATGCAGCTGTGTTTGACATTGGATTACATTGAGATTGGTTCTGGTGTAGACCCATTCAATAATATCATTTTCCATAATGTAATATTTTCATTCCATAGCATTTATAACATGAACAACACTTGACTTTAATTCCATGCTGTTATACTGCTCATAGATAAATAAACATTTGTTTAATACTTATTCACAATTTAGAATTTTCAATTACATTTTTTTAACTTAACCCTTGTAGTGCTTATGCTACCAGCAAACTCCTCACTTTACCCAATTATTTTCAAAATGTTAAGTCAAAACATCATCAACTGAGTGGAAATTTCCAACACGCATTCCTGTATTATACCAGAAAAACAAACAGGAAGCTATGGTCAATGTACATTTCCATTCATTTACTTCCCTTCCAGTGTCATTTGTTTTTATCTGTTATGCTTTGCACTGGGACGCCTTATCAGTCCTCAAATTTCTCTTGGTTTCTGCATACACTTTTGATCCGACCTACTGCGAATAGCCGGTTTCTCCGAGGATTACTGTGGCATACGTTGCTCAGCTGTAATTCTGATCTGGGCATCAGAAAGATCCCCCTGGTCGACCAATGCTTGTGGATGTCACGTACTATGGGACGTTTCTCTGCTGCAAGGGTACTGGTGTTGAGCAGATATATAATATTTTTCTCTTATCTGGTTCAACAAGAAGTCTAATCATTTAGATGACGTCAATGGTGATTTCACTATGTTGGCTCCCTCTTATGCACTACATTTCAACTGAACCAAAGCCGCTGATCTGATGCAGCCATGAGTAACTTTAATGGAAAATGAAATTATTTATGATTACATGCGAATTAGAAGCAGAACGTGGTCCTTTGAATGTCTCTGTCGTTCCGTGAGTTCATAACTGTTTATAACATCAACACATCTGCCTTCCTCTGTCACTCCCTTGTTTATCTAACTCTGCCTTAAAACTATTAAAAGCTCTGTTTCTACCATTGTTTGAAGATAGGGTTTCCAAAGACACAGAAGAGAGCATTTGCCTCATCAGTCTTAAATGGGCACCCTTTATTTTTTTAAGCAGCAAGCTCTCAATATCCCATAAAAGCAAATTTCTTTTTTTGCGTACAATCTATTAATAAGCACCACTTTAATTTAGTGATACACCATGGAAAGGGGTCCTTTGGCACACCGTTCATTCAGACCATTCATTACCTGTTCACTCTAGTTTCATGGTATCCCACTTTCTCAAGTACTCCCTACACACTAGGGGTAATTTATGGAGGTCAATAAACCTGCAAACCCGCATGTCTTTCGCATGTGGGAGGA
The DNA here is from genome assembly GCF_010909765.2 of Amblyraja radiata. Lineage (NCBI taxonomy): Eukaryota > Metazoa > Chordata > Chondrichthyes > Rajiformes > Rajidae > Amblyraja > Amblyraja radiata. The sequence continues at coordinate 16,694,749 of NC_045981.1, read as the reverse complement.
AACAGGAGCACCCAGAAGAAACCCACATGGCCACAGGGAGAAAGTGCAAACTCCACACAGGCAGCATCTCGAGGTCAGGCTCGAACCTGGGTCTCTGGCGCTGTGAGGCAGCAGCTCGACCAGGTGAGCCATCTGGGATAATAAAAAAATAGAACATAGAAAATAAGTGCAGGAGTAGGCCATTCGGCCCTTCGAGCCAGCACCGCCATTCAATATGATCATGGCTGATCATCCAAAATCAGTACCCCCCGTTCCTGCTTTCTCCCCATATCCCTTGATTCCATTAGCCCAAAGAGCTATATCTAACTTTCAATGTTTCAAGGTTTCAAGGTCAGTTTATTGTCACATGTATCAATCAAGTTACAACATTTGAGTTACCATACAGCCATACTAAGTGAAAAGCAACAAGGCACACAGCCACATAAAATAAAAGTTAACATGAACATCCACCACAGTGGCTCCCCACATTCCTCACTGTGATGGAAGGTAATAAATTCAAATCTTCTCCCTCTTGAATACATCTAGTGAATTGGCCACCACTGACTTATGTGGCAGAGAATTCCACAGATTCACAACTCCCTGGGTAAATAGGTTTTTCCTCATCTCAGTCCTAAATGGCCTACCCCTTATTCTTATAGACAGCACCCAATCAGGATCATACCCGGTCTCTGGCACTGTGAGGCAGCAACTCCACCACTGCGCCGCCCATATTCTAGGATCTTGATCCAAAACATTGCCTGTCCATTCCCTTCACAAGATGCTGCCAGACCCGCCAAGTTACTCCAGCTCTTTGTGTTCCACACAGGACTGCTCTGATTGCACCCCTGGTGTCAAGAAATCTGTCCACTTTAAAAAGTGCAGTGACCTAACTGTGTGCCAACATTGCAGGTAGCGGAATCTTCAGCAAAACACAAAGTGCTGGAGAAACTTAACAGGTCAAGTGGCATCTGCGGAGGATCTAGATCCAAACTGTGGAGAGAACTCCATGGAGGAAATGGACAGGAGACGTTTCGGTTTGGGTCCCTTATTCAGACTCCTGGATAGGTGACAATTTGGACCTGGACTCTCCACAGATGCTGCCTGATCTGCTAAGTTTAGTTTAGTTTAGTTTTAGTTCACCAGTTATAAGAGTAGAATTAGGCCATTCAGCCCATCGCATCTTCTCCACCATTCAATCATGGCTGATCTCTGCCTCCTAACCCCATTTTGCTGCCTTCTCCCCATAACCCTTGACACCCGTTCTAATCAAGAATTTGTCCATCTCTGCCTTAAAAATGTTTGAACTTGGCCTTCACAGCCCTCTGTGGCAATGAGTTCCACAGATTAACTACCCTCTGACGAAAGAAGTTCATCCTCACCTCCTTTCTAAAAGAGCGCCCTTTAATTCTGAGGCCATGACCTCTGGTCTTAGACTCTTCCACCAGTGAGTACAGGCCCAGTGCAGTTTAGTGATACAGTGTGGAAACAGGCATTGAGATCCACTGACTCCACGCCGACCAGCGATCCCCGCACATTAACACTATCCTACACTAGGGACAACTTTTACATTTATACCAAGCCAATTACCTACAAACTTGTACGTCTTTGGAGTGTGGGGGGGAAACAGAAGTTCTCGAAGAAAACCCACGCAGGTCATGGGGAGAATGTACAAACTCTGTTCAGACAGAACCCGTAGTCAGGATCGAACCCGGGCAGCAACTCTACCGCTGCGCCACCCTACCAATCAATGCCTCCAGCACTTTGTGTTTTGCCCAAGATTCCACTGGTGTCTCTGAATAACTCTGAAGAACAACTCCAGGACTGTTTGGAGTCTGTAGACTGGACAATGTTCAAGGACTCGGCAACGGACCTGAACGAATATGCCACAGTCGTTACAGACTTCATAAAGAAATGTGTGGAGGACTGCATCCGTACAAAAACCTTCCGAGTGTTTCCCAATCAGAAACCTTGGATGAACTTTGAGATCCGCACTCTCCTGAAGTCCAGACACAGGGCATTCACCTCCAATGATACAGTGGCCTACATGAAGACCAGATACGACCTTGGTAAGGCCATCAAAAAGGCCAAAAGGGACTTCTGCTCCAAACTGGAGGATGAGACAGATGTTCGGCAGCTGTGGCAGGGTCTGAATGCAATCACCTCCTACAAGGCAGAACCAGGAGGCAGCCTCGAATGCCGGTGTAACATCACTCCCTGACGAGCTCAATGCGTTTTACGCACGCTTTGACAGGGAGAATACTGATGTGCCTTCCCGATCCCCCATTCGCTGTGATGGCATTTCAGTCTCAGTCACAGAGGCCGATGTCAGGAAATCCTTCAGAGGGGTAAACCCCCGAAAAGCACCTGGACCTGATGGTATACCCGGTCGTGTTCTAAAAACCTGTGCGGACCAATTAGCGGGAGTTTTTACGGACATTTTCAATCTCTCACTTCTGAGGTCCCCACCTGCTTTAAAAGGGCATCAATTATACCGGTGCCCAAGAAGAGTAAGGTGATGTGCCTCAATGACTATCGACCAGTGGCACTAACGCCGGTGGTGATGAAGTGCTTTGAGAGGTTGATCATGGAGCAAATCAACTCCTACCTCGACAAAAACCTGGACCCACTGCAGTTCGCGTACCGCCACAACAGATCAACGGTGGATGCGATCTCGCTGGCCCTCCACTCCGCACTGGACCACTTGGACAACAAAAATTCATATGTCAGGCTGTTGTTCATTGATTACAGCTCGGCATTTAACACAATCATCCCCTCCAAACTGGTTACCAAACTCACAGAACTGGGTCTCTGCGCATCCCTCTGCAACTGGATCCTCGACTTCCTCGTCCACAGACTACAGTCTGTTCGTATTGGTGGAAATGTGTCAGCCTCGATAACAATCAGCACGGGAGCACCTCAAGGCTGCGTGCTCAGCCCCCTGCTGTACTCACTCTATACCCATGACTGCGTAGCGAACCACAGTGCGAACTCCATCATCAAGTTCGCTGACGACACCACTATTGTGGGGCGTATCACTGATGGGGATGTCAGAGTACAGAAGAGAGATCGAGCAACTGTTCATATGGTGCCAGCGCAATAACCTGGCCCTCGACACCAGCAAAACCAAGGAACTGATTGTGGACTTTGGAAGTAGTAGGAGGGGGACCCACAGCCCCATTTATATCAACGGGTCGATGGTTGAAAGGGTCAAGAACTTCAAATTCCTGGGCGTGCACATCTCTGAAGATCTTTCCTGGTCCAAGAACACTAACGCAATTATCAAAAAAGCTCATCAGCGCCTCTACTTCCTGAGAAGATTACGGAGAGTCGGATTGTCAAGGAAGACTCTCTCTAACTTCTACAGGTGCACAGTCGAGAGCATGCTGACCGGTTGCATCGTGGCTTGGTTCGGCAATTTGAGCGCCCTGGAGAGGAAAAGACTACAAAAAGTAGTAAACACTGCCCAGTTCATCATCGGCTCTGACCTTCCTTCCATCGAGGGGATTTATCGCAGTCGCTGCCTCAAAAAGGCTGGCAGTATCATCAAAGACCCACACCATCCTGGCCACACACTCATCTCCCTGCTACCTTCAGGTAGAAGGTACAGGAGCCTGAAGACTGCAACAACCAGGTTCAGGAATAGCTACTTCCCCTCAGCCATCAGGCTATTAAACCTGGCTCGGACAAAACTCTGATTATTAACAACCACTTTCTGTTATTTGCACTTTACCAGTTTATTTATTCATGCGTGTCTATATTTATATCATGGTATATGGACACATTTATCTGTTTTGTAGTAAATGCCTACTATTTTCTGTGTGCTTAAGCAAAGCAAGAATTTCATTGTCCTATACAGGGACGCATGACAATAAACTCACTTGAACTTGAAGTCAGACTGAGATAAGACCTTAAGATCATAAGAGATAGGAGTAGAATTAGGCCATTTGGCCCATCGCATCTACTCCGCCCATTCTCAATCATGGCTCTCCCTCCTAACCCCATTCTCCTGCCTTCTGAGAAGCCAGTAGAAGCCATTTTAATAGTTGGAACTATTAAAGAGAACTATGACACAAGGTGCTGTCACCATTCACACAGAGTCTGTTAATTCCATGCACAGTTAACATAGAGTTAACTCCCTGTGCATAAAGGAGTACAGCAGTCTTTAGTGCCCATGGGCTGTAACATAGCTCAAGGTCCAGATTCAATGAGAACTAAGATCCTAGAACTTTAAGGTCATGTTACTCCACTGTCATACAGATATTATCTTTGAGACATCCATATGTACCCTCAATATTGGGAGAATCAAAAGTGTATGCAGCAAATGTTTACTCTACCAAAGGATCTTGATAGTATTGAATACAATTTGGAAAAGCTGCATGTAATCTGTGCTATAATGTGTAGTACTCACCTCTGTGGCCCTGGCATGCAGCGAACGGGGTCAACACTGTAATAAGAGAACATTGATATACATTTTCAGTATTACACCAGTAGCTACGTAAGTTTCATTTCTGCATCCTATAGATTAAACAACAATCTAACCCCAACAAAATTAGGGCGACATGGTAGCGCCAGAGGCCCGAGTTCGATCTCGACTCCGGGTCGACTTTGTACGTTCTCCCCGTGACCGTGTGGATTTTCTCTGAGATCTCCAGTTTCCTCCCTCACTCCAAAGACGTACAGGTTTGTAGGTTAATTGGCTTGGTAAAATTATATAAATGTAAAAAATTGTCCCTAGTGTGTGTAGGATAGTTCTAATGTGAGGGGATCGCTGGTCGGTGTGGACTCGGTGGGAATAAGGGCCTGTTTCCACGCTATATCTCTAGACTAAGTTAAGTTTTTAACCCAGGAGAGATCAGTTGTTCTGTAATGAGAAGATATACAATATCTGAGCACCGGGGTGTTGATAAGGGAAAGTAGAATGCAGGAAACATTGTAACGGAATGAAAAACAAAAAGATGTATTAACGTTATTCTGCAAAAGATAGAGAATAAATTATATTGAAGAATAAGGAGCAGGCAGGAAAACTCAACAAATATCTGTGAAAGTTGACAGGTAACTCCTGGGAATAGTTGAAATCCACTAGGATAGTGAGTGAGAAATTCAAAAGAAAGTAGCAGTAGTCAGTGGTGGACTGGGTCTAAAAATAATGGTTGCCAGGAGACAAAGGGGGCCCACTTCATCAGGGGCCCACTTCATCAGGGGCCCACTTGATATAGGGGCCCACTTCATCAGGGGCCCACTTGATATAGGGGGCCCACTTCATCAGGGGCCTACTTGATATAGGGGGCCCACTTCATCAGGGGCCCACTTGATATAGGGGGCCCACTTCATCAGGGGCCCACTTGATATAGGGGGCCCACTTCATCAGGGGCCCACTTGCCATCGGGCAAGCTGACACCCTGGCCAGTCCCGCCACTGGCAGTAGTTTAGTTTTGGGATACAGCGCAGAAACAGGCCCTTCGGCCCACCGGGTCCGCGCCGACCAGCGATCCACGCACATGAACACCATCCAACACCCACTAGGGAAGATCTCAGAGAAAACCCAAGCAGGTTCACGGGGAGAACGGAAACTTCATACAGACAGCACCCGTAGTCGGGATCGAACCCAGCTACCGCTGCTCTACTCTACCGCTCCGCCACCGCGACCGCCGCAGTAATTACATTTTTTTTTAAAGAAAAGGTGTTAAGAAAGGAACTGGATTGTAATTATCTCAACTATTTAAGAAGGAAAGAGGAGGAATAAAAAAGGAACTATAAACCACTAAACTCAACATTGATTAGCAAGAGAGTGCTGGAATCTATTAAGGAAGTGATAACGGAGCACTTGGAAAATGGCAGGATATGGTGGAATCGGCATGGATTTGTGAATGAAAAAACAAGTTTGATAGGAGTTCTTTAAGGCCGTAACCAGCAAAGAAGATAAAAGAGAAAACAAACATGTTTTTGGTTTGCAGAAGGCCTTCAATAAGATGCCTCACAAGGGTGAATATTTAAAAAAAATTGGATGCACAATAGTTGGGATGTGATAGAATGGCACAAAATGCTGGATTAACTCAGCGGGACAGGCAGCATCTCTCGAGAAAAGGAAGGGCAATGTTGAGCAGGCATGGATTGAGATAGACACAGAGTAGGAATAATATTGTGATTCTGTAAAATAATGGAGTGGTGCAGGAATCATTGCAGGTGCCCCAGCTGATCACAATCGAGATCAATGATTTGGATGGGTAACAGCTCCAAGTCTGCTGAAACATAGAAACATAGAAAATAGGTGCAGGAGTAGGCCATTCGGCCCTTCGAGCCTGCACCGCCATTCAATATGATCATGGCTGATCATCCAACTCAGTATCCTGTACCTGCCTTCTCTCCATACCCCCTGATCCCTTTAGCCACAAGGGCCACATCTAACCCTCTTAAATATAGCCAATGAACTGGCCTCAACTACCTTCTGCGGGAGAGAATTCCAGGGATTCACCACTCTCTCTGTGAAAAATGTTTTCCTCATCTCGGTCCTAAAAGATTTCCCCCTTATCCTTAAACTGTGACCCCTTGTTCTGGACTTCCCCAACATCGGGAACAATCTTCCTGCATCTAGCCTGTCCAACCCCTTAAGAATTTTGTAAGTTTCTATAAGATCCCCCCTCAATCTTCTAAATTCTAGCGAGTACAAACCGAGTCTATCCAGTCTTTCTTCATATGAAAGTCCTGACATCCCAGGAATCAGTCTGGTGAACCTTCTCTGTACTCCCTCTATGGCAAGAATGTCTTTCCTTAGATTAGGAGACCAAAACTGTACGCAATACTCCAGGTGTGGTCTCACCAAGACCCTGTACAACTGCAGTAGAACCTCCCTGCTCCTATACTCAAATCCTTTTGCTATGAATGCTAACATACCATTCGCCTTCTTCACTGCCTGCTGCACCTGCATGCCTACTTTTAATGACTGGTGTACCATGACACCCAGGTCTCGTTACATCTCCCCCTTTCCTAATCGGCCACCATTCAGATAATAATCTACTTTCCTGTTTTTGCCACCAAAGTGAATAACCTCACATTTATCCACATTATACTGCATCTGCCATGCATTTGCCCACTCACCCAGCCTATCCAAGTCACCTTGCAGCCTCCTAGCATCCTCCTCACAGCTAACACTGCCCCCCAGCTTCGTGTCATCTGCAAACTTGGAGATATTGCATTCAATTCCCTCGTCCAAATCATTAATATATATCGTAAATAGCTGGAGTCCCAGAACTGAGCCTTGCGGTACCCCACTGGTCACTGCCTGCCATTGTGAAAAGGACCCGTTTACTCCTACTCTGAAGACACATCATTGGATGGCAATATGCTTTGTGAGGTAGATGCAGGGAGAGTTTTGGAAAATATAGACAATTTTAACATTCAGGTGAAGATATGGAAAATAGAATATAACATGGAAAATATAAGATCATCTGCTTTAGTAGAAACGGTGGAAAGTGGACCATATTTAAAATGGGGGAAGAATATAGTGTGCATAGAGACTTGTGTGTCCTTATCATGAATCCCTGAAAGTTAATATGAAGATACAGCAAACTTAGAAAGGTAACTATACATTAAGCCTTTACTGCCAGAGGATTTGAGTACCAAGACATCTTGGTTCAATTCGACAATGCCCTGGTGAGACCACATCTGAAACATTATTTATGAGCTGATTTTCCTCCCAAGGCAAGATATCCTTGCAGCAGAGATAGAATGTCACCGAGGTTCGCCAGAATGGTGCCTGGAATCGCAAGTTTGTTGTGCAACTAGAGGTTAAACTATGCTGTATAGAATTGGAAAAATGAGATGTGATTTCTGAAAAACATACAAAAGTGCTTTGAAAGGTCAATGTGGAGTACGCAAGTTCCCCTGGCTGTGGAGTCCAGAACCAGGACTTGCAATCTCAAGTTAGGGTCTTAACCCTTCAGCGGAGAGGTGAGAAGAAATGTCTTCACTGAAGGGGTAACAAATCCTCCATACAATAGGGCTGTACAGGCTCTTTAAGATGGGTGTTACTGGATTTTTTCATATCAAGGGAATCACGAGATATTTGGTTTATGCTTGAAAAGGTTGCTGAGATAAAAGAGCGGACATTACCTTTTGAGTGACAGGACGCAAACGAAGGGCTGAACAGCCTCATCCCACTTTTATATCTTTTTCTTACAATTGCAGACAACCATTAATCTTCTTCAATTTATTACACAGTATGTTCTGTGCATCCTACTCAAAATGACTTCACGACAGAGCAATGGCAATATGTGTGGTTAATGCTACTATTTATTCCATTTAGTATCGTTTTGCAAGGACCTTAGTGAACTGTTGTTTTACTTCCATCTCTATTAAAAACATTTAGGTGATTAACACAAAGTTTCAATTATAACTGTCATTTTTTTTATCGTGAAATTAATTTCCGTGCCGTTAACTACATAAAATGCTTTAACAGATATTCGGGGAAAGTTCAACTGTTATTGTGGATTGTCCGTGCAAGTTCAACTCGCTGACAAAATACCCTGCAGTGAATGGTTCTGAAGACAAAGATCTACTTTTTTCACAGTTTGCATTCGTATATCTAATGTGTTGGCCTTAAATTGTTTATAAACCAGTTGCTTTAGTTGGAGGCATCTTAAATGTATTTAAATGCCTGAGAATTGCAATAGAGCCTTATCACACTTCAAAATAAGTCAATGCCTCCAGCATGACAACAAACTGAATTTCAAAACCAATGACAATAAACTATACGAATTGAGTGGAGCAACTGGTGTTAGGATGAATTACTAGAACAAATAAATATATGATAGAGCATTTCTACACAACTCTTCAGTTAAGATGAGCTTCAAGGTTGTGTAAAGAATTACTTATCAATCAATACGCAGAATTATCCTCGTCTTTGGAAAACGGTAACTCACCAAACAGAACTTGTAGATGGAAGACGACAAACATTTTCTTCTTTGATGCAACTGGTTGTTAGCGAACGAACACCAAGTGTAGATCGAGAGCAAAGTCAAATTAGTTCTTTCGTTCTTCGTCAAAAACTGCAGAGACAATTGAAGAGTTTTTTTTCCCTCTTGCGCTGGCAGCTGTCTGCAAGATCCACACCCGGGACTGGGATTGCTAGCACGCACTCAGAGCAGTGATAGCTGTGCGAGTCTGATAATAAAACGGAAACGAGGAAGGCCAAGGACATCCTGCCCTGTAAATGTTCACCACCAACTCACCAGTCTTTCTTTACAGCACAATTGTAATTTCTAAAGCAAATTTGAATGAGAGGATACAGCAAAGCACGTCTTCCATTTAGGGCACAATTCTGGTTGATTTTAAAACTAATTACTGAACCCCAGGGAGTGTTTGTTCTACTGCCATTCCTCTCTCCCCACAGGAAATAAACATTTCAATTCAAGTAGGAATTTACTTACATTTGCATGCTTATAAACCGCATTCTTAGACAGCGCTGCTCAATAAAGAAAACAGCAGGCTTCTTTAACCCAGATTGATTAAGTTTAAATAAATAACTTAAAAGGACAGAACTTGCTGTTGCATTGGAAACTACCTATAAAGATGTTTTAATTTAAATTACCACTAGTAACAGGAAGTGTACAGCTGAGAAAGCTGTGGATAGGTTTCCTTTTGGATATCCAAAATCAAATTGGCATTTAATTCTAAAATGTGGACACCAAATCAGCATGTATCCTCCAATTACTCAAAGATGGCACTTGGCAAAATTCATGAAAAAGTGGCTGGTTGTGTATGTTATTCAATAATAACTGCCTGCTAATGCAAGAGTATTTACACTGATTGGTATATACCAAATGTACCCTTAAGTCAGTTTAAATACGCAATTCATCTGCCGTTGTATAAAACCAAACTATTGCAATGGTGGAGACGCAAAAGACTGCAGATTCTGGAATCTGGAGCAACAACCAAACTGATGGAGGAACTTGTGTCGGAAAGAACTGCAGAAGCTGGTTTAAAATCGAAGGTAGACACAAAATGCTGGAGTAACTCAGCGGGACAGGCAGCATCTCTGGAGAGAAGGAATGGGCGACGTTTCGGGTCTAGACCAGAAAGTCGAGACCCAAAACCTGCTGGAGGAACTTAGCAGGTCAAGCAACATCCGTGAAGGGAAATGGACAGTCAATCATTTGGGTCAAGTCAAGTTTATTGTCATATGCACAAGCACAGTGAGGTACAGGTACAATGAAAGTCTTGCTTGCAGAAGCATCACAGGCGCAATAAATTCAGACATACAAACGCATAAATTATAGATACATTTTACTGTTACAAGACAGTGAGAATTAAAAGTGTGCAGAAAAAAAACAAGATATTAGGGCAAAACACAAAACAGTTCATGCAAGAGGTGGCATGTAATATTCTGTGACTGGGGTAGGATTGAGGTTGTGTGGGTTGATTTTAAAAACCTGATAGTTGCAGGAAAGTGGCTGTTCCTGAATCTGGTGATTTGGGACTTCGGGCTTCTGTACTTCTAGAGAGCTGAGGGCAATGGTGGGGTTATTGATTATCAATATGGTCTACTTGAATTAGTGCCTTCCATAGATGCTTTTGAAGGTGGGGAGGGCACTGTGATGGCCCATCCTTCTCTACAGCCGTTTGCGTACCCGAACGGAAATGTCAACTAGGAGATGACGAGAATGTGAAGAGAATGAAATTATCGGAGTCATATAGTAGTGTAAAATGGTGGTGATAGTCAGCATGGACTTGATGGGCTGAAGGTCCGGTAATGCTGTATCTCACTGATTGGAAATGGGTTGTGGAAAAGAAAGACACAGAATTGTAAAATTCTTTATAAATGGAGAGGCACGTAGGCACATAAGCTTTTTCCAGTGCTTTTTGTATACAAAACGTTGTGGTCAGATGATTCATAAATGTAGTGTCTCATAGCCAGAAACAAAATAAGGATGTTAAACATTTAGAGCCATGCTACACCATACTGATGTGACTGAATTGGAATTTACTAATTTATAATGTATAATTACAATTATGGATAATTTATGACGACTAATTCACCTAATAATCTGCACGTCTTTGGACTACAGCTTTTACAAAACTATAATGCTGTTTTTTGCGGTGTGGCCTAACTTAAACATATCATGGGCAGGGCCACAATGAAATCCTCAGGGAATTGGATATAAATAGCAACATATTTTAAAAAGCACGCATTCTCCCACTCATTATTACTAGGGTTTTTCAAATGATTTCTTCCGTATGTTGCCACTTAATCACCATCAACATAGCTCTCAAGGCATTAATATCTCATACACTTCTGCGATACTGACATCCAATCCACTCATTTACCATTTGATATAATCATTTAAGGTTATTTCAGATTTTGAACATTGCGAGTACTTTGGATTTTTTGTTTGTCATTTGATCCTTCTTTTGACAGGTTGAGTCAATTTGTTAGTTAACTGCTTAAAGGGTAATACTTAAATGTATAAACTACCAAGAAAAACTTTTCCAACTTCGATGTAAACCAGCATCTGCAGTTTCTTCCTACACAATTTTATGAATTGTGTAAGAAATAAGCTGTAGCATTCTCTCATGGATTGATGCCAAAACTATTTTTTCCACTGTGATTTTGAACAGGAAAAAATGTTAAGGTAGAAGGCCGAAAAGCAAAATCCTTTGAAAACAGCATCCTGTAAAAACAGACAGAATGACGAGAGGGGATTATTGACCTCTACAATCACGCTAGTGGTCCCTAGAATTTGGTGATGTTTTCAAGGCTTTACATGCACAGTAATTGACCCAATGTATTGCGCTCCTCCTCTCCCTCCTTACCAGTATAAATAAATTACCTTCTGATAAGAGTCATCATTTTATTTTGAAAACCCACCATGTTCTAGTATCCATAACTCCATAACTGAATGTTTGTGTCTGCAAATGATTTTTATTTCATTAAAGTTCCTAGTCAGTAGAAAAACCACTGTTAAAAAGAACTGTTGAAAATTCAAGTAATTCAAATCGGTGGTAAAGATGCACGGAGAAGATGCAAATAGCAATGTAAATCTATATTGCTAAGTCTAATCTTGATCACTTCCTGTTGTTCTGTATATTGGTTTTAGAAAAAAAGCTGCCACTTACAGCTGTGATTTTTGGCCATCTTCCTCACAGTCCCCCTCCGCTGCTCATGACAAGAGGATTTCTCCCATCGATTAAAAATAAAAGTGTTATTAGTGTTTAAAAAATGTTGAAATTCTCTCTCCTGAAGGCCACACCCCTTCCGGAGGGACTATAAAACCCGGAGGTGTTGAGTGCCTGTCAGTCTCTGCAAGATGGAGGAGCGAGAGGGTCACATCTCTCAGTCTGAGATGTGAATAACACTGAACACATGTCTACTAAACTGTGAGTGGTTTTACTGACCTGTCAGTGCCCTTAATGTGGTTTGAAAATATAGTTTGGAAATGCTAAAGCTGTGTTGCCTTTGATTTGGAAATGCTAAAGTTGTGTTGCCTGATTAAAGTTGCCTTCTATGTAATTAAAAGTCTAATCTTGACCACTTCCTGTTTGCGCTTTACATTGATTTTAGAAAAAACGCTACCACGTATGGCTGTGATTTTTGGCCATCTTACTCAGAGTCCCCCTCCGCTCATCAGGTGCCGAGGATTTTTCCCATCGATGAAAAATAAGAGTCATCAGTATTTTAAAATGTTGAGATTCTCTCTCCTGTCAATCACGCTATGAAGACCACGCCCCTTCTGGTGGGAGGGATTATAAAACCAAGAAGTGTGGGCATGGCTCAGTCTCAGCAAGATGGAAGAGGGAGAGGTCACGACTCGCTGTCTTTAGTGGTCTTGCACCCTGCTTGAAAAGGTAAGAAACCACAGTTGAATTTGGTGGCCTTGCACCCTTCTTGAAATGGAATTTCAAGGAATAGCCGTGAGTCAACTGCCAGCCCACCAGCCGTGAGAGTGAGCTGCCAGCACAACACGCTTGAGTGATTGAGCAGCCAGCCCACATTTGTACAATTAAATGCTTTTGCTAAATCTGGAATAAAACTTGCAGAACACCACCGCTAGACAGGGTGCAATGTTTTATCTGCTTGGTTGCAATTTTTGATGGAAATTGGTTGAGAGCTTATCATGTCCCATCTACACTAGTCCCACCTGCCTGCGTTTGGGCCATACCGCTCTAAACCTATGCTATCCATGTACCTGTCTAAATGTTTAAACGTTGCAATAATGCCTGCCTCAATTACCTCCTCTGGCAACTCCTTCCATACACGCACCAGTTTGTGTAAACAAATTACCCCTCAGGTTCCTATTAAATCTTTTCCCACTCACTCACCTAAATTCCACTGCTCTGGGCAAGAGACTGTGCATTTAGCCGATCTATTCCTCTCATGATTTTGTACAAATCCATAAGATCACCTTTGCCTGTGAAGATTGAGCCACAGTATTAAATTAAATTATTATTTTTTTGTTTATTATATACTGTGTATTATGTTTACAGGCCTGTTAAGCTGCTGCAAGTAAGAATTTAATTGTTCCAATATCAGTAGATGACACTCTTGACTCTTGAAATTTCCTTGGGAGATTTAATAGATAGTGCTCATCTTATAGCAGAGAAGGTATGGTCTGTAAGCAGTTTATTTAATAGTGAATTTCCTCATTCCGCTGACTGGATAGCAGACAGTAAAAAAAGCTTGACTGTACCTCGGTACAACTGACAATAAACTAAACTACCTAGTTTACACTGAACAATAAGGATGCAGACTCTCAATTTAGGATTGTTTATTTAGAAATGAAAATTACAGTTGTAATATGATTGACAATTTGTATCAAATAAAGTGCAACTATACAGTTGGGCTGTTCTCTTCCAGCAAGTCCCTAACTGTATGTTCATCCACCAGCTATATCACCAAGTTTTCTTGTTCCGTAAAGTGAAATCCTATCATGCACATTACGTTTGGGATTCTGGAGGCACATATTTGAAAAAAAATTACCCTTTCAAGTGACAGAAAGGTGAGACAATCTCATTACCAATGTTACACAAGTAGAGCAAACCAGATGTTAAATTTACAGCTGTATGTTTGAACCTTACTGATTTTGCATATTTAGAAGCATGGGTTGATAATGCTAGTTGAACATCAGGGCATTGGAAAACAAACCCATTTGAGAATTGCGTTGAGAGGTCAGGATTCTATTAAACTATAAATCTGCCCAAATCCCATCCCGACATCCTTGCCAAAGCATTACTTTTTAAACATTTTTAAATTTGTAAAGCAAATTCATTCAGCATTATTAAAAGCAGGAATGCAGAGATTTTGCCAAATGTTTTAACCTGTCAGAAAGGGCTTTAAAAATGTCCCAGCGAATCAGATCAAAACAGCAGCATCTTTTAATAATGCACACATTCTCCCAGTTAAGCAGGAGACTTTGTCAATGCAGTGCCTACCAGCAACATATCATTCAGTGCACTCATCCTCCCATTCACGTCCAGGATATTGACATCCAAACCACTCACTTAGAGGCATTTAATGTTTTTATTTCAGAGATTGAGTATTCACAGTATTTTTCTTCTTGTTTACTGTTTAATCCTTTCAATCACATGATATATTGACTCAATTTGTTCCTTAACTGCCAGTATACCAACACTCAAATCTATTTGACAGAGTTAAAAAAATACCCGTTTTATAAATATGGTTTTAAAGATAAGCCACAACATTCCATATTGTCTCGTGGCTAAGAGATTAATCCTAAAACAGCAATTTTTCTGTTGTGGTTTGAAACAAAAGGGCAATTAAGGGCTGAGAAGCAAAAGTCCTTTCAATAAATAGCACACTATAAAGAATCAGTATGATCAATGAGAATTATTCTCGGCAATCATAATGCTGAACCCTGGGATTTGGCTGATTTTGCAGTTGTAATCCCTTCTGTCAACCCTCACCCTAGTCTCCTGTGTCCTGCAGTTCTGTCCTCATTCCCCCTTCCCCCCCAGACACAAAGATCCCCTTAGATGCACCTAGTCTCGTCCTGAGTAGGTGAATCGAGTATCAGAGGACATAGATTTAAGGTGAAGGGGAAACGATTTAATAGGAATCCAAAGGGTGGCAGCTGCAAGGAACAAGCTGCCAGATGAGGTAGTTGAGGCTGGGTTTAAGAAACAATTAGACAGGTACATGGATAGGACAGGTATGGAGGGTTATGGACCAAACGCAGGCAGGTGGGACTAGTGCAGCTGGGACATGTTGGCCAGTGTGGGCAAGTTGGGCCAAAGGGCCTTTTCCACGCTATATCACTCTATCCTGATGTTTCACCCCACCAGCCTCTGCATCCAATACATCACCCTCCTCCTCCATCTTCCCATCTCCATTCCTGTCCGCCTTCCTCAGAGACCGCTCCCTCCGCAACATCTTGGTTCACTCATCCCATCCCACCCAAACTACTTTGGATTACAACCTTCTCTGTATGAAAATTATCATTAGTATTATGTTAAAGTTTCTGCTTATTAGCAAGTGCCTTGCTCAGCTTGAAGAAACAGACACAATCCGTATTGTTTGCAGCCCAATTTGCGACATTGTTTGCGATTTGGGTATCACAGCGAATGGTTTAAGACAGAACCAAGGATTTACATGGCAAGGCAGATAAATTGCTGTTAAATGATCAACCCATCAATAGCTTAGCCTGAAACATCACAGTAAACCATAACAAAACATATTAGAGATTTCTAACAATGAGCAAGATTAGTAAAACTAGAAAAGCGATCAATCACTAGAAAAATCCCTGTGTAAAAATGGTGGTTTTTGAAAATTCTATAAGTAGTCCAAATGTGTAACAAAATAAACAAAGACATACAAATGGTATTGTAAAATTGAAATATATATTAGTGCAAATATACTTGAGATTTATCTTTTATTTTCAAAATTTAAAAAGTAACCTTTCAGAGCACCGTGAGGATTGGAGACAGGTTTTCTGCTTTATCTGCTCTGATGCCATTACTGATAAAAATTGGTTGAGTTTGTGTTCTGTAGATGGAACTCCAATTTCATAAGTAATGCCATCTGACACAAGCTGTTTGTTGTATTTACAAAAGCTACTTTGGCACTCAGCTATAATTTCAGTGCGTAAGTTTAAGTTGTTGGACCGTGTCCTAAGATCCCAACAAAAGCAGCAAGCAATTTATCAGGAACTCACTCACCAGGTTTGGTGAGAGATATTATTACACTACCTCATATGTTGAAACAGTACTTTTACTGTTGCAGGTATAGATTTTCTGCTCAAGTTATTCTTGTTCTTGGGCACAACACATGCTGACTGCATTGAAAACTTGTGGAACGTCACTGGCTCCCAACTTTTTTTTGTACATTTTTCAACAAATACTGTTTAACATTAACTGGAGATGTTTTAAATTTTGAGTGGGTGCAAAATTCGCAGAAATAGTATGTTGTTCACCCTGGTCTTGTGTTCTTACTGCAGGAAAACCAGGGAGAGGCTGTATGCCACTGACTCAAGAGTACGTGGCTTGAAAATAACATGCAGAGTTCCCTCTGGAAAGACAGTGGAAGAACAATTGTTTTAAGTCATTGATACACTTTCTATATTGCTGTTAGTACTGGGTGCATAGGAACCAGCATTTCTATTGACAGTGAGGATGCCCTAATCACACATTGTCAACATTTTTCACCCAAAGTTAAGAGGAACACTATTTCCCCCAATTCTTCCCAATTTATACTGTTTAAAAATTATTCCTTGGAACATTTTACTATACATCATACAGAATATTTAGTCCCCAAATGTCACATGATTTTAAAACTGTATCCTACTAGTTTTAAAATGTAATAGCCCGCTGATATGCTAACAGCCTGATTATCTGTATTTACAGATCGATACCAATTTCAGGTGGCAAGGTGGACCGGACATGTAAAAATCACGTTCTGGTCAAATGGTCGGCAGAGTCCGTCTCTCCAGTATTGGCGTCAGGGTTTGCAGAAATCTGCTATTGATTCTGCTCCTTCCCCAAAATGGAATTTGTATGGGGAAGGAGGGGAAAAAGATTAAAGATGTAAACATTGACCGTCACAATTCCCTGATTAGACTTTCTTCTTTCTTCTGCCTTTTGCACAACCTTTGCCATACCAACCACCTGAGACAGTGGAGCCCACACTTCCTGGGTTGTCCTTAGTTAGTAGTTTACGGCTGTGACTGTCTTCTTCGCCTGGCCTCAGTTGAGTAGCTAGACTAAAAATAGGATCTTTTGACCTGCAAGAGAATCAGGCATCAGAGTGAAAATTATTTTTAGGTATTAATCAACAACCATCCCACAGTTTATTAATGAAATCATCCCATCCCATAACTTCACCTATCCATGTTCTGTTGAGATTCTGCCTGACCCGCTGAGTTACTCCTGCACTTTGTGTCTTTGTCCCAACTACACGTATAGTACAATAAATTATAATGGCACCCAATTACATTAAATCCAAAAAACCCTTCAGTTTGTACAGATTTTAAAAAGTAATCGCAAATCCAAAAGGAGATGAGGATAACTATAGGAGGGGTTTAGAGAGGCAATTCCAAAACCAGGACCTTGATAGCCAAATCCATTGCTGCTGTAGCTGAGATAAAGATGGCACACAAGAAATCAGAGTTGGTTGAAACAGATCAGAGGATTATAAGTCTGAAGGAAGTGAAAGATCAAGAGAGGCAATGGATTTAAACTCAAGGATGGTATATTTAAATAATGCCACAGCCATGGAGGCCACAGCAGTGACGAGTGAACGGGACTTGGAGGATGACGGGATATAGGCAGTGCTTTGCATGAGCTAATGTTCATTGAAGCTGCAACACAACACAGCAGCTGACAAAGCCCAGATGAGGGTTTCAGTCACAGATGAGCTGTGGGAGGATGGATGATGGGCAATTATTGTAGAAGTGGGTTGTCGTAGTGATGGAGAGGATCAACAGTTGAAAGCTCAATCCAGAGTTAATTTGATTGCGGCAAGAGGAATGGAATTAGTGGCAAGGTAACAAAATGTGTGTCAAAGGAAGAAAATATTGATAAAGGTGAAGTTAGCTAGAGATATCATGTAGACGTGGAAGCCAAAAATACATCCTGGAGAATTTTAGTCTGTATATGGCACTTGGTAAGAATAGAGCCCATTGATAGTGCTGGTTATAACTGGAAAGGTGACAGTGACAAATTGACAACAAACTCATAACAAAGGACAGTTGTAGGAGGATTGTGGTTGACGGTGGCAAGGTCTGTTGTGAAGTGATTTTGCTAATTTCAAATATTATAGAAAGATCGTTAAGAGATTCCAGAGCTGAAGTATTAGAGAAAGGGAAGTTTGGAGATGAGGGAGTAATGTGCAAGTACAAAATACTTGCAGGTAGTATGAAGACAAAGGGCACTTAATCAGCTCTCCCAGATGAGGCAGAGGTTCACCTGCATCTGTTCCAACCTAGTCTACTGCAGTAGGCATCAGCAATGTGGCCTTCTCTACGATGAAGCAAGGCGTAGACTACACAACCTTTTTGCACAGCACCTGTGCTGTTTCACATCTAAGCTTTTGGTTACATGGCAGTTTAATTTTTCTCTACACTTACACATGAACCTGTCTGTCCTCAGCCATTGATATGGAAAGACAAAAAATTGGAACAACATATTCCACTTGGGAAACTTATTGCAACCATTGCATGACCATTGACTTTTCCATTTTCAGATAACCTATCTTCTCCCACATCCACTCACTGTCCATCTAGTTTTCTTCTGCCTTTGTCCATCTTTCCAATTCTCTCTTCCATCTGGTTCTATCTACCCATCACATCCTTATCTAGTTCTATCTATCACCTACCACCCATGTCCCACCTTCCCCCATATAGTTCCAGCTCTCCAACTGGTTCCACCTATCAGCGTATCCCATATCCATCATAGTGTCCTGATGCAGGGTCTCAACCAGAAATGAGTTCCTCCAGCGTTGTTGTTTTTTGTACTCGAGAGTGGTGTTTATTTTGAGGATTGGGGCTATGTCACCATTTTTGAAAGAGAGCACAACAGTGAGAGGAAACTACTTACTATATCATCTAGCAAAGAAGCCATGAAAACTGGGTGGTCAGCGATTTAGTGGGAATGTTGGAGGTTGGCAAGTTCATCAAGCATGACCTAAAGGCACATGTCAGAAAGGAAAGAAATGAGGGAAGTATGGAGTTGTGCCAGGATGAGGATTGGTTTGATGGGCAAAGGAGAAGACGCAGCAGAGGTAATTCCTTGCTCCTTGACTTTGGAGATAAAGGGATGGATTTTTAGGATATTGGAGGAAAGATGAAAGAGCTTTGATTTGTTTACCAGGATGATCCAGTGAATTATTCTGATAGAGAAGCAGACATATGATCATACTTCATGTGATTCAATCATTCCATGGACTGATGTAGTGAGGACAAACTATTCTGGAGAAAGTGATCTAGAGAGATTACAGAGACAAAGGGGAATTTGGGGAATGGCCGAACAGTTCCCAAAGATCATTGCAAATTATGGACCAGAACCAAGATAGGTGAGAGTTTGGAAGTGCTGGTGAAAGGGATTTGAAAAGAGAGTCTAATGCCAGAGCCAAAGGGAATTGATTGCTGAAATAGTGAATTTGAAGGGATAAAAGGAAAGGTCTGAGATGTGCATACCTGCAATTGAGTCAATAAGTGTATAGGATGCAAAAGATAGTGCATTCTGGTGAAAACTCAAAAAAAGGATAGTCTGAGGAAGAACTGGAGAAAAGCCTGAAGATGACTCAAAATCAGATGGAAATACCTATCATAGTGTGGAATTTCAAGGCAAAGTTCTTCCAGTAGTAGCTGCATGACATCATCACATTTTGCATGAATCTTCAGTGTAGCTACACCATCTTTTGGTGTCCACTGAAAAAGATGAGGGAGAAGCACCAAATTACAGCTTGTACGTAATGTCTTTAAAATAGGTTTGCTGCCAAAATAAGATGATATCAAAGGTAAATTAATTTACCGTCCAATAGGGAGAAGTGAACCAAGACAACAATGCACCCTTCTAATGCTTTAAGTAGGTTAAATATGACAGAATTGAAATTAAATTAATCTGCCTTCATCTGTCAGGGTATTGAGTATAGAAGTTGAGATGTTATGCTACAGTTGTACAAGACATTGGTGAGGCCACATTTGGAATATTGTGTTCGCTTTTGGTCAGCCTGCTGGAGGATGTTGTTAAGCTGAAAAGAGTTCCATGGATATTGCCAAGACTCTAGGGCCTGAGCTTTAGGGAGAGGTTAGGAATTTAGCCCTTTGAGCACAGGAAGCTATAGGGTGATCTTACAGACGTGTATACAATAATGAGGGGGATAGGATGAATGCACTTTTACCCAGGATAGGGGAATCAAGAAGTCATGGGTTTAAGGTGAGAGGGGAAAGATTTATTAGGAACCCGAGATGCAGCCTTTTCACAGGATGGTGGACATACAGAATGAGCTGCCAGAGGTAATTGAGGCAGGTCCTATAACATTTAGAAGTATTTGGACAGGTACATGGATTGAAAATGTTCAGAGGGATATGGGACAAACACGAGCAAGTGGGACTAGTGTAAGTGGGCATTTTGGTTAGCATGGACAACAAGTTGGGCAGAAGGTCAGTCCCCCTGCTGTAGGACTCTACAGCAGGGAAACAGGCCCATATAGTTGACAGGCCCCATGACCATAACATTGAACTTAAATGTAAATGTATAATCTGCGTTCAATATGAAAATACATTCAATGTCAAAAGTTTGCTTCCCTCACACAAGCATATAACTATATTGAGCCCAGGCTAGAATTAATTTCAAAACATCCTCCAGTTGAAGTAATAACGTAGAGCACATATTAAGGTTGTACTCTGTCCAATGAGCTATGTTTTCATCCTTTAATAAAATGGACAATATGCATTCTAAACTGCTTATTGTTGACTGGTTCATTATATATTGCTTTAGATGCCAGTTGTATACTGTTCCCAAGACATTTTTACACTGTAACTTTAATGGACACATAACCCATTTAAACATAAAAGCAAGCTGCAAGACAAAGGTTTGAAAAACTGAGGTTGTGTGATGGTAAATCTTAATCAAAAGCCAAATAAGGAATAAAAGTTAATGGTGTAGTACAATAACCTATGTATGGTTTGGCAGCACAGAAATCAGGACCACGACAGCAAGAATAGGTGCTAATTAACAGCAGACAAAAACGCATTTTTTTAATGATTTAGGTTTAGATTTAGTATTATTCTCTTGCCTCCAAGACAGATTTTCACTGTTTCTCAGAACACAGGATAATAATAATACTAAACCCAAGCAATAAAGGTTAAAATAATTAAGCCGTTATTGGAATACAGTCACTTGTTAACAGTACAATGTCATGAAACACATCGTTTAAGGTAGGAAATCAGTTATAGAGTCATAGTGATACAGTGTGGAAACAGGACTTTCGGCCCAACTCACCCACACCGGCCAACAATGTCCCAGCTACCTGCACTTGGTCCATATCCCTCCAATCCTGTCCTATCCATGCACCTATCTAACTGTTCCTTAAATGGTGGGATAGTCCCAGCCTCAACTACCTCCACTGGCAGCTTGTTCCATACACCCACCATCCTTTGTGTGAAAAAGTTACCCCTCGGATTCCAATTAAATCTTTTCCCCTTCACCTTGAACCTCGAGGTCCTCTGGTCCTCGATTCCCCTACTCTGGCCAAAAGACTCTGTGCATCCGCATGATTTATTCTTCTCATGATTTTGTATACCTCTATAAGATCTTCCCTCATCCTCACACGCTCCATGGAATAGAGACCCAGCCAACTCAATCTCTCCCTATAGCTCACACCCTCTAGTCCAGGCAACATCCTCGTAAATCTTTTCTGAACCCTTTCAAGCTTGACAATATCTTTCCTATAACATAATACGCAGAACTGAACACAATATTCTAAATGCGGTCTCACCAACGTCTTATACAACTGCAACATGACCTCCCAACTTCTATACTCAATACTCTGACTGATGAAGGCCACAAGCTTTTTTGACCGCCTTATCTACCTGTGACTCGACCTTCAAGGAACCATGCACCTGTACTCCTAGATCCCTCTGCTCTACTATCCAGAGACCTACCATTTACTGTGTAGGTCCTACCTTTGTTCGACGTTCCAAAATGCAACACCTCACACTTCTCTGTATTAAATTCCATCAACCATTCCTCCGCCCACCTGGCCAATTGATCCAGATCCTGCTGCAATCGTTCACAACCATCTTCACTATCTGCAAAACCACTAACTTTTGTATCATCAGCAAACTTGCTAATCTTGCCCTGTATGTTCTCATCCAAATCATTGATGTTGATGACAAACAGTAATGGGCTCAGCACCAAACCCTGAGGCACACCACTAGTCACAGGCATCCAGTCTGTGAAGCAACTTTCCACCATTACCCTCTGCTTCCTTCCATGGAGCCAATTTGTTATCCAGTCAGCTATCTCTCCTTGGATCCCATGCGATCTAACTAGAGAGCAGTTATCTTTATACCAGTGTATCTTTTGATTGACTCTCAAATGTAGCTCTTACCTGCAGGTTTACTATATACAGTTTGGGTCTTTTGTGAGGTACTCTACTCATGCACCAAAGACATGCATACTTTTTAAGAACCTGAAAACAAAAAGACATTCTAGTTTAATCTAAAATAGCTTGTTGCACTTGGTTCATTTAACATTTGAGCTACTTGCTGAATAAAGGTTTAGTCTGGAACTAACGTAAAAATGTTAAAACAGAAAACTGAAATATCAATCGACATCCAAAAAATCATTCTCCTCAAACCTGCATTGTCAGAAAAAAACACAAACACCCATAAGTGTCTAAAAATAGGGCCCTTAATTAAAGGCAACCTTAAAATAAACTCCCAAGACCTCCAGGGGGTAACACAGATCGCAAGATGATCCTTGTTGGGAAAATGAAAGTCTGAATGTGGTAAAACTATTCACATTAAGACTATTTGTGATGGAGCAAAACTGTTTCAATCTACAGTTTACATTATCTGCCAATGGTTGGTGCCAAATGAGTACAATGAGTAGTAAAGCAACAATATCCCTTATGAAGTAGGATGCAAAATGAATCTAATTGTATAGAACCACAAACAAGACTAGTAAATAAAAGGATCCTGCCCTAAACAAGAAACAGAGCTAGTTGTCAAAGTCTGGTGTCCTATATTCCTTTTTCCTCTGCACTGTAAACTATCATATTATAGAATATTGGTTCTTAGCTTTCAGATACAGAACCAGCAATTTCAGAAGATAATCACTGAATCAGAATTGTTACAATGCAATTATTAACCATTTCATAAAATAGAATAGTTGCATCAATCCTGTTCAGTCTCTTTTCTCTAAGATCTGAAAATCCTAATTTACTTTGATGGCTCTAATTCACTTTCCTCTGAATTAATTTAAGAGTGTATATATATATCACATATATATCTATATATATAATATATCATACATGTGTATTATATTTATAATATATATATATCATATATGTTATATATTATATATCATATATATTACTATTAGATATATTTATAATATATTATAATATATATTATAATGTATATATAATATATGTGCAGTACTCATGTTAAACAGCAATTCTCCATTAAAAATAATTATAGAGACTGCATAGCTCCTTATTCAAAACTATCTTTATAACAATTCTTATTTACATAAAATATACAATGGGGTGTGACACAAGAGGTTCAAAAGCAGTAAGTTAATGCAGCATCTGCAGTGACAAAGGACATTTCTGGAAAACAATGCTTAACCTTTAAACTGGATCCAAGACAAATGATGACATCGGCTTCCTTGGCTGCCTCCGCTGCCCCCTTCCAGTTTAGCGGCTGCTCCAGTGTTCCCTTTTCACCAAAGTGCACAATTGTGTCTCGCAGTTCACCGCCACATTTGTGACACTTTCTTCCAGTATTGTGTCTGTGTAGCGATGTGCGTTCAGTGACATCAAACAGACGGATGTATTCTCGGTTAGGAGAGCAGTACGTGCAGACCTATTAAAAACCATGGCGTGACAGGAAATAAAATATTGAGACATTTGCCAACATCCTTATTTGTATTTTGTAGGAGAAATAACAGATTAAAAATATTAAAGTTGAGGGGTCACTTTAACACAAACAGTACTGGGAAAATATTGGCCTGCTTTATTTTATGACAATTTTAAAGTTTGGTGAAAATCTGCTCAAATACTCAGTGGCGGGTTAGAAATAGGGGGCACATAATAGAGTGGTGTAGACAAGCCAGCCCTCAGTCCTGCTCTGAGGCTAAATTAAGATTGTGGCAATTCTGCCTCAATTCTATTTCCCCACTCAATCTTCATATAACCCTAACATGTTTACTGTCTAAAAATCTATTGAACTCTTGAATATACTAAATAATAGCTCTCTGAAAAAAAATCAAATGATTACTTCTACACAAACAAATGTAATCTCAGTTCCTAACACTGCTTGAGGAACTCAGTCAGTGAGACAGCATCTGTGGAAGGAATGGACAGATGAAATTGCAAGTCAGGATCTTTCATCAGACTGATAGAAGAGGGGGGAGAAAGCTGTAAAAGAAGGGTGGGATAGGGGCAAAATATAGTGATGGTGATAGCAGCAAATGCTACAGGTGAAAAGGAGGCGTGTCAGATAAGGACAGAAGAGGAGTGAAACGAGAGGGCAGGATATGGGTGGAAGTGAATGGGGGCAGGTGGAGAGGGAAAGAGGGGATAAAAGGAAATATGGGACATAGAGAGAGAGGAGAGAGGATTGGGGATGTGGGAAAGAGCAGGGTGACTGAGGTGTGGGTTGGTGGGAGTGATGGATGCACAGATGGAGGGGTCTGGGTGGGAAGGGGATGAAGGTTGGTGGGAGGATGGGAACGAGAGGGAGGTATTACTTGAAATTGCAAAATTTAATGTTTGCTTTGGGATGGGGTCAAGTAGGTTTCTCAGCATCTCCTGTTTATCCACTTCCAAACCAGGCACATCTATCTCATTGAGCTCACCATGCAAAAAACATTTTTTTTCATGGAGCAATGAATTGGAGTGAATAAAATTAGGAGTGCAATGGTTAATAGTAAATACAATAGACCTACATCACTGTGTCACTCATCAAATCTAGAACACGAACAGTTATGCCAATGGTCTGGGTTCAATTAATACCTCTGGTGTCAATATGTGGAATTTGCATGTTCTCCTTATGAATGTATAGATTATCTCTGGATATTAAGGTATGCTTCCAATTACCAAAGATATGCTGATGCCCACCAAGTCCGCATCGACCAGCGATCCCCGCATATTAACACTGTCCTACTAGGGACAATTTACACACTAGGGACAATTTACAGTTATACAAAACCAATTAACCTACAAACCTGTATGTCTTTGGAGAGTGGGTGGAAACTGAAGATCTTGGAGAAAGGCCACACGGTCACGGGGAGAACGTACAAACAGCACCCAAGTCGGGTTCGAACCTGGGTCTCTGACGCTGAAAGCACTGTACGTCAGCAACTCTACCGCTGCACCGTCGTGAAGTTATCAAAACCTTCTGATAGCAGAGAAAAGCTGGCACCTTTGTAAAATCTGTTATGGGTTAATTAGTGGATACGTAGAAAGCAGAGAAAACTCTAAAAGATCACGTGAATCTTTGTTCTAGGAGCAATCTAGTTGGATTGTTCCCAACAGCCGTTGTATCAGGCACTCTTTAATAAAGTACAGCCTTGATTGTGTTACCTGATCCTTGTGGTGTGTTTTCAAGTTTTCAGGGGTGGCGCTAGAGGTCAGCTTCAAACTTGGGCTACTGGAACTTTTCGAGAGAGCTGCACTACCTACAGTTTCATTGTGATTTCAATAGAAAATTCCACTTCATTTAAAATTAAACAGATTAGTCCATTTGATCACCAAGGCTAAAATGTTGCTATACCGTGGTTGGAGCTACTCTTTGAACACCATTCCTCAATTTTATCCTTTCACATAAAATAAACTATTTTGAATTTTTACTTTGCAGAATTTGGTAAGCTCAAACAAGCTTTCACCTCAACAGTAATCCCCTTTTGCCTCCAGGTAGATTAAGTTAGCTCATCTCCATCAAACCAATGTCACAAAAACAACCGGCCCCAAGTTGTGTTTACAATGCACACGCAATCCCAATCACCATTTGAAGATGAAAGTAGGTCAATGAGTAAAGACAGATGATTTTGGAAAACAAATCATATTTTCCCCTGAAGGAACTGACTACTTACTAAAATAACGACCATTTATACAAATATCATCATCTTTGTTTAAGCTGCTGCAGGTTTTAAGCACAGTGGTGTTCAGTCTTGAATTCCAACTACCTCATTGTAGGCCTTCGAACTATCTTTAATTGGACTTTACTGCCTTTTATCTTCAACTAAATGCTATACCCTTTAGTTGATTGTCACATTTACTGAGATACATTGAAAATACTTTTTTGTTGCGTATTATCCAGTCAGCAGAAAGATCACAACATTATAATCAGTGTACAGATACAGGAGATAGACACAAAATGCTGGAGTAACTCAGCGGGACAGACAGCATCTCTGGAGAGAAGGAATGGGTGACGTTTCGGGTCGAGACCCTTCTTCAGACACAGATACAGGACAAAGGGCATAACGTTTAGTGGAAAATAATGTCCAGTAAAGTCGAATTAAAGATAATCCGAGAGTCTCCAATGAGGTGGATAGTAGGTTACGACTGCTCTCCAGTTGGTGATGGGATGATTCAGTTGCCTCATAACAGCTGGGAAGGAACTGTCCCTGAATTGCCTGATGAGAGGGGAGACTTGGGAGAGTCTGGGGTGAGACTCATCCTTGATTATCATGGCAGCCCTGTATCTGTACATTGTGGATGACTTGATTGTAATCGTGCAGTTTTTTTTGCTGACTGGATAGCATGCAAGAAAAAAGTTTTGACTGTACCTCAGTACACATGACAATAATAAACTAAACTAATACACTGATATTTGCAACTGACCTCGAGAATTAAAAAGTAGACTAATTATGACTGTATCTATAACATACATGACATATCACACGGGTGTTCACAAATTTCCGAGAGAACGATGTTACAACACGTGCTCCAATGCCCTTCATTACCTTACCTCTATGTACATATTTCCATGCAGTTCTGAAAGCGCCTTCCTAGGTAAACTGCTTCGTAAATGTAGCCCATCACAATTCTGAGAAACCACATGTTGCACCTGAAAGGAAATGAGTAACAGGAATACAAACCTTTTACAATCAAAGAATTCTGATTTGGTTAAAAACACAAAAGGTATTCAAATGTCAACCTGCTATTGTTCTGAAAGATTAATTTATTCAAGGCTGAGGCCAAAAGAGCAATTTGCAGTGACTGAAACTGGCCTAAGTCACATTCACCTTTAACTGTCTCAGGGGTTATTGGAGGGCGAATCTTTCACGCGAAAATGAACCGTTCTGTTATAACACATCTCCCTTGCTTCAATTACTTTGCAAGTTAAACAATATAATTTGCAACATCCTATGGCAATATATTTTCCCAAAACAGCTAATTTTCACAAATCAAGAATGATGTCTGGATTAGGATGTTTTAACTGCAGGGAGAGGTTGGACAGACTCAATTTTTTTCTCTGGAATGTAAAGGTAGAGGAAAGACCTGATAGAAAATAAAATGATGAGAGGCATAGATAGAAGGACCAGTCAGAGCTGTTTTCCCTGGCTAAATATCAAAAACTAGAGGGCATTGCTTTAAAGTGAGAGAGGCAAAGTTTAAAGGAGGTGTGCGGGCGGAGCAGGTTTCATTTTACCCAGAATGTGCCTGGAATGCATTGCTGGGGATGGTGTTGAGGCAGATACTATGGTGGCATTAAAAGATTTTTGGATTGGCACATGGATATGCTGGGAACGGAGGGATATGGATTATGTGCAGGTAGAAAAGAGTTGATCCTGGCACCATGTTCAGCACAGACATTGTGGGACTAGGTTCCAAGAAACTCAAATCAGCAACAAATGACTTTAGAAAGCTGAAACTGTAAAAATAATGTTTAGAATGAAGATTTTGCAAACTTGTCAATGGTAAGACTGTGCACAATGAGCAAGGGTGAACTACACTCACAAAAGATAACTATATTGCATATTGAAAATCAATTAAAATGAATAGGTCTTCAGTGAATTAGAAGAAACTATGTTCAAAACAGAAGTTGGTAGACTGCAGCAACATAACCTCAATAAGAACCAGGACTGTTAGGCTACATAATTAGCATTAACTATACAATAATAAAAGCTCAAATACCTCTTGCATTGTGGGCATCCTTTTGTCCTGCCTATTGTGTAGTTACTAATCTTGCTCAGGAAATCCTGAGCCAACAATAAAATACCCGAGACACAGTTAAATGTGAATGTGGCTTCAGTCAGCAAAGGGACCTTTGCAAAAAGCTTACATAAAACTTGGGCAAGAATCCTGAAATTTCCAGGGATTGTTGAGCTTATTAAGAGTTCACTTGTTTAACAGCTGCAGCTTCCAACTGTAACCAGAATGTTTCTGCCATTCTATAATATTTAGAACAGTTCTTGCATAATATTTCAGTGTCTTGTTTATATTTCATCGATTGTTCTTAACCTCAGCTGTAGCAAATTGTCATCTTAGTTTAGTTTAGAGATACAGCTCAGAAAAAGGCCCTTCAGCCCACTGAGTCCGCGCTGACCAGCAATCCCCACACGCTAACACTATCTGACACATACTAGAGACAATTTACAATTTTACAGAAGCTAATTAACCTCCAAATCTATATATTTTTGGAGTGTGGGAAGAAACCGGAGCATCCGGGGAAAACCCACACAGGTCACGGGGAGAGCGTATAGACAGCACCGTAGTCAGTATCTAACCCGGGTCTCTGGCGCTGTAAGGCAGCAACACTACTGCTGCGCCACCATGTCACCCACGACATTTACTCTTATTTCATGACATCTATTACTTTTATATTTATAAGATAAGTTTAAGAGTATTAGCTTTTCCACATTTAATTTTAGGTTATTTCATTAATTGTCTTTCAGCACCACACCAAAGCCATTTAGAATGCAACTGACATTAAATGACACAGTGAAAGATTCAAAAGTGAAGCATCTTTTGAAGTGAGCTGCTCAATGAATAAATGTTCATCCGTTTCAAATCATTTGCCATGGTAGGTTGTTATCAGTTGTATTCCAGATAATTTGACATCCTAACAAACTTTCAAAGATAATAAAATGACATACTTTACAGTAGTGACATCAAAGCTATTTCCTTTGTGCACCAGAGATTTCCAGGCAGCAGGAAGCAACGAGGAAATTGTTCATTTGTGCTTTTACAAAAATACTAATTATTTTGGGATGTGGATAATGCTAGTATGACCAGCATTTATTGCCCATCCTTACTTGCCCTCGAGATGTGCACCCACATTCGGCTAACAGAGGGAATTAATGCTTTGGTAAGGGATTCTAATGTTCTGGGGTATTTTGAACCAGATAGCGTAAAACTTTGGAATGTTGGACTGATTTAGTTTCTAAAGAGTTGGGAATAGAGCAAATTCTGAACAATCATTGGCAAACTTTGCTAATAGAAGGTCATTGTTAAAGCAACAGAAGATGGCTGGCCCCTGAACTATTGAATCATAGCTCTTGGGCCAAGCTGACAAACTCTAAGGCCTACTGCGCTACCATTAATCTGCATACACTCTCAACTTACTGGTCCTAATAAATTTGGTACTTTTTCCAATTTGGAATTAAAAAAATTGAACACTTCCAAAACGGCAGCACTACAACATTCAAAACAGAATGTAATAAGAATTAGGCGGCTTAGTGGCGCAGCGGGAGAGTTGCAGCCTTACAGTGCCAGAGACCTGGGTTCGATCTTGACTACAGTTTGTATGTTCTCCCTATGATTGCGTGGATTTTCTCCGGGTACTCTGGTTTCCTCCCACACTCCAAAGGTATACAGGTTTGTAGGTTAATTGGTTTTTGGAATATGTATATTGCCCCTAGTGTGTAGGATAGTGCTAATGTACAGGGTGATCACTGGTCGGCATGGACTCGGTGGGCTGAAGGGCCTGTTTCCACGATGTATCTCTAAAGTTTAAAGAAGTAGACGTGTAAACCTCACAGACAGAGTTTACAGGGAAACAGGACTGTCAGATTTGGGGATTTCACGTGAACTATGAGTGCAGCTGGAAATAAATGGGCAGTATAAATGGAAATAAATAAATCAATGTCTGCCCAACTTGACTGAGATATTCTTAATAATTAGCAGGGAACTTAATGTCAGCATTGGGGTTGCTATTGTGTCCACAGATTTAACGTATCTGATAAATCACAATATATATATAAAACTACAGCCCATGTAACTCAAGGGTCTGAATGGGTAAGAAATTAACGAGAAAACCAAATATAATAAATAAATATTATCCAGTCATCCAGGATGAATGCAAGGACACTTTTTCAAATACATATTAACAACCTAAACATCAGTGTACCCGGGACAATTTCAAATCGTTTGATGACACAAAACTCCAAAATATGGGGGAGGATAAGGATGATAGTAAAATATCCCAGGATGGAATGGAATGACATATGGCCAATAAAATGTAATACTGTGAGGAGTTGAGAGATAAATTTTGCTCAGAAAACATGTAGCATTAATTAAATAAATGGCATGATTATGGCAGGGGTCGGCAACCTTGGTCTGCATAGGGGCCGGGACGCATGTCTGTGAGCGGATGGCGAGCCACATCTATCACGTATACACATGGGTCCCGCCCCAGATGGCAGGCATCAAATCACGTGTTCACAGAAGGCAGACAAAAATGCTGAGGAAACTCAGCGGGTGAGGCAGCCTCATGCAATCCTTGCATGTCTCACCCGCTGAGTTTCTCCAGCATTTTTGTCTACCTTCATTTTTTCCAGCATCTGCAGTTCTTTCTTAAACGTGTTCACAGAAGGTGCGCGGCCGTGCCAGTGGCTTTGGGCAGGATCTGGAACAGCCGCGTTCGGGGCAGGCGCTCGGCCGCGCTCGGGGCGGGAGCTCAGCGGACCGGATGATTACGGGGAAATAAATCCGCCTGCGGCCCGGATGATTTCGGGTTACGGGCCGCATTCGGCCCAGGGACCTTAGGTGCCGACCCCTGTTATAAGGTGTGTGCTATAACAGAAACCTGCAAACAAGATTTTGTAGGTGAGTGGTAAAATTGCAAACGTTTCTAAAATGCATACATGCCATTCGATTTGGCAGAGTGAAATTTTAAATTTATGTTGCAGTTAGGCAGCAGCAGATGTATTGTGTGCAATTGTAGTCACCATAACACAGGCATGATGATAGAGAGCTGAGGAAGTTAGTTAGAAAATGGCACCAGAGGGGATGAAAATTTCAATTAAATGCAGTCCAGAAACACATTGAATATATTTTCATAATACTTGCGCTGATGGTTGTCAAATAGCTATTGGGAATCCCCAAATGGCCATAAGGGGTGAAGATTATCTGATAATGTTGTTGGATAAGGAGCCTCGATGACAAAGGAAAACACCAAGTGAATCTTCCTGCAATGGCCTGGAATTCATGGAGATTAACAGTCATTCAGTTCCTCCCATGGAAATCTTGAATCTACTGTGAAGCCGCTGTTATGACAGATGCCAGTACCTTTGTTACTGCATCTATTGGATTCTGCAGAGTCTAGAAGCAGCATCCACTTTGGTGGGATTAGTCAGTGTATTAACAAAAAAAAGGGTAAAGGGGGAAAAAGTAAACCACCCAATCACCTTTCCAGTCCTAATTTGTGACAAACCTGGAGAAGGATTCATGTCAAAGGCAATTTACAGCCTATGGATCAGTTGGTAAAGAACAAATTACAGCTTAATGCTTTATCTATTTCCAAGTCATGTAATTTATAGTTTTAAATAAACAATAATTGTTTTTTGTTTTTTTTTAATTAATTTTGAGTTTTTAAAAACTCCTGAGGCTGAATTTTGAATTATTTTTGAATTCCTGTGGCTGCCACAATGTTGAAGACAATTGAAAATTATTAAAACAATAAATGATTTAACAGTGGAATAGATGCTTCACCAAACTTTGGGTTCTATCAAAGTCCATGAATAATTGCAAGGAGCAGCTACGGCATCACACCACCAAGACATTATCCAACTCGAGATGTTAAGGGCTAAAGTGATGCACCCAGTTTCAGAGAGTATGAATGGGTGCTACAGGGCAATTCGAGTTGCCACACCAAATACAACATAAATTGACTTTATGAATGTATATGTTAGAACTGTATGTAACTTGAAAGAAAACTTGCAGACGAGTCCACTGCCCTTGATCCTCTAGATGGCAGACTTCACAAGATGAGAATGAGCCAAAGCCAATTTGACAAATCACTGTATTTTGTAAATGTTACATACTGCAGCCAATTTGGAGAAATTTGATAGGTGGTGTTCAAATTCCAAAAGAGTGTAAGCACAATAAATTAGGAGTAATTCAGTTTTGTTTCAATGATTTCTTGATGACCTCTTACCTAAAATACACTAATGATATTCGTTCTTCTGCTGCTCTTTTACCAAGTGGATTTGACCCTGTTGCTAAAGGATTCTAAAATATATTGCTTGCGATATGAATAATAAAATTGTATTAATTTTTCATTGAAAAATCACTTTTAGAATTCAATTATGAATCTTGCTATGCCAACATAACTTTATTAATTACCAATGTGACCAGGATTCTGAAATGTCTACCTTAATTGTCTATTACAATGCCAAAATGTCATATTTTACCCTTTAAATTCAACATTTACTAAAGGTGCACTAAAGTGTCCAGAAGAACAGATGTTGAAATACGTCATATTCCTTACCAACTTTTCTTTGTAAAGTTTTGTGATACCCATATGTGTCAGCGTGGGCTCTGCCTCACTGATGTCTCCTGCGCTTTATAACAAAGACAAACAAAAACATTCAAAACAACGAACAAATATATGATATTGCTTTTTGTATAACCAAAGAAGGTCTATTGATAATACTACTCGTTAGAAACTCAATACTTACCAAGTAATCCCAAGATGTGCACTTTGGCAACTAACGTACAACCCGATCAATAACAGCTACATGCATATTAGCATAAGAACATTATCATGAAGCGTTCAATTGCTTCAATTTGTAACAATGGGCTCTCATTTCTGACTAAGCCTCCTTCAAGCAACACTATTGGAGCTAACTCTTGGATACTATGTTAGCTGCAATTTAAGGATATGATAAATGAAAGTGCACATTTAAAAAAAAAGCTAGATAGATCATTCTGGGAGTACTGAAAAAAGCTTTTAGCAATATACTGCAAACTTAACTATAACATCTGCTGACATTAAATAAACTGGAGCTGCGTTTCCTGACGGGACCGGCCAGAACCTCGGTTTCGGCGCGGAGCTGGCGATGCTTTGCCCGGGTCGCCACCCTGGAGCTCCGGAATGCTGAGTCCGCCGATTGAACATCACGGAGCTGTGGGTCTGTGGAGCGGCCAGCCGCGGGCGGTGGCGCTGACTTTAAAATCGGGAGCCTGGGATCTTTCGCTGAGATCGCCCGTGGTGGAGCTCTGTCCAGCGCGGCCGGTCGGCTTCGGAAGCCGCGGTCTCCGGTAAGGAAGCGGCCGTTCCATGCATCCCAAGCAGCTGAGAGGGTTCTCCCGACGCCGGAGCACCATTACCCGGCGGGAAGGGCCTGAAACATCGGGCCTCGTAGCGGCGACTGCGGAGGCCTCCATAGGCCTGACTATGGGTGGACAAGGGGATGGGGACTGGACTTTGTGCCTCCCCTCACAGTGGGAACCATTGTGGGGGGATGTTTTGTTTTATGTGAAATTCTTCTTTAATGTTGTGTTGTATTCTTATTAGTGCGCTGCAATGGCAACTTGAGTTTCACTACACCAATTGGTGTATGTGACAATAAATGAACCTATGAACCATTCTTTAATCCCTAAATCTAAACCTAAAAAGTTATTATCTGAAATATTCCGCTGCATAAAAATATTTTTCTTACCTCACTGTCCTGCCACTCTGCAATAAAGTCCATACTCCATTCGGACCCCTGTAATCTGGAATTGAAGCAGCCTGTGCAAGGTATAAAACAATAGAGTAGTGTTTTAATGGCAAGGCAAGGTAAAAATTAAGTACTTAAATAAATAAATAAAATACAATCATGGGAAACTGGGAAAGGCAAAGGTTTGATCAAAGTGGCAAGCATGGACAAACTGAGTATAGTTGAGGCAGAGATACAACTCTCAAAGTTGGGGCATGGAAACTGAAGGTTTGGTCACAAGGTGGCTCTGTAAAATGGTATTAGATGGTTTGGATAGAATAGATGCAGACAGGATGCTTCCACTAGTGGCACAGTCTAGGACCAGAGGCCATAGCTTCAGAATAAAATGACATACCTTTAGAAAGGTGATGTGGAGGAATGTATTTAGTCAAAGGATGGTACCTCTGTGAAATTAATTGCCACAGACAGCTGTGGTGGCCAAGTCACTGATTATTTTTAAGGCAGAGGTCGACACATTTTTGATCAGTAAGGATGTCAAGGATTATGGGAAAAGGCAGGAGAATGGGGTTCAGAGGGAAAGATAGATCAGCCATGATTGAATGTCAGTGTAGACTCAATGCGTCAAAAGGCCTAATTCTGCTCTTATGACTAATTAACTTATGAACTTGAGATTCAGGTTTAGATAGGAAATAGTCAGTAAAACCGATATTACTCAAAAATAAAGTCAGAATGGAAATCATATGCAAATATACTCTTCAATATTACCTAGATAATATGCACTGTGTTCTAGGCTTGGATTTTTTTTAAATATACACAAAAAATACTTATTACTTTAAAATATCTATTGAAGTGCCAAAGCAGAGTGTGGTAATTGTGCGGTTTCCGACAACAGGACATTGAACTGGCTACAGCGTCTGGATGGCGTTACATACTATCTGCTGCCTCAAACGCAAGAAGAAGACTAATGTCCACAAAATGAAGATTGCAAACAAAGTAAATGAATACTCATGAGTCTTGGCCATCATTTATTTGTTGATCAGAAATCACACATAAGACCCACTCACCTTCACCCTCCAGGCAGCACAATATGGACAAAACCTAAAGTGTTGGGGGAATTCAGCGGGTCAAGCAGCATCTGTGGAGGGAATGGACAGTCGACGTAGCTGGTTGGGACAGTTTTCTTCAGACAACATAGACAAATATAGACAAATATGATATATCCATCTCCTAATTCACAGGCTAATGACCAGACAGGCCATTCATACTGTGCCTTGGTTAGGAAGGAAACAATGCTGGGAGTCTAGGGCTCAAACGACTATCGTACGATCACTATCTTTGCTCTCAAATTAAGTGCGCTACATTTTCTAGTTGAGAAAGTAATAAACAGGAAACATTTGAAACGGATAGTAAACCTTACAGAAACAAAAAGGGCACCAAAGCTGATTGAGGTGATCTTGCGTTTGAAAGTACAATGAGAATCTTTACTTCAATGACACGGGAGATGAAAGATCTATTCCTTTTTTTTTAAAGGGAAAATTGCTCTTCACGTTTGTCAAACTCTTATGCCTATTGTTCAGCATAGGCAGAAAGTCCCAGTAGATGGCAGCATACATCTTAACCAACCATGACACACAGATATGCTCCGGTTTGTGTGGTGAAGTGACAGGAATGAGAGGAATGGAGGAATCGGAGATGCAAAGGGACGTGGGAGTGCTGGTGCTGGATTCCCTAAAGGTTAATTTGAAAGATGAATCAGTAGTAAGGAAGGCAAATGCAATGTTAGCATTTATTTTGAGGACTAGGATATAAAAACAGGAATGTAATGCTGAGGATTTATAAGGCACTGGTCATACCACATTTGGAATATTGTGAGCAGTTTTGGGCCCCATATCTGAGGAGGGATGTGCTGGCGTTGGAGAGGGCCCAGAGGAGGTTTACAAGAATGGTCCCAGGGATGGAGGAGTTAATGCATGATGTGAGTTATTGGCAATTGGCCTGTACTTGCTGGAATTTAGAAAGGTGAGGGAGGGGACCGGGGGGGGGAAGGACCTAATTGAAAATTACCGACTAGTGAAAGGCCTGGATAGAGCAGATGTGGAGAGGATATTTCCACTGGTGAGTGTCCATTACCAGAGGGCACTGTCAGAATAAAATGATGTATCTTTGGAAAGGAGATGAGGAGGACTTTTAGTCAGAAGTTTGCCACAGACTGCTGTGGAGGCCATCATTAGGTATTTTTAAAGTGGAGATTGACAGATTCTTGATTATTAAGGGTGTCAGAGGTTATGGGGAGAAGGCGGGTGAATAGGGTTGAGAGGGAAAGATAAATCAGGCGTGATTGAATGGCAGTTGACTCGATGGGCCGAATGGCCCAATTTTGCACCAGTGACATATGAACTTACAATCCAATAGTGTGAATATCAAATTCTCTATTTCCCCCACCCACCCACACAGACGTTTCTCCCACCAGTCTAGTCACCCAGCTCCTTTTCTCTCCACTGTATGTCATCACACATTCCCGTGTCCCATATTTCCCTTTTATCCCCCTCCTTCTTCTTCACTCCCCCTCACCTGTATCCACCTATCATTTGCCAGGCTTTGCCCCACCCAATTTTTCTTTTCCATCTTTCTCCTCCCCTACCCCATCTGTATGAAGGGTCCTGACCCGAACATCGTCTGTCCATTCCCTCCACAGATGCTGCCCGAGTCATTGAGTTCCTCCAGCAGTTTGTAATTTACTCAACTTTCCAGCATCTGCAGATTCTTGTTTCTCCATTATTCAAGTTTTGTTGCACGAAGGAATTGAATTATTCAGTTACTGAAGTTGAGAATGGAATTAAACATACGGCAAATATCAAATCCTCTTTTCAAATCTTATTATGGAGGCCAGTTCATTAAAAGCAGTGATAAATGGTCCTTACAATACTTCACTTACAGTACTTTAAATTACTTTCACTTTCCCCGATTGTTTCTTTGAAATCTCAATGTTCTTAAAAATCTTTGGTCTGATATATGCTCCTGTACTTTGTTTAATATGAAATGAAATGTAATTAATTTCACTAGTCTACAGTGGAAAAAACAGAGAGTGCAAATCGGACATAAAGAATAACGTAAGCAGTGGCAGCATCGTGGGACATCTAAGAGACCCGATAACACGGAACCAATAATTGGGTTCAAACCTGACCTCGGGCTGTCTGGATAGAATTTGCACATACTCCCGGTGACTACAGTTTCCTCTGGGTGCTCAATATGTAGGTTGGTAGGTTAATGGGTCACTGTAAATTGCCCCTTGTGTGAAGAAAAGTGGTAGAATATGAGGTGTGGGGAAATTAGAAGTACAACTCAGGAAATATTGAAAAAGCTGATGGTTCTGCCACCATCTAAACATTAATGCATTTCGTTGCAAACGAATGCATTTCGTTGTCTCTGTACTGTACACTGACAATGACAATTAAAATTGAATCTGAATCTGATCTAACCCAGTGACCCATTTTCTAAAATGATGATAATATTTAGGTGGAGTCGATATATCAAAGTTTCCATTTGTAAGAAAACCTAAACACCATACATTTAAGTTAGGTGTTAATAATAACAGAGACACCATTTTACTTTATGGTGAGAATGTGAAAACATACCACTACAAATGGTTGACGTGAATAGCATGATGCATTTAAGAGCAGTTGAATAAGAATTTAAGGAACAAAATGAGAAGTACCTACTGACAAGGGATATGAGGCTTGTTCAGAGCTGTGGCAAGGACGTGGTGGGTTGAATGGCCCATTTCCGTGCTGTACAACTACAACCATGACTCAAAGACCCACTGAACAAAATAGACTGCTTCCTTCCTATACAGACTATGCGACCAATTTCTGCATCTCACCACAAGTCTATACAAATCCTATCCCAGAAAACGACACCACTCAAGAGTAATTATTACATGGATACTCAATGCTATGTAAATTAATGAAATCCTTCACAATGGTCACATCTATCTGAAGGAAAGGTATATTTTTCTGCCCTCTGGTGGTTTCTTCTGATAGCAATGGCAACAGGCTGGGACTTTTTTCTTTGGGAAGTAGGAAGCTGAGTTGTGAGTGACCTTAGTGCGTACAATATATTGAGGAGCATTGATAAAGTGAACACAGCCTTTTCCCCAGTTAGAGGATTCCAAGTTTGAGGGCATAGGCTTAAGATGAGAGGAGAGAGATTTAAGAGGATCTTCGAAATATTGACAATCGCTTTGCCTCTACAGATGCTGCTCAACCCACTGATTTCCTCCAGTAGTTTTTATTTCCTGCAGATTGCAGCATCTAGTCACATTTTCATTTTGCCTTGAGTACAAAGTGCTGCTTCAACAGTTGGTTCTAATGAGCTCTAAATAACAGGTTCTTAATTCTTCCTAGCTTAGTTACATGACTGCCTTACCGTGCTGATTCCAGCGCCAGAATAGATCACTAAATATCGTGCTGCCTGAATAGCTGCTGCCAGCAGGTTAATTTTTTTCTTCAATTCATCAGGTTCATCTATGACCTACATAGGAAAATCAAAAAAAATATCAGGAATTAAAGAATTAACATGCACCCTTTCTGCATCAACATCTTGCAGAATAACACTCTGTAAATCACTTAAAGTTAGTTAAATAAACGCTCTAAAGGCTTGACAGTCTAATCTTAATACCCCCATGACTTCAAATTAGTGCCAGAGTACAGAAAAGACCCTTCAACCGAACCTGTCCATGCCAACCAAGATGCCACATCTAAACTAATCCCATTTGCCTGTTATTGGCCCACATTTCTAAACCTTTCCTGTCCGCTTACCTGTTCAATGTCTTTTAAATGTTGTCATTGTACCTGCCTCGACTACATCCTCTTGCAGCTTTTTCCATATACCCACTATCTTCTGGGGAAAAATTGCCCTCAGGTGCCTATTAAACCTTTTCCCTCTCACCTGAAACCTATGCCACCAAGTGAGAAAAGTGATCTGTTTTACTTGTGTTGATATTTTACTACCAGAGCAAGAGAACTCTTAACTTAAGAAGCAGTATAATAGGCACCGCAGGGCCTAGGTTTAATATTTCATTTGAACTATGACACCTATGACAATGAAGTGAACTTGCATTGATATGCCTTGCCTCGTTATGCGCTTATGTTCAAAAATAAATGTAGAAAAGTTAATCATGCTTTTGTTTTTACGTGTTGGAAATTTGGCTAATTCTGTTGATGACAGCATTGTATTGCATTCTCCGTGAGAGTTATAATCTATTTGGGAAAGTTTTAATTGTGCTTCTTGCAAAGAAAGGATGTGCATCTACAAGTGGTCATGGTCTACTTCACACGCTCAGATAATCAAATTATTCAAAACCTGTTAAGTGACTTTTTGAAGTTTAACTATCGCTGTTCTGGGTAGATAAAGATTGCACACCATGGTCATAAATCACTGCGAGATAAATGATTAGCTATTCTTTTTGGCAATATATATTGAGGGATAGATATTAGGTGAGACACTAGAAGAATTCCCTTGCTCTTCAAATTAAATGGGCCTGCAAAACCGCAGGGGCCTCTTTAACAGCTCAATATCATCGTACATTATCGTTTATTTGAATGGGGGTAAATTTATAACCTGAATCATAGACAAGAGTGCTACCATTGGACACATGGTACTAATAATAGTGCTAATAGTTTCTCACTATGCATTGTTATGGTGAAAGTGAAAATTACATTCTTTCATTTCTTTACATTCAGTTCCAATAATAGTCAATAATCAAGGTCGTGAGAGCAGGAAATACCCAGCTGATCAGGCAGCAGTGGCATGAGAAACAGTTAACATTTCAAGTAAACGGCCACTCATCAGTATTTCCAGTACTCATTTTTTCCCCACATTTCGGTTGTCACGCAGCAGCAACATTTTGCTTTTGTACTGAACTCTAACATGTAGTGAAAGGGCCACCAACATTGAGAACTATTGTATCAGTTGCATCTCCCTTGATTCAGAAATCCTTTATGGCCCTACTCCAAGGTCTTAGTTTAGTCTAGAGATTCAGAGGGGAAGCAGGCCCTTCAGCGCCTGAGTCCATTCCGACCAATGATCCCCGCCCGTTTGCACTATCCTTCACACTAGGGACAATTTACAAATTTTACCCAAGCCAATTAACCTACAAACCTGTATGTCTTTGAAGTGCATGAGGAAACCGGAGCACCCAGGGGAAACCTATGCGGTCATGGGGAAAACATACAAACTCCGTACAAACAGCATCCGTAGTCAGGATTGAACCTGGATCTCTGGCGCTGTAAGACAGCAACTCTACCGCTGCGCCACCATGCTGCCCCTTTGAGCATATAGTCCACACTAAAATTAGAAGACCAGGAATGTGTTCCACTTTTGGAAGTACCATTACTTGTTTTAACCTATAGCATTGGTTACTTTTTCTTGTCAATTGCTTACTGTTCACAACTGTGAAGAGTGCAAGAGTTAACATTTCAGGATCAGGATCTTTCAACAACTCTTTCTCTCTTCCCGTGGATGCTACTTGACCTTCTGAGTATCCCAGCACATTTTGTTTTTATTTCAGATTTTCTCGAAACTTTTTTTTTCCCCAAAGGAACATTGGATTTTCTGAAAAAATTACTTGATGGCAGCAGCTAATCTAGTGCCACGAATAGATTTTTAAAAAAAACCCATGGCATTATTTTGAATAGCTGGGAAGTTATTTTTAATATTTTCCAATATTTATCCTTTAACAAAGCCGTCAGATTATCCTATTATTTTATTTAGTGAGTGTGGGACAATATTAATGGCTAATTGGCTGCCAGTATTCCCCCAGTACAAAAGTGGCTATAATTAAAGGATTAGGTTACAAGCTGAAAGTACATAGGATGCTGTGGGATTTTGTACATGCGATGGAATACAAATCTATTTGTACGCCGTTGAAATAACTACAGGTATTGATCTTAACTGCAGACTAGTTCTATCTTTTTCAATGTGTATGAAGGAACAGCAGATGCTGCTTTAAACCAAACACAGACACAAAAAGCTGGAGTATCTCAGTGTCAGACAGCATCTCTGGAGGAAAGGAATGTGACAAAAGGTCTCGATCCAGATCGTCACATTCCTTTTCTCCAGAGATGCTGTCTGACCCACTGAGTTACTCCAGCTTTTTGTGTATATCTCTAGCTTTTTTAATAATTGATTCCCTATTATAAACCAGTGTCTATCAGGAAAAGGTCTCGAGCCGGACCTAATCGATATCTGAAAGGAATTCAGTAGCCATGTACGAGAAATTGTATAAATTACCCACTTCTTCCAGCTTCCTCTTTCGTGCCTCAGTCTTCTGTTTTCGCTTCTCCAACTCCTGCACAGTGTCAACACATGCTGAAAGCAGGGTGACGTCATCCTTTGTTCGTAGCTCTTCTGGTTTTTGAAGTATTGTAGAGACCTGCAGGAGAATAAATTAGGGATATTTTAAAATAAGTAACAGATTACCACCAGTTGTTGCTGATGCAGATTCAATCGCACATTTGAGTTATTATAAAATGAATCTAGACCAGGCAGGTGTAACAGTGTTCAAAACGGCAAAGGTTTTGCAGTCACAGAGACATTTTCTAAGGTATACAAAATGCGAGAGTGACTCAGTGGAACAGACAGCATCTCTGGTGAGAAGGAATGGGTGATGTTTCGAGTCAAGACCCTTCTTCAGTATCAGAGGAAAGGGACCCGACTCCCCCGATTCAGTCTGAAGGGTCTCGAGCTGAAATGTCACCCATTCCTTCTCTCCAGAGATGCTGCCTGTCCTGCTGAATTACTCCACCGTTTTGTGTCTATCTTCGGTGTAAAAAAGAATTTTCTTCACAATTTCAAATTATTAATGTAACAACCATTGTGTCTTTAGAATTAAGGTTAAACTCTATACAATTTGGACATCCAAAAAAACAGTTTGAAAATTCTCAATGAAAAAAATACTTGATTCTGTGAGTTTATCACCTAATAGATACTGGAAACACTCAACCTTTGCATTACAAAACTATAGAGGCCAAGTCAGATGAGTTTTATCATTTCATTCCTGCAATTCCTGTTCACCATTTTTCATAGATCTCAAATTTCTGCACAACTGTCAAATCTATGCAAGGTACACAACTCAATATGCCCTCTAGGCGCAAGGTCACAGGCTATAATTTCTTCCATAGTGCAATTGTTTTAAACTTATTTACAAACCTGCACATCCATTAAAATTAATGCACATGTAACATTAGGAAGAAAATTATATTGCCGAGGGCTTTTCAACATTCAGATATCACAACCCACAACTAAAATCTTATTGACACAGTGCAATTTAGAATCCTTTTCATCCTCATTGTTACCTACCTGTGGCTGTGCAGTAGAAATAGGCAACTGTGTACCACACAGGCATTTTGTGTGAAAGCAAAAAAATTTCAACCTATGTTTTACAGAAACTAATTAAAATGCAATTTTATAAATACATAATCTCTGGTGTTAAAAGATCAATGGTGGAGAATAAATACGCTGGAAAGCAACAGGTAATTTATTATGTAATGGCACTGCCACCATGTGGTAATGACTATAACAATGTCACCTCTCCAGGCATTTGATGTTTTAATATTAGGATAAAACTGGAAGAATGCCATTAATGCCTCATTAAAGGACAACATGATACTTATTCATCGGCTTTAATCACGTAATGAAGGTCTAAAAAAAGAAATGTTTTCCAGTGCAAACATTTATATAATTAAAGCATAGATGCATAATATTCCACCCCCCCCCCCCCAGGCACTTACCATGATTCTCTCCATCCTAATTAGAAATATGTTGCATTGAACTTAATGGTTAAGGGATGCACACCCATCAAGTGGGAAAAGAGTTAATAAGCACGTGCCAATTTAAGAAATGCAATTTACCCACTTAGAATCAGAGATTTACGGGATTGTACAGTACAGAAACAGGCTCTTCGACAAATGTCTTATGCCCAAATGTCTTATATGTCACATTTGTACCTGCCTTTACCACTTTCTCTGGCATTTCGTTCCACGAACACACCACCCTCTGAAAAAGTTGCCCCTCAGATCCCTTTTAAAACTCTTTCCCCAGCCCCCACCACCCTACCTTAAACCTCAGTTTCAGACAACCCTGCATAGAAAATGGCATTTTATATCACTAAAGTAGTTCATTTTTCAAATTTGGTCTCCATCGATGACTAATTAATCACAACACTTCTAGGGGCATCATGGCACCAATTTTGCTCTCCTTAGCTGTTTGGCCAGAGCCAAGTACAATACACTACAACACTGTTCACTTTGAAAGTATATTACAGTAATAATTCCATAATTGCCTGAAAGCACTATTCTGCAAACCAATTCATAGTGTTTTCCAGCATAGGAACTCCAAACTCATCTACCTTCATCTATGACAGTGGTGTTTATTGAATAACTGACCACTCAAGAAGACAATTTTGATTAACCCTCTCTGGTCAATGGTGTGTTTCAAATAACTTTGAATGCATGAGGAAGGTGTACAAGAATTAAGATCCATATTTGGTCATCTTGGACACATTTGCAGATAAGCAGCGAGGGAGAATAGAGCTGGCATGTGATATTCCTTTGCAGTGAATAGTGAAATCTTCGCAAGTATTTCAAATTTAAGTATGTTCAGGAAAGTTTCCTCTAGCAATATATAGAGGGCCCTATTGGGGAGAGAATACAGCTTGACCTACTCTTCTAAAATGGGACAGGGTAAGCGACTGAGGTATCAGTGGGAGAGCACTTTGGGAGCAGTGATCATAGTTTTATTGGTATTAAAATAGTTATGGAAAAGGACAGAACTGGGTCACATTAATGTTCTAAATTGGAGGATTATGATGGCATTAAACAGGAACTGGCAAACATTGATTGGAGTATGCAAAGGATGGTTTGACAAG
Source organism: Amblyraja radiata (assembly GCF_010909765.2). NCBI lineage: Eukaryota > Metazoa > Chordata > Chondrichthyes > Rajiformes > Rajidae > Amblyraja > Amblyraja radiata. The sequence continues at coordinate 16,650,777 of NC_045981.1, read as the reverse complement.
TGGAAGACTTTTAAAAGTGAATTAGTAAGAGTTCTGGTGTCACTGTTACAGTGAAGGGTTAGGCTGGCAGTAGATTTTGAGGCTCTGGTCAGGGAATTGGAGAAGGCATAGGCAAGATACAGACAGTTGCCATTGTGAATCCCCAGAAGAGTGTTGGGAATACAGTTAAGAAACCCAAGAGGGCAAAAAGGGGGTATAAGATAGCTTTGTCAGAATAGAAAGATTAGTGACGAGGGAGAGAAATGACACCTCAGTGACCACAATAGATGGACAAAGTCCTCAATAAATTTTTCTCCTTTTGTTATGGTGGCTTTTATTATGGAGAACAACATGAAGGCCAAGGAACTCTGAAAAGTCAATGGGATTGTGTTGGCAATAATCAGCATCATAATAGAGAAGGTGCAATATATCTTAAACATACGAGGAGAGACACATCTCGAGGTCCTGATCAGGTATATCCAAGAACACTGTGGGTCATAAGAGAAATAATTGCAGGAGCCCTGGCTGAAATATATGTGTCATCTTTAGCCATGGGTGAGGTGCTGGAACACAGAAGCGTGGCTAATATTGTGCCTTTATTTCAGAAAATCCTGGAAACTATAGAGCAGTGGGCAAGTTACTGGAGAGAAATCTGAGGGATAAAAAAGTATTGATTTGAGATAGCCAGCAGAGCTTTATGCAATTTTTTTGAAGACATGCCAATAAAGTTCACAAATATTTTGAAGACATGCCAATAAAGGTTAATGAGGGCAGGGCCACATTGATCATACATACTTAGCAAGACCTTTGATAAGGTTCCACCTGGCAGGCTGCTCTGGCAGATTAGGAGGAGCCATCTTGGTGAACGGCTGCTAGCCAGCAGCCGTCCGTTTTAAATCTGTTTTTTTTATAGTTTTTACTGAGTCCTGTTTTTTGTTTGTAGGGGATATGGTCTTTTTAATGTGGGGGGTAGGTGTAAACCTAATTTCTAGGTCCCTACCTGGTCGGTGTGGCAGCTTCTTCTCCGGGCTGCCCGTCGATCCGTCCTCGTGGCCTACCTGAGGGCTTGGAGCGCCGTTTCCTGGCAGGAACCGCCCAGCACCTCGGCCTCGGCGGCGGCACGGCATTGGAGCGCTGGTGCGGAGCGGAGCGGGCGATGCCTTGCCTGGGTCGCCGCGCTGGAGCGACGCGCTGGAGCTCTGGCGAGCTGGACCGCCGAGAGCAACAACTCCGGGCTGCGGGCTGCGGAGAGGCGGCGCCGACTTTGTCATCTGGAGCCTGGGAGCTCCAAACCGGCGCGGCCTTGTCGGCTTCGGCAGCTGCGGGCTCCAACCAGAAAGCGGCCGTTCCAAGTGGCCCAGCCGCCGAAAGGACTCTCCCGACGCCGGGGCAAGACCACCCGGTGAGAACGGCCAGGGACATCGGGCCTCCGTAGAGGCAATTGCGGTGGCCTCAATAGGCCTGACTTTGGGGTGAACATGGGGTGGGGACTGGACATTGTGCCTTCCCCCATAGTGCTATCCACTGTGGGGGGATGATTTTTTTTGTCTAACTGTAGTCTTGTAAGTCTGTGTCCAAGATGGCTGCCGTGAAGGGAGAGTGGACGCTGGCACGAATTGGTTGCCGCTGCTCTCTCTTCACACTGTGTTTTTGATTTTCTGTTTTTGGATTGAATTCTGTTTTTAATTTGTGTCTCTGTGATGTCTTTATTATTTGTTATATTCCGATTATATGTTATTCCGATTAAATGTCTATTATTGTTATGTCTGTATTCTTTCTTTATGTGCTGCACGGAGAGGACGCTGGCGCTGTTTGTTCGCCGCTTCTCCGTTTGCTATTGTCTGTTACTATTGTAAAGCGACTTTGAGTCTTAGAAAAGCGCTATAAAAATAAAATTTATTATTATTATTATTAGATCACATGGGATCCAAGGCAAGGTAGCTAATTGGCTATAAGATTGGCTTGATGATAGCAAACATGATGGTAATAGTGGAAGATCATTTTTCAGACTGGAGGCCTGTGACAAATGGTGTGCCTTGGGGTGGTACTTGGGCTGTTTGTCATCCACATCAATGGTTTGGACGAGAATTTATAAGGCATGGTTAGCAACTTTGTAGATGACATTGAAATAAGTGATGTCAGACAGCAAAGGAAGTTAAGAAGAATTATAGCAGGATTTTGATCGGGTGAGTGATTGGTCCAAGGAATTGTAAATGCTTTTAAATGGCGTTTAATTCAGAAAAGTGCAAGATGGTGCATTTTGGAGCGTTAAACCACATTAGGACTATCACAGTGACTGGTGGGGGCCCTGTGGAGTGTTGTAGAACATAGAGAAATGGTACTCAATTATAAATTACCTGGAATGGGCTTTATGTTTGTGTCCCACTGAAAAATACGGTTCTCACCCCCTCCCCTCCCCTCCCTTCCTTTCCTCCCTCCCTCCCTTTCTTTCCTCCCTCCCTCCCTCCCTTTCCTCCCCTCCCTTCCTTTCCTCCCTCTTTTCTTCTCTCCCCCCCTTCCTTTTCTCCCTCCATCTTTCCTTCCCTCCCCACGCCGAGCACAGTAAACGGCGGAACCTGACCAGTTTGATCCTGGCCCGCTGCTCCTCGACGGCCCGCTTCTGCCGCCGCTCCACTGCTTTCCGCGCCTCCCTCTGCGACACCCCGGCCATCGCCGGCGGACGGGCGCCCGCGTCGTCGGGCCCTTTAAAGACGGAGAGTGCGCGGCGGACCGAGAGGCCCGAGCGCGGAGCCGGGCAGCGCTGCCACCCACAGCGGCCACCCGCGGTCGGAGTCCGAACCAACGATTATAGAGGAGCTCTAGTATCTTTGGTCCGAACCTCCCCACCGCCTCCTGGAGGCCTTAATTTGTTCAAAAATGAACTTTATTCGGAATATATATATATATATTCAATTTTATTTATGTGTGTGTATATATATAAAACACACATATATATATATATATATATCCAGATATCTATATATATATATATAGATATATATATCTATATATATATAATCCTATATTCTAGGAATGAATATAGTATTGAATTGAAGATAATGCATGAAGAGTTTTTGCTATGTATATATTAGCAATGTTACAAAATTTTGAAATTTAAAAAAATCAATTCTGCAATTTATCTCATCAGATAAAGCATAAATAGAAGTTTAATTTGACACCTAATTCACTTTCATATCTTCAGCATTAAAAAAGTTATGGCCATTTTCATACTCGGCAATTACCATATTGTTCCCTATTGCTTGTCCATTGACTTAACACAAAAGCTGTGATCGAGGACTGTCAAAAGCCCATAACTTTCTTAAAAATTAAGAGAACTGAATGACATTTTCAGTTATTATAGATTGAAGCATTCTGAAACAAATATGAAACATCTTACTTGGATGACCTGAAATGAAAGCATATAATTAGTTAATTACCTAATTATAGCTAATTACAAAACTGACTGTTGTGACAGAAATAGTAATAAACTGCCCACTACTTTCCCATTAACAATGTCCTGTAGATTCCATTTCTTAAGAAAAGGATAATTTTTTTAAATAGCATAAGTATCCAAATAACAAACTAATCCCATTCACACAAGAATTCACAATATAACATGATTTTAAAATCGCACTGTCATGAATTTATATCCCAGATGGAAGGAATTTAATGTTTAATTCCCATAAATTAATCTAGAAACATCCACCCAAAATATAATCAAATTATTGTTGTTTGCACAATACATGTGACTCCAACTGTTGTGAATATTTAGTTTAAAAATAATGATCATGGAGAGAGAGAATATTTAGACGGCTTATCTCCAAAAAAAGGGCATTTTAATCATCTTGCTTCTGGAACGCGATCAATTGGAACGTTGCATTTGCGGTGAATTTGAACCCCATATCGGCAGGAAAAACACTGCCAGTTCGTATGGGGCCCAAATCACATTTCCGCAATGTAAAATTAGATTAAAGCCATCCCAAGAAGCAAGATTATATGTAAAATAGACGACTTACACTTTGATTCGTCCAGATCTTGTGATCCGTCACGTTGTAGGCATTGCGGGCGTTCGGTCGCTTTTTATTTTAATCCAAATATTAAATCGGCCTGCGATTTTCATTTATTTATTTTTATTTTTTAAATATAGCGCGATTGGGAGACGGATCGATTTTTCTGCAGCAGCTAGCAGCCCCTAGGAAGTCCGCCTCCGATAGGCAGTACAAAATGTCATCTTTGACTGCCCCCCCCTTCAAAGGCTCCCGCCGCCCCCCCCCCTCAAAGGCTCCAAAGTTGCGTATACGGCCAGTGGCAGAACTGCAGCGCCGCTGAAGGTAGGTATTGTAACATCGCTATATATATAAAATACATTTTATTCAGAATGTATAAATATATAAATGTTTATGTATAGAAAGGATCTGCAGATGCTGGTTTACAGTGAAGATAATTTAGCGGTGAAGAGACAACGATCAGTTTCTTTGAACAATGTTTATTACAAAACTCGTTCTCTGACACTACAAGTCCAACATACGCGACTGGCCACATCGGTGGTCGTCTAACAACTGACGCGGGAAAAGGAAAACCGCGCGAAAACCCCGACCCCTCCCGGGTCACGCGCCCGCGGCTTCCGACAGCCCGGTTCGATATTGGCGCGCACCAGCAGGTGCCGCTATAATAGATTCAATTAGCTGGAGTAACTCAATGTATGTGTGCACATGCACACACACATACACACGCACACACACACACAAAGGGGGGGGAGCTTTCTGGAGCACTAATATGGGTGTTGTGGGCTGAAGAGACTGGTTTCCAGAGGGCTAATATAGACATTGTGGGCCGAATGGATTCTTGGGCTGGCGGCTCAGTTACTCAAGCCTGTTGTGCTGGCAGCTCACTCACTGACGGCTGGTGGGCTGGCAGTTGACTCGAGGCTATTCCTTGAAATTCCATTTCAAGCACGGTGCAAGGCCACCAAATTCAAGTGCAGTTTCATACCATTTCAAGCAGGGTGCAAGGCCGCTAAAGACAGCGAGTCGTGACCTCTCCCTCCCCCATCTTGCAGAGACTGAGCCACGCCCACACTTCTGGGTTTTATAGTCCCTCCCCCACCCCCCCCCCCCACCCCACCAGAAGGGACATGGCCTTATGTGTTATTCACAGCTCAGACTGAGAGACGTGACCCTCTCGCTTCCTCCATCTTGCAGAGACTGACAGGCACTCAACACCTCCGGGTTTTATAGTCCCTCTGGAAGGGGCGTGGCCTTCAGGAGAGAGAATCTCAACATTTGTTAAACACTAATAACTCTTTTATTTTTCATCGACGGGAAAAATTCTCTTGTCCTGCGCAGCGGAGGGGGACTCTGAGTAAGATGGCTAAAAATCACAGCCGTAAGTGGCAGCGTTTTTTCTAAAATCAATATACAGAACCACAGGAAGTGGACAAGATCAGACTTTTAGTAATATAGGTAATATATATACTGTATACTGAATAACGTTCATATATGTTTTTATATATATATTTGTACATTCTGAATCATTCTACTCCAATTGACTTTGCAAGTTCCTGATTAATGCCAGCAAAGTTAGAATTGCCCCAATTTAGAACTTTATCTTGTTGACTCATCCTGTCCTTATCCATAACTATTTAAAAACTAATAGAAATGAGGTTGCTAAAGGCTCACCCACGGACACTTCAGTCACATGTCCGGGCTGAATTAACCACTATCTACAATCTTTTGCATTCCTGTGCATTGGAAATGCCATACCTTCTCCGAAAATATGGGCATGGTATGGCTTCTTTGGGATTACATCGAAGATGTTAATCCCTAGGAATTTGAAGCTGCTAGCTCTTTCCACCGCCAAATCACCAAGGTCTCCCAACTTTATCCCATGAGGGACATGGGCCAAATGCAGGCAAGTAGGACTAACTCGGTTAAGCAGCTAGGTTAGCGAGGACGAGTTGGGCCGTAGGGCCTGTTTCTGTGCTGCATATAGCTCTATGATTCTATTTGCGATCGGAAGTGAGTTTTTGCAACTCTGTTGCAGATATGTAACCTGAGACAATGATAAGACAACATTATTTAGTACACTAACTTTAAAAAATATTTTAGGCAAAATTAAAGTACAATTTTACTTATCAAAAGTGTTTCACAACTCCTTGGTTTTTTTGGAACAACGGAACAGGAGATGACAATCTTGATGCCCTATTTTGAATGTAATTTATTACATCCTGTGGTTTAACGTTTAATTATCACAAAAAAAGGTTTCTTCCGGAAGGTTGCAGCCAAAAACACAATTTCCAATAGAAAATGGTGAAGGGGTTCACAAAGCCTCCTTGAGACAATGTGACATCCTCTATGAACTCGTGGGCCCATGACCATTCAAAATGGAGCAAGGACCCGGCATCTCAAAGGCAATAATGGGAGAATTCAGATCAACGATCTGCCTCATCTGTCACAGTCGGCAGATTCAGTGTCATTGTCAGGCACCTCACAGCCTGCTGATCTAGAATGGAAAAAAAACAAAATGGAAGAAAGTCGTCCCCACGTCTAAGTAAGACACAAAGTGCTGGAGTAACTCAACAGGTCAGACAGCATCTCTGGAGAACATTGGTAGGTGACATTTTGGGTCGGGACCTTACCATCTAAGTAACTACCTGAAGAGGGAAAGAAGAAGAAATATTAACACACCCATTATTTTCTTTACTTTCATGCTGAATTTAAGATCATAAGTAATAGGAGCAGAATTGGGCCATTCAGCCCCTCAAGTCTACTCCGCCATTCAATCATGGCTGATCTATTTCTCCCTCCTCACCCCATTCTCCTGCCTTCTCCTCATAACCCCTAATACCCGTACTAATCGAGAATCTATCTATCTTTGTTTTAAAAATATCCATCGATGTTTGTGTTTGGCTTACATTGTAGGGTATTAGTTTTGGGTACAATTTTCCAGCTACGGGCATGTTGTGCAACTCAAGCATTCCAACATCCTTAGTAAATATGGTACTGCACCATGGTAGCAGCATTCCATTTAATAGCAACAGTGAGTGGGTAAAACACGCAGTTCTGCCAAATTTACTTAATCAGCGATATCCAGTCTGAAGAAGGATCCCGACCCTAAACGGCACCTATCCCACTTTCTCCAGAGAGTCTGTGTTCTCCAGAGATGCTACCTGGCCTACTGAGTTACTTCAGCACTTTCTGACTTTTTTTGTAATCTAGCATCTGCAGTTCCTTATATCTTCTCATGCTTAATCACCAAATGGCTATGAGATTTTTAACTATATCTATTCATTTGATATTGTCATTAAATATGTAATAACCCTTGTATATCGGCGAGATCAAGCGCAGGCTTGATTGCTTTTTTTTTGCTAACACCTCCGCTCAGTCCGCCTTAACCTGCCTGATCCCCCGGTTGCTCAACACTTTAACTCCCCCTCCCGTTCCCAATCTGACCTTTCTGTCCTGGGCCTCCTCCATTGTCAGTGAGACCCAGCACAAATTGGAGGAACAGAACTTCATATTTCACTTGGGTAGCATACACCCCAGCAGTATGAACATTGACTACTCAAACTTCAAGTAGCCCTTGCTTTCTCTCTCTCTCCATCACCTCCCCTTTCTCAGTTCTCCCACCAGTCTTACTGTCTCCGACGACATTCTATCTCTGCACCGCTCACTCCCCTGACATCAGTCCGAAACATCACCCATTCCTTCTCTCCAGAGATGCTGCCTGTCCCGCTGAGTTACTCCAGCATTTTGTGTCTACCTAAAGACCTCAGTTTCTCTGCATAAAAGATATATTATATCATGTACTAAAATAGAATTGGAAATATAATGGAATTGAACATTTATATATCATACATGTGGTTCTTGGGATTTAGACACAATTATTTGTACCTCAATATCTGTAAAGCAGTAAAACAAGCACCTATTTATGAAAGCTTTGAGAAAGTTGGTGCATGAATATATGTTTAAAGTAATGGGATAAATTGAATACAACACATGTAGGAATGCAGTGAGTGTCATACAATTCACTCTGCATAATTTTTCTCTTGCAATCAATTTCACACTAAGTTTTATTACACAATTTTGACCATTAGGTCTTGTGCAATTTGTTGGACCAGATATTGTAATTAATACACTAGTAAAATGCATTAAAATTAGATTAGTTTACTTTATTGCCACATACACCAGAGTGCAATGAAATTCCTTGTTCATATGAGGCTCAGGGAGAAAACTGTAAACATACAGAAATGATAAAGACAACAATAAATACAATGGCCATTGGAAAACAGCAGGTGGTGTGAGATGGTAGCGCATAAATCAAGTAATGCAAAATAATATTAAAGTACAATAACAGAATAAGCAATGAGGTAGAATTAAGAGTAAGAGCGCATGGCAGCATCTCCAAGGAAACGGTGTGAAAGGGGTGATTTGTTCAGGAGTTGGACAGCACTGGGGAAGAGGCTGTTCCTGAGAACTTTCAAGCTCCTGTATCTTTCCCCAGAGAGGAGAGGAGAGGAAAGGGCCATTGCAGCAGGCATCCTTGACAATTCTTCCAGCTTTTCTGATGCAACACATCATGAAGTGCTGGATGGAAGGAAGTGACAATCCTGTGATGGACTGGGCAGATTCAGGCAATCGTGAGCAGAGCAGTTGCCGTACCTGGCTGAGTTGCATGCCATCAGAATGCTTTCTATAGCACATCTGTAGAATCCCCCTGAATATGCTGAATCTTCTTAGATGCCTCTGAAAGTACGATGGGTTAAATGGTGTTTTATTGTCACGTATGCACTGCACAGTGAAATTCTGTTTGCATTGAGCAGAAATGCACGTCGCCATATTTTGGTGTTATTTACAAATAGTCCAAAGTCCAGTCCACACGGTCGATGTACTGGAGCGGCACCCGATCTGGGTAAGCACCAGGCCTCCTCCATTGCCCACGACCGGCTCTGCCTGCAAACTGATGTCCCTCATCTCGCCGAACCAACTTTGTGTACCAGGGGCACCTCCTGCAGCCGACCTTGAAGGTGCTGGAGACAATACCCTGGTCCCTCTCCTACCAGCCCACTCAAAGCATCCGTCGTCATCAGCAGCTCCCTCCTCCTCGACTCTCCGGTCTTCGAGGCTGAGCTCGGCTGCTTCCGAGCTTCTCCCCTACAGGCCGCGGCCCACCGGGTAAATACGTTGATATGCTTTCTTGATCACCACATCAGTGTAAAGGGATCAGGTTAGGTTGCTGCTGATATGGATTCCAAGGAACTTGAAGCTATCAAACATCTCTACAGCAGCACTGCTGATGAGGACAGGGTTGTGTTCACCCCTTGCTTTATTTGATCAATAACTAACTTCATCTTGCTTCAGGGGAGTGTGTGGTACATAATTCTTCTCTCCAGAGATGCTGCCTGTCCCACTGAGTTATTCCAGCATTTTGTGTCTATCTTCGATTTAAACCAGCATCTGCAGTTCTTTCCTACAAACTCTTTTATCATGCTGGCGTTACGGACTAGGTTGCTGTCCTGACACCATGACACAAGGTTCTCGTTCTCTTTGCTTGACATGGTCTGATCATTATAGATTTGGCTGAGAACAGTGGTACCATCAGCAAGCTAAAGATTGAGTGCGCATTGCACTTGACCATACAGTGCCAGGGGTAGAGCAAGGGAACGAGCACACCAGCCTGTGGGGCACCAGTGTTGAGGGTCATGACAAAGGAAATGTTATGACCAATTCTAACTGATTGAGGTATGCTGATAATAAGCCTGTTACAGGTGAGTCAAGGCCAAATTCCAGAAGTTTAGGGATGAACTTATTCAGTAGGTGTTGAACGCTGACCTGTGAATAGACTGATCTGTGAATAGCATCTTTACATAGGTATTCTTATTGTTAATGTGATCCAGTTTGAATATTGTGCAAGAGAGGTGTTCTCCATAGACCTATTACGCAAATAGCAGGGGTTCTAGATTATCCAAGATACTGCAAGAAATGTGGGCCATCACCATTCTTTCAAAATACTTCAGTTACTGAATCATTGACAAAGACCCACTTTATTTGTCTTGGAGACTGAAATGGTGGAAGTTTCTTTGAAGCAGATGGGGACAGAAGACTATTGGAGTGAGAGATTGAAGATGGCAGTGAAGACTGTGACCGGTTGATTGATACGATTTCAGAACCATCCAGGGACTCCATCATGGCCAGTCACTTCCTGAGAGTTTACGATCATGAAAGCAGACCTGGTCTCTGTCAAGAAAGAGCCAGCATTTGAAGCCTGGTCAAAATAGGCATCAAAAGCATTAAGCTCACCAGGTAGAAATTCATCATTGCCAGAGATTGCCACTAATTTTGACTTGTGGCACATGATGGCATTCAGGACCTCCCCCAGTTGGCTGAATTGAGCCCCCAGTTTGTTTTTGAGAAATCTCTCTTGGAATCCCTGGTAGCCTCATGGAGATCAAAGATGGTCATCTTGTATAGTGCAGGAGCATCCCCTCTTGAAAGCCTTAGATCTGGTCTCCAGCAGAGAGTGTATCTCCCTGTTCATCCAAGGTTCCTGGTTTGGGTAGGACCTAATTGTATTTGCTGGAATGCAGTCATCAATGCGTTTCTTGATGAAACCAGTGATCATTGAGATAAGCTCGTTCAGGCTGGATTAAGTGGTCTTGATCATGACTCAAGACAGATCTGAAGTAATCCCTTGGCAACCTCGGACAACTGGCGATTTGCACTATTAGTTGACGCCTTGTGTTTCAGCCTCTTTCTCTAAGCGGACAGGAATAACACCGACAACCGATCAGCTTGGACAAAATGAGGGTAAGAGATGGAGTGATAGGCGTACTAGATGGCGGTGTAGAGTAGTTAGCAGTCCGCATGGGGCAGGACATATGATGATGGTATTTGGGGTACATTCTGGAGATTAGCTTGAATGAAGTCGCCTGCGATGATGAAAAGTGCATCCAGGTTTGCTGTCTCAAGTGAGTTGACAAGCAAGTGTAATTTGTCCAGTACCGTCTCGGCATTGGCCTGGGATGGTATGAAGACTGCCAACAAGATGGTAGAGGAGTATTTCCTTGATAGATAAAAAAGATGGCATTTTATAAACAAGCATTCAAAATCAGGGGAGCAGGATTGAGCTAAAACCGTCACAGCAGTGTAAGTGCATTGACTATTGCCTGAGGATTCTGTACTGACCTTGCGATAAATCAAGAGACCCTCCATTTCGATAACAGGGTCAGGTAAGTCGGAGTGAGTCATTTTTCAGTGAAGCAAAGAACACAGCAGTCTCTGATCTCCTTTTGGTTCAGCAGCCTTGCTTGTGGGATTTAACATCAGAAAGTCTTGAATGTGCTATTTCCAGTTCGAAACAAAGGAATTATTCCCAAATCATATGCAGAAAGAATGAGGTTTATGGGCAATGCAGGCAGAGAAATACTGGGTACACAGTATTTTCTATTCATGGAAAGTAATGGGTGGAAGGTAGCAGATCTTATTTACTGGCAAGTGCTCTATATTAACTTTCATTTTTACGATCAGTACTTAGTGAGGGATATACCTTCATAAATTGTATTATATGGTTGTATCTATGCCCTATGTATCCAATGATCTATTTTGCTGGCAGTGTGTTCTTGGAAGTACTTTTCTGTGAAATGCAAGGTATTTAAAGTAAGTTGTGTTGAAACATATTTTTACTCTAGCTGGCCATTATCAACAGGGGAAGAATATGGTTCATGGGATAATTGTGAAGTAATCCACAACAATTCCAGGAGAGTTACAGCCATTATACTTGCATGAATTTAACAAATCTTACCACAACTGGGGTGGCACACTGATGCAGACGTAGAGTTGCTGCTTTACAACTCCAGAGACCCGGGTTCGATCCCGACCATGGGTGCTGCCTGTACGGAGTTTGTACATTCTCCCCATAACCACTTTTCTTCAGATGCTCCGGTTTCCTCCCACACTCCAAAGATGTGCGGGTTTGTAGGTTAATTGGTTTCTGTAAATTGTAAATTGTCCCTAGTGTGTAGGATAGTGTTAGTGTACAGGGTGATCGCTGGTCGGTGCAGACTCAGTGGGCTGAAGGGCCTGTTTCCACACTATATTTCTAAAGTCTAAAGTAAAATCTAAAGTAAAACTGCCAAAATTGTAACCTTTCTCCATGTGATTTCTGGTTTAGCTATTTTTTTTAAATATTGGGTTTTGGGGCTGAATTTATTGCCCATTTACAAATCTAATTCACTTTGTTTTTCTAATATTTTATGTCTCCATCAGAATTATCAGATTTGGAATGTGGATGGGAATCCCAAAAAAATCAATGAATTATGGAAACAAAGTAGAAATAAAGAACTGCAGGTACTGGTTTACAATAAAAATAGACATAAAGTCCTGGAGTAACTCAGCTGGTCAGGCAGCATCTCTGGCGAGAAAGGATGAATGATGTTTCGGGTTGGGACCCTTCTTCAGACTGAAAGTAGGGGATGGCTGGAAAGCAGGCTAAAAATTAAAGAGTTGGACCAGTAATTGTTTTTAATAAGTTGCAAATGTGTCGAAGCTTCCCTTTTCTTCTATTCCCTGTTAGGCATGTGCATTAATCTGAAGAGGGTCTCAACTGTCCATTTCCCTCCACAGATGCTGCCTGACCTGCTGAGTTTCTCCAGCAGTTTGTTTATCGCTTCATGTTTTGTATTCTTCATTTAATTTGTTATGGCTTGTGGAAGAGTGTGGCTTGTTGTAGTATGAATATAATCCTGTGAAAATCATATTGTTGTTATCACATTGCTGCAGAAGCCACATGTGTTTGTAAAAATTAAAAAAATATTCTAAATACAGATATAATGACTAGCTTACTATTCACAATCCTTTTACTGTAATATTTTGTGAAGTGGATCAGTGGGTGTTTGCAGCTGGGTAGCACATTAGGCTGTGATAAATTCTCCCAGCTGAAAGATGAAGCAGAATGATTGAAAATCAGGTGCTCCAGGCTAAAATGGATCATAGTCTGGTCCCCCTAAGAAAGAAAAATGACAAGGGGTCAATTAGAATGTAATTTCTTCTTGCGAGCAGTTGGCATATGTTGCATAGTATTAGATACATTTATTTAACTGAACAATTTCATTTGATAGTAGACTGCTTTTAAGATTAGCAATTTGCGCCCCGCATTGTTTGTAAACTTAGATAGTAAGTATTTACTTAGATAGTAAAAGTTGTTTAAGTGTCCTCAGCTTGAATGTTTCCTTAACATGAATGCCAGAACGGTGTAAATAAATATATATAAACAAGAACCAACTGAGGAGTTGGTGGTGGACTTTAGGGGGAGAGGAACATCCCTGTCTCCATCAATGGTGTGAATGTGCAGTTTACCAGGGAGTACAAATACTGTACCTTGGAGTGTACCTGGATAGTAAACTGGACTGGTCCAGGAATGCTGAGGCCCTGTACAAGAAGGGACAGTGCCGGCTGTACTTCTTGAGAAGGCTCCACATCTTGAACGTCTGCAGTAAGATTTTTTTTTTTAAATTTCAAAATAGACTATATTCAAGAAATAATACATGATCCTTACAAAACTCCATCCGACATTCTCGGAGGCTATACATTCATACAATACAGTTTCCCCAAATCACAATGTTTACCCCACCCCCTTGCCACTCATGTGGCCCACTGGCGTGGAATCCCTTCCCTTATTTTGATGGCGTTTCCACCACACCCTTCACTCCATGTCCAGCAGAGGAAGGACCCTAGACTGTGGTCATCCCCCACCGAGCCTTGGCGTTGGCTGCACCAAGCTTCCGTGCGTCCCTCAGCACGTACTCCTGCAGTCTGCAGCGGGCCAGTCTGCAACATTCCCCGACGGACATCTCGCTCCGCTGGGTGGTCAACAACGCTCGGGCAGACCAAAGAACGTCTTTCACCGAGTTGATGACCTTCAGCAGCACTCGATGTCAGTCTCTGAATGCGTCACTGGGAACAGTCCGTAAATCACAGAGTCCTCTGTGACGGAGCTGTTCAGAATAAACCGTCACTGGGACCCTTGCAGACCTCTCCAGACTCTCTTTACGAATCCACACTCAGCAAAGAGGTGGGCAACCATCGCCTCTCCATAGCAGCTGTCCCAAGGGGAGCGTGCGCTGGTAAATGAGGTTCCAACATTGCAGGACGGATCTGACTGGGAGGGCTCCCCTCGCCGCCAGTCAAGCCAGGTTTTGGTGCTTGTTGGTGAGTTCTGGCGCATCCTTCGCAACACCGGGGGCAGGTAGAACCTCAGCAGGTAGTGACACTTGGCTCTACGCTCCGCCTGATGCAGCCACACATGAAGGTGGCCATCAGGGTGTGGGTGACGTTGGGCACGCTTTTACCCCCGTTGTCTGCCGACGTGCATCGTGGCCCGTCGCACCCGGTCTGCAGTAAGATGCTGCAGATGTTCTACCAATCAGTAGCCTGTACCATCATCTTGGGAAGTCATTGAAATTATGTATTTTTTAAAACTAAGGAACGCATGTCAAAAGTTTGACTGGGTAATAGGAAGGATTTTGTAAAATATGTTAATTTCATATTGACGACTTGAACGTGTTCTCTTATAAATTATTAATCTCTTGGGTGTTAACTATTAGCACTACAGGAAGATGAAAAAGGCTGCTTCCTGAGTAACAGGTTAGTTGGTGCGTTTAGGTAAACAATGATGATTCCTCGGCAGTGTAGAGGACTCTTATGGCATTTTCAGTTATATCTAACGATTGCGACTTTAAATTAATGGTAGATAGCACTGACATTTTCTGAATATGCTAAAAAAACTTACAATTGCAATAGTCACTGTCAAATGAAAGAGTTCTATCGAAGGTTACACTTTATTTTGCTGTTTAGGACATAATATTTGCATCGCAAACCAAATCAAACGTAATAATAAATATTCAACTAAGAAGCATTGCTTAGAAATTGCATTTCACTCTCTTTTCTTATTCTAATCACATGCTGTGTCTGGGGTTAATGCACATTTGGATTCTCTGCAGAGAATTGAGGTAAAAGATTAACATGGGCCAAAGGGCCTGCTGATAGACACAAAAAGCTGGAGTAACTCAATGGGTCAGACAGCATCTCTGGAGAAAAGGAATAGGTGAAGTTTCGGGTCGAGACCCTTCTTCCGACTGAGAGCCAGGAGAAAGGGAATGAGAGATATAGACGGTGATATAGAGAGAAATAGAACAAATGATTGAAAGATATGCAGAAAAGTAACAATGGTAAAGGAGACAGGTCATTGTTAGCTGTGGGTTAGGTATAACGAGTTACAGACTATGAGACCCAACAAGACGACTGTCCTACGTTCTATATAAGAAGAATGCTGTGTGTTGCTCCCCTTATGTCTGGTTTTGAAGGTGCTCTCGTCTATAGCACTTCAGGGCAGCTGCATAAACACTTGCTGGGAGGTGAGTGATAACATGTGGGAGGTCTATTCAGTGCTGTTCATTGTGCGCTGGTCCCAACCCCTCCTTATCCCAACATTTTGCCCTTGTCGAGTCCCAGGGCATGAGTGGCCCCCTCCACTGCAAGCTGCATGCTGATACGATACGATATTTCTTTATTGTCAGAACAAAGTCTGAAATTTGTTTTGCATCGCAGCAGCTCCATTTACAGCATCACATAAAAGATAAAAGAGACATGAAAAGTCATGCATTAAGACATCAAGACAGGACCCAAAAATACATACATTCAACACAACATTACAATAACAGAAGACAACATTTGAGGCCCATCAGCGTGCATTTGATCTGGGATTAAGCGCCGTATTTAGTTTGAGGATTGAGTGGTGCACAAAAGAGTGCTTCAGTCTAACCTTGTTACATTTTGGAACCCTATATCTCCGGTTTGATGGTAACAAATTGTACTCCCTGTTCAGAATGTGGTTGGGGTCAGAATATTGTTGGCCATCCTTAGTATGTCTTTATGGTAGGATGATTCATACAATTTCTGAAGTGGTTGACCTACAATCTTTGAGCAGATTTTTATTATTTGGAGCAGTTTTGATCTTGTAGTAGCAGACAAACTCCTGTACCATGTAATCTTGCAAAACACTCATTATCACACTCATGATCAAGGAATTGCCATTCACATTCTGCATCCCTGACATGATTTGGACTAAAAGGCTGGGATAACCACTTGTCACGGTTTCCTTTACCCTGATTAGTGAAAGCGGGCTGGCAGCTGTCGTGTGTGGGACGTTGATGCTTCATTGCAGACTCTTTTGCTGCCATATCATGTTTCGTTTTAGTTTAGTGTAGAGATGCAACATGAAAACTGACCCTTCACCCCACCGAGTCCACACCGACCGTCGATCACCCTGTCGACTGGTTCTATGTTATCCAAATTACGCATCTTACACACCAAGGGGCAACTTACAGATGTCAGTCAATCCACAAACCTGTACGTCTTTGGAATGTGGGAAGAAACTGGAGGAGAAGGAGGAAACCCATTTGGTCACTGGGAGAATGTGCAAACTCCACACAGAGAGCACCTGTAGTCAGGATCGAGCCCAGGTCTCTGGCGCTGTGAAGCAATAGCTCTTCTGCTGCGCCACTGTTCTGCCCTGCAGCCTCTTTGTTGCATTGTCAACCTCTGCATGATGTGTTCCGAGTTTCTCTGTATGATCAGCAAAGTTTGTTGGCTGGCACTTTAAGTTACAATTTCTACCTGAAATGGAGGAAAACATGAGCCATGAGACTTGTGATGTCACCATGTGATAGGGGTGGCACAATGGCATAGCAGTAGAGCTGCTGCCTTACAGCGTCACAGACCCAGGTTTGATCCTGAATGCAGGTGCTGTCAGTACGGAGTTTGCATATTCTCCCTGTGACCGCGTGGGTTTTTTCCAGGTGCTCCGGTTTCCTTCCACAGTCCAAAGATGTGCAGGTTTGTAGGTTGATTGCCTTTGGTAAAATTGTAAATGATCCATAAAGACTACTTAAGCATTTATGGTGTATGGAACGAGCTGGCGGTGGAGAAAGTTGAAGCCGATATTACCACAACATTTAAGAAACATTTGGACAGGTACATGGATAAAATAGGTTTAGAGCGATATGGGCCAAACGCAGGCAAGTGTGACTAGTGTAGATAGGACATGTTGGTCGGTGTGCGCAGGTTGGGTTGAAGGGCCTGATTCCACACCATATGACTATGGTTTTCCCTAAGTTGTTTATTGTTAGGTTTTTGAGCATTTTCCCTAACTTTTAAGCATTTCTCCACATCTGCTTAAAATGTTGTATTTAAGCCATGACTACTTGTGGTAATGTATTCCATCAACAATTCTGAAACTAGTTGTCCTCTTCCCAACAGTTGTTATTCCTGTGTGAGATTCCAAAAGCCATTCACCCATTTGTGACCTGACAGTGATATCTTATTCCTGGCTATCGGGAACTATGCCCGAGTGGCTTCAGCTGCTTCTTTCCTTTGATCATGCTGTCGCTCTTGAATGGGAGGGGGAGGGAAGAGAAGCTGGTGAACAGGGAAGAACTTAACTTTCCCTTGATTTCTCACTTCAGCAATTAGCACGGGATGAAATTGAGAAGTCGCTATGTCGGCTGGCATGCAACACAACAGCCAAAACATTATATTTATGTGCTGCAAACTTGTGTGCAAAATACAAGTTAACACCCCTCCCTTTACATTGACGTAACTGGGATTTCATTTTGATCTTTTGGTTACTGCTAGAGTTTCCCAACGGGAAGAGGCAACGAAACATAACTGTGATAAGAAGGAACTGCAGATGCTGGTTTACACCAAAGCTGGGTGCAAAGTGCTGCAAGCATCTCTGGAGAAAATGGATAAGTGACATTTTGGGTCGGCATCCTTCTTCAGACATAAACATAACAGCAACAGGAAGACACTGGAAAATGAAAATAAAATTGTTGTCAAACAAATTCTACAGGGGACTGTTAATCATTTTTAATGTTGCATTTTATGTGCAAATTGGTCTTATTAATAGCAATATTATTACGGTTTTTGTCAAAACATGAAGAAAGGTGACAATTTCAATAAATGTAATTGTACCATCTGAGAATTATAGGATTTTTTGGAATTTGAGGGTCACAAACTCTTTTCTGCTGTTTAACCGTTGTTCCGTATCTCGTTTCAACTTTGGTCCTATGTCCCTGACCTAAAATCATCCACAGAGAAGGCAAGTGGATTGACCTTCTTCCAGTTCCACTCTTGAACTGGCATCAGTTGGTTACCTGGAGGTGTGCACCAGGTACAGACAGGTGGGTCATCCTTTTGACTGCCTGCTTCTTTTTTCCATCTTGTTTGCATACCAATAATCCGGGAGACAAACAGGTAGCGTTAGGTTTTTACAATGCGTGTGCAATGCAAAAAATGGAGTACACTCTGGATACAGACGGTGCAGCAGTAGAGTTGCTGCCTTACAGCGCCAGAGACCCGAGTTTGATCCTGACTATGGGTGCTGTCCATACCGAGTTTGTACATTCGCCCCGTGACCTGCGTTTGTTTGCTCCGGGATCTCCGGTTTTCTCCCACTCTCCAAAGACGTACAGGTTTGTATGTTAATTGGCTTGGTGTAAATGTAAATTGTCCCCAGTAGTCTGGCCGTATTTTTAATGTGGCGCCCACTGTGAGCTAGTGATAGAGGAAATTAATGTTTAAGGTGGCTGATGTGGTACCATCATGTGGGCTGCTTTTACCAAGATGATGTTGAGCTTCTTGAGCACTATTATTAACTATGGAATTTGTGCACATGGAGAAACAAAGAACTGCAATTGCTGGTTAATACCACAGAGAGACACAAAGTGCTGGAGTAACTCAGCGGGTCAGGCAGCATCCCTGGTGAAAAAGGATGGATGACGTTTCGGGTCCTGTCCCTGTAGAAGGGTCCCGACCTAAAGTGTCTCCCATCCTTTCTCTCCAGAGATGCTGCCTGACTCACTAAATCTGTCAACATGTCACCCTTTTCTGTATGATTTTCAACTTATGAGTTGTCTTTCTCTTCCTTTTTTTTCTTTTTATTTCCTGAGGTAAGCTCCAAGATACTGAAAGCTATTTCTTGATTTTTACACAAGGTTTTCTCTGGATGATTATTGTTATATCTTTTTTATTTGATTGTGGCATTCTTTTGTTATTAAGCTCTGGGCTGTAATTTATAAATGCGGCAGTTGCTGCAGTAGTAGTAGTTGTATATATTTTATTTCGAACATGTAAAACAAAAGTTAAAAACAAAGCAAAATAACAATAAAATGAACAATAAACAACTCATTAAATAACCTCATAAACATCACAAATTAAATCTTACATGTTCGAAAAGGAGTAGAAGTATACACTTATTTATTCCTACCCCTTCTCCGCTACTCATCAATTAATTCACAAACTATCTTAGCTACATATCATCATCATTGGTGGTCACTCGAAACGCGTATGACTGTCCTTTCATGGAGGAGGCCTGTGCGTGACTTTGTTTAATGTGGGGAGACTGATGCACAGACAGCCACCAGACGGTCCTTGACATCTACATATATATATACACACATACACTAACATATACATACATATATACACGCATATGCACCATGCAAACATACATATATACTGTTTATAAACAATTATCCAAATTCTATGTACAACGCGAATATCACACTGTGTCAATAAACTAAAACTTAACCACCATCATGGCCCTTCCTCATTCTTATACCTCTGGAAAACAATTTCCAGAAAAAATAAGTAGAAAAAAAGAAAACTTAAATAAAATCTAAAGGCTGTTCTGCAGGTTTGATAATATGCTCCTGTCCCTCAGTTGCCCATTAGTTGCACAAGACTTTGAACATGCTGATGGGCACCGCATGCTCCCACTCCAGGGACACTTTCCACGCTGTAAGACTCAATGACACTCAGACCCATATGGATGGAGAAGGACAGGCAGCTGGAATGAACTATTCCATCGCCAACCTCATTGTTGTCCCTTACAGTTAACAACCATAACTTTCCCATTTTTGTTTAGTACTCTGTATAAAAGTAATTAATTGGGATTCTTAATCTGGATTTCAATCTTGTGCAGAGTTCGAAAAATGCATTTAAGTTTCCACATTTAAAAATACCCGCTCCTTTTTAAAAATCTGCGGCTATTTATAATTCATTTGATCTTATCTTTGGACATGTATCTGTCCGTATGGTGAAGGACTTTTCGTGTGTGAAAGAGTGGAATTTGCTTTTCTACAGTTCCCTTTTCTTGATGGGGAACTGAGTTAAGTGAAGAATGGGGAAGTTGAGGTTGCTCTGCTTGGAGTCTAAACCGTTAATTTAATCTTGAATGAAGGCATTCAAAATCATGAGCGTCGCTGTAGAGAAACGGGTTCTATAAAATTGTTGAGGTTAATGGCTTTATTCTGCCCATCCCAACTATACTAACTAATAAAGCGATGCAGAGAAAAACACACTTTGCAGCTGCAGGTCAGCACAGTGGCGCAGCGGTAGAGCTGCTGCCTTACAGTGCTTGCAGCACGAGAGACACAGGTTCGATCCCGACTACGACCACGTGGGTTTACTCCGAGATCTTCGGTTTCCTCCCACACTCCAAAGACATACAGGTTTGTAGGTTGATTGGCTTGCATTTGTATACTTGATATAAGTGTATATTGTCCCTAGTCTGTGTAGGCTTGTGTTAGTGTACGGGGATCGCTGGTCGGTGCGGACTCGGTTGTGCCAAAGGGCCTGCTTCTGCGCTGTACTCTAATCTAATCTAGTCTCTATGTTGATGTGTACCATGATGGCACTTATCAAAGTTATTTTTAATTGAGATTAGACTTTCTATCTCCATCACCCTTATGAAGAATGAGGTTCAGATTCATGCCAACTCTTGAAACTTTCTCCAAAGTTACTGATCCATCTTCTGAGCGGGAGGGTCATAGAGTCAGTGGTGCAGCAGTAGAGTTGCTGCCTTACAGTGCCAGAGACCCGGGTTCGATTCTGACTATGCCCGCCGTCTGTATGGAGTCTGTACATTTCCCCTGTGACCGTGTGGGTTTTCTCCGGGTGCTCCGGTTTCTCCCCACATTCCAAAGACGTGCAGGTTTGTAGGTTAATTGGCTTGGGTACATTGTCCCTATTGTGTAGGATGGAACTTCAGAGATGCAGCCTGTTACTGCAGCATTTTGTGTCTCTCTTCGGAAGAAACTGTCTCTGAATCTGGTGGTGTGTGTCTTCACACCTCTACACCTTCTGAACCATTCTACCAACAGCCAGAGAGTAGTCATGAACTACAATCTACCTCTTTGGAGACCGATTGGTCTCCATCATCACAGACTGGTGGAGAGGTTTGGAGGTGCAGGTGAAGTGGAATATAAACAACAGAAGGTTGCTGACAGGCTGTGCAGTGCCTGCGCCTTTAAAAGTTTTCCCGTTGCGTAGAGCTTCATGAATGAAGCCACATGACAAAACATCATCTGACGTCTGGCCTCGGCACAAGCGCAAACAACGAGTGGGGGGAAATTCCTTCAATTGCAAAAGGGGGGAAGAACAGGCCCTTTGGCAGCTCGGGTCCGCGTCAAAGCCACGCCGAAGGATCGGGGAGCTTCTCAGGACTCGGTGAGTCAGGGAGAGGTGGGGTTTGGTGGGATTAAGGGGGCAGAAAAGGCGCCGGGTTTTGCTGAGTGTGCAAACGCAATGAGTGTGTGTATGGGAGAGAGAGAGAGGGGGAGAGCTGCTGACTCATCAGCGGGTCACAGCAGCCCTGAGTCAGGCTGCCTGGCCACTGGACTTTGCAATGGAGGCAGAGCAGGGGCTGAAGCTGCTTCACAGTCAGGGGCTTGCTTGCTTGCTTGCTTGCTCTCCTTTCCTTTCCCCTCCTTTCTTTCTCCTTCTCCCTCTTATGTTTTCGCTCACTCACTGTCATGCACACACACACACACACACACACACACACACACATACAGTGAACAAGAGGCTGCATGCAGCCTGACTCCAAAGCTCCCTACACACACTGAAACCATCTACCATCCTTGATCTTCAGTGGAGCGAGCAGGGCAGAGACAATGTGTAATCTGATAGCACCTGTCTGAAAATACATAACGTTCAGCAGAGCTGCTGACTCAGGGTACATTCCTGGGCAGCAGACTACTGTTCTACATGGGATGAAATAAGGGGCCATGATTATTCTACACCTGACAGGGGATTTTTATTTGACATGTAATTAAGGGTAAATGACTGTTTGGAATAGTTCATGTTTTAAGAACATTGCAGATCATAATTACAAGGAATACAATTTTTGGGGGAAAAATACGCACTCCATGCAAAACTAATCAACGGATGAGTCTCAATGTAGGATTGTCATTTGATGTGTGCAAAACAATCCTGCTGACTCAACTCCGCTAAGTGAATACATCCCAATGCACTGAGGAATGTATTCAGTGAGACGGATGGTTCACAGACTTGTGGCATTGGCACAAATATAAGTGTTGATATTAAATGGGGAAACATGCTTTTTCGTGTTCCAAGGCATCTCTATCACCTTGACACCGATGCGGTGATCAAGAAAGCACATCATCATGAAAAGGGGTCTCGACCTGAAAACGTCACCCATTCCTTCTCTCCAGAGAAGCTGGCTGAGTTACTCCAGCATTTTGTGTCTATCTTCTGTGTAAATCAGCTTCTACAGTTCCTTTCTACACGTCATCATATTTACTCTCTTGGGCATCTGAGAAGATTATTTTGAACTTTACAGATGCGCTATAGAAAGTATTCTGACGGAATTCATCTTGGCGTGGCGTGGCATGGCACCCACTTGGCTCTTGACCACCTGAACCATCAGAGAGTGATGACGAACATGGCACAGTCCATCACAAGCTAGTCACTTCCTCCCATCCAGTCGATCTTAATGGGACGATGAGAAAGGAGGGCTGGAATTGCTGCCACCCTGACCATTCCTTTTACTCTCTTAACATTCTGGGAATGGATGCAGGAGCTTGGAAGCCTGGATGTCCAGACTTAACAACAGCTTCTTCCCCATGGCTATCAGACTCCAGAACAAATAACCTCCCTCGCACCCTCTTCCCGGCCACCTTGTCTTACTTGTAACTCTACCTCATTTATTACATTATTGCAAAAACTTTTTTTGGCACTACTTCAAATTACAACGCAATCTTTGCATAATTCTACTATTTTGCATTTGTTGTATTTATTATTGTATTTGTCACAACCATGGATACCGTGTACTCTATGCACTTCATGTGAACAAGGAATGTCACTGGTCTCTGGTGTGTGCCAATAAGCTAATTTGAAGATGACGTATTTTGGGTATTGTGGTAATCTGCTGCTATGGATGCAGAAAAATGATACTAGTGCACGATTCAGTTGAGTTATTATTGTGAATCAAAAAGTCTGGCACCTTACTAAGTATGACAGTAATTATGTTTTTAATGGTTTGTGTAAATATTTTCTAAATGCATTTTCAGGCAGATTTAAGAATGTCTAAGTCGTTAGGGATCCCATCTTCTGTGTTTGGGGCTTGGTCTTAAAAGTGAGAAAGGATGTTCTGTGCTGTTTGAGGAAAATGGAAGAATGGTCTAGTGAAGAAGATTTCAAGCAAGACCCTTAAAGTTTTCATGGCACTTATTTAATCGAGGGGAAGCGTTATATCTCATGAGAAAGGTTAAGCTTTTCCAGTTTAATAATGAAAATGATCCATATGATGAATTGTTAAGATTTTGTACTTTTATGGGAAGTTTGAAGTTGTCTTTTCACCAAAAGTTCTTCCAACTTTTTGACGTGTCAGTGGTATTTTTGTTGCTGGTGTACCACACAATAACAGTTATCAAACCTTGTTTCGAGCCCTTTCTTGGTGTTAAAAGTGTTTTGTTTGTTCTCGGTCAGGAATTTATGGATAGGGAGGATTTGGAGAAATATGGGTCAACGCAGGCAGGTGGGAGTGGCATGGATGGGGCATCTTGGTTGGCATGGGCAAGCTGGGCTGAAGGGACTGTTTCCATGCTGTGTGACAATGAATGATACTTAATATCAGAATCACATGTGACATGTCACAGTGAAATTCTTTGTTTTGCTTACGAAACACAAAGTATGCAAAGAGCCACCAGGTATAGTGCGCTGACAAAGTTAGTGTTCAATGTAGTCCCAATAGTCCCCCTTTGTTCTCGGCAGCGCCCCCACGCCGGGTCCCTCTAAGTCCTAAAGGGCCTGTCCCACTTTCACGACCTAATTCACAACCTTTTTTACTCGGGCTAGAAAAACGCCCCGACCTACTTGATGCCGCGAGTACCAAGACTGGCATCACCTCCTGCTACGACCTATCCACGACCTCCTATGACCTCGTGACGACCATGCTGCGCGTACGAGTCAAGGGCAAACTCGGCAGAGGTCGTGAATTAGGTTGTGAAAATGGGACAGGTCCTTTAATTGTGTTCTGAAATAGTTTTTCTGTTCTATCTTTCAAACTGTGTAAGTATATTTTTAGGAAGGAACTGTAGATACTGGTTTACACCCGAAGATAGACACAAAATGCTGGAGTAATTCAGCAGGACAGGCAGCATCTCCGGAGATGCTGCCTGTCCCGCTGAGTTACTCCAGCATTTTGTGTCCATCTTAAGTATGTTTTTATATCGTTTATTAAAAATCAAAACCCTAGTGGGGAGAGAGTTCATAGCTGTAATTCAAGCCACAGATTTTGCTGACACTGGTACATTCCAATAGTACGTTCACTTAATCCGTTTGATATGATTCATCCCACTAGGTGAATTACAACCTTGTTAAATTTCCCAAGCATCTGTACACTGAGCATGCTGCCGAAGAGAATGCTGATTCATTGGCTTTGACTGACTAAAAGTTGTAACTTTATAAAAGGAAGAGAGAAACAGATTTATTAAGTATGATCAATTACTGGGTAGCAGCATATCAAATTTCACTTTGTGCCATACATGCCTCATTTAGTCATCTTACAAGGAAACTTCATGTTGCCAATTGATACCCTCCTGTTGCACTTTCTGATTTTGAAAGTTTAAGATTGTTAATTTCTAAAAAAAAATTTTTTCTAAATTAATGTTGGCTGTGCTTGTTGCATATGAAATTAATATAGATTAACAATTTATTTTGTAGCTTTCATTATAATTGTAGCCAGAAATTATTTTTATCCCAAATTAGGCATTTATATTTTTACATGGGATGAATTGCATTCAGATTTAAAATGTAGCAAAGAGCTGCTGAATTAAGGCAATAATTTTCCAAATTTGCTATTCGCGCTTTCAAAATTTCATTTTCAGGGGTGTGGCTGTTAAACTGGCATGGCCAGCCTTGATTGTGGAGTGGTGGAGAGCTACCTTCTTGAATTGCTGATGCCCTGAGAAGGAAGGTACTCCCATGGTGGTGTTGGCAAGTTCCAGGATTCCGACTCATCACTGCGAGCAAATGGTGATGAACCTGGTAACGGTTTGATTTGGAAAGCAACCTGCTTCCAAGAGCCTTGTTCCCCTCAGTATTATGCATGGACCTCTTGTCCACTGTAAATTGGTCTTTCCTCCAGAGCACTGAAATTTTCATAATGCAGCTGTTGTGCCTATAAACGCAATGTCCGCAAAGCTGGAGCTTATCCAAGTGGGACAAGGTAATAGTGTGAATTTAGTCACTCCTTTAATCACTATTTGGCAGCACAATAATGTTGCATCCATTACTCGGATAAATTCAATGTCTTGTTCGATTCTTCAATGTAGAAATGTTGCTCTATTGTAAATAGAAGACAAAGCTTGGAAACTGTATGCGAGTCATTTCATATAACCTTGGACTAAATGAGTTCAAAGTGGATTCCTAGAATTCAATAAAATGTTGATATTATGGTTCCACATACTATGGAAAAGCCCATTTTTTTGCATATATCTTCTAGGGTGGATTTTTACTGTGAAAGGAAATAGTGGAACATCCATTACATGACAGTACATGATTTAAATTAAGGCAAATCCATAATATCCAATTCCAATTGATTTTAAGCCCAGATACTATGCAACCAGTAAATTCCACTATTGCAGACATTGGAATGATAGGGTTGCCCAACAAGCTCCTGTGATGATAAGGTGAAGGAACAACGGACAAGGAAGGGAAATTCCCAGGAGCACTAGCAAGATCACATTGAAAAAATCTTGTGACTGAGATGTTGGTAGCAAGCATAGCACAGGAACTGGACCTTTGGCCCACGATGTCTGGGCCCACGATGTCTGTGCCTACAGACCCGGGGCTGGCCTCTATGATCAGGCTTCTGAACGGTCCTTCCATAAGCTAGGTTACTGCCCAATTCACCTCCAGCCCATTGCAGACATTGGACTTTGTCTATGGAGAAAGTGCACTGCAATGCTGAGAACTATATTCTGCATTCTGGATCTTCCCCTAAGCTCTACCTGTTGTACTGAGTTTGACTTTCCGTTAGTTTAGAGATACAACGTGGAAGCAGGACCTTCGGCCCACTGAGTCTGCGCCGACCAGTGATCCCCATACAGTAACGGTATCCTGCACACTTGGGACAATTTCCATGTACAATTTACACAGGGAGAACATACAAACTCCGTACAGACAGCACCCGTAGTCAGGATTGAACCTGGTTCTCTGGCTCTGCAAGACAGCAACTCTACCGCTGTACCACCATGCCGCCCTCAAATGTATTTTGTTTGGTATTATCTGATCTAATAACAAAACAAAGCTTTGCACCGTACTTTGGTGCACCTGACAATAATAGAACTAAACCTAGTGTTTTACTGTAGCCTGCTTATTAATTTAAGATCTGTGGGTAAAGTTTTTTAATTCAAAGTTCCATTAACCGGAAGTATTTTTGCTTTCAAGTACTGCTTTGGAGAGGTCCTTGTGATTTGGTGAAACGTAAGCAGAGGTTTTCAGAACCAAGGATAACCGACCGTGATGTTAATGTCCGCCGAGCTTCACAGCCGTGTATCTCTGGCTTCTTAAAAGTTGTCGCCACTCCTTCTCCCCCTCCCTCTTCCCCATTCTTTTAAAGGACTTGCGTGACCCTTCCCGTACACTGTGCTTTCGCCGTCTTAATTACAGCGGTGTGTGTGTGTGTGTGTGTGCACGTTCCACTCTGAGAGTCGCCGATCCAATCGCCGTTTTTTCAGGTGAATGCCAGCAACTTGACTGTCTCCGGCAGTCGCCTGAAAAATCGCCTTAGTGAGACAGGCCCATAATTGCTGAGGAAAGTCTGAAGATCGGGTGGTGTCTATGGACAGGAGGAATGAGTTAATATTTTGTATCTGGATTCTCAGAACAGGATTGTCTAATCTAAGACCTACATCAGTGTCTTCATATGCTGACTGAGGTACAGAATATTTATATCATTTTATCTCTAGCAACTTTTGTGCTTTGCCATTTTATTTGTTTCCTGCAGCTTTGAAGCGATCTGCGAAAGCTCTCGTCTGGTGTACAGAATAAACTTTAAGTGGTGTATATAAATGTACTGTGATAACGTGGATATATACTAAGCACAACTTGAACTTGCATGTGTGCAGTTGATAACTGCCTCTGTCTGTCCTTCCTTCCTTCCTTCCTTCCTGAACAGCAACAGATAGCAGCTTCTGTTTGGAGGTTTTGCATGTTGAGCTCTAGAAACTCGATGTGCTATTGTTAGAGCTCCCTTATTTTCAGTTAAGGCTTTCTTTTATTGAGTACATAGGTGGAGGTCATAAGTAGGACATTTCTACTGGATTCCAATAGCTTTTTTTGTTTCCCTGTCCTGTCCTGTCCTGATTCCAAGTATTATATTTAAAGTTTTTATAAAGTTGCTGGCACTAGCTCACCTGTATTTGAATTATTGATACTAAAATCAAATCTAGATGTTCTCTAATGTGGATCTCGTATACTGTACCATGCTTTTGCACACTCTCACTACAGAAGATAATTCTAGCCTGGTTATTTCACCTGTTGCAGAACTTTGACTTGTTAAAAAAGCTTAGAAAAAGTATTTGTTTCAATTCTAAAAAGGCAATTGGTGCCCTAAAATGTGTTCACTCATTGGGTGGCACAGCTGGTCAAAGCCCTGTCCCACGGTACGAGTTAATTCCAAGAGCTCTCCCGAGTTTGCCCTGATTCAAACTCGGAGATTTACGGTAATGGCCACTCTGGGCTCTCGTGAACATTTTTCAACATGTTGAAAAATCTTCACGAGTCTTCCCGTGCTTACCTGCCGTTAGCGAGTCTTCCCGAGTTCCTGCCGTTAGCGCTAAGAGACATCCCCGAGCTCCGACGTACCCGCTACGTTAATTCTCCGTGCTTACCACAAGTTTTTTTTTTAACTGGGGAGAGCTCTTGGAATGAACTCGTACCGTGGGACAGGGCTTTCAGAATCCTGGATTCGATCCTGACCTCGGGTGCTATCTGTGTGGAGTTTGCATGTTCTCCCGGTGACAGAAGAAGGGTCTCGACATCATCGTCATCCATTCCTTCACTCCAGAGATGCTGCCTGTCCTGCTGAGTTACTCCAGCTCTTTGTGTCTATCTCCCGATGACGGTGCTCCGGTTTCTTCCCAAATCCCAAAGATATGCAGGCTTGCAGGTTGGCCTTTGTAAATTGCACCTAATGTGTACGGAGTGGATGAGAAAGTGGGATAGCATAGAACTTGTAGGAACGGGTGATTGATGGTCAGCGTGGACTCGATGGCCTGTTTTCATGCTGTATCTTTCAATCAATCATGCAATCTAAAATATATTCTTGTAATATTGAACAGCTGGTATTTCATTCAACAGATATTTCAACAGAAGGTATTTCATTCCTTCTCATTTGGATGGATTAAACAGAAAAATTCTCTACCTGGCGCAAAGTGCTTGAGTAACTCGGCGGGACAGGCAGCATCTCTGGAGAACACAGATCTGTGACGTTGTGGGTTGGGAACCCTTCTTCAGACTTCAAACTGAAGAAGGGTATCAACCCAAAATGTCACCTATCCATGTTCTCCAGAGATGCTGCCATAACCCGCTGAGTTACTCCAGCACTTTGTGTATTGTTTTGTAAACCAGCATCTGCAGTTCCGTGTATCCAGCTTTCTCTACCTATTTCCACATGATGGCTCCTTCTGTTTTCTATTCCAATGATTGATCTCCTTGCCCTCTCTTCCTCCCGCATCAGCACTGCTATTCCCCTTGCAGTGACATTTACTTGTAATATTCTGTCCAGGTCTAGTGCACCACTAGAGGAACTGAAGTTGTCATCATTTTATTATTTGCGCTGATCCAGCCAATTAATTTCACTGCTGGAACTTTGCCATGCCAAGTACCAAAAGGTACATAGTGAGTAACTATAGGGTGGCACGGTGGCTCAGCGGTAGAGTTGCTGCCTTACAGCACTTGCGGAGCTGGAGACGCGGGTTCGATCTGTACGGTGTTTGTACGTTTTCCCCGTGACCGCATGAGTTTTCTCCAAGATCTTCAGTTTCCTCGCACGCTCCAAAGACGCACAGGTTTGTAGGTTAATTGGCTTGGGTTTGTCTACTTGGTTTAAGTGTAAATTGCCCCTAGTGTGTGTAGGCTTATGTTAATGGGTGGGGATTGCTGGTCGGTGCGGACTCGGTGGGCCGAAGGGCACTGAATCTCTCAACTAAACGAAATAAGTTGGAAAAGCCTGGAGTTGGGCAGAAAAAGAATGTTGAAGTACGTAGCATTTGTTTATTATTCCCACGTACTGAGATACGGTGGAAAAACATTGTTTTGCATACCATCCAAGCAAATCACACCACATGCGAGCATATCGGGTAGTGCAAAATAGAAAAGAAACAAGCATGCAGAATATAATGTTACAGCTACAGAGAAAGTGCAACTAAACAAAAAGATGCAAATGCTGCACCGAGGTAGACTGGCAGATCTGAAATCCATCTTTAGCACATGAGAGGTCCGTTTGAGACTCTGATAGCAGCAGGGAAGAAGTTGTTTCCTGGTGGTATGTGCTTCAAACTTTTCTGTCTTGTGCCTGAGGGGGAGGGGGGGGGGGAGAGAGAGAGAGAGAGAGAACAAATGACTGGGGTGTGAGTGGTACTTGATAATGTTGGCTGCTTTCAAAAGGCAGCATGGAGTCCTAGAGTGATAAAGCGTGGAAACAGGCTCAACTTGCCCACGCCGGCCAATATGTCCCAGCTACACTAGTCCCACCTGCCTGCATTTGGCCCATATCCCTACAAGCCTGTCCTATCCATGTACCTGTCTAACTGTTTCTTGAACACTGGGATAGTCCCTGCTTTAGTTACCTTCTCTGGCAGCTTGTTCCATACACCCACCACCCTTTCTGTGAAAAAGTTACCCCTTGGATTCCTATTAAATCTTTTCCCCTTCATCTTGGATGTCCTATTGTCCTCGATTCAACTACTCTGGGCAAGAGACTTTGTGCATCTTCCTGATCTAATCCTCTCATGATTTTGTACATCTCTACACGGTCAACCTTCATCCTACTGTGCTCCAAAGAATAGTCCCAGCCTACTCAACCTCTCCCTATAGCTCAGACCCTCTAGTCCTGTTATTTCCTTGCTGCAACAAGTTGTTTGGCCTTAATTAGACTCAAGTGCGTCACAGAATAGCTGCACAAGCTCGACTGAGGAAGGGACAAAGGTTCATTTCCTTACAGCAGAGACCCTCGGGTTGTATCTGGTCACGAGCTTTTCTTCGGATATAGAGCCACAGGGACTAACTTTCTTTGTTCTTGAAGTGGGAGAAAGGACAATATTTTTCTTGGAGCATATTGCAACTATCTCCTTGTACTTTGAACTCGATTCTCCGAGGTATGTTGGCGAGAATAGTTATGTTGGTGTGGTAATGGAACAGCAAATGGGAAATATAATATTTAGGTGGAGTTGCTGATTCATCAAGATTGTGCAATTCAGCAAATACCATCCAATGCTCCACCCACTCAAGATTGCAGTGTTTGGAATGTGATGGTGTTCCTTTATGAAGACTACGAGAAACTCTTGGGCCTTTGCAGAGTGTTTTGTTGCAGAATTCCGTCTTGTCCTGTCTTCTCATCTTTGTCATCTCCAGTTTAGTTTATTGTGTACCGAGGTACAGTGAAAAGCTCCACGGCCAAGCCTCCTTTTTACACCTCTTGGATTTACAAGGGTGAGCGGCATTATGTTATTTGCTTGCTTGTCTTGAAGAATCCCAAACGGAGAAGGAGCAGGCAAGGAAGGCTTCAATGTAAGGGTGCGTTTGCGATGGGCTTGTTGCAGCTGTGTGGTTTGAAGGCTTGCAAGGAAATTGGCTTCCTGTGATGCATGTTGCCGGCATTCAGCTAGATTATTGGGTGCGATGTGACGCTTTATTTTTCACACAGGTTTGGTTTAAGTTTTTAATTGTTTACCTCTGGTTCTTGTGTTTTTTTTCTCCCCCTGAGTGAAAGTAATGCTCAGATGCACGATAACCACCCCAGTGGTTTTTCCACTTAACGATGCTGAACGGTGGAGCAGGTTTGGGGGGTTTGTATCCGTCCTTCTGTCTCTTATGTAATCAAACTGCATAATGAGACTTGTTTTTCTTGATTCTTGAAGGAAAAGTTTGTAAATAATCCGATGACTTTCGTTTTGTGTCTTGTGATAACAGTGAATCGGGCAAGCATGAGTCCATAACCATGAGGTATTTGGACCCACATGGTTTTTCCACCTGTTTTAACTTGGATTTGGGAGCAGGCAGCTCTCAACATATGAAGATAGACACAAAATGCTGGAGTAACTCTACGGGTCAGGCAGCATCTCTGGTGAAAAGGAATAGGTGATCGGGTCGAGACCCTTCTTCAGAAATGTCACCGATTCCTTTTTTCCAGAGATGCTGCTTGACCCGCTGAGTTACTTCAGCATTTTGTATCTATCTTGAGTGTAAACCAGCATCTGCAGTTGCTTCCTACACATCTCAACATGCAAACTTTGGTTGCAAGGTTCACGCTTCGTAACAAAATGGATTTAAACATCTCTTCCTGATGGTGGGTACCATGTACTTACTTCAAACTACCGGCGTTGGGTAAGGTTGCAGTTGCTCAGCTGAATCTGAGTCAGCAGAGTGGTGTTTAGGATCCAGCCTAGAATTTGAAGCCATTATCAAAGCTGACCCTTCAATATCCAGTCAATTTGGATTAGTTTAGAGATAACTCGTGGAAACAGGCCCTTTGGCCCACAGAATCTGTGCCGATCAACGATCACCCATTCATTGGTTCTATCATACACACTAGGGACAATTTACAACAGCCAAGTAACCTCCAAACCTGCACCTCTTTGGTATGTGGGAGGAAATGGGAACACCCGGAGAAAACCTACGTGGTCACAGGGACAACGTGCAAACTCTGTACAGAGAGCATCCGTGGTCAGGATTGAACTCTGGTCCCTGGCACTGGAAGGTGGCAACTCTACCGCTGCACCACTGTGCCGCCGTGTTTAAACCATGAGCCTGGCTGTTCAATCATATGGACATTTAAAGCACTTGGGGGACCATTTGGGAAAGTAAGAAAGAAAAATTATATGGAGGGCTCTTCAAAAATAAAAGATATGGCAGTCAGATTTGTGCATAGAAAGATCTTACAATGTGATGTCAGATCATCTGTTTTGGTAATCCCACTTTAAATATTGGTCAGTACTTATGCTTTTCTTGAAAAGAACACAATCATGTTGCTTAAATTCCAAAGATTCACTCGAGTGACTAATGGAATGCTGGAGTATGTTATTAGTTACTTTCTTCATGCATGCTTATTTTTGCAGTGTTTATTGTGCATGCCCTTTTGCCACGCCTGCAGGATCTATAATTAGGTTTATTATTGTCACGTGTACCAACGTACAATGAAAAGCTTTGTTTTACATCCATCTGATCAGATAATACTCTACATAAATATAATCAAGTTCAACTCGAGTACCAGAGGTAGAGCAAAGGGGAAGATACAGAATGCAGAATATAGTTCTTAGCCTTGTAGTGTATCAGTTCCATGGACAAAGCCCAATGACTGCAATGGGGTAGAGGTGAATCGAACCCTAACTTATGGAAGTGATAACCTAACTGAACCCTAACGTTCAGAAGCCTGATAACAGGGGAAGAAGCTGTTCGTGAGTCTGGTGATGTGCACTTTCAATCTTCTGTACCTTCTGCCCAACGAAATCAAGGAGAAGGAATGGCTGGGGTGAGACAAGTCTTTGACTATGTTGGCTTCTTCTCCGAGGCAGCGTGAAGTGTAGATGGAGTCAATGATGGGGAGTCCGGTCTGTGTCTTAGACTGGTTACTATCTACACTTGTGGACTTGGGCAAAGCTGTTCCCAAACCAAGCTGTGATGCAACTCGACAGTGTGTTTCTCTAATGCTATCACCTCAGGACAACTAACTCTGATCCTGTATATATAACGTTTATATAATTAACTGGCAATGCTACCTTTTTTTAATCAATATCTCTGAAACAACATCAGTAAAACAGATATTATCTGTTTCTTTCCTGTACTCTATTGTGGAACTTGGCCACGATATTTCTCAATATCATAACCACTGACTGTGCTGTAATTCCATTCCATCTTGCGCTTTTGTGAATATAGTTATCGTCAATGAAAATTGCATAAATTCTACCCCCTCATTATTAAAATGACAAATTTGTTAAATAGTTTTAAATTATTTTGGCGGCACAGTGAAGCAGTAATAGAGTTGTGGCCTTGCTGCACCAGAGACCTGGGTTTGATCCTGATTACCGACGCTGCCTACAGATGTTCTCTCTGTGACCACGTGGGTTTTCCACGGGTGCTCCGGTTTCCTCCAACATCCCAAAGACCTACAGGCTTGTAGGCTACTTGGCATCCCCCCCCCCCCCCCCCCCCACCCCACCTCTACTTTCCGTCTGAAGAAGGGTTTCCAAATCAAAACGTCACCACTTTTTTTTTTTTTCTCCAGAGATGCTGCCTGCCGCTGAGTTACTCCAGCTTTTTGTGTCTATCTTCGGTATAAACCAGCATCTGCAGTTCCTTTCTATGCATTTTGTCTAGCTCCTATATATGCTGTGTTTTACTGTCTTTGTAACCCAAGCATGGCCATAAGTGCTTATGTTTTAACAGACACTCGTGTTTTTGTGTATTTAACATAAATGAATAAAGACGACGCTAGCATCATGGTAAAAAATAAGGAACTGCAGATGCTGGTTTACAAAGTTCAGGCAGCATCTCAGAGGAACATGACTCGCTGAGCTACTCCAGCACTCTGTGTCTTCCATATATTATCATTGTAACTTAATCACACCAAGGGCAGTACAAGTACTTATCAATATCATTATCACAGAGCACTTGTTTCTGGTCACTTTTTGACAAACTGTTGAGATATGACAAAGATAACACAGTTCTTTGAAAGTGCAAACTGATAAAACCAGGAATGGAATGTCAACTCAGTAACAATTTAAACTGTTCAGGACGACACAAGTATTTGGAGATCTTGATGCTTTGAACTATCTTAAAAACCCTTTGTAGGCAAATACTTTTCTTCCACTTGGAATTTGACGTTGATCTATGCTCTCTGGTCTATTGGATTTGGGTGGTTCATTAATCTTGGTTAATTTGGGGAATCTTGTGCAGCTGGGAATTTGTTTCAGATCTTTGTTTATACAGATTTGATGGTAACTCAACCCTCTCCTCCCCCCTTGCTCCCAACTTGTGTTGTTTTTGTAATGGAGACTGTTGCTTTCACACAGATGCCTGGTGCTCCCTACAGTATCTGAAGTGAGAGCTGTAGCCATTATGCAATAATTATGTGAGATCCGTTATTTAGTTCCCAATGAGTGAACAGATGGACTTCCCTTCATCTTTCAGTTTCTTGAAAACTTTGGCACTATTTTGCACTGACTGGAAATGCTGCTAAAATGCCCAGAAGGCAAGATGATTATGTGTCAATTGGCAATTGATTTCTCCTCTTAAAGGACTACTTGAAGAGATTTGGTATTTCGACAAATACTCCCTTGAGCTTGTGTCGTAGGGAGCATATTGACTGGTTGTAATGCGGCCTGGATCGGCAACTCGAACGCCCAGTTTACAAAACGTGGGTGGAAACTGTCATGTCCTGACCTTCCCACCATCGAAGGGATCTATAAGGGGCGCTGTCTGAAAAAGACAGGCAGCATCATCAAGGACCCACACCACCCTGGCCATGTTCTCATTTCACTCCTGCCATCAGGGAGAAGGTATCGGAATCTGAAAACTATATCATCCAGGTACAGGAACAGTTTCTTCCCAACAACACAGGCTACGTACTCCAAGTAAATACAAACTGTCTGGATTACACCAGGGACTTTGGGCTTTGCTTTTGTACTACATCAGGGTTTTTTATTTATTGAACTTAATTTTATTTGTTTATTATATTATCTATTGCGTACAGCGTTTTTCAAACCTACTGTACTGCTACTGCAAGTAAAAATGTCATTGTGCAATTCCAGTACATATGACAATAAAACACTCTTGAAGAAGGGTCTCAACCCTAAACGTCACCCATTCCTTCTTTCCAGAGATGCTGCCTGTCCCGCTGAGTTACTCCAGCATTTTGTGTCTATCTTTGGTTTAAACCAGCATCTGCAGTTCCTTCCTACAACTCTTGACTCTAGTGTAGGATGACCAGGTGTGAAGAATGCAGCTCTGCTTGTCATTAAAAATACTTGATGGATCTCATTGGGTTATCGCTGTATCCCATTGCCTCTGGGGCGGCTCAGTGGCACATCGGTGAAGTTCCTACCTTAAAATGTCGGAGACCCGGGTTCAATCCTGACTACGGGTGCTGTCTGTATGGGAAACTTCGACTTCCCAACACTTTTTACAACCAACATGAGCGTGGTTTTCAACACTAGAGCTCAACAACAACTCCAAGGTCAGACGCAC
Source organism: Amblyraja radiata (assembly GCF_010909765.2). Taxonomy (NCBI): domain Eukaryota; kingdom Metazoa; phylum Chordata; class Chondrichthyes; order Rajiformes; family Rajidae; genus Amblyraja; species Amblyraja radiata. Next base: position 16,614,970 of record NC_045981.1, on the reverse strand, counting down.
TCATTTGCCTTTTCTGCACATGGGTTATGATTGGTGAGAATGTAGGGAAAAGGGGCATCTGGAATAAATATGATACAAGGGGGGAAAAATAAAATCAACCCGCCAGATACGGGGCAGGACAAAACCAGGCAGTCGCCACCTTGTATGACTTGGTGGCTGAGGGGGGGAGCTGTGGCGCCTTCACGCCCATGTTGGTTTTGCATACAGCCTGTCACCGCTAGCGATTCGCCAGCAGCCTCCCAAGAAGGTCCAGCCACAAGAACTAAGTGTTGTTTGTTCTTTGCTTTCTGTCGTGCGATTCAGTAGATCCTACACTAGTGTACAGGGTGATCAATGGACGGCGTGGACTCGATGGGCCAGAGGCCTGCTTCCACGTTGTATTTCTAAATTCTAAACTCTCTTCCAAAGCCTATTATGGGAGCCACTTTATTTGCTCGACTCATGTGGTACAAAACCAGAATGGATAATATAACAATTCTAGGTTTCTAACAATATGCTGATATAATTATATAGATCATTATGTAGACCTGCAGTATGGAAGGAGGTCATGTTGCCCACAGCTCTGATTTTCCCCCTCCCACTGCCATTTTAACTACCTAATTTTTCTCGTCAAAAGTTACTTCACTGCTCCTGTGGACAATGCTTCCACTTTGTTATATGAATCTACTGAGGGTGGTGATTCTGTCGAATTCTTTGTCACAGAAGGCTGTGGAAGCCGTCAATGAATATTATTAAGGCAGAGATAAATAGATTCTTGATTAGTACAGGTGTCAGAGGTTATGGGGAGAAGGTGGGAGAATGGAGTTAGGAGGGAGAGATAGACCAGCCATGATTGAATGGCGGAGTAGACTTGATGGACAGAATGGCCTAATTCTGCTCCAATCAGTTATTATATGACCTTATGAATCTGTGTTTCTTTTAAAGTTTAAACATTTTGTTTTTTGTTGGTGTCTACTGAGTCCAATGAAGAATTCAATTGTTCCGTTTCAGGTCCTATGACAAAAAAACACTCTTGACTCTTGTGATCTCTGGCCCTTTTGCCAAAGCTTCAAAAGAGTCTATTTTAATTTAGTTTGGAGAAATCCTGTGGAAACAGGCCCTTCGGCCCAATGAGTCCTTGCTGACCAGCTATCAGCCAGTGCACTAGCACTATCAGACACTCTCAGGGCAATTTACAGAAGCCAATTAACCTACAAACCCGCACGTCCTTGGCATGTGGGAGGTAACCGGAGCACTTGGAGGAAACCTGCGAGGTCACATGGAGAACGTGCAAACTCTGTGCAGACAGCACCAGTAGTCGGGATTGAACCGGGGTCTCTGGCGCAGTATGGCAGCAACTCTACTGCTGAGCCACCCTAGAGCCTATTGATAAGGTAGGAATTTTGACAAATATTTGAGAGCTGTGGAAGTCTGTACCAGGGTATGCTTTTCAGATCGTTACTCCAATCAGTGTTGTTTGCCAGAGATGCTGGGTGAATTGCTTTGTTAATTCCCTTGTACAGTGTGTCTCCCTGAGAACCTTTTGACCTGTGGCTGAATTTGAACCATTCATTTATTGAACAACATCTGGACTCATGTAAATGTTGCAGCATGAGTCATTGCACATAAATGTTAGAATCTGTAATGTGAGTCTTTTCTCTGCATTCCTACAAGTGCACTCCGTTTGGTGTTTCCTTAAAAGCACATTTGGGAAATGCTCGAGCTTTTTGAATACAAAATTAAAAGCACCTTGACCCACTTCTCAAACCTGCAATGTCCTATTTTTTACAGTAATGTAGACGTCCTGGCAGCTACACGCTTGACTTTGCCAGTGTCTTGGAACAACATTGTTTAGTTAATGTTTCACACTGTCGGGGAGTGTATTCGATTTTTGAACTCATTTGGCAATTTTGCGTTGTGTATATCAATTCACCATGCTGCTCGTAACATTCCCCCTAGCGTGTACTGGGTTATTCTTAGTAACTGATGCCATCTTTTCCTTGTGGATCCAGTGTTGTTCTATTTGGATTTTGTATACGAGCTGCTTTTATGTTTAGTGCTGCGATCTCCTTTCAGATGCAAGCCACTGTGTTGGGTAAAGGTCCTGTCTTGGACCTAATTGGTTCTGTTCACAGTCAGAGAGCATGGAAACGGGCCCCTCACTCAGCTCAACTAGCCCACACACACCACATTTGCACTAATCCTGGCACGAAGTGCTGGAGTAACTCTGCAGATCAGGTAGCAACCCTTTTCAGTTTAGTTTAGAGATACGGTGTGGAAACAAGCCGTACGGTCCACGCCGACCAGAAAACCCCCCGTTACACTTGCACACACTAGGGACAATTTACAATTTTTACCAAAGCCAATCGACCTACAACCCTGTATGTCTTTGGAGGAAACTGGATCACCCATGGAATACCCCATGCGGTCACGGGGAGAACGCACAGACTACGTACAGACAGCACCCGGATCTCTGGCATTGTGAGGCAGCAACTCCACCGCTGCGCCACTGTGCTGCTCCTGGAGGTTCATCGATAGGTGATATTTTGGGCCGGGACCCTTCTTCAGACTGATGCAGTCTGCTGAGTCACTCCAGTACTTTGTGTCGTTTCACCTTTAAACTAGGTGCCGATGTTGCTGGTCTGCACCAGCGAGCACTCCTTCACACACCACATGGCCCTGTTGACTGGGTTGTTGTTGTGGTTCACATTGTAGCCGCTGGAAGCGGAGCTTTCTTTAAGACGCTGCCACTGACGGGACACGCTCGGTTACCGTGGTCCTCTTTCACCGGCTGCCGCTTCTTCCTGACGGCCGTCGCTCCCTGCTCCAGTGCCACCGCCGCCTCCTTCGCCCCTGCAATCATAGACATCTTTCAAGGTGGAGTATGTGGGCAACTGGGGGAGAAGGAGGAGGTGGGGGGAGAGGGCAAGTGGAGAAGGAGACAACCAACAGGAGGAAGCAGCAACTGGTGAGAGGGGAGGGAGCCCCATGGTGACCGAGCGCGTCCTGTCGGTGACGGCTGAAGAAAGCGCCGTACCCGGGGACTACAATGCGAGCCGCAACAACAGCCGCATTCAGCCGGGTCGTGCGGTGGGTGAAGAGGGGCTCGTTGGCGCACTTGGCGAGCCTGGGATGGCATCTGAAATCGGGGCAGTAAGAGGCCGGGGAGGCAGTGGGAGCTGGGGGTGGCGTCGGCAAGGCCGTTCGCCAGCACTGAATCCCATTATAACAGGGTCCCTTAAAACGAGGGTTTACTGTAATTATGGAACAAAGAGATGGTGAGGTTAACCACGTAAATGATCGTCCTGTGTCTATTATTCTGTCCCCTTACCTCAACATGGTCTTAATTATTCCGTTTTATATTGTAGTGATAAAATAGTCAGCGTGTACAAGCCCCACATCCTGCACTATCAGCAGCTGCTGATCTGCACAGTCGGCTAAATTCTACACGTTAAACACCAAAGCATCCTAAGATTTGACAACTTTGACAGTTTCTTTTGTACCTCGTCGTCTGCATTGCAGCTGTGCAAGCTATAAGTAAAAATTAAATTTAGCACTTTTGAAATTAAGACACATTCTGATGCCATTTGCCTGTGTACAACTCTTCCTCAATGATTAAATTTTGTATTTGGAGAACAACATTAACCCTTTGTACCCTATCACAGACTTGGGCATGTTTGAAGTGTGTCTGGGTGGTCTTTGTAAGGCAACTGCAAGGGTCACTTTGACTGACCTGAGAGTTAACTATATCACGAAGGCTAAACCCCCCAGTCTGGATCTTCGAAAAAAACAGATGTGAAGAGTCAAGGGATCAACATCTGCTTTTTGAGAATAAAGTAAAAACAATTCATTGAACTTTCTGCAGACGCTGGTTTAAACCGAAGATAGGCACAAAAAGCTGGAGTAACTCAGCGGGTCGGGCAGCATCTATGGAGAGTAGGAATTGATGATGTTTTGGGTCGAGACCCTTCTTCAGACTGAAACGTTCTGAACTGAACTGAACATTGGTTGAACTTTTTTCTTCAGTCATTTTTATTTAAATAAATCTAAGTTGAGTTTAAAAGCCACAAAACAACGATTGGAATTTTTTCAGGGGTGCTCACCACCAGTTGCCGTCTGCACGAGAAAATGGCAATTCATCAGATTGTCTGCCTGTACATTTGGCCAAACAAATTTTACTCTTCTTAACAGAATTGCAGACGTAAAAACCCTTCTTGTTTTCCTTTTTAAATTTTCTGTTCTCTCAGACGCACAGACACACAGCCACCTGTTCATGAACGGCAAAAGAACGGTTTTTAAAAGAAAATATTTTTCTGTTAAGAATTCAACATTTTAATGCAATTTCTTACACTATCCATATTGGAGCAGTAACCGGAAACTGAGCTGGGCAAAGTTTCCATTTGGCAGTATTTTTAGTGGAAATTATGCGATCATCTTCTTGGAAGCTGTGGGTGCGTTTTTGTTTTGGGGTAGGCGTTGATAAGTGGGCAAATTTACCATTTCCTCATTCCTCCCTGCATTTCGGCATGCTGTTTAAATTTAACTGAGCATAACTCTAATGTGGAGATTGTGGTTGCGATCGTGAGTGGAAAGAAACAAAAGGACACAATTGTCCTAGTTACATTCTCCTTGGCCTAGATAGAACAGAACTGCTGTCACATGTGGAGAAACGGCATAGAAGGTCATTTTGGGGAAGTGTTCCTTTCACAATGGTCTGTAGTGCTATAGTCTAGTCGGTTTACATGACACTGTATTAAAACGGCAAACATCGTGCAGACTCCTCCTTGTGTATCAAATGTTATTGTAGATGGCAAGAAAACAAAATTAATTGTAGAGCAGTGCAAAACTTGTATTGAGGCTGATCCTTTTCCTTTTGTGTAGGAAGGAACTGAATATGCTGGTTTTTCACCAAAGATAGACACAAAATGCTGGAATAACTCAGCGGGTTAAGCAACATCTGGAGAAAAGGGATAGGTGACATTTCTTTTCCTTTTCTCCAGAGATGGTGCCTGACCCGCTGAGTTACTGCAGAAATTTAGGTAAACCTTTTCCTTACTTCACAGTAAATTAAACTATTTAATGTTTATGGCTGTCTGATGTTAATTGCATGTCATAAATTTGTGTGGAAACTTCGGCCCAACTTGTCCACGCCATCCAACATGCCCCATCTACACTAGTCCCACCTGCCTGCTTTTGGCCCATATCCTTCTAAACCTATCCTATCCATGTACTTGTCTAAATATTTCTTAAACATTGCAATAGTACCTGCCTAAACTACTTCTTCCGGCAGCTTGTTCCCTACACCCACCACCTTTGTGTAAAAAAGAAAGTTACCCCTCAGAAATCTTTCCCCCCTCACCTTAAACCTATGTCCTCTGGTTCTCGATCTCCCCAACTCTTGGCAAGAGACTCTGTGTGTTTACCCAATCTATTCTTCTCATGATTTTGTACACCTCTATAGGATCATCCCTCATCCTCCTTCACTCCAAGGAATAAAGCCCTAGCCTGCTCAACCTCTCCCTATAGCTCAGTACCTTGAGCCCTGGCAACATCCTGGTAAATTTTCTCTGGCTCAAATGTGATAGTGGTGTTTCACTACTAGAAATTGAAGATCTAACGCTGCTGCAATGACCAGAAAAGGTGACTTTAAAACACTTTTTTTTTTACCCTGAATAATTTTGATTTTTGTAAATAGTGTCAGGTGGAAACTCACTTATTCTGAATGCTTCATTTTAAAGGATATATCTTGATTTATGAGTATTTGGTGCTGTAATGTGGTAGTGCACACATTGAAATAATCTGGGTAACCACCAAGCAGCTTTCGACCACAGATGCAAGTTTTCTGCCCTGAACTCAAACTGGCCTTAGGAGTTTTTCTACAATAAGTTCTGGTCTGAACCAACATTAAGCTATCTGTTTGTTTGCCTGGCAATATTTATTGCAGCTGTGTCAATGCGCAGTGACATTCATCACTGAAAACAATGGCAAACAATATTCTGGAGAGTTTGGTTGGTGCAGTGGTAGAATTGTTGCCTTACAGCGCCAGAGACCTGGATATTTTTAAGGCTGAGATAGATTCTTGATTAGGACAGGGGTTAAGAGGAGAAGGTAGGAGAATGGGGTTAGGAGGGAGAGATAGATCAGCCATGATTGAATGGGGGAGTAGACTTGATGGGCTGAATGGCCTAATTCAACTCCTAACCCTTATGACTTTATGATCCTGACTACGGGTGCTCTGTACGGAGTTTGCCCATTCTTCCTGTGACTGCGTAGGTTTTCTCCAGGTGCTCCGGTTTCCTCCAACACTCTAAAGATGCACAGGTTTGTAGGTTAACTGACCTGTAAATTGTAAATTGTCCCTAGTGTGTAGGATAGTGCTTGTGCATGGGATGATCGCTGGCCTTTGTGGTGGGCCGAAGGGCCTGTTTCCATGCTGTATCTCTAAACTGATTAATATTCTTGCCATATGAAAAACAAAACCAGACCCAATCTGAAATATCAATCTCGACGAAGGGTTTTTACTTACATGAATGAAGGCAATCATTTTAAATTGAACTATTCCATTCATTTTGCTCTTTGTTTTTTAATTTAGTTTATTGTCATGTGTTCCGAGGTACAGTGAGACACTTATGTTGCGTGCCTTCCAGTCAGCGGAAAGACGTGATTACAATCGAGCCAACCACAGTGTACACATATACGATAAAGGGAAAAACGTATTGTGCAAGATAAAGTCTGATTAAATATAGTCTGAGGGTCTCCAATTATGTAGATTGTAGGACAGAAACTCTCTCGAATTGGTGATAGGATGGTTCAGTTGCCTGATTTCTACTGGGGAAGAAACCCCCTGAATCTGGTGTTATTTTGCATAGATTGTATCAAGTTCAAAATTAAACCTGTTTAAGAGGCTGAGGTGATTGTGATAAAAGTATATAAAATTAAGAGACATGGATGGGGGTTGAGAGCAAGAGCCTCTTTAAAAGTGACAGAGGTGCCTAAAGGTAGATGGAGGAGGAGTAATGGGGATCTGAGTGATAAACTATTAATACACAGAGTAGTTGGTATTCGGAATGAGCTGCCAGAGGAGGTGGCGGAGGCTGGAACAAGAATAACATTTTACGAGTTATGTGGAGAGTTACTTGAATGAGCAGGGCATAGAGGGATATAGAATTAATGCAAACAAAGACACAAGGTGCTGGAGTAACTCAGCGGGGTCAGGCAGCATCTTTTGAGAACATGGATCAGCAACGTTTCGGGTCAGGACCCTTCTTTAGACCTAACGGGCCACCTATTCACCTTCTCCAGAGATGCTGCCTTACCCGCTGAGTTAAGGGCCTGTTCCACTACGAACTAATTCAGGAGTTCTCCCAAGTTTCCCCTGATTCGAACTCGGAGAATTACGGTAATAGCCGCTCGTAGGTACTCGGGGCTCTCGTGGACATTTTTCAACATGTCGAAAAATCTTCACGAGCTTACCGCGTTTCCCGAGTACCTGCCGTTAGCGTTATGAGCCGCTAAGGGACGTCCCGAGCTCCGACGTACCCGCTACGCACATTCTACGTGCTTACCACGAGCTTGATTTTTTTTTTTAACTCAGGAGAGCTCTTGAATTACCTCGTACAGTGGGACAGGCCCTTAACTCCAGCATTTTGTGTCCCTTTCTGAAAACCAGCATCTGCAGTTCCTTGTGTCTAGAGTTAATGCAGATTAATACAGCTTGGCATGATGACCCAGTGGGCCGAGATGCCTGCTTCCATGTTGTACAACTCTCTGACTCCATGTAATCACTTCCGAATGAAAACAGGACAAGAGTTTGACAGGATGCTGAAGTAAAGGGAAATTCTACTAATCTTGGGTTCAGAATAAATGATCGGGTTTGTTTAGCTTGAAAGAACCTAATTGATGAGTGATAAATGTGACATGGGCGAACAATGTGTCAACTGGCTCAATACTTTAACACCCTGAGAGCTTTTTAAATGGATATCGAGTTGTGCTTTACAATGCAAATCTATGCACAGGCTGGCTTTTGGAAAGTAAGCAGACCTTCAAATTACAACCTCTAGATGGAGACTTGTGAAGTTGTACTTTTGCTGTAATATTATTGATGTAGTGTGAAAGGAATGTTAATTCAAAAATGAGTGACCTATATAGCTCAGTAGCAAATCGGGGGGGTTATTCATCTCAAATACGTGTGTGTGCTCCATTGCAAAGCTCCCCCCTCCTCATTCTGTCACAATGAGGCTGTGTTGCTGCCAGCTATTTTTAAATATCAGTTTCTTTCCTTGAATTTCCTGTGGCCCCTCCCAGTGCATTCCTGTTGTGAACTTTGCACCAGGTTCACGAGGCAGCAAGAATTTCTGCCCTCGGCCTTCCTGCTCCAAACAAACATTGTCAGATACCACTGAGTACCTGTCTCCTGTGCCAAGGATTAAGTCAAGGTAGGAAGAGATGGAGGACAAAGGAAATTTTAAAATGTAACAAGGTGCTTATTACACTGCAGTAAATGTGGCATGCACAAGCAAGAATCAAAAAATTGAACGCCTTTGGTCTACAATCCACATTTTTAATTTGGCTTTAGTTTAGAGATACAGCGTGGAAACGGGCCCTTCAGCCCACCGAGTCCGCGCTGATCAGCGATCCCTGCACACTTTCACTATCCAACACACACAAGGGCATTCGATCCAATTTGTGATCCCAGCTACAAAGACAGATGTATACAACAATTCGTTCTTCCCCCGCACAACTAAAGCCTGGAATAATCTCCACCCAACTATAGTTACCCAACCAGATGCAACTAATTTTAAAGTAGCTCTTGCTTCCCAATAACCCTTTCTGGCTTAAGCCCTCCCTTCATCACCTCCAGTTTAAATTCCATTTGGAATATTTTGGAGGACCAAGAACCAAGGGGCAATTTCTAATTATACCAAGCCAATTAACCTACAATCCTGTATGTCTTTGGAGTGTGGGAGGAAACCGGAGAACCCGGAGAAAACCCACGCAGGCCATGGGGAGAATGTACAAACTTGGATTGAACCCAGATCTCTGACGCTGTACCTCTACTGCAGTGCAAATATGCCGCCCCCAATTGGCTATTTAAAAATTGGAAAATCCTATGTTGAGGTTGGAATTGTTTAGTTTACTTTAGAGATACCTGGAAACAAGCTTTTTGGTCCAGGCCGACCATCGATTGCCCATTCACATTAGTCCTATGTTATCCACTTTCTCATCCACACCCTACACACTAGGGGCAATAGAGGCTGGATAGGCTGGGACATTTATTTGGAGCATCAGAGGCTGACGGATGACCATGTTGAAGGAGACAACACCATAAGGGACATGGATAAAGTGAATGCATTGTTGTTGTCCCCCAGAGTAGAGGAAACTAAAACTAATGGACGAGGTTTAAGGCGAGAGATTTAAGAGGGATCTCTGGCATCTTTTTCATTCGGAAGGTGTCCATATCTGGAATGAGCCGCTTGAGGAAGCTGTAGAAGTAGATATTATTATGATATTCTCAACACACATTTAGACAGATAAAAAGATTTTGAAGGATATGAACCAAATGCAGGACTAGCCCAGAATGCCATCTTGGAGGACATGGATATGTTGGGCCGAAGGGTCTGTCTCCATGTAGTTTATTGCATTGCTGCATGGTTGAAAATTCAGAATTTTACTTCAGGAGGTTTTATCAAATGGAAAATGAAAGAGCTGACCAGATGAGCATGAGCACCTTTCATTAGCTACCCTGCATTTCATGCTCCTGATGTGGCCTCCTTTACATCGACGTGACCAAGCGTAGACCCAGCAACTGTTTTGTCGAACCCTTGAGCCCGACCTGCCCCATCTCCTGTTTGCCAACCATTTTAACTCCCCTTTCCATTCCCACACTGACCTTTCTGACCCGGGCCTCCTCCATTGCCAGTGAGGCCACACACAAACTAGAGGAACAGTACATCATACCCCGCTTGAGCAGCTCACAACCCAACGGTACGAACATTGAATTCTCCAATTTTGGTTAACTACAAACCTACACCCTCCCCTCTCACCTCACATCCCCCCCCCCCCTCTTTTCCCTGTGGCCCACCTGGACATGCACCCATTCTTCCCTTTTCTCTTCCCTTCCTGCTCCCCTCTCTGTCCCCCTCCTTCTATATTCCATCCCCTAGCTCTTCTCCCTTTCCGCACAATCTGTCACATTATCTCATACTTTTTTTTCTTTTCATCTCTGGCCTTTGTCCAACCATCTGCTGATCAAACCCCTCCTCGCCTGTATCCACCTATCACTTGCCAGCCTTTGTCCTGCCCCCACCTCTCTTCATGCTTCCCCCCCCCCCCCCCCGCCACCATTGCAATCAATCTGAAGAAGAATTCCGAGTTGAAACGTCACCTATCCATGTTCGCCAGAGAATCTGAGTTACTCCAGCATTTTGCGTCTTTTTGTAAACCAGCATCTGTAGTTCCTTGTGTCTATCCAAGTGCAATCCTCGTCTTCAATTGTGTAAGTTCCATTAAGCTTGAATGCACGAGCACAATCACCTGAACACCAATGACTACCTTGTCTCTTACCTACTCCGTGGCCACCTTGTCAAGCAAAGCTGCCACAAGTTTGAAGAAGGAGCAGACCATTGGGCCCTTCTAGTCTGCTGCCCTGGTCAATCAGATCATGGTTGAACTGACCGCTCTCTCGCCTCCGTACTCCCATGTACCTTTTCACACTCTTGCTCATCAAGAATCTGCCTCAAAAAAATCCACCCACTGGCTTTGCAAAAGGAACTTTGAAGACTTGCATCCTTCTTTCTATAAGACACATAATCACATCAAGTCTATCTTATCTTCATGTCTTTATCTACAGATAGTGAAGATACTTTTTTTTGTGGGAGGATCTGTATCTACAATGTTAAGAATTTTCGGAGTCTTGGGTGTCAGGTCACATTACGGATTGGATTAATTTTAAGAGTTAACTTGTTAGTAAAGTGATATTAGATTTTTTGGCATTGAAGCTATTTTAAGTTTACAGGGGGTTGATTTGGATCTGAAATTCTTTGTATTTTGGCAAGCAGCCAGGATCTTTACATTGAAACTCATGGGAAGCATGTTTTCCACTTGCAAATTCTTGCCGTGCAATATTATTTTCCTGGAAGGAAACCCTCTGGTAAATCGAGGTCTCCCTATGTTTCTTGTGTAAAGTCTTCTGGAGTGCAGTCATGCTGTTAAATGTGAAATCTCAGAGTTGGTGTGACTGAATCCCTGTTGTTCTACAGGATGTACTCCAGTATAATCTCCAGAAATCAGTCAACTAATGCGTATTTGGATACCTACAGCAGTCGTTTTGTATCTTAATTATTTTTTGTGTGAGGTTTCAAGAGACAAGCTGGTCTGAAACCAAAACGTGTGTTTAATGTCCAGGAGGTCAGTCTGAGCGAATGTAACAAAATTCCATTCCTGTATACATTTTATTTCAAAGGACTTTATTTCAAAGGACCGGTCCATCACAGCCCTCGCCTCAGTTCAAAGCATCTACATGAGACATTGCCTCAGGAAGGCAGCATCGTTCATCAAGGATCTCCACCATCCGGGCCATGGCCTTCTCGCTGCTACCTTGTCAGGAAAGAGGGACAGAAACCTGACGTCCCATAGAACCAGGTTCAGGAACATCTACTTTCTTGCAACGATAAAGTTCTTGAGCAAAGCTGCAGAACCCTAATACTTTCTCGACAATGAGTACTAGGGCTGGTTTCTGTTTTAATGGCCACACGCCATGAGTTCTGATCAGAACATGTGGCAAATTTCAGCACAACCTAACCCACAGTGTGTCAGTCACTCTGTTCCTCAATGGTCATTCGTCTTTTAAGAGGAGATGAGAGCCAGCTCGTTACCAGATGATAGCAAGGCGGGTTTTGAGCTGAGCCCTTGATTAATGAGAAGGACGAAGTGCTGGAGTAACTCAGCGGGTCGGGCAACATCAGTGGAGAACGTGGATAGGTGATGTTTCGGGTTGGGATCCTTCTTCAGGAAGAAGTGACCCTTTCTTTACCAAACTCATTGGGACCTTTCTCTTATTTAGTGTTACGCATAATCTAGACGAGAGGAAAAAAAAACACTGGAAGAGTGTGTTAGGTCTGGCAGCATCTGCGCAGGAAAAGAGATGGTCGACATTTCTAAGTCGAGACTTGCTAGGAAAGCTCGACTATGCTTTAACTCCCTGACCTATTAATTATATGGAATAATTACTGCCATGCAGACGCTATTTAGCATAGGCGGAGATCACAATAGGAAGGTTTGCTGTTTTTTCCACCAGCACTGCATCAGTTCTGCTTTTTCATACGAAGAATACTTGGATTCTAGTTTTCAGTCTGATTTATTAATCAATAACTTATGTGCCTGGCAGCATTCCTGAAGGTACAATGACATTTAAGTGGAGCTGATCCTAAATGAATCATTATTGTCAGAAAGATGAAAATGCTGTAGATTTTAGGATACGGGAAGCCTAAATCCAGCTACGTTGGATTTCTGGAGAGTATTTGATAAGACACAACAATGGTTTGCCCCTTGGATCCCTGGTGGTTTCTATGGTGTAGTCCCCTTGTCAGCATTGTACCGAGAGTTGCTGAGTCATCGTGAATTTAGTGCTTGTAGCTTGGCCGGCATTTCGGTCTGATGATGAGGATTCTGCGTTTGGCCACTTGAGCGATTTGCACTGAACAGTATATTTGAGTTTTGTACATAATTCTTGGTGGCTGCTCTGTTTTTTGAAGTTCCCCTGGATATATTCCAACAGACCACTTTAGCAAATCCTTTTGTTTCACTGTTTCTTCTGCTGAGCTTTGTCTGCAGGTAAGATGATGCCTTTCATTTTCCCTCTGATTGTCTTGGAGACGAGGAAAAATTTCCCGGGGAAAATCCAGGATAATTCTGAAGATTTTCCATGCTATTGCTATAAGTGGGTAACATCATTGGAATTGAACCTTGCACTTGAACTGCACTCACTATGGTAGTGTTAGCACAGCATGTTCTACTTCTGAAAGTCACTTCAGTTGACTTTGAGCAGAAACTAAAGATGTACAGTGAAACCTTAATATTACCGACCTGTTTATAATGGATTTCAGTTTACAGCGGACTATCTTTGAGAACATAGGCTGCTAGCGTTAGTAGTTTAAATAATTAACAATATTATTATTGTGTAGGTTACTGAAATTGACAAGCTATTGAAATTGGCATGCTGTGATGTAACTGGGGGAAAGACCCTTGCTCCATCATGGTGGACTATCGGCAATACGGGACACCATTTCCCCCTCCTCCATGGTCCCTTATAACAAGGGTACAATATTATGCTACCATCAATGGTCTGCACTTTTAGTGTAAGTGACTGAACTTCGACCCCATTATCTCTGTCCCGTACACGCTCTGTCGTAAACCTCCAGTGCAAGTGTGAGACGAAAATGTTTTGCCAACTTTGTGCAATATTTAAGTAAAAATTCTACACGCTATTCCAGTTGGAGGGGGGGGGGGGGGTATAAAAATGATGACAAAGGTTTTATTTCCAAACTGGTTCTTAACCCAGCTCTTATCCTGAAAACATTTTCATCTGGGCTATAACTTTATGGATCTGACACCCCAGGTAGGGTCCTTTGTCCAAATGATGCCTTACCTCATTTGAGTATGCACATTTGCGAATATTAAATATTTAAATTTTCTGGCTGCTTATATATAAATGAATGAACGAAAATGAATAAACATTTATTTTATTTTCCCACAGGTTTGCGTGATTGAGTGCGCCGTGGTATGACGACTACTAACAAGGGAAACAAGGCCTTAAAGGTACAACTGACTTTCCTCAAATATTTTATACACAAGGTGCTAAATTCCAGTGGAATAAACCCTGAGGCAGATCAAGACCCTGTATTAAAACTAATAGTCAAAAATTCCGATTGGATTCAACAATCCTTAGAACCAGTTAATAAATTATAGAAACAAGGAACAGCAGATGCTGGTTTTCACAAGAGACACAAAATGCTGGAGTAACTCAGTGGGTCAGGCAGCATCTCTGGAGAACGTGGATAGGTGCCGTTTTGGGTCAGCAACCTTCTTTAGAATCAGATCTGGAGGACAAAGTAAAGTTGGGTCCATTGAAGGTCTGGGTGCGTCTGAAGTAGGGTCCTGACCCAAAGCGTCAACTATCTATGTTCTCCAGAGATGCTGCCTGACACGCTGAGTTACTCCAGCATTTTGTATCCCTTTCCATTAATAAATTAGTTTTGTAAATTTTCTCTGCGTTTCATTTCATCCTCGAGTTAAGGGACTAGAGATAACTAAGATTGAAATGTGGTAAGATTTTGCTGAGATTTTATTTTAAGGTCAACCCGACTTTTCTTTCTTCAAGTTTTTTCATTTTGTTATGTCTCTTATCCAGGCATATAATGCTTAGTGGCAATGTCAGTGGTTTTGGTGGATGTAGAGAAGCTTAAACAAGCTAATTGAATGGTCTAGCCATAGCAGATGAAATTAGAACATTGAAATATCTGAAGACATCAACTTTGTTAGCTGGAGTATTATAAAGAATGAGAGCTGGGCATCCTCATATACAAATCATTGAAAGTTATTGAAACTCTCCTTTATTCTGCACCGGTTTCTTTTCTGAAGAAGGGCCCTGACCCAAAATGTCACCTATCCATGTTCTCCAAAGATGCTGCCTGACCCGCTAAATAACTCCTCCACTTTGTACTCCTTTGTGAAAACCAGCATCTGCTGTTCCTTGTTCATTGAAAGTTAACTTGATAGCACAGCAAAGGTGAGTTCGCCTTTAAGGCAAGAAGATTTAAGTATACAAATGCAGAGAAGTGTCTTTATTTATAAACAATCCTGCCTATATTGCTCCTGTAATAGTACATAGAGGTCTAAAGAAGACTATATACTTGGGTTGAGCATGTGCAGTGAAGATTCACCAGACTGATTGCTGAAATTGGGGTTTTCCCTTTTGATAGGTTCAGCAAAATGGGCATACACTCTTGACTTTAGAGCAGTAATCTCCATGAACTGCTTAAGATTTCTTGCAGAGTTTGGTTGGATAGATATAACAATGTTGTTAAGTCTAGTGTGGTGTCTGAAATTAGGGGATCCCAGTCTGAAAATAAAAAATTAGCCTTTTGGGACTGAGATGAGCACACATATTTTTCCAGAGAGTAGTGAATCTTTGGAATTCTCTACCTGGAATACTAATGGAACTCTCTTATTGAGCAAAGTCATGAATTTGGGATATTGAGGGAATCAATGGATATGGGGATAGTCCAGGAGAGTTGAGTAGAGGTAAAAGATTGACCATCTTCTTGCTGAACAGACTCGAGAGATTCAAAAGCCTATTTTTGTTTCTGTTTCTCCTGGGTCCTGTTCCTCACATTTTGCTCGGATCACATCATTCTTGAATGGTTTCGAGGTCACTGATACCAGCCATCAATTAGTAGTTCCTCATATAAATCTTAGGGTGGCAGCGGGGCAGTGGGGCAGCTAAATAATTGTTGCCTTACAGCGGCAGAGACCCGGGTTCAATCCTGACCACGGATGCTGTCTGTATAGAGTTGGTACGTTCTCCCTGTGACCGTGTGGGTTTCCTCTAGGTGCTATGGTGTCCGCCCACATTCCAAATACGTACAGGTTTGTAGGTTAATTGGATTGGGTAAAAAATTGTAGGATAGTGTTAATTTACGGGGTGATGCTGTTCGGCACAGACTGGGTGGGCCGAAGAGCCTGTTTCTGCGCTGCATGTCCAAAGTAAATAAGCATATTTTGATACAAGAGTTTTAACAGGTTATTATCAGTCTGTAGAAGGGTCCTGACCCACATTCTTTAGAGATGCTGCCTGACCCGCTGAGTTACTCCAGCACTTTGTGTCTTCTATTACCACAAGAGCAGATTGGACAGATTGCTTGAGAATTTTTCTTCTCCCATCCACTAAATATTCTGTCCAGTAAACGGTGTGCAGTGACATTGGTACATTTAAAAAAAAAAAAAACCTGCGAGACTTTTTGTGACCACATATGCTGATGCTTCAGTGCATTCAAAATTCCCTGGTGTGAATGCTCCATGGCTTGAAAAAATCCAATGGTAAGGATTCAATTATATTTTATTGTCATATGTACCTAGGTACTGTCAAATTTCTACATGGTGAAACCAAAATGTATAAAAATACCCTTTAATAAAATCTGACAACGTGCACTTTAAGCACATATGATTTTATTCTATTATAAATCTCAAATTGTGGAGTACAGAGGCAAATAAATAAATGATGGGTCTTTGTCCCAAACATTATGGGGGGCACTGTATGTCCTCTGATTCTTGATTTCCCCTATGCTGGGTAAAAGAATACACATTCACCCTATCTATTGCCCTCATGATTTTATACACCTCAACCATATCAACTCTCAGCCCCCTGCGTCCCAAGGAATAAAGTCGTGGCCTGCCCAATCTTTCCCTGCAGCTCACGCCCACAAGTCCCGGCAACATCCGTCCCTTTTAAAATTCTCTGTACGTCTTTGGCGTGTGGGAGGAAACCGGAGCACCCGGCGAAAACCCACATGGTCACTGGGTGAACGTACAAACTTCATACAGACACCACCCGTAGTCAGGATTGAATCTGGGTCTGTGGCGCTGAAAGGCAGCAACTCTACCGCTGCTCCACTGTGCTGCCCTATTTGGCTTCTCTAGGCTATAACGTAACCGCTGCATTCCTAAGAAACCTCGTGTTATATTAAACGTGTGATAAAGACCATTGTGTCAATAGTGAAAAGAGATTTGAAAGCTTGAGAATTTCAGATTTGCAATAAGAAAAAAATATTTTTCCTGCAGGATTCACAAAAATAAGGGTCTTTTCAAGACCACTGAGCAAATTGTTACTGTTTTTCACCTAAAAGTACTAAAGATTGCTTGTTGCAGAGTAACGTTGCATGTCAATAGAAGCAATTGCCTGTCAATTTCAATCTCCAATCGTGATTGAAGTTGCAGCTGTGCCTGTGGCACAATGGTGTTTCAGTGGAAATCACATTTTCACAAATTTTGCCTGCATAATGCAAATAGTGTTCCCTCATTCATCACTCACATTTATATTGTTTACAATAATGTTTAAAAGTCATTAGGACAATTACGTGGGTGGGAAAGATTTACAGTGATATGGGCCAGATGTGTGCAAATGAAACTAGCTTGGTCGGCATGGATGAGTTGGATGGAAGGGCTTGTTTTGTGCTGTATGACTCTGACTCTATAATCCAACTCTTGTTATGGAAATATGTGCTATAGCAAAACTACCTCTGACTAAAGTTGATAGTGGGGGATTTGATGCCTGTAATACAATATCATATGAATGTTGGCTATATCTGTGTGATCTTCCATCTGTTATTTTGCTGGAAATATTTCAAATGATGCCTGCTTTAAGTATCAGTCAAAGGAACACCATATAAAGCTCAAAGATCTGTCTGCTAATCTCACTGATAGTTTCCAGCTTTTCTTTTGAAAAGTATATTTGGTGGAACATTGGTCGGTTTGGTCCTAAAGTGAAACTTCACTGCGTTTTTTGAAAATTACTCATTAGTACTGTTTTTATGAAGTTACAATTAGTCATTCTCTTTATTGGGAGCCTATAAGTCTGAGCTGAGTAATAGGCAGAGAATTTTTTTACGGCGTCATATGGAGGAAGTTGATTCAATATCGGAATGTTTCTGCAGAAACTCAGGATGGGTTGTGTGATTAAAATCAGAGCCTAGGTTTTGTGTAGATGGATTTCCATTGTATTGCTGGCTTACATGCCCAATACAAAGTTTATTGATGGTGTTTTACTAGTGGGAACTTGTGTCTTGAGGGGAATATTTTTAACGTGTAGTCATCATCTGGAATCTGAAGAAGGGTTCTGACCCGAAACGTCACCCCATCCCTTTTCTCCAGAGATGCTGCCTGACCCTCTGAGTTAGTTTAGTTTAGAGATACCGTGCAGAAAACAGGCCCTTCGACCCACCAGGTCCTCACCAACCAGCAATCCCCGCACACTATTATTATCCTACACACACTAGGGACAATTTTACATTTATACCAAGCCAATTAACCTACAAATCTTTGGAGTATGGGAGGAAACCGAATATCTCAGAGGAAACCCACGCAGGTCACGGGGAGAACATAAAAAAACTCCGTACAGACAACGCCCATAGTTGGGATCAACCCGGGTCTCTGGAGCTATAAGGAAGTAACTTTGCCGCTACGCCACCTTGCCACCCCTCCAGCACTTGGTGTCTATCTTCGGTATAAACCAGCACCTGCTGTTCCTTTCTATACACTCCTCACCTTTTGCTGCTCCAAACTATGTGAATCCTGTGCAGGGGGCGTGATTGGTTTATATTAGTATCATGTTTGACACAGACATTGTGGGACTAAGAGCCTGATCCTGTTCTACGTTTACCTAAGTACAATCCATGAAAAGCAGTAATCACTCCTAAATCTTGACAGTACTTCAAATGGAGTCACTTCAACTCGAATCTCAATTTTGGCATATCACAAATCAACTTAATTGTCGACAAATTTAACTACTGTGGCGGAACCTGATAGCAACCCACGGTCACGACGAACCATCGGCTCTAGAGGGCGGCGTCTTGGTGGGGGAGACGCGAGTCACGGGTTCGGTATCTGAGTTGTTATTTAAGGCCAGGCATCGCCCGGGTCAGGTGAGGAGTAGGGATCTGTATTGCAGATGAATAAACACGTCTAGTGCACACAACTTGTGTCCGACTAGTTTTTGGCTGGACTCCTGCCAGTCCTTGCCACAATTGGTGACCCCGACGTGATCTGGGGAGTCCAGCGGTCCAGGTATTCCAGGGTGATCTGAGATCCACAGTTCATCTGCGTGGGCTGCTAGCTGGATGGGATCTTCAAAGCTGGACTACCGCCGCCGAGTGGGGACTACCGCCGAGCGGGGACTACCGCCGCCTTAACGAGGCCATGACCGCTGACCGTTACCCTATTCCCCACATACAGGACTTCTCAGCACATCGGGCCGGGGCCAGGTTCTTCTCTAAGATCAACCTAGTCAGGGGATATCACCAGATCCCCGTGCGACCGGAGGATATCCCCAAGACGGCAATTATCACCCCGTTCGGGTTGTTCGAATTCCTGCGGATGCCCTTCGGCCTCAAGAATGCTGCGCAGGCCTTTCAGCGCCTGATGGACCGTTGTGCGCGGGCCCATTTTCTGAACTTTTGCGGCCACTTTTTCAGTTGCTGATGGGCAAGCAGTGGCAGATGGGACACTGTCGCCATGGTGGCGTTTGAAGGGGCGAAGGAGGCCTTGGCTAGGGCGACTATGCTCGTGCATCCGTCGGTCGATGCCCCCCACAGCCCTTACCGTGGATTCCTCGGAATCTGCGGCGTTTTGGAACAGTCCGTTAACGGCCGTTGGCGGCCTCTCACCGGCACCTGAAGATTGCGTAGCAGCGCTACAGCGCTTTCGACCGGGAGTTGCTCGCCTTACACCTCGCAGTGCGGCACTTCCGGTACTTCCTCGAGGGCCCTTCCTTTGTGGCCTTCACGGACCACAAGCCCCTCACATTTGCGTTTGCAAAGGTTTCGGATCCTTGGTCCGCCCGTCAGCAGCGCCAGCTGGCGGCTATTTCGGAGTATACAACGGACGTCCGGCACATCGCTGGGAAATGCAACCTCGTGGCGGATGCTTTGTGCCATCCGGCAATTGCAGTCGTGCTTATCTCGGCCTCGGGGATAGATTACTCCGACTTGGCGGCGGCCCAGCTGGCGGACGATGAGATGCCGGCGTAACGCACCGCGAACTCTGGCTTGGTGCTTGAGGACGTGCCGTTGGGTCCCTCTGGTTTCATCCTCTGTGACGTATCCACAGGTCAGCCGAGGCCTATCATTCTGGCAGCCTGGCGCCGTCGCGTGTTTGAGGTGATCCATGGGCTGGCCCACCCATCCATCCGGGCCACGGTCGCTATGGTGGGCGCAATGTTTATGTGGCACGGACTTCGGAAGCAGGTCGCTCGCTGGCCCCGGGCGTGCATCGCGTGCCAGACATCAAAGGTGCCTAGATACGTCCGGGCACCCGTACAAGAATTCGCAGTGCCACACCAGCAGTTCGATCACATACACATGGACATCGTGGGGCCGATGCCTCCGTCCCAGGGTGTTTCACACCTGCTTACGGTGGTCGACCTTTTTACGCGGTGGCCGGAGGCCATCCCGCTCACGGACACTTCAACGCAGTTGTGTGCTCATGCCCTCGTGGCAGCCTTGATTGCCCGCTTTGGGGATCCACTGCACATCACATCCGCCACATGACAGCGTATCATCCCCAATCAAATGGGTTGGTGGAGCGGTTCCACCGTTGTCTGACGGCTCGTCTCACAGGCCCTGGGTAGATGGATGAGTTGCCGTGGCTCCTGTTGGGGATTCGGACGGCCCACAAGGAGGATTTGCCAACGTCCTCCGCGGAGTTGGTATATGGTGCTCCGCTCACCGTCCCCGGGGAGTTTGTCCCTGCTGATGATGGGTCCCAGGAACCCCCGTCATCAGTGCTGATCCGCTTGCGGGAGAGGGTCGGCGCCCTATCTCCTATCCCAACGTCGCGTCATGGAGTGGCCCCTTCCCATGTGCCACTGCCACTGATGGGCTGCCCGTACGTTTTTCTTCGCCGTGACTCCCACAAGTCACCCTTGCAGCGCCCGTATGAAGGTCCCTTTCGTGTGCTGCAGCACGGGCCTACTACATTCGAGTTGGACATGGGAGGCCGACGTGAAACTATATCTGTGGCTCGTTTGAAACCGGCCCACTTGGACCTGAGCGAACCAGTCCATGTGGCTCAACCTCCCCGTCGCGGGCGTCCACCGTCCTGGGTTCCTGGAGATTCTTCCGAACTGAGCAAGCCCCCGGAGCGCGGGATTGTATCTACGCGTTCGGGCCACCTTGTGCGACGTCCTGTGCGGTTCGGTGCCTCTGGTTCTGGGGGGGATCATGTGGCGGCACCTGATAGCAACCCAAGGTCACGGCGAACCATCGACTCTAGAGGGCAGCGTCTTGGTGGGGGAGGCGCGAGTCACAGGGTCGGTATCTGAGTTGTTATTTAAGGCCGGGCAACGCTCGTGTCAGGTGAGGAGTAGGGAGTTGTATTGCAGAAGAATAAACACGTCTAGTGCACACAACTTGTGTCCGACTAGTTTTTAGTTAAACTCCTGCCAGTCCCCGCCACACTACCATATTTTGGTTTAACCACACAATATTCTAAAAGGTAGTGAAGTTGACTTAGTAGAATTAATGTTGTTTCAGATTTTGCAGTAACACAACAATCTTGAATTGGTGGGTAAAAATTAATCACTTTTGCCATGGATGATATAAATATAAAATGTATAAATATCCCAAAGAAGTGTGGGCTTGTAGGCTAATTGGCCTCTGTCAATAACCCCTCTGTAAATCACACAGTTACTCAGCATTCATATAGCACTACAAGCATCAAACGTCCTCAGCCTACTTTAGTCATAGAGGTAGTTCTGCTAGAATGAATATTTCCATTATACAATTGAATATAGTCAGGAAGTTGTACATGTGTTGAGATTGGATGGGAAAGTGGGATAACTAGAACTAGTGTGAATGGGTGATCAATGGTTGATGTGGACTTGTGGGCCGAAGGTCCTGTTTACATGCTGTATCTTTCAATCGATCGAAAAAATGTGGAATGCTCTTTTGGAGAGGGCCTGAGCAGGAAGCATTTATTTTGGAAGACCAAGGCGATTGGATTGTTGCAGGGGGACAAAATGTGGTAGAGGTGTGTGTCGATCTACAAACTGTTCCCACCAACTGCACTTCAACAGGACGATCTCAAGTCTATTTTTCCAACTATCAGACGGTGACCTTCAAAGGGCAGGTCATCTTGAACAGACGTCATAATACAACATTAGTTGCATTATGTTCCTTATTTTTAGTCTCTAAAGCAATTGAAAGTTTCAATGTGATCATGACAATTTCCTGGTGATTTTATGTAATTCCGTGACTTTGACCAATACTTCGTTGCACGATTTCCCCTTGTGCTTCTGGTGCAGTTTCTTTGTCGGGGTGCAAAGAGTGGCATAATTGACTTTTAGTGGAGCATTGACAGGGGAGCTTAGAAGAAGTTGTAAAGGGGATACGAGGAACTGCAGATACTGGCTTACAAAAAAAGACACAAAGTGCTGGAATAACTGCAGGTCAGGCAGCATCCCTGGAGAACATGGTAAGTGACGTTTCTGGTCGGCACCCATCTTAAGTTTGATTGTGGTAGGAGAGAGAACGCTGGAAGAGAGATGGGGGCAGGACAAAGCCTGGCAAGTAATAGGTGGATACAGGTGAAGGTGGGGAGGGGATTCATGTGTGTGTATATATTTATATTATGGTATATGGACACACTTATCTGTTTTGTAGTAAATGCCCACTATGTTCTGTGTGCTGAAGCAAAGCAAGAATTTCATTGTCCTATACAGGGACACATGACAATAAACTCACTTGAACTTGAACTTGATTGATTCTGCAAAAAGATGGTTAGACAAAGGTCAGATGAAAAGACAATATGTGCATGACAAGGATAGAAGAGGTGAGAATTGTGAAGCCTGAGTAAGGAATATAAAGGGGAGAAATGGGTGTGAACCCAGGTGGGCCAAAGGGAAGAGAGGTATGGGAATGGTCGCTATCATGAGGAAGGCTAAATGACTTGGGTTTGTTTTTGGTGGTGGAGAGAAGATAAAAAGAGGACTTGGGTATTTTGATACTCAAAATAATGGAATGTATATAGGGCGAGTTTGGCATCCTTGCAACTTCCCTCAAACCAACACAGCTCCGATCCCAGAACCACTCTTCGAAATGGATACACCAGAATTTCTCTGCCTTCTCTCTGCAGCTGAACAAAATCTTTGAGGGTCTTTGTGTACAATGCACCAATCGTAACACACGTCAATGGTGCAAGGGCAATAGGACCGGGACATTTAGTCCTTCAGGTCATCTCTGCCGCTTACTGTGTGGTGACACATCTACTACCTTATTCCATGTATCTGCCTTTGCTCTATTATTGGGTTAACAAAAATGTGTCCCATCACATTGAAAATTGATAACTGGTACAGCAAGCTCTCTGGAAGAATCGTACAAAGTTCAATTCTTCCTCTGTGTAGAAGTAGAGACACTCCTCCACTTGTGTAATTGGCTACTTACGTAAACTCAAGTTACATAAACTTACATAAACAGTTCTGTATTTAGTCTTTAGTGCAATCAAGGCAGTTTGCAATTTCCACAATACTGTACAATGACAAGTTTACATTGGAAACAAGACAGCAATGCATGTTTCCGATGTAAACTTGAGTGTCATACAGTATTGTGATGTCTCCTCTATTTATGCCTCTCATAATTTCATACACTTCTATCAAGTCTCCCCTCAACCTCCAACATTCCAGAGAAAACAATCCAAATCCATCCAACCTCTCCCTATAGCTGAAACCCTGTAATCCTGACAGCATTCTGGTAAACGTCCTCTGCACCTTCTCCAGAATCCTCCACATCTTTCCTGTAATGCAGCAACCAAAACTGCTCCAAATGCAACCAAACTAAAGTCCTATAGACACAAAATGCTGAAGTGAAGGGCCTGTCCCACTGTACGAGGTAATTCAAGATTCCTGATTCGAACTCGGAGAATTACGGTAATAGCCGCTCGTAGGTACTCGGGGCTCTCGTGGACATTTTTTCAACATGTTGAAAAAACTTCACGAGCTTACCGCGTTTCCCGAGTACCTGCCTTTAGCGTTACGAGACGTCCCGAGCTCCGACGTAAGGAATCATGCCATTTTTCAGCCTCTTTGGTTACTGTAAACATGCATCCTCACTTCTGATAGTTCTCAGAAACTCCAGATGTTCGTCTTGTTTACCATTTGCCATGGAACCAATCATCTTGGTTCAATTATGCACACGCCTTCTCACGGCTATAATTTCATTTGCGTTTTTGCAACATTTGATCAAAGGGTATGAATTAGTGTAGGAAGGAAGTGTAGATGCTGGTTTAAGCCGAAGATAGACACAAAAGCTGGAGTAACTCAGCGGGTCAGACAGCATCTCTGGAGAAAAGGAATAGGTGACGTTTCGGGTCGAGAAACATAACGGGATGTAATTAGTACAACCCCTACTTCGGCAGAAAAATACATGACTCAGACAACATAATTGTGCACTGACACATTAAACCATAAACCAATTTGGGGATTAATGACTAAACTATTTCATCATCTCTCGCCAACTAAAGCTACTTATGTCAAGATTAATTTAAATCTTGCTGTTTGTTTACTTTTTACTCCATTTACGAGGATCTGTGTGGCACCCGTAAGGCCTGCAGTCATAGCCAAAAGTTAACTGCCCTGCAGATGGAAATATTGCGCCAAAGTTTAGAATTGCGCATCCTGTGGTGAAAATACTTCTATACTGTTTGAGTAAAGTTGATCGGGAGGCAGGGTGGTGGTGATGATGATTAAGGAACATAGCGTCAGAGACCCACATTCGATCCTGGCTATGGGTGCGGGCTGTACTGAGTTTATACATTCTCCCTGTGATCACGTGGGTTTTCTCCGGGTGCTCCGGTTTCCTGCCACACTCCAAAGACGTATAGGTGTGTAGGTCAATTGACTTCAGTAAAATTGTAAATTGTCACTGTGTGTAGGATAGTGCTAGTGTAGGGGGATCGCTGGTCGACGTGGACTTGGGCCGAAGAGCCTGTTTCAGCTATGTATCTCTAAAGTCTAAAGAACACAAAAGATGTTTCAAGTAAAGATGATGTGCGACTTGGAGGCTAAATTTGTTGCTGTTAGCATCAGGTTGCTACCCTTAGTTGTCTTGTATAGAGGTAATGAGTTAGCAATGTATTTTTGGACCAACCTTGGCAAATAACTGCAGCACATTTTACAGATGATGCCCACTGTAGACAACTGTGCACTAGTAGTAAAGGGAATGATTAGTTAGTGTGGTGAGCGGGATAGCAATCAAGTCTTGGTCGGTCTCCAACCTGCTCTAGTATCACTGTATTTATGTGGTTATTCCATTTAATTTCTGGTCAATAGTAACCACACATAGTCAATTGAGTTGTTGGTCGTGCTTCCAAGCCACCTCTGGTGGTTGGTGTTGGTCCCCAGCCAGAGGGCATTCTTGGCTCTTGTTGCTTTCAGAGGTCTTTCCAAGTGTTTCTCAGTTGAGAGGAGTGCTGATACATCAGCTGATGGAGGAAGGTCACTGGTAAATAGGATGAGTTTCTTGCCCAAGTGTGACCTGATCTGGAGACGATGTTGAGGACTACAAGGAATATAGACCCACTGTTGACCATCTCTGGTGGATCCTCCAGGACATATATTGGGGCATTATGATGGAGGAACCTACCACATTATTTGCAACATGTGCATTCAAGGGACGGCACGGTGGCGCAGCGATAGAGTTGTTGCCAGACAGCGCCCGAGACCCACGTTCGATCCTGACTGCAGGTGCCGTCTGTATGGAGTTTGTGCGTTCTCCCCGTGACCTTCGTGGGTTTTCTCCGGGAGCTCCAGTTTCTTCCCACACTCCAAAGACGTACAAGTTTGAAGGCTAATTGGCTTGGTATAATTGTAAGTTGACCCTACTGTGTGTAGGATGTAAATTGTCCCTAACTAGTGATCGCTGGTCGGTGCGGTCTCCGTGGGCCGAAGGGTCTGTTCCCACACTGTATCTGTAAAACTAAAACTGAATATAACTAAACTTCTAAGAGTGTTCTAAGTATGTTCAGCTGTTGCTTCATTTAATTTGAAGGACAGCTTTTACAGATAAATAAATCAATATTCATTAAATTGAGTAGCGAATTCCAGAGCAAAAGACAAAGAGCTGGAGTAACGCAGGGGGTCGGGCAACATCTCTGGAGGACATGGATAGGACTAAAGAAGGGTCCTAACCCAAAATGCCACCTATCCATGTCCTCCAGAGATGCTGCCTGACCTTCTGAGTTACACTAGCATTTTATGTTTTGCTCAAGTTTCCAGTATCAGCAGTTCCTTGTTTCTCTGGAGAATTACGAAGATGGTTTTGCATAATTATTTGTTATACACTCCAAAACCATGTTTGATGTTGCTGCCTATTGCTTTTTGCTGACCAATGAAAGTCTTCAGAATAGTTTTCCCAGTAAATGCTTACTCTGTTATTTTCTACATGAATCGAATAGAGCATGTTTCAGGAATGACAATCTCCATTTAGTGATTGGGCTTAAAATAAGACATTTATCCTTGATAACCAAATTTCATATCTTTGGCTGCCTTCCCCAAGAGGCGAGGGGAGAGTTGATTATTGTCACGTTAACCAGGTTACGGTGAAAAGTTATTTTGTTGCGTGCTATCCAGTCAGCGAAAAGGCTATAGCTTATTACAATCAAGCTGTCACAGGTGTACAGATGCAGGATAAGGGTATAATGTTCAGCGCAAGATAAATCCACTAAAGTCCAATTTATTTTGGGGTTATAGAGGTAAGAAATGTTCAAATGCAATGATAAACACCAGTTTTATTGTACAACAAAAACAGTAGTTGCTATTGCTGTCTCCAGAGGGTTTAAGTGATTCATAGTTGTCTAAGTGTGAGTGTGGCAGTTCTTGTAGGTAAGAGTTGTTCACGATGGCGCAAGGGTAGAGTTGCTGCCTTGCAGCGAATGCAGCGCCGGAGACACGGGTTCGACCCCGACGACGGGTGCTGTCTGTACGGGGTTAGTACGTTCTCCCCGTGAACTGCGTGGGTTTTCTCCGAGATCCTCGGTTTCCTCCCACACTCCAAAGACATACAGGTTTGTAGGTTCATTGGCTTGGTAAATGTAAAAATTGTCCCTATAGGATAGTGTTACTGTGCGGGGATCACTGGTTGGTGCAGACCCGGGGGGCTGAAGGGCCTGTTTCCGCGCTGTATCTCTAACCTAAACTAAAGTTAGATTAGTCCTTACATCGTTTTAAGCCTTAAGCTTTAACAGACATTTAACTGTTCTTAAAAAACCCAGCAACTTCTCTGATGCACAGTTAGGTACAAGTATTCCTCAACTTTTATGTGTTTTTGATTTATGAAATTTTGCAAATAAACACCATTATCTTCTGCAGGTTGTGTGTTTCATTTTGCAATAATGAAAATTGTGCCAAACTCCACCAATAATGCAGCAAGGGAGGCACGGTGGCGCAGCGGTAGAGTTACAGCGCCAGAGACCCGGGTTCGATCCTGACTGCAGGCGCTGCCTGTACAGAGTTTATACGTTCTCCCACAAGTGACCTGCGTGGGTTTTCTCCGGGTGCTCCGGTTTCCTCCCACACTCCAAAGACGTACAAGGTTTGTAGGTTAATTGGCTTTGGTAAAATTGTAACTTGTCCCTAGTGTGTAGGACAGTGGTAGTGTATGGGGTGATGCTGGTCGGCGCACTGAAGGGCCTGTTTCCGCGCTGTATCTCCAAATAAACTAAACCTCTTCTCATGACATTTTGACTTTGCAGTGCTTTTGTTTTACTTGTCGGGATTCTTAAGAATTTCTTCTGTGCATCCTTTAGAGACGGCTATAACACAGCTCAGCAATGTCAAATATTGCACCTCATCTGAGAAATCGCAGCACGTTACAGCTTTTAATACAAGACCTTTTGAAAAGATGAATCCCTGGTGGACATTTTTTCCATTAAATCTTGCAGCGTCAACAGTGTAAACAAACCTTAAAGTGACTAAATCAAAAGTCGATGCACAAGATTTTATACGAGAAGTGCATTGCATTTCGGAGAGGGCAGGGATGTTGTAAAGGAGAGGCTGAGGAAAGAGTTAAATGTGTGTGTTTGGAACTATTGGCATATGCCCCTGAATTTGACCTGGATCCAGGAAAAAATTAGATCTTTTAAGGCAGCTCTGGAAAGAATGTGAGGGGCTGATTGATCTTCTGAAAATGCTGATGTGGCTGCTTTGAACATTTTCACGGGATTCCAAAATGTATTTATTGGGCGAGGCAGCAAGTGCAGATATAATGACGGCAGAATATTTTCCAGCGGAGCAGGAACAGATCCTATGGAAGGTATTTTTACTTCCAAATAAATATTTAAGGTGAATCAGATGAGGGTCCTTCGGTAGAGGAAGCCCATTCATTTTGAGGGATTAGAAAATTACTAGAGCTTGGTGGCAGCCCAAGATCACCTTACTCTTTTCTTTGGAAGGAATGTATGGTTATTTAGATTAGAATGGTTAACTTAGTCTGAGGGACTTGATTAAATAGATACTGAGAGAATGTTTCACGTAGTAATCTAGAACATGGCTTCAGGACAGCAGATTGTGCATCTAAGATGCATATGAGAACTTTGTTTTCACCTCTGACGGTGATGAACCTTTTAGAATTCTATATTCCTAGGAGCCGTGAAGACTGAATCATTGAATAGATGCAACAATGAGACTAATTCTGAATATATAGGGAATCGCGGGTCAATGGGGGGGGGGGGGGGGGGGGGGGAGGAAAGGCAAGAAAGTTTCGCTGACATCCAAATCAGATTAGGTAAATCTTTGAATGACAGTGCAGGCTTGAAGATTTTTTGTGGGTTTTTTTGTTTGACTATTCCTCATCTGCCTGGAAGCATCATCCAAAGATACTTCATTAATAAAGCAAACTTAAAGTTAGTTGAATAGTTTTATTTTGGTTTGTGGAAGATCTTCCTCTAATTTCTCATAAAGAAACTAATAAATGGTTAATGAAACAGCAAATATGCATTTTTGTGTTTATGTTTATTGATATAATTTCTGAATTTGGCGCATGCTGTGTTGGTAATGCATTGAGATTTTTAATGCCCTTTTTATCTTCAAATTACTCATCTTGGAAAGCACATTAATTATTGCTGTCTGATTTGATGAATCTGATAAAATTCTAGACTGTGTTACCCGATAGTCATCCCAACTTGTTTTTCTTCTGTCTTTTTAATGGCTTCATCTAAAATCCGAATTTTCAAAGGTCATTCCTTCTATCACACCTGCGCCAACATGCAAAGAGCTAAATAATTGGGCCTAACCATTGTCTGTATGTGAAACCATGTGTAAGAAAGAACTGCAGATGCTGGTTTAAATTGAAGGTAGACACAAAGTGCTGGAGTAACTCAGTGGGTGGGGCAGCATTTCTGGAGAAAAGGAATGGACGATGTTTTGGGTCGAGACCCTTCTTCAGACTGATGTCAGGGGAGGGGGCGGGACAAAGATAAAATGTAGGCGGAAAGACGTGAGAGAACAGGGAAGGGGATGGAGAGAGAAAGGAAGGGCTATCTGAAGTTAGCGTTTATTGAGGACGTGATCTGGCGTTGGATAACTTCAGATAGCCCTTGCTTTCTCTCTCCATCCCCTTCCCAGTTCTCCCACTGGTCACTGTCTCTGCCTACATTCTATCTTTGTCCTGCCTCCTCCCCTAACATCAGTCTGAAGAAGGGTCTCGACCCAAAACGTCACCCATTCTTTTTCTCCAGAGATGCTGCCTCACCCGCTGAGTTACTCCAGCACTTTGTGTCTACCTTTTTACGTGAAACCACATTGGAGGGAAAAAAACTACTTTTGCATGCTGCTGTTACAGATTTTGCCTGGTAGAGCCGCTGCCTTGCAGCACCAGAGATCCGGGTTCTTTCCTGAACTTGGGTCCTGTCTGTGTGGAGTATGCAAGTTCTCCTTTTGACCACATGAGTTTTCTCCAGATATCCGTTTTCCTCCCACATCCCAGAAGATGTGCAGGTTTGTAGGTTAATTGGTCTCTGTAAATTGGCCCTTCTGTGAGGAGTGGATGCAAAGGTGGGTTGGCATAGAGCTAGTGTGAACAGGTGAAGGATGGTCCACGTCGACTCAGTGGGCCGAAGGGCGTGTTTCCATGATGTGTCCAATCAATCAAGCTTACCACGCCAGGCTTCTTTCTATGGTTCAGTTTATGTCCTTTCGTTTATTGACTTCCGAAAATGTGAACAGAAAATGTTAAAAACTCTCTGCAGCTCAGGAATATCTGTAGAAAATGAACCTGAAAAATAATCTTGGATTGAAAACGTTAACTGTCCTTTCCATCATAGAAACAATATATTGGGTATCTTGGTAAAACATTTAGTTTATGTTCTTGTTAACATGTGGATAGCCTATTATTGAATATGGTGTCAGTTATTGCCCTATAGCATAAGTTTGTAGAGGCAGTTTAGATACTACTTTGGCATTGGGTTTGGTTTTCTTGGTTGAGTGCTTATCCTGTTGTTATAGCACAAGTACTTTTAACAGTAATTTAATTTACCTTTGAATAACTCCATCTTTCAAATGAGTCTCATTACCCAATGCAATATAACTATATTCCCCTAGCAATATCCTATGCGGTATATTAACTATACTATAACATAGACCAATAAAACACAGGAACAGGCCCTTCAGCCCGCAATGTCTGTGCTGATCATGATGTCAAGTTAAACTAATTTAGTATTTAGTTAGACACAAGTAACTTGCTGCTGTCCTGCGGGAGTAACTCAGCGAGACAGGCAGCATCTCTGGATGGAAAGGAATGGGTGACGTTTCGGGTCGAGACCCTTCTTCAGCCTTGAATTTTATTAAATTTTTCCCACCTGCCTGCATTTGGCCCATATCCCTCTAAACCTGTCCTATCCATGTACACGTCTAAATATGTCTTAATATGTTCTATGGATTGAAAGATCACCTAATGGAAAGGTGGTCTAATGCATCAATGGCTGTGTCTAGGCAGCTATTTTTGACATAATAAGTGTGAGTGTGTTATAAGAATGAAAAGATCTTCTGGTGCTCGAAGATAACCTTCATCTCAAGAGCATTATCTGAACAAATAGTTGTGTTGACCAGCAAATTCCTTTTATATAGTGAATTATAAACTAATTATTGATTAACATTGATGAATATCTCATATTTGATTGTTGAAAAATTAGCTTATTGATAAAAGATGTGTTGAACCTTTGAGATTTGCTATCAATTTGAACAAGATTAAGTGATAGGGCGAACCTTCCTTCTTTTATTCCTTGGAGCACAGGAGGATGAGGGATGGTCTTATAGACGTGTATAAGATCATGAAACGATTAGATAGAGTATTTGCACAGAGACTTTTACCCAGAGTATGAGAATTAAGAACCAGAGAACATAGGTTTAATGTGAGGGGGGGAAAGATTTAACAGGAACCCGAAGGTCAACTTTCTTACACAAAAGATGGTGGGTGTATGGAACGAGCTGCCAGAGGAGGTAGTTGAGGCAGGTACTATCACCACATTTAAAAGACATTTGGACAGGTACATGGTTAGAATAAGTTTTGAAGGATATGGGCAAACGCAGGCAGGTGGGACTAGTGTAGTTGGGGTATGTTAGTTGGTGTGGACATGTTGGGCTGAAGAGCCTGTTTCCACATTGTATGACTCGATGACTGATGAATCTGAATTTCTAAATGCCTCTTTTGGCATATTTTGCTAAATGTTGAATGTTTCTTTTCTCCACACCGTTCTACTGCAATCCTTTTGTTTTTCTCTCCTCCCCCCCCCCCCCCCCCCCCCGCCCCCATCCCCCAATGTTGCAGGTGAAGTGGGAGGCAGGTGAAAATGGAGCCAGTCTCACAGATCAGGAGCTTGTCTCTATGTCCGTTCGAGAGCTGAACCAGCATCTAAGGGGCCTGACAAAAGAGGAGATCATCCGGCTGAAGCAACGTCGCAGAACACTCAAAAACCGTGGCTACGCGGCCAGCTGTCGGGTCAAGCGGGTCACTCAAAAGGAGGAACTGGAGAAGCAGAAAGCCGAACTTCAGCAGGAGGTGGAGAAGCTGGCATCGGAGAACGCCAGTATGAAATTAGAGCTTGACGCCCTGCGGTCCAAGTATGAGGCCTTGCAGAGTTTCGCCAGGACCGTGGCCAGAGGACCTGTCATGCCTGTTCGAAGTCCAATCACCTCCGCCATTGGCCCCATTATGCCAGGCAAAGTGGCTACCACAAGTGTCATCACAATAGTCAAATCCAAAACCAATGCAAGATCTTAGTACATACTGCTCTCGACAACGGCCAGAGCCAAACTAGTCTGTAGTAAAACTGGTTAATCCATAGTTAAACACAAGGTTTTTAAAAAATAAAGGGTTCATGCATCTCCCCACCACCCTCCTCTGCCAAAAATAAACATTTCTCCATAGGAGTATCCATGTTAGTGGCAACCTGGTGAATATACAAAGCCTTAGTTAAAATAGCCCACCTGTATCGTCACAGCAAACAAAAGTTTTGGCTTGGCAGCACACGCTGAGAGTTTCATTTTGCACACGTCTCCACAGGCCTCTAGTTCTAACTGAACAACATGAAAGTAATTAAATAGAGTCAGAATCTATTGCACTACCTAAATGAGTGCTGTACATTTCTTCCCCTGACTGAAGCGGTGAGCCTCATTTACTTTGAATATTTTGCCACTTGATAAAAAATTTCACATGATTCGGACCCATCGATTTTTTTGTTGTTCTCTTTTTCTCTGCTTTGGTTTGTAACTTGAGAAAACTTTACAAAAGTTTTTTGCTGCACCTAAACGAAACGGCCTCATAATATGTCTAAACAATTGGCAAAGTTGTGCAGTGCATTGCTGATCTATTAGGTTTAGTTAGTACAGTGGGACGTGCATTTATTGGTGATTTTATTTCGCATTGAAAACCTTGTGGCTAATTTTGTGCATTGACCAGTCAACAGCTTCTCATATTCATGCACATCTGAACACGGTGTACCGTATCACCATGGAGTAAGGTAGTTCAAATGACCTGTTCATATGGTTAAGTATTCCTTTCTATTCACATGTTATCATTTCTATATTGACAAATTTATAGCATAAAGTAGAATTTTGGATTTTAATTTATATATATTTTTTAAACAAAAATTATTGTAATATGATGCACAATCTATAAAATCCCAAAATGGAGGAGGCTGAATTATCGTGTCCTTTTGTGACTACAAAATCTAACAGCAGTATTGCAACTGCCTGCTACAATCTAGAATATTGTACAATTTCTGAATCATTTGAATGGTGCAGTTTCATAATCAGCTCTGTTGATGTAGATACCTCACATGGGCACCGTCTGATTACTAAGATTTTAATTAAAAAATATATTATTAAGCAGCAATGTACATTTGATGGCCAACTTGGTGGCAGAAATTAAAAGCCTGGTAAAGTTTACACTTTTGCTGATCTTAGCAAGAAAACGTTTCATTATCCAATAGTTGAGTGTGTCTACAGTGTGGCATTTATAGCAAGGGGAAGGACAGATTCCCACCAGTTCTAAGCGACCTCATTTCCAAATCGCGGTCCCACTGTCCCAGCACTAAATTGTTATATTTTGCCTCTTACACACGTCTTTGGCTGAAGTGGTAATAGAAAAGCAGTAATCCGAGCACCTGAAAACACTATTACCTGTCCTTTAGCACCCAAGGTTTTAACCTCTGATTGTTGTGATTCGTTGTTTGTTCCTGCGGACGAGAATGACTAGCTGTTTCGCCTCTCACCCCCTTCCTCCTGTAAATAACTGCTGAATTGAACCTTTTGCTGAAATTGCTTCTAAAGAGCAAGTGTGAGTAGAAGGGATTGATTAACCATATGAATGAAAATTTATTCAGAGAATCTTTGATAGTAAAAGTTCTTCTTTAGTGTATGTATACAAAGTATCTTTGTCAACATGTAAGGGTATTCGAGTTTAATTTTTATAAGTACACAGATTATCATACAATATTTATATACAAAAAATTCACAAAAAAATGTTTAATAGCTTTTACAGATGTTTCTAGAGTGGCTTATTGAATTCAATAGCTTTCCAGTGAAGCAGCGTGTTAAGTGAGTTTGGGGTGATGTATCTGTGATGTGTTAATATGCAGGTTAGTGTTATTTTACAGTTTAGTTCTGTATTTATTTGTGTGAGCACAATGGGGTTTATGTTGTGTGTGTGTGTATGTTTTTTTTTCCATATTTCCTCCACCTGCTGCACAAGTGAACTTAAAAAAAAAAAAATGTTTTAAAAAAATCCAACCAACTTTAAGGACATGTGGACCTCGAGTTTGGTTTGATCAGCAATCTTGGCTTCTGAAATATTCTTTGCCCCATTTTCGCCCAAATCACGAATACCAAACTACAGCACTGCATCTCTTCTTAACCATTTAGAAACCTGAATCCATTCTGCAGTTTTCTTTAAAAAATATATATATAAGGGTAAATTTGTGATGAATCTTGAATTCTCTGAAAGCTTCTTGGCTTGTACACTGCAGTGGTTTCCAATAGGTATCCCCTTTTGTTGTATCTTCTGAACTTTGTACATCCTTACTACCAACGCAAACTAAAGGATTTCTTCTTTGGTTGAATTGAAGTAAAACGTATATTACAAAGATTTGGAAATGCAAAATATATTTGGTGTCTCATGTAATTTTATGTTGATTGTGTAAACAAAGGTACTGTTCAATTGTTGAACTGTTTTTGGAGTTACTCCGTGTTTGTTGTCAAATGGCTAACCTAATGTTTGATCTGAAATACAAAACTATTTGGCTAAACTGCATATATGACTTTGGATTCTCGCACACCTCTATCTAATTGTGATATTGTAATTGTAAAAAGTGCTGTTTTATGCAATAGTTTCAGTATGGAAAAATATCTTTTTTAATTGTCAAATTTCTATCTTGTGCCATGAAGGGCTGTACAAAGTACTCTCAGCATCTTAACTCAAACTGGCTTTAAAAAGGACCCAACCCCTTGATCACAATAGTTGTCAATGGACTCGTATGTGGCATCCCAATTAAACCAAATAACTTGTTCTAAGTGCACCTGAAAAAAAAAAATCAACAAGGATTTTTGCATACTATTTTGTGAAGTTATAGTTCATAACAATCTTGACTTTAAAATGGCCCCTACAGGTAGCTTCAAAGCGTTGCATCCCATTTAGCTTGTGCTCTTGTCAACGTTAGTGTGAGATGTTAAGTGGCTGGTGCTGAAGACCATGCCTGCCTTTTGGCCAAAGTCTAGTGCCATGTGTAAATGTTGGAACAATGTACCACCAGCTGTGGTTGGGTTCATCGCCTGATGACACATCAACTTATGCTAGAATTTTGACTTCTTCCGAGCATGTAGTTGAGTGTGGAATCCTATGGACAAGTGTTGGGCAAAAGCACATGCGATAGTGGCATCCAGTTTGAACTACGTTTAACACTAACTGTGCAATCAATCAAAACTACCTGATTCTAGAAGCCTGTTGAACTCAAAAACTAACTTTACTCAAAATTTAATTACAGAGGAAAGTTTTAAACGTTGACAAATAAAATAAACAAATATTACATTTGTATATCTTCCAGGCTCTTCCACCCCACCTCCAATTATAAAAATGTAAGTTTTATCTAAACACGTAGACTGCCTGTTTAATTTGCAATTGGGAAATGCCATTTGGAAAAGCCAAATTATTATGCAAATTGTAATATTTGATTGTGCCTAACCAATGGGGACTAGCTAAGATTAAATAGTAGTTTCCCATGGTGGGGGAATGATATAATGTCCCAATTACACCTTAAGAAAGTTTCTTTTTAAGTAAAGGTGTGAATAATAATCCTAAAACACCATTTATTTATATTTGAAGCATAGATCCTATACCTGACAAGAGGGAATTGCACTAGGACTACTGTATGAGCATTAGATTTCTTTCTCAAAGGGCTTTTAGAATACATCACTCCAACAGAGAAACTGTGTTGATCAGGAGAATCAGACATTCGTGATGATGCGTCCAATGCTATAGAAATTAATAGAGACCGACTATTACATTGTTTAAAAAGTATTTTTTAAGACATTTTGTAAGCAATCTAATCAATGTGATGCCAGTAAGTAAAAGAATCACTTCTCCCTGACACTTCCCCAAGGGACACGAATATAACTGAAGCCTTGTTCTGATTCCCACCCAGATGCTGAAGTGATTTGTTATTTTCACTGTTAATGCTCTCAGCCTGTGACGTTTATTCTGTGAATAGTGCAAGTGCTTGTTTTAGCAAGTGCTTTTGTACGTGAGGTGTGTGGCGTACGTGCGTACGGCTTGGTGACTTGTAAAGTGAGGCTCTTCAAATATGCAAGCAGCAATTTGTGTCTGGCACAACAGTGCTGGAATAGTGCCCTACAGATAGCAAGGTGACTACTCATTGTACAAATAATGTATTGATTGATACAAGGGCTAAAGAATTTGTATTACAGGTGTGTGTGTGTGTGTGCGTGTGCATCTGTGTTTTATAAATTTCAAAGTTATAGACTGGAATAATCCATGCTAAAGGTTAATTTTATTAATATATTAACAACAACAAAAATCACTATTCCATTTAAACCCTTCGGTTTGGATCCCATATGAAATGTTATATTTCAGACATGCTAGTGAGGAATATTTTATTTCTTGCAACTACTTCACCTGATAATGACATTTTAGATTTAATCAGAAATCAGCAAAAGCAAAAATCGAGCTATCCTTTGGGATGATTACCCGAATATTAAATATTCGCCCAATTTTCCAGTTAAAACTTTGCAAGCGAAACTTCTGCTCTTTCCTTGCTATTGATACCTGGACCAATGGGAGTGTGCTGCCAGACATAAGAAAATATCCTTCGTCCCTCGTTAAGCTGTGTTTTATGGTAGACAGCCCAGGCCGTATAACCTTAACTTTGTTGCAGACGAGTGCTCACTTTCTGGACTTGGCTGGGCAGGTGTTCTGTTTTACTGTTGTACCGTTAGCAGAGTGCTTTAGCTGTTACGTTTATTACGGCCCTTTGACCAGATGCTGGAAATCTTTCAGTAGCATCGCCGGCCATTCTGAGCATATTATGGGGGTAACTGCTTGTCACTGGCAAGTTAAACACAAAGAGCTACTGTAAGAATTGGAGTGTGGAATCTGGTGAAGATCTGCTCCTTTTGGTTACTTGAAATTAAATCCTTTCTCGGGACATATTTGGGAAACAAAGGGGAATTTCTTCTGATGGTTTAGCTTTTAAATGGGGCTAGAAGCTGCAACACTCTAATTTTTGACAAGTATTCTTTGCAAATTCCCACTTATAGAGCCTTACAGCATGGGAACAGACTCTTTGGCCCAACATACCCACACCAGCCAACAGTCCCATCTACACTAGTCCCACCTGCCTGCGTTTGGTCCATATCCCTCTAAACCTGTCCTATCCGTGTACCTGTCTAAATGTTTCTTAAACATAGTACCTGCCTCAACGACCTCCTCCGGCAGCTCGTTCCATCCGCCCTCCACCCTTTGTGTGAAAAAGTTACCCCTCGGGCACCTATCTTTTCGCCATCACCTTAAACCAATGCCCTCTGGTTCTTGATTCCCCAACTCTGGGCAAGAGACTGTGCGTCTACCCGATCTGTTCCTCTCATGATTTTGTACACCTCTATAAGATCATCCTGTAGCCTCCTGCACTCCAAGGAATAGTCTTAGCCTTCTCAACCTCTCCCTATAGCTCAGGCCCTCGAGTCATGGCAACATCCTCGTAAACACAAAGAGCTACTCACAGTTGTGATACTACAAACAATTTGTCCCTGATTCTTTTCAAACCTTACGCTCTATGCTGGCTCTTGGATTTATTATTAAAGTTGCTTTAAACTTACTGCCCCGCTACACAAATTTTCCCTCGATCTCTTGCAGCCCACTATATCTTGTGAAGAGTTTGCCAACGTGTTAACTATAAAACGAAATACTGCACAATACCAGTATGAGGAATAGGTTATTAGCAAGGGTGCTCAACAGATCTAATTTTGTTCAATCAAGGGAGGAAATAGTTTACTTTCTACTTCCCAGGAGCATTGTAATTACACTGAAGATTGAATGTTGTGAGGAGGTTGCATACAACTGCATGTGGAGATTTGTGCCACATCAGGTAAATTAGGTTATAGCTATTTTAATGACTAATGCTGCCTGTATCAAATTCTGGCCCGAAGGGTGTAATGAATCACTCTGTTGTCGTACTTTGTATAAAGAGTCCATTTAATAAGTATTTATTACCTAAATTATTGTACTTTATGATCTGTAGATAAATATGTATTCACAACTGCCATGAAAATTAACTGTATCAGTTTCCATTGGATGCATCATTAATTTATTTCTGTATATACTGTATGTTTGTTGAGATACAGCTTACTTTATTTTGTATATGACCAATAAACACCTTTTAAAGTGATCCAACCGAATGTGATGGAGGTTGTGTCTTTTGCACTTACACAAGCGTGATGATCTTTCTGGAGTGTAAATCTTCTAACCTGGCAGCCCAGAGCAGTTTAATGTTCTCATTAAACACATTGAGTAACAAGCAAAACCAATTGGTGAGCTGAAGAATACGGGGACAAATTACTGCAAGAACCCTCAAGGCCTTTGAGCTTTTAATAAAATCATGGTTGAAGTCTACGTCAATTTTGCTTTCCTGGCATATACACCTTATCCTCCGATTACCTCATCCCAAAAAGGTCTTGAATTCACGTGGCAACTGAGCATCCATTGTTACTGGTGAATAGAATTGCAAATGTTCACAATCCTCTGAATGAAGAAATGTCTCGATCCCACTTTAAAGGTCCAACTCTTGTGTAGGTTCTTGTGTATCCAGTTCGAAGAAATAGCTTCTACACATTAATCATGTCATTCCCCCTACCCAAGAATGTTAGGATTGTTCTATAGTCAGAAAATATAAGACTCCTTCTAATTGATCACTCCCTATGACAGACCCCATCTAGTGTATCTTTCATTATTGTCTGTCCTTCTACAAGGAGACTGATTGTGCTTTGGATTTGATCTTGCCAAAACCCTATATGGGTGGCCCAGTGCCAATTGGAAGAACAGCACCTCATATTTCGCTTTGGTAGATTACACCCCAGCGGTTACTGACTTCTCTAATTTCAAGTAACCCTAGCTTTTCCTCTCCATCCCTCCCCATTCCTAGTTCTCCGACTGGTTTGACTGTACCCTTGATTAAATGTACGCTTCGGTGTCAGCTTCTCCATTTAACAATGATCTATTCTACATTTTCTTTGACCTTTCATCCCATTTGATGCCTCATTTACACAGCTTACACTTCCTTATCTCTGTGTCTCCCTTTCCCCTGAATCTCAGTCTGAAAAAGGGTTTCGACCCAAAACGTCACCCATTCCATCTATCCAGAGATGCTGCCTGTCCCGCTGAGTAACTCCAGCATTTTGTGTCTATCCCCACATAGTTCATCAGGATTTCCTTACTCTCGACCTGTTGTCCCCTTGCAATGAAAAACTGATGTACCTGCACATTGCATCCCCAATTCATCACTTGCCTTTAAAAATGTTGTCCTTCCTATGGCTGATTATTTTCTACAATCCCAATCACATAAATGATCCAATGTTTGATAGATATCATCATTTATTGATAGATAGATGATCTATCAAATTGATAGATTGAAATTGATCTTTAGCTCACCTTTAGAGGGTATTTTCCCTACCTAACCTTGGAATAAAATAAACATTCTTGTCATGTTTCAGAGTGTTCGGAATTAAATTTAAATAACAGGATTCCAAATGATATATCAGGATTATTACCCAAGTCGCATACATTTTGCATAATTATGGCCAACATAGATTGGAAAGGTTTGGAGGGATATGGGCCAAATGTGGGCAGATGAGACTATCTTGGACGGTTAGATGTTGCCTTGCCGATTACAATAATCGAGTAAAGGGTTACAAAGTAATAGAGTATCATCGTGTTAGTAATAGAGAGAAAGAACTGCAAATGCTGGTTGCAAGGCATTGGAGTAACTCGGCAGGTTAGGCAGCATCTCTGGGGAACATGGTTAGGTGACGTTTCGGGGTCGAGACCTTCTTCGGACTCGTGGTCTGAAACTGGGCCTGATGTTCAGGTGAGCTGGTGGCTGGGGGACAGGCGAGGATCGGCGGAGTCATTGGTCACGGGCGGCCAGAATGCAGGTAAGGGTTGGAGGTGGAGGCAGCAGTAGACATGGGCCATAGGTGGCGTCAACAGACCGGCCTGACTGGGAAAGCCGGTAGGTCTGTCGGCTATAACCAAAATCCATTATAACGAGGTTACTAAATGGAGTATAAAACAATATATTAAAATGGGCTATTATTTACATAAGAATAGAAGTGGGCTGGGGTAACAGGGAGCCCCTGAACCAGCGACTGTGATTTTATCGTTGAAGTTCGATGATAGTGGAATTGTTTAGTTTGCATCAGTGTTTGAGATAATGTGCCGTATTGATTTAGTACTGGGTATTCCCAAAAATCAACATGGCTCCGGTGCAACAAATTGTGGACTCTTACATTGGCGAGACCAAACTTAGACAGGGCGATTGTTGTGCTGAACACCTTCGCTCGGTCTGCCTGGACCTACCTGATCTCCCGGTTGCTTAACACTTTAATTCCCTTTCCCATTTCCACACTGTCCTGGGTCTCCTCCATTGTCAGGGTGAGGCCAAAAGCAAATTGGAGGAACAGCTTCTCATATTTCACTTGGGCAGCTTACAACCCAGCCATATGAATATTGTTTTCTCTAACTTCAAGTAACCCTTGCATCCCCCCCCACTCTCTCCATCCCTCCCCCACCCAAGTCGTATCAGGTTCAACGTTGTCTTGTTGAATTTCATTGGATTAGGATTAGGAGGCAGAGATCAGCCATGATTGAATGGCGGAGTAGACTTGATGGGCCGAAAGGCCTAATTCTACTCCTATAACTTGTGAACTTGTGTAACTCGTTTTCACCTAGCTCACAGCTAACAATGGCCTGTTTCCTTTATCATTGTTATATTTTTTGCATATCTTTCATTCATTTGTTCTATATCTCGCATTTCCCTTTCCCCCGACTCTCAGTCTGAAGAAGGGTCTCGACCCGAAACGTCACCTATTTCTTTTCTCTGGAGATGCTGTCTGACCCACCGAGTTACTCCAGCTTTTTGTGTCTATCTTTGGTTTAACCCAACATCTGCAGTTCCTTCCTACACAAATCCCTAGAAATGTTACTTTTATACTATAGGGTTGTTCCATGACATTATGACAGGTTGACTGCCACATTTTTCATTTTCCTCGAAAGACATGGGAACACAATGTTTCCACAAAAGCTGGAAACATTCGCTTCGATAAATAAAGCTGTTGTCTTTGTCTTTTTTATCACTGGACTTCAAAGTAATCCATTGTTTTAATGTGTAAATGTTATTAAATACATCTTAAATCTAATGCATGCTTTTCTATATGTTTATTTTTCAATAATGCCATAGATATAGAGATCCATCATCTGCGGTTTTGGCCATTTTGTTTCTCTTGCTACTC
The DNA here is from genome assembly GCF_010909765.2 of Amblyraja radiata. Classification (NCBI taxonomy): domain Eukaryota; kingdom Metazoa; phylum Chordata; class Chondrichthyes; order Rajiformes; family Rajidae; genus Amblyraja; species Amblyraja radiata. The sequence continues at coordinate 16,573,662 of NC_045981.1, read as the reverse complement.
CAGCTTTAACTTGTTAGAAAAAAGAACAGCTTTTCTAAACTGGCTGAACCCTCTTCAGCATCTGTCGATCCTGAACCCCCATCTGTGGTATCAGGGCCTGATTTGCCATTTTAACAGGAGGTCTGAGTGAAGTATAATCACACTCGGCAGTGCCCTCTAGAGGCAGGAGTCAAGGCCAACCAGCTAAACTTCAAAGGTAGATGCAAAATGCTAGAGTAACTCAACGGGACAGGTGGCATCTCTGGAGAGAAGGAATGGGTGACGTTTCGGGTTGAGACCCTTCTTCAAACTTAACCCGAATCTTCACCCATTCCTTCTCTCCAGAGATGCTGCCTGTCCTGCTGAGTTAGTCCAGCATTTTGTGTCTATCTTCGACGTAAACCAGCATCTGCAATTCCTTCCCACAAGGTAAACTTCAAATTTTTTTTTGTTTCCTCGTAACCTCGGAGGCACTAGTGCCCTGAAAATACTCTGCCGTTGGTTGGGACAGATCTTATACCTTTAACAGCAGAGCTACAGATGAATAAGGCACCTGTGCATAAAATGGGAGAACTCATAACACATTAGGACTAGGAATGCTTTATTGTAACACGTGACGTTCTTTGCTTGCATACACAATGTATACAAATTAAACATCAAACAAATTACACATTAAAAGTGCAGAACAAAACGTCACTGTCTATATTGACTCTCCATTAGAAGAGAACATCTCTAAATCTCCACGATGCATCCTTTTGTGAGGTTGAGGAACCAAACCAGCATTATGCATGTAATCAATTACACTTGACATAATCACATACATTAAATGGCTTTCTGTTTAGTGAAGTGGCTTTTTAAGTAATGATTAACTGGAGAGAATTTCAATGCTGTTGGGCAGTTTAGTTAAACTCAATATTCACAGAACAAGACTACCTTTGTTTTCAATGCTGCACTGCATTTGGAACAGATTTCAGATAAAACTATATTTGTTTGTCATGAAATGAGTACTCTATTTCACGTGAATAGAACATTTGGAGTGTATTTGCTGAGGACAATGGTAAAGTGCTGATGGGGAGCTGGGTCTTTGATTGCACTTTCTGCCGACTGTCTGCATGGTTTTAGCGAATTGCTCTTCCTTCTTAGTGGTCCTTTGTGCATCCACAAGGGTCGATTTTCTTTTTGAACCTGTGCCCCAGTATTTTCATGCTCATGTTAGGGAGGTGAAACTTTATTTTTATCGATGGATTTCAAAGTGTTTTTGAGGCTTTGTGGATTCTAAATCACTGTTCCATCAATTTCTGCAGCTTTTCCTGTTCCTGTTTCTAACACAACGTACTTGTTTCTGATGGAATACCAAGGAGAACGTAAAAAACAAGGAATTTCAGATGCTGGTTCGCAAACACCGACGCAAAGTGCTGGAGCTACTCAGCAGGCCAGGCAGCATCTCTGGAGAACATGGTTAGGTGACATTTTGGGTGGGGAATTTCAGATTGACTTGTAGGGGAGGTGGGGAAGAAAGTTGGAAGAGAGGAGGGGCGGGACAAAGTATGGTATTTAATAAGTGAAGGGACTCTGATAGGTAGAATGGGTTTTATGAACTGGTGAACTGGAAATTGTGGACGGACACCTTTACCACAATAAAGGCAGCTTCCTTTTATCCAAGCATGATATCAGGATAAAAACACAAGGCAGTGTGTGTGAAACTTCACTAACCTTGGTTCTTAGAGTGAATTATTAAATTGGGGGTAGACACAAAATGCTGGAGTAACTCAGCAGGGCAAGCAGCATCTCTGGAGAGAAGGAATGGGTGATGTTTCGGGTTGAGATCCTTCGTCAGCATCACCCATTCCTTCTCTCCAAAGACGCTGCCTGTCTCACTGAGTTACTCTAGCATTTTATGTCTATCTTCGGTGTAAACCAGCATCTGCAGTTCCTTCCTACATATTAAATTGGAGGGTTTGGTCTTTTGTGTTCTCATAGTTTTTAATTATTTTCAACTCTTATTTCTTACCGCCCCCCCACCCCCCTCATGATGAAATCTCACTCTCCTCAGTTCAAGGTTCCCCATGTTAACTGCAAACCGGTTAGAATTCCTACTGCAATTTTCCCAGAAGTTTGTACCATTTTTTTTTCAGGGTTTTGTACAATGTTACAGAGCGAATCCTTTGTTTGCCAGCAGAAATCAATGGGATCCCGTCATTGTATTGTGCAATTTAATGGCTAGTGTGTTCAATGTCGAACTAAAACTGCCTGCTTCAGAACTCAGTATTATTATCACTTAAGTTGCAATCCATCTAGGATCCCAATGGATTTGCAGATTGCTATTCATTTGGTATGGAGGATGGATTTCTGGTATTTCTGTAATTTTGTACCAGATATTAGCCTTTAGAAAGCAACGTGAGCCCTTGATATGGACCAAAGTACTTCAGTTCCTTGCCAAAACTTAGACAATTGAACATTAAGGATGTAATGCTGAGACTGTATAAGGCTCCAGCCAGGCCACATTTGGAATATAGTGAACAGTTTTTGGCCCTATATCAGAGGAAGGATGTGCTGGCATTGGAGAGCGCCCAGAGTACATTTACAATAATGATCCTAGGGATGTTTGGCTGGTTCTGGGCTTGTACGCGCTGGAGTTTAGAAGGATGAGGGGGGTAATCTCATTGAAGCCCACCAAATAAAGAAAGATCCAGATAGAGTGGATGTGGAGAGGGTGTTTCCAGTAGTGGAAAAGTCTAGGACCAGATGACACTTTAATTCAGAATAGAAGGATATCCCTTTAGAATAGAGATGAGGAGGAATTTCTTTAGCCAGAGGGTGGTGAAACGGTGGAATTCATCACCACAGATGGCTGTGGAGACCGAGTCACTGGGTATTTTTAAAGTGGAGATTGATAGGTTCTTGATTAGAAAGGGCATCAAAGGTAATGGAGAGAAAGCAGGAGAATGGGATTGAGAGGGAAAGATTGAATGGCAGAGCAGACTCAATGGGCCGAATAGCCTAATTCTGCTCCTCTGCTTAATTTAGTTTAGAGATACAGCATGGAAACAGGCCCCTCAACCCACTGAGTCCACACTGACAAGGTATCACCCATACCACTAGTTCTATCCTACACAATAGGGAACATTTACAAAGCCAATGACCCTCCAAACCTGTATGTCTTTGGAATGTGGGTGGTAACCGCAGCAAACCCACGTGATCACAGGGAGAACGTACAGACTCCGTACAGGTAGCACCAATAGTCGGGTTTGAACCCGGGTCTCTGGTGTTGTGAGGCAGCAACTCTATCCCTGCGCCACCAATTGATCTTCTGGTCTGATTAAACTTCATTTTAACATTCTACCTATATTTTTTTATGAAATTGCGAAGATGTCAAATTTGGACGGATTTTAAATGTTTTCTTAGGGTTTTGTGTTTGGAGATGATTGAAAGGTTTTTACAAATACTGGTGAGATCACTCTATTACGCAAGTAAATATCATTTTCAAGATCGCGTTTCTTCTCACTTAAAGCAGATTAGGAGGGTCATAGCAAAACCAATAATGAAACTTAGAATTCTATCCTTCAGCACTCCATGTGAAGATTGTGTGAGCGAACTATATCACATTCTATGAGCTGCTAAAGCCTGGAATTACATTGTGGGATTCTCATTGGCATACTTATCTCAAATACCTTAAGCTGCTCTTCTTTCTTAACCATAAGGAAGGAATCACGACAAATGACATTTGCGGCATCATTGGAGATGTCGGTGTGCTGTGAAAACAAGCAGGGAAAGGGAATATAAATAATCGATTGACTTAACAATGACTGCTGTTCACACGAGAAAATGCTATTATGCTAAACATTTGCTGTGGTTTCATCTGATTTAATGCAAATTTACGTGGTGCATTAATATAATCACTAGAATATTTGGAATAGTAATGTATTTAGTTTAGGGATACAAGCGCAGAAACAGGCCCTTTAGCGCACCGTCCGCACCGACCAGCAATCTCCGCACATTAACACTACCCTACACACACCAGGGACAATATTACAGTTATAACAAGCTGTTATACACTATGCTTAAATGACCCTACTACAAACTTGTACATCTTTCGAATGTGGGAGGAAATCAAATTTCTCGGAGAAACACCAACGCAGGTCACAGGGAGAAGGTACAAACTTCGGACAGACAAGTGCCCGTAGTCAGGATCGAACCTGGGTCTCTGGTGCTGTAAGGCAGCAGGTCTACTGGACTGCCCAGTTGTTTTATCAATGGGGAACAACATCAGATATGCATTGATTCACAATATGTGTTGCATAATGTGACACTTTTTTTTACTATGACTGGTCACATATAATGTGAGTTTACTTACATTACTATTAAAACACAAAGTACTTGTGCTATAACACCCGGACAAGCACTCAACCAAGAAAACCAAGCCCAAGCCCAAAGCCAAAATAGTAACACACTGCTTATAGACACTTAAGCGATAGGACAATAACTAACTCCATATACAATGGGAAGCTATCTACAAGTTAACAAGCATATACAAACTAATTGTGCAGATGCCAGTATATCATTGGAGTTACACAGAATGTAGTTTCACATTTAGATACTTTAGTAGGTGCAATAAGTTCCAAATTTCATAGGTGAAGCCTCAGATACTTGTTTTACTCATACACTGTATTTAAAATAATATATGAAAGATCCAATCTTAAACGTGTCATGATAAAAAAAAACTGCTGTAAAATATATTATGTTTAATATTATTTGCTGTGAGCTTTTTAGTACCTCTTAGCTTCAGGTAACTAACTTTGAATAATGCGTTATCTTAACCCCCACGTCTAATGTTTCAGCTGATATATAATTAACCAGAAAATATAATAATTATAGGCCGCTTTATAAACGGTGCCGCCTTTTTCATTAGTTGGGTTCAAAAACAAGTCTCAGCTGCTTTGCTTTTCCATTGCCGATCCCCTGGGAAACCAAAGGTAACCCTGTGCAAACATTAAAATCACAATCCTATTTGCAGATGCATGTAGCTCGGTAAGCACGGTGGTGCGTCCTATTTAACATCACCCATCAAGGAGTTATCCATTCAATTTTTTTCAACAAATTAATTCTGAAGATTCACTTAACTCGGCTCTTGACAACTTCACAGCAACAAAACTTCCAAATGGCCTTTACTGGGAAGTATGAATTGGAGAGTCAGGAAAACTTTGACCAACTCATGAAAGCTCTGGGTAAGATCATAACTGTAACTCATTTAAAAAAAAAACTGCTTGCATCTGCCTTTGAAGGGGATATAACTCAAGAAATGCAACATGCAATAAGAGGGTTGAAGTCAGTTTACATGTATGTGTCAGTGTGTTCATGTGTAGGAAAGAACTGCAGATGCTGGTTTAAATCGAAGGTAGACATAAAATGCTGGAGCAACTCAGCGGGTCAGGCAGTATCTCTGGAGAGAAGGAACGGGTGCCGCCTGGGGTCTGAGGAAGGGTCTCGAACCGAGGCGTCGCCCGTTCCTTCTCTCCAGAGATGCTGCCTGACCCGCTGAGTTGCTCCAACATTTTGTGTCTACCTTAGGTGTCAGACAAGATGGTCGATGACAGACTCTTATTAAATTTGATGATTTGTGTTGTGCTTTATATTTTTTCCAATTGATGTTTCATTACAAGCTGCTGCATTGAGACCTAAAGCAAGAAGTGGGGTTTGACATAATTTTACAGGACAGTAACTACTTTGAGATTTTCAGATTTGGTATTAATAGTGGCCACATGAAGGCGTTGATTAGTAGAACATGCTGCTTTTATGCGGGGTAATTAAAAAGATGGGTGTTTGATTTGATAGGACACTGATAACTGGAAGCAATTATCTCGCTAATTAAAATTTAAATGTTTCTACGTGAAAAGTCCAATATGATAAGACTACGGTCCTTCACTAAATGGTCCTTCACTAAATGATCCACTTGAGAACTCAATGTGAAGTAGAGCACATGTTTTTGTTGGCTCATTATTTTGCATTGAGGCACATTAATTGTATTAACATCTTGAAAATGAAATGCAGGATAAGAATACCGATGTTTTTATTTTATTCTTAGAGCATTTCTCACCAATTAGAATACAATCTCATTTTGTTGTTCAATCCTCTACAACTAAATTTAACTAATTTCTCCGCCTTTGACGCCTTGGATTTTTAGTTGGGTAATCATCCAACTTCAGAATCTGACCCCCTTTTTCTGCAAAATGGACAAAATGTGAAGTTTTGATTTGTCTACCATGTCAGCAATTTCAAAAAGCTAAACTTTAGACTTCTTTCTTCGTTTCTTCAGCTTTTTGCAGTTTCCACATCAATAAACACATTTTTATTTCTCGGGGATTCCTGGTCGGCGTGGACTCGGTGGGCCGTGGGGCCTGTTTCTCTAAACTCAACTAAACTAAACTGCTATTGACCAGGGAGAGGTATTAACTTTGAATAATGAACCTGAAGGAGAAAAATGGGGGAACAAGATCATTTTTTAGAGAAGTATGGTATAATATGCATTTCATAGTTTTTAAAACGATTGCCCAAATGACATAAGTGGATGAGACAAAATCTGGAAGGGATTATGGAAACTGTTATGGTGGCTGGCAAATTAAGTGGCACTGGTACACCTGCTTCTCCGCCTTTCCGGAGAAAACAACACATTGTTTTCTTCCCAGCCACAGAGCCCAGGAAGTTGCTGATAATGGGCGTGGAATAAATAATTGCGTACTGTAGTTGAATTGATCTTTAAAAATTGCAAAAGATTTAAAGAGGATTGCTGTTGAATTGAACAGCCTGACTTCCCACCATGTAATGTGCATGTAAGTAGCATACTGTGCAAATTAACAGTTGCGCCAATCAAAGTGCCAACTATCAAGGGTGTATGGATGTCAGGGGTTATAGGGAGAAGGCAGGAGAATGGGGTTGAGAGGGAAAGATAGATCAGCCACAATTGAATGGCAGAGTAGACTTGATGGGTCGAAGTCAAGTCAGGTCAAGTTTATTCGTCACATACACATACGAGATGTGCAGTGAAATGAAAAGTGGCAATGCTCGCGGACTTTGTGCAAAAAGACAAACAAACAAACAACCAAACAAACTATAAACACAATCACATATTCTTTTACATTTTAAATATTGTGGGCGGAAGGAAAAACGTTCAGTAAAGTTAGTCCCTGGTGAGATAGGAGTTTACTGTCCGAATGGCCTCTGGGAAGAAACTCCTTCTCAACCTCTCCGTTCTCACAGCATGGCAACGGAGGCGTTTGCCTGACCGTTGCAGGGGTGGAAGGGGTCTCCCATGATTTTATTGGCTCTGGAGTTGCACCTCCTAATGTATAGTTCCTGCAAGGGGGCGAGTGAAGTTCCCATAGTGCGTTCGGCCGAACGCACTACTCTCTGCAGAGCCTTCTTGTCCTGGGCAGAGCAATTCCTAAACCAGATGGTAATATTTCCGGACAAGATGCTTTCCACAGCCGATGAGTAGAAGCACTGGAGGATCCTCGGAGACACTCTGAATTTCCTCAATTGCCTGAGGTGGTAAAGGCGCTGCCTTGCCTTACTCACGAGTGCTGCGGCGTGTGATGTCCATATCATATCCTCAGAGATGTGGACTCCCAGATATTTAAAACAGCTCACCCTATCCACAGTATCCCCATTTATTCTCAATGGTGTGTACGTCCTCGGATGATGTGCCCTCCTAAAGTCCACGATCAGCTCCTTAGTTTTTTTGATGGTCAAGAGGAGGCTGTTGTCCTGGCACCAGAGTGCTAGATCAGCCACCTCCTCCCGGTAGGCCTTCTCGTCGTTGTCTGAGATCAGGCCCACCACCACAGTGTCATCAGCAAACTTAATTATTGAGTTGGAGCTGAACCTAGCCACACAGTCATGTGCGTACAGGGAGTACAATAGGGGGCTGAGGACGCAACCCTGGGGCGATCCTGTGCTCAGGGTGAGGGACTTCGATGTATTCCCTCCCATCTTGACTACCTGGGGTCTAATTCTACCGAATGGTCTAATTCTACTTCTAGAGAAGTAGAATTAGTAGCTGAAGTATGAACGTATGAACCCCTGCTTTGTGTCTACAATGCATCACTTGCACAGTTCTGTGCAGAATGAATGCAAAATATTTTTGTAAAGGCACTGATGGTAAATTTCAACAGGGTTGCTGGTGTCTGTGTGAAAACATCCCCGCCCTTGTTACAATGGCCTTCACATCTTCTTTTAAATTCCTCTAGGATTTTCAGTGATGATGCAACCAAACAAGAGTGACATAAATGTCATTGTTACATGTTATGTTTGCTTTTACGTTAATTTATTCTGCATTGGTCAACCACTTGTAAGTAATGTCTTCTCAGTTGTCTGCAACCTAATACACCTCTTGATTAGTAAAGGCATCAAAGGTTATGGGGAAAAGGCAGGAGAATGGGGTTGAGAGGGAAAAATAGATCAGCCATGATTGGGCGGTGTAGACTCGATGGACTGAATGGCCTAATGCTGCTCCTATGTCGTATGGTCATATGAGTTAGCTGTAAGAAATTGGTGAGCCTCACTCCCTCCCTGCCTTGAAGGGTTTGACCTTACAAGTGAAAACAGATGAGGGCTCTTCAGTGTTCGTACAAACAGAAAAGCTCCTTCCAGATTACAGTGAACATCCTTCATTTGGAAGATAGACTCAAAGTGGTGGAGTAACTCAGTGGGTCAGACAGCATCTCTGGAGAAAAAGGATGGGTGATGTTTTGGTTTGGCACCCTTCTTCAGGCAATCTGGAGAAGGATCCTGACTTGGAATGTCACCATCCCTTTTCTCCAGCGGTGCTGCCTGACCCGCTGAATTACTCCAGCACTTTGTGTCCATCTTTGGTATAAACTGGCATCTGCAGTTCCTTCCTACACATCCTTCATTTAGATCTTTATTTGAGTAAGAATAGTTCTCTTCTTCCTCTATACAGTAGTTGAAATATTTGTGCATTTGTGTTTATTTGTTAGGATTCTCAAATGATATCATTAAGAAATATAAAGACATAACCAGCGTCATCGAGTTTGTCCAAAATGGCAATTCCTTTCAATGCATTTACCACTTTGGTAACCGAGTCGTTAAAAACAATTTCACCATTGGACAAGAGTGTGAATTTGTATCATTCACAGGGCACAAGGTTAAGGTAAGAATGTTTACATTTGTTTTACAGAAAATCATTTCTAAAAACAGCATACAGTTTATTGAGCCAGTTCTTTCCAATAATCTTGATGTCTGAGGCTTAATCTTTAAAGCGGAAACCCACAGATAAGATTTCTCAAAACAAAATGTCAATTTGTTTCCATGAAACTCATTAATAAATGAGTGGAGAGTGATATATAGTGAACAGTGCCAGACCCACACCAACAGTTTATGGTGTCTTGTGTTCCCAATATATCTGGTTATATCTCTAATCTTCACATCTATTTTTAAATAGCTACAGTTCCCAGTTTCGATTCTTTTGTGAGTTTTATCAGTGAAGTTTATTAATCATGACCTTGGGCTTCAGATCGCAAGTAGAAACATAGAAACATAAAAAATATGTGCAGGATTAGGCCATTCGGCCCTTTGGGCCAGCAATATGATCATGGCTGATTGTCCAAAATCAGTACCCTGTTCCTGCTTTTACCCCTATATCCCTTGATTCCTGGCCTTTACATAGAACAGCTCATCCACAAAGTTAAATATATTAAAAAAAACCCTGAAGTACGACTGAAATTCTTTGGCTTCAACAGAACAAAAATTTTGGTTTGATATTTCAAGGGAATCAAGTGTTCAATTGTCACATGTATTAACAACTGAACAATGAAATTTTTAAGGCCCTGTCCCACTTTCCCGAGTTAATCACGAACATTCCCGAGTTTTCCCCTTGATTCGAACTCGGAGAATTACGGTAATAGCCGTTCGTAGGTACTCGGGGCTTTTTTTTAAACTCGCAGACATTTTTCAACATGTTGAAAAAACATCCCGACTTACCTGATGCCCCAAGTTCCTATGGCTGGCATTACGAGCCGCTACGAAACATCCACGGACTCTATCGGGCTCCTACGAGCTCGCTACCGACATTATCCGACATTCCCCGAGTTCGAATCAGGGGGAAAACTCGGGAGAGTTCGAGAGTAACTCAGGAAAGTGGGACAGGGCCTTTACTTGTAGCAGTATGACAGGCCTGTAAGCACAATACTCATTGACAACACGTATTAAACAAAATAATTAAATTAGCTTAATAGAATCTTGCATTTTGGGGATGTGCGGGGACAAATGCTCATTCTTTATACAAACTATTAAATATAGCCTCTTAGGATGAAGGGCCCCGATCTGAAATGTCACCTGCTCCTTTTCTCCAGAGATGCTGCCTAACCTGTTGAGTTACTCCAGCATTTTGTGTCTATCTTCAGTGTAAACCAGCATCTGCAGTTCCTTCTTGCACATTCCAAACTTAAAATGTTGCATTGCCCAACTGGTTTTAATGACTTCGAGAATCCAAAAAGAAATCTACGGTAATTCATTATTTTTGAAGCATAGCTACTGTGGTAAGGCAAACATGTAGCAAATATACACAGCAAGCTCCCTCAGGCAGCAATGAGCAAATAATCTGCTTTTAGTGCATTTAGTTGAGGAATTAATCTTGGCCAGGTTACTTGGGAGAATTAGCATCCTTTTCAAAATAATTGCCAATTACAGCACAGTGGAGCAACGGTAGAGTTGCCCTACAAACCTGTACATCTTAGGAGTGCGGGAGGAAACCGAACATCCCGGAAAAAATCCACGCAGGTCACGGGGAGAACCTACAATCTCTGTGCAGACAGCACTCGTGGTCAGGATCGAACCCGGGTCTCTGGCGCTGTAAGGCAGCATCTCTACCGCAGCACCACCAAAGCTCAGGAGCATGGGGAAAGGTCAATGCTCTCGAGTAGGACACTTTGGGAAAGGGCAAGGTTTTATTGGTATTATTTGTATATAAGGGAATGATTTGATCAAAGTATTAATGGTTGGTTTGATAAGTTCCAAGAGTCAAGAGTGTTTAATTTTCATATGTCCCGAAACGGAGCAATGAAATTACTCATGGATGGGTGACCATGTGATGTGAGTTTCTATAACCCTGTTTGGTTTTATAGGCTTTGGCAAAGCTGGAAGGTGAGAATAAGCTGGTTGTCACAATGCAGGGATTGACTGCAGTCATGGAACTGCGTGGAGACAGAATAATTGAAGTAAGTCACTGTTATTGTTGACTCTGCTGCTGAAGGAGTTGAAGCAGTCCTTTGCAATTGCTCATAATCTTATCAATAGTCTGATTCTGTGAGTGCCAGGAAATACTACTTCATTAGATTTCTGGAAAACTCGCACCAAATCATAGGCTTGAATATTCAGTTCTGAAGTTTAAGTTAGTTATGTGCTGAATGTGTCAGGCTTGATAATTTGGTCCTGAAGTTTAATTCATTCATGTGTTAATGTGTCTAGCAGATATATATATATATATATAGATAACTAAATGGTGTTGCTGCTGCCTCATAGAGCCTGAGACCCAGGTTCCATCCTGGCCTTGGGTGCTGTCTGTGTGGAGTTTGCACGTTCTCCCTATGGCCACGTGGGTTTCCTCCGGGTGCTCATGTTTCTCTTCACATACCAGAGACGTGTGGGTTTGTAGGTTAATTGGCCTCTGTAAATTGACCCTAGTGCATAGGGAGTGGATGCAAAAGTGGGATAACATGGAACTAGTGTGAATAGGTGATCGGTGGTCAGAGTGGACTTGGTAGGTCGAAAGGCCTGTATCCATGCTGTATCTGCTAAACTATTCCGTGATCAAAAACAGGTTATAACGCTCTACTTCTGAGAAAAAATGACACCAGACCATAGAGAGAAATCAACAAAGAGTTATGAGAAATGTTTCAAGTTACCTAAAATAGCACAATGTATAAGGATGTATTAGATCAAGGATTTAGACATGCTTACATTTCCAAACTGCTGGAGTGATGATGAATCTATTTTAAAATTAAAAGCTACAGAAAAAACTAACACCGCATTGAATCAGAATTGACTCGATGGTAACTACACCAAATACAATCCTTGGGCAACAGATTGGCTGATGGCTCAGTACTGAAAGTGACACAGCTAACAGAGTTGCAAAGACATGGCACCATCCTGACTTCTGCTGCTGTCTGCATGGAGTTTTCATGTTCTCCTTGTGATCGTTTGGGTTTCTCCCGTTGCTGTCTTAGTTTTGGTGAGTTTAGTTTAGTTTAGTTTAGAGATACAGCGCCGAAACAGGCCCTTTAGGCCAACCGAGTCCACGCCAACTAGCACTATCCTACATACTACAGACAATTCGCAATCTTTCACCAAAGCCAATTAACCTACAAAACTTGTGTGTCTTTGGAATGTGGGAGGAAACCGGAGCACCCGGGGAAAACTCACGTGGTCACGGGGAGAAAGTACAATCTCCGTACAGACAGCACCCATAGCCGCGATCGGACAGCACACATGGTCAGGGTCGAACCCTTGTCTCTGGCACTCTAAGGCAGCAACTCTACTGCTGCACCACCATGCCGTCCCATTTAGAACATTTGACAGCACTGGGTTGAGGAGGGACCTCATTGAAACTTACAGAATAATGGAAGGCGGTGGATTTAATAGAGTGGATGTGGCAAGGATGTTTCCACTAGTGGGATAGTCCAGGATCAGAGGTCACAGAATTAAAGGGCGCTCTTTTAGAAAGGAGGTGAGGAGGGACGTCTTTAGTCAGAGGGTGGTTAATCTGTGGGCTGTGGAGGCAAAATCAGTGGATATTTTTAAGAGATAGACAAATTCTTGATTAGAACGGGTGTCAATAAGAATTTGGAAACAAATAAAATTATCTTTAAAATTAAGAAATTTATCATTGTTAATGCCAATAGCGAATAACCCTTTATTTAAACCATCTCTTATTGATAAGACATATAACCAATGGGAAAGTCTCGGAATTAGAAGGATCGGGGATATGTACGAAATGGGAAACCTACTATCATTCCAACAATTGCAATTAAAATTTAAACTGAAAAACAACCAATATTTTAAATATCTTCAGATTTGCGATTTCATGAAAAAATATATACAAGGATATCAAAAAATAACTCCTGAAGTATTGGAAGAAGCAATGAATATTGAAGCTGACTCACAAAAATTAATATCATATCTATATAATAGTATTTTAAATATAGACCTACCATCGACAGAGGTACTTAGAGAAGAGTGGGAACGGGAACTAATGATAAAAATTACGAAGGTTACATGGGAAAAGTACTTGATATATATTCACAAATGTTCGATTAATGTAAGACATAATCTAATTCAATTTAAAATTTTACATAGATTATATTATTCAAAAACAAGATTGAACAAATTTTATCCAAATATATCCGCCATTTGTGATAAATGTCTATCCCAAAATGCAACTATAACACACTCCTTAGTTTCCTGCATAAAACTTTATAGATTTTGGAGTGATATTTTCGAAATATTTACAAAATTATTTAAGATAAGAATGGAACCTAATACTGAAATGATTATGTTTGGCGTAATGGAAGATGGGAATGAATTGAACACATCTCAAAATTTATTTTTTAACTATGGTTTAATAATAGCAAAAAAATTAATACTTAAATTTTGGAAAAATACATCAATACCAACGCTTAAAATGTGGATTGCAAGTATGTTGGACACCGCACATCTTGAGGAAATGCGATTCCTCCTAATGGATAAATCAGACCAATTTATAACGAGTTGGTCTCCATTTGTCGTCTTTTTGGAATCATATGGTGCAACACAATTGTAAAAAATAACTGTTTCAGGACCGGATGAGGGTCGGTCAAGATTATAAACAATGATCTCCTTACTTTTTTTGTTTTATTCTTTTTTTTCTATTTTCTTTTTCTCAACTTTCTTCACTCATCCGTCTTTTTTCTTTTTCCTCACACTATATATCTCACGTCTTTCTATCCTTTACTATCTAATCTCTTTTTCTTATTCTAATCTTTCTTTAATATTTTTTTAAAAAGAAGCTGTACATAAAATGTATTATGAAAATATATATTAGGCACTTTGGTGCCATATGATTGTACTTACTTCTAATAAAATAAAAAAATAAATAAAATAAAAAATAAAAAAAAGAACGGGTGTCAAGGGTTATGGGGAGAAGGCAGGAAAATGGGATTAGGAGACAGAGATCAGCCATGATAAGTAGACAAAAGTGCTGGAGAAACTCAGCGGGTGCAGCAGCATCTATGGAGCATAGATGCTGTTGCACCCGCTGAGTTTCTCCTGCACTTTTGTCTACCTTCGATTTTCCGGCATCTGCAGTTCCTTCTTAAACAATCAGCCATGATAGAATGACAGAGTTGACTCGATGGGCCGAACGGTCTAATTCTATTCCTACACCTTGTGAACTTGTGAAAACCTCAAATGGCTCTGGATTTGCCCACACAAACAGCGTCTTGTGGCATAGAGTATTATAGCATTGAAATAGTATTATATCCTTCAGCCCAATGAAACAGCTCTGGCAAGAAAGTAACCATTTACACTAACCTTATCACACCTAATCCCCAGATTCTACTGTGTTCAAGAAGGAACTGCAGATGCTGGAAAATCGAAGGTACACAAAAAAGCTGGAGAAACTCAGCGGGTGCAGCAGCATCTATGGAGCGAAGGAAATAGGCAATGTTTCGGGCCGAAACCCTTCTTCAGACTGATAGGGGGTGGCGGGGAGAAGGAAGGAAAAAGGAGGAGGAGGAGCCCGAGGGCTGAGGGGTAGAATGGGGAATGGGAGGGGGAGTTGAAGTCTAGATGTCAGTTGATCTACATCGGTGAGACCAGGCGGAGGTTGGGCGATCGTTTCGTCGAACACCTCCGCTCGGTCTGCAAGAACCTACCTGACCTCCCGGTGGCTCAGCACTTCAACTCCCCCTCCCATTCCCCGTCCGACCTTTCTGTCCTGGGCCTCCTCCATGGCCAGAGTGAGCAACACCGGAAATTGGAGGAACAGCACCTCATATTCCGCTTGGGGAGTCTGCATCCTGCGGGCATGAACATTGAATTCTCCCAATTTTGTTAACCCTTGCTGTCTCCTCCCCTTCCTCAGCCCTCGGGCTGTCTCCTCCCATCCCTCAGCCCTCGGGCTCCTCCTCCTCCTTTTACAATATACAATATACAATATTTATTACATGTCATTTGAACCTCAGTGAGGCTCAAACGAAACTCCGTTTCCACAGCCATACAAACAAAAACAATTTCCTACAGACAGACACACAATTCAATTTACAGAAACATCCATCCATTTTAGGCCGTGCCGGGCGATGTACGGCCCCGCTCCCGGTCTAAATGTCACAAAGTTGGAGCCCCCAGCAAGCGCTCGAATGTCCCACGGCCATTAAGCCGCGCCGGGCGATGTACGGCCCCGCTCCGGGTCGTTCCAACCCCGCGACACGGGCTGGAGAAGTTGCGTTGCGGGAGCTCCGGAAAGCGGTCTCTCACCCGGACCCGCGAGCTCCCGATGTCCCAGTCCACCGGACCTGCGGCTGCAGCTGGAGCCTCTGAGCTACGTGGTCGGGCCGCAGCAGCGAGTCACCACCGCTCCCCACGCTCCGATGCCGGCCAGCCCCACGATGGTGAGTAGTCCGCAGCTCCGCAGGCTCCGGGACTGGAGCCCCCAGGTCGTTCCAGCTGGAGGCCGCTCCACGGTGCTAGGCCCCAACGACAACGGAGACCCGACAGGAAAAAGGTCGGGTCTCCCGTACAGGGAAGAGATTTTTAAAAAGTTTCCCCCTTCCCCCCCCCCCCCCCCCCCCCCCGCCCCCCCACATATACAAAGTTAAAAACACTATTAAAAAACACAATCAACTACATTTAACTAGACAAAAAAAAAAAAAAAAGACAGACAGGTTGTAGGGGCCGCTGCAACACAGAGTCACGTCGCCACTTTTTCCTTCGTTCTCCCCGCCAACCCACCCCCCCCCCCCCCCATCAGTCTGAAGAAGGGTTTCGGCCCGAAACGTTTTGCCTATTTCCTTCGCTCCATAGATGCTGCTGCACCCGCTGAGTTTCTCCAGCTTTTTTGTGTAACCCAGATTCTACTGCTAGCTTACACAATCAGGGTAATTTATAAACATACCAACTTGGAATATGAGAGCAGTAGAGAGTGTCTGAGGAAACTCATATGATCAGAGGGAGAGCATGCAAACTCCACACAGACAGACCGGACAATCAGCATTGAATCAGGGTTGTGTGAGACATCAGCTGTACCCCTGGGCCACTTGAAAAATATTTATTTCAGCACTTTATCATCTCCACTGGAAATTATATTAGACTTAAAAGCTCTCTTGCACAAGTGGATTTCTTGTGTTGCTTACGAGATTTTTCAACTCATAATAAAATGCTGCCTTTCACCTTGGTTCATGATCATTCACAACAGCCAATTTTAACACCAAAATCAAGTTGTTGAAACCACTTTCCTCAGTTTGTAGGTCTATAGTAAATAATTAACTATTTCACATAGGCAAATATGTAAAGTAAAAGCATTTGTTATAAATGAACTAAATTCAATGGAATCAGAACATTTCAGAAACTGAAATATTATTAAAGTGCTTTAATTTAATTTAGATTGCAGCAAATTTGCTTAATGTTTGTATAAAAAAATATGGAATCGCAATATTTCAGTAATTTCCAAATATCATTAAAATGCTTTAATTTCCTTTTAATTATAACAGCTATCCTTTACATTTGTACACAAAAAAAACCACTTGCTTATATTCTAACTCCCAGATCTGCTAATGCAACTACTCTGAATCAGTAATTGATTTTGCTCTTTTCAGTTACTGGCAATCAATCCTATAATCATAGCATGTTCTGTTTTTGCCACTCGTGCAAGAAACTTTGATCAAAAATATGAAATGTTGAAGTGTTTCACTCTGTACCCTTGGTTTCTTTCAGACTATCACTAATGGAGAAGTTGCCTTCAAGAAAATTAGCAAAAGAATTTAAAAGACAGGAGCCGCATCAAAAGTAAATGAAGTCAGAACCGCACACTGTTAATGAAATGAAAGCAATCATTTTTAGATCCAAAGACACAGATGGATTTTTATTTAGTTAGTTCTGTAAGAAAATATTTTTTAAAAACTCTCTGTCCACGTTAAGTACATAACAAAATATGCCAGACTATCAAAGTTTCAAGTCTCTCATTTGCTAATCAATTTTAACAGTGCCTAGAAGGAAAAAATGACCCATAGAATTATTTGATTTGTGTAAACTGAATAATGATGATTTCCTTAAAGCAAATTTACAACACATTTAGCCAGATGCCCAATTTTTATAGAAAAATCAAGTACTGTAATAAAAACAGTTATCGGTGTGAAATTTCAGTGCTATAAAGATGTTGCTAAACCTACTAAGTACTTCCAGTATTCTCTATATTTTTATGTCTAAGCAACAATGAAGTGAACATTTTGAAAGGGATACATTTTCCTCAAAACTCCAATTTTGCCAACTGTTACAAGGGAACAGGTTCACGGATCTGACTAGCAGAACAGTAAAAGGCTCACTCGTCTCTTTAGTTACAAATCAGTTTTATTGGCAAGAGAGAGAACAAAAACAATACTTGTCTTGGTATGCGCGGGGTCCGTTTTACAGCCGCACACCTCTCTCTCTGCCTCCGTGGCGCTGATCGTGACTACAGCCCGTCGGTCAACCCCTCTCGTACATGAACTTTTTATTTGATAATAGAAATATTCTTAATTAATATATATAAAATAAATCTCTTAATGACTGAAAGATAATTGATAAATTATAAAGGGCATTGTACATTTGGCAAAAAAGTGTTTCCCTTAAAGATTATTTGTGGCCATTCTCCCCTTTAAATAAATTATTTCCTAAGTCCAGAGAGAGCTGCTCTTAACGTTGCCATTAACTAAGTGGGCCGGTCCCACTTGGACGTCATTTACACGTAATTTACGTGTCATCATTTACGTGTCACGACGCATGACGCACATGTTGTGCCACGCACGTGATGTGCGCATGGCGCGTGGTGACGTATGCAGTGACGCCCCAGGATTTTGGTATGTACAAAATCATCTGCGTGACGTGCAAATGATGCCCAAATGGGACAGTCCCTTAAGAGATTACAATTTAAAATCTCTCATTGTCTCCTCTGGCTGTACGCGCTCCATATCCCTCCATTCCCTGCATATCCATGTGCCTTTCTAAAGCCTCTTCAATGTCACTATCATATCTGCCTCCACTCCTGGCAGTGTGTGTGTTGTATCTCACATTATTAAAAACATTATAGCCAGTGATGCAGATCAAATCATAATACGGTTGATACAGTTTTGATCACATGTCAGGAAAATAAAGTGCTGAAAAATATAATCGTCACCAAGTTTTAAATTTTGATATGAATTCAACCCGAGAAAATCTCACCTTCCAGATTTATCGATCAATGTTTTCTATCTGACATTGGTTGACCAATCTTTATGTGTAGGAAGGAATTGCAGATGCTGGTTGAAACCGAAGATAGACACAAAAAGCTGGAGTAACTCAGTGGAACAGGCAGCATCTCTGGAGAGAAGGAATGGGTGACGTTTTTGGTCGAAACCCTTCTTCAGCCTTCAATCTTCATGGTGGGACTACTAGTGCCACCTGGTGGCAATATCCTACGAGAGAAAAATTAAATATACAGGGTACTAAATAATTTTTTAAGTAGATCATCATTTAAAGGGACCCTCATTTATTTATCAGGGAGCCTATTCTGCAACCGTTGTGTTCGGTTATAATAGCCTTTTGTTGTTAAGGCCAAAGAACATTTCCCTTCAATGAGTCTACACTTGATTTTTGTACTAGCTTGTGATTTGAAAATTGAAAATTACTGAATAATTGTACCATTTAACTAAGTAGCAGTGAATCAAAAAGAAGCAGATAAGAAAACGAACTGTTTCACAATACCATCCACTCTATTTTGCTGATATACAATATAGAACAGTACAGCATGGGCATAGACTCTTTGACCCCCAATGTCTGTGCTGAACATAATGCTAAGTTAATCTCCTCTGCCTGCAAATGATCCATCTCGCTCCATTCCCTGCATGTCCATGTGTCTTTTTTAAAAGCCTCTTAAATGCCACTATCATATTTGCTTCCACCACACCTGGCAGAGATCACATTATAAACAAAAACTTTTAATGTATTTTATGTGCATGGAAAAAAATATAACATTAAATTTGCATTATATTTACCTATGTAAGAAAATGTAGTTCTGGTTCGGATTTGCCAAGGAATTCCACTCAAGATTTCCCAAGTAACAATTGAAAAATTCCAATCTAGTAAGCTGGATGGTTAGACACAAAATGCTGGAGTGACTCAGCGGGTGAGGCAGCATCTCTGGAGAGAAGGAATGGGCGATGTTTCGGGTCGAGACCCTTCTTCAGACTTCAATTTAAACCAGCATCTGCAGTTCTTTCTTACACATGCTGGACGGTTAAATGTATTATGCTAAAATTTATTGATGTATTAAAAATCAACATTTAAGACAAGTGCTTTTTAAATAAAATGATTAAACTATTGTAGAGCCCCGAAATGATGGCTATTTCTTTGTGCGTGCTGGATTATGCACGTAGCATCAGAGGATAAAACACCTTAGATTTCACCTTGGTAGAAGATCGCATTCAATATAAAGTCAAACAAATAAAGATATTTATGAAAAAGTCACATTTGGAGATGAAGGAAGAAAGAATAAATTGGGGCTTTTAGTAAGACAACAAAACATATTGAGCTATTAAAGAGACCATCATTTACATTACAATTCTATCATCTACAAATACTTGCTTGCTATTTAAACCAAACTTTTTAAAGTACAAATCCCTAGATTAGATTCCTTAATATATTTTATTGAGTAAAGAGCATGTAACCACAACATATTTGTCTGTTGCTAAACACAAAATGCTGGAGGAACTCAGCCGGTCAGGCATCTGTTGAGGGTACACAAAAATGCTGGAGAAACTCAGCAGGTGCAGCAGCATCTATGGAGCGAAGGAAATAGGCAAAGTTTCGGGCCGAAACGTTGCCTATTTCCTTCGCTCCATAGATGCTGCTGCACCCGCTGAGTTTCTCCAGCATTTTTGTGTACCTTCGATTTTCCAGCATCTGCAGTTCCTTCTTAAGCATCTGTTGAGGGAATTGGACAGATGATGTTTCGGGTTGGGACCCTTCAGGGTTCCCTCCTGAAACGTCGCCTTCCCATTCCCTCCACAGATTCTGACTGTCCCACTGAGTTCCTGCATCCATTCTAGAGTCCAGGGTGCTAGAAATGTTACAGATCTAGAATTCACTCTACAGCAGGACAGTTGATTTAAAGAACGTTTTCACAGAACGAGTGTGTGGAGTAATGAAAAATGCCATTGCAGGTTAATGTGTGATATATATGAATGGGACTTTGCAGGTTAACCATGCATATATATCCCACATTATATATATATAATGAAGGTAATGAAGCTCAAAGAAGATAAATAGCAAAGGAGAGATATTGAACAGTGAGAAACGATGCAAATATATCACAGAGACCGGCAATATTTGTTTCAAAACGAGAAGCAACTAGTGTGCATACTCTGCCTTCTTCCCTGTACATGTGGTGCTGCGGTCTTCCCTGCAACAGATGGCAGTCTACACTCAAGGCACTTGCAGTGCTAAGGACATGCATCAAACGTTGCAACTCCCAGCAGCCGCTAGGGCAAATGGAAACTCTGGAGTGGATTAATGGGCTGCACGATAGTGCCAATCTAAATGTGGAAGATGTACAAATTCATTATGTCAGCAAGGTTATGAAATTATCGACATATACATAATGAGATTATGTTGCTTGGATTAGAGTAGCCGCTAGAAGGAGAAGTTGGCTGGAGAAATTTGGATTGCTTTAAGAGTTAAGAGCATTTAATTGTCATAGGCACCAGAAACAGAGCAGTGAAATTCTTACTTGTTGCAGATCTTACAAGCACATTAATACCACTACACAACGAATATATATACAATAAAGAATAATACAATAAATTATCAGTAATACTGGGAACTGTACTATATCAGGAAGTCTTGATGCAGCTCTCTGGGAATTTGGTTAGGCCCCATTTGGAGTATTGTGAGCAGTTTTGGTCGACCCATTAGAGGAAAGATGTGAAGCTTTGGAGAGGATGCAGAGGAGGTTTACCAGAATGCTGCCAGGATTAGAGAGTTTCAGCTACTGGGAGAGGTTGGATAGACGGATTGTTTTCTCTTGAACATCAGAAGTTGAGGGGAGACTTGATAGAAGTATATAAAATTATGAGAAACATAGATCGGGCAGACAGTCGGAACTTTTTCCCCCAGGGTTGAAATGTCCAACACTAGAGGGCAGAGATCTAAGGTGAGAGGGGGAAAGTTTAATGGCAATTTTTTTCTACACAGAGAGTAGTGGGAGCCTGGAGCGCTTTGCCAGGGGTGGCAGATACGATAGTGGTGTATTAGAGGCTTTTAGATATGCACATGAAAGTGCATGGATCATGTACAGGCAGATGAGATTACTTTAGTGTGACTTCATGTTCAAACAAACATTGTGGGCTAAAGGACCCATTCCTGTACTCTACTGTTCTATAGGAGTTAGATGTGGCCCTTGTGGCTAATGGGATCAGGGGGTATGGAGAGAAGGCAGGTACAGGATACTGGGTTGGATGATCAGCAATGATCATATTGAATGGCAGTGCAGGCTCGAAGGGCCGAATGGCCTACTCCTGCACCTATTTTCTATGTTTCTATGTTTCTATATCTATGTTCATGTCTATGCTTCAGTGCAAGTATGCAGTGCAATACTTATACAAATTTGACAGTAAATTGTTGCTGAGGTAGGGTTGTGGTTAGTGTTGCGCAGTGTGGTTCAATATTCTGTTGGTTGATGGGAGAAGTTGCCTCGGAATAATGGTTCTCAGGCTTTTGTACCTTCTTCTTGATGGTAGTTAATGAGATGAGGGCATGGGCAGGGTGGTGTGGGGCTTGGATGATATCGGCTTCCTTTTTGAAGCAATGCTTCCTACAGATCCCTTTGATGGTGGGGATGTCAATATCAATGATGGACCAGGCAATTTCCACCATTTTTTGCTGCCTCCTACATTCTCGGGCATCAGGCTGTGATGCAACCAGTGGAAAGACTATACATGATTACAATCAAACCATCCACAGTGTACAGATACAGGAGAAAGGGAATAATGTTTAGTGCAAGATAAAGTCCAGTAAAGTCTGATAAAGGAAACGCATAGGGTCTCCAACGAGATAGATGGTAGGTCAGGACTGCTCTCTAGTTGGTGATTGGGTGGTGTCTGATCAGTTGCATGATAACAGCTGGGCAGAAACTTTCCCTGAACCTGGAGATATGTGTTTTCACACTTTTGTACCTCCTGCCTGATAGGAGAGGGGATAATAGGGAGTGACCGGGGTTAGACACATCCTTGATTATGCTGGTGGCCTTGCCGAATCAGCGTGAAGTGTCAATGGAGTTAATAGAAGGGAGGTTGGTTTGCATGAGGGTCTGGGCTGCGTACACAACCCTCTACAATTCCTGTAGAAAGGAACCGCAGATGCTGGTTTAAACTGAAGATAGACACAAAAAACTGGCTTTCTTCAGTCTGAAGAAGGGTCTCGACCCGAAACATCGCCCATTCCTTCTCTCCAGAGATGCTGCCTGGCCTGCTGAGTTACTTCCAGCATTTTGTGTCTATCTTCTCTACAATTTCTTGAGGTTTTACACTGCGCTGTTCCCAAACCGTGCTGTGATGCATCCCGATAAAATGCACATCTGTAAATTTTTTCTCAGCCTTCTCAGTTTTAGCTTGAACCCCCAGCCTGTTAATTCCCCCCCCCCCCCCCCCCCACACAGCGCTGCAGCCATCAAGGCAACTGTACATAAACAATTTGAGGGAGCTGAGAAGCAAAGATTATAGTATCTTTGCTGAGAAGTCGATGCCTTTACCCGAGTGAGTGAATCCCGTCCTGTTGTGTTACGCTCCGGCTCCAGAGATTGCAGGCGGTCTGGGCTGAGGGGCGGGCGGGTGGTCTGGTGCGCTCAGCTCAGCTCAGCTCAGCTCCGGGACTGAATTCGGGTTGTGTTGGGGAATGATTCGTGACTCCACCTGCCTGGTTTTAAACTGCACATCCGCCTAACCCGGTGGGCCGGAGGAGAAGGAGTAAAGCCGTGCATTTCTCAGGAGTGCATGCAAGGTCTGTAACCCTGCAGCTGACAGTAAGCCATCACCCTCCAGTGCAACACAACATCCTCCCAACACCCACATTGCATCTTGTAATTTTGGCTGCAATGCACAAACTTAACCCCACAAGCAAAACACTGAAAGAAAAGGCAATAATCGTTGCCCAGGCTGGAGCTGGTAACTGGTGTATCTCAGCCTTTTCTATTTCCCTTTGAAACCCCCACTCTGAACAACAAGACCTGGCTGGACTCTCCCCTAAGCTAAAACAAGCTCTACATCTTGTACCCTAGCTCACATCTGGGCCTATTCATCCATCCGTCCCTCCCCTCCCCTCTTGAGCTCGCACTGACTCTTGATAGCTCTCTTCCATGTGGAACATTAATTAAAACAAATTCTCATCCATGGTTTTAAACTCCTCTAGGCCTCATCTTTCTTCTCAACCCCCTCATCTCCAGCATCTCTTACAGCCTTCGTGCTCATCCTGATTTTTAAAAGCTGCAATATTGCCAGATGTGCCTTCAGCTTGCAAGGATCCACTATCAGGCATTCATGCACTAGGCCTGCCTGGTTCACATCTTTCTCCAATTCCAAATAGCATACCCATTGCATCCAGGGTAATTCCCCATCCGTCACGATGTGATTTCTTAATATCCTGGAGTAGGATGCTGATTCTGCAGCTTCAGCAGTTCCTCAGTATGTTCTGCACCTTCCTTCGCCAACTGAGATTTTGATCTTACACCTGACTCGCTGATTTGTAGGGCAATGCCAAATTTCGATAAAGTTCCATAAAGAGCCCTGGGTCATTTTGCGGTGTTGAAGAAACAGTTAGCAGTGCTGAGAGGTTGCTAGATTTGACGGTCAGACTGGAGAGAGTCTGGGTGAAAGATGAGCCACTGTTTCTCGAGGACTAGAGTCGATGAGGTTCTCGCCTATCTGGGCCACAGCCAGGCTCAGGAGCTCACCGAAGCACCCATGGAGTTGTTGCCTCACAAGCAGTCACAGGGAGAACGTGCAAACTCCGCGCAGACAGCAGCCGAGGTCAGGATTAAACCCGGGTCTCTAACTCTGTGAGGCAGCAGCTACGCCACCGTGCCACTAATTCTCGAAGGAGTAATTTCCAGACAGACAACACTCCCACAGGGTAGACACAACATGCTGGAGTAACTCAGCGGGACAGGCAGCATCTCTGGAGAGAAGGAATGGGCGATGTTTCGGGTCGAGACCCTTCTTCAGACTGAAGAAAGCCAGTTTTTTGTGTCTATCTTCAGTTTAAACCAGCATCTGCGGTTCCTTTCTACAGGAATTGTAGAGAGTTGTGTACGCAGCCCAGACCCTCATGCAGACCAACCTCCCTTCTATTAACTCCATTGACACTTCACGCTGATTCGGCAAGGCCACCAGCATAATCAAGGATGTGTCTAACCCCGGTCACTCCCCTATTCTCTGGAGAGAAGGAATGGGTGACGTTTCACGTCGAGACCCTTCTTCGGACTCAAGTCTCGACCCGAAACATCACCCATCTCTCCAGAGCTGCTGCTGTCCCGCTGATTTGCTCCAGCAGTGTCTATCTTCGATTTAAACCAGCACCTGCAATTCTTTCCTACATATAGTGTAGATGAGGCACTGTGGTCTGCATGGGCAAGTTGGGCTGAAGGGGCCTGTTTCTATGCTGTAACTCTATGACTATAACTCTTGATGTCTTCACTGCTGTCACAACTGAAGTCACGGTTAAAATAAAGCAGAAAATTATCCACAGCATCAGCTCGTGACACATCTTTATTTTTAAGTGAGAGTTTTGTATTTATCAGTATGTTTCTTGGGTATTAAAACTACCCTAATGATATTCTCATAATGGATCTCCAAAAATTAATAATCGGTGATATCTTCTATATTACTAAATCTCTGTTCTTGACCGCTTTTGGCCTTCTGTGCTGCGATTTCTGAGAGAACTCCGCCACCTACGGCCGTCATTTTTGGCCACCTCGCTCAGAGCCCCCCTCCGCCGCATGTGTGCCGAGGATTTTTCCCGTAGATGAAAAATGACAGAGATATTAATGTTTTTACAAAATTCCCCATTCTCTCTGCTGCCCCGGATGGAGGGAGGGGGGGAGGGACTATAAAACCAGGAAGTGAAGTGGTGTGCCTCAATCAGTCTCTGCAAGTGGTGTGCCGCAATCAGTCTCTGCAAGTGGTGTGCCGCAATCAGTCTCTGCAAGTGGTGTGCCTCAATCAGTCTCTGCAGAAAGACGCAGCATGGAAATAGACCCTTTGGCCCACCGAGGTCACGCCGACCATTGATCACCCGTTCACACCAGGTCGATGCTATCCCACTTTTGCATCCATTCTCTTAACGCCACGGACATTTGACAAAGGCCATTCACCTACAAACCGGAACGCCTTTGGCTGCTGCTGGGCTGCCTCTTCTTGGAGGAGCAATTTCCAGATAGGCAACTCTCCTGCAAGGTCGTTCTCACTGGCATTTGAGACCTTACAAACATTCAAGTGACACTCAGGCAGACATCCATACTGTTGTCACAGCCAAAGTCAGGTTCAAATATATACAGATCATGTTGGATATACTCAGTAGGTCCGGCCCCATTTTTGGGAAGAGAACCCGGGCGCACAGTGGTAGAGTTGTTGCCTTACAGCGCCGGAGACCCGGGTTCGATCCTGACTATGGGTGCTGTCTGTATGGAGTTTGTATGTTCTTCCTGTGACCTGCGTGGATTTTCTCCGGGTGCTCCAGTTTCCTCCCACACTCCAACGACGTACAGGTTTGTAGGTTAATTGGCTTTGATAAAATGGTAAAATTGTACCTAGTGTGTAGGATAATGTTAGTGTGCGGGGATCGCTGGTTGGCATGGACTCGGTGGGCCGAAGGGCCTGTTTCCATGTTGGATGTCAAAACTAAACTGAATTAAACCTGTGTTAGTGTTTCAGGTGGAAAGCCTATGTCAGAGCCATCAAGATTACCCTTGTCTCTCGACATCTTAATCTCCGGATGTGACAGCACTAACGTACGGCGCATGTCACAATCTGTTGCTCATTGCTTCTGATACACACTGCTTCTTAAGACCATACCTCACCCTCATCAGTCCACAGGCACAGACAGACCAGTCCTGGACATTTGCTGCAAATGCAGACTTCCTGCAAGGTAATCTTTCGAATGATTTCTCTTAAATGTCATACAAAAAACAAAACATCTCTGCCTCTAATAACTTCTGAGCAGCTATTAGTGGATGAGATTGGATTCAAACTACCATGCTATGGATGAACTGTCATAGCCCGCCAGGTAAGATTGGCTGCGCAGGTTAGGTACTGAAAGATGTTTAATTGCATTTGGAAACATCCCAGATAAAGTCAGTACTTTCACCAAGGGGAAATGTTCTGTGTAGTTTATTGTCACGTGTACCGAGGTTCAGTGAAAAGCTTTAAGGTGAAAAGGTACCCTCTCTTGTGAGAGGGAGGTGCCCATTTTACATCTGAGGAGACCACAGGGTGGCACAGTGGTGCAGCAGGAGTCTACATGTTCTCTGTGACCTTATGGGTTTCCTCCGGGTGCTCCAATTTCTTCCCACATCCTAAAGACATAAGGTGTTGAGTTGTATAGTTAATTTGTTCTAGTGAAGGCAGGTGAGGGGGGGGGGGGTGGGGAGAGAGAATCAGGAGGATCTTGATGGATAGGTGAGGGAGAACAGGTTACTGGAAAATAAATGGAGGTACAGGATTTATTAGAATACCACGAGAGCCAGCATAGACTCGATGGGTTGAATGGTTTTCTTCAAAAGAGTCATACAGAGTGGGGTCAGGCCCTTCGGCCCAACTTGCCCACGCCGGCCAACATGTCCCATCTACACTAGTCTCACAGTGCGTTTGTCCCATATCCCTTTAAACTTGCCCTATCCATGAAACTAATTGCTTCTTGAACGTTGCGATAGTCCCTGCCTCAACCACCTCCTCAGCAGCTCGTTCCATAAACCCACCACCCTTTGCGTGGAAAAAATTACCCCTCAGATTCCTATAAAATCTTTCCTCCTTCACCTTAAACCTATGCCTTCAGTGTTGTAAGAAAATATCAATTGGGATAAAAATGAATAAGAGTGATGTCAGGCTTTGCATGAAATCACATTTAGCATTCTCGAAAAATGGATTTGATTGATAATTTTCAAGACGTACTTTTCCAAAAATTATTATATGTTTTATAAAGGGTATTATTATAAAGGGTGTTATTATATATAGGGTAATGATGTTGCTTTTTCCTGCCCCTCCCCTTGATGCCACCAGCAAATTTAATCTACACCATGATAGACACAAAACGCTGGAGTAACTCAGCAGGACAGGCAGCATCTCTGGAGAGAAGGAATGGGTAACGTTTTGGGTCGACAGCCTTCTTCAGACATCTTTAGTCTCGACCCGAAACGTCACCCATTCCTGCTCTCCAGAGATGCTGCCTGTCCCGCTGAGTTAATCCAGCTTTTTGTGTCTGTCTTTGGGGTAAACCAGCATCTGCAGTTCCTTCCTACACTTAATATACGCCATATTCTTTGTGCAGAATGGAGAGCTATGAAGAGTTCTGCAAGGCTCACCTTGCTCAGATCCAATGCAAGGTCAAGATGGAGCAACGTTCTCTGCCGGCATCGAACCCCAGAGGCTCTTTGATTCGGTTTCACGGTGTTGCTGTTCTTTCACCATTGGCAAGTGATCATGGCCTTGCCACGAGGTCCAATTAGTTCCTTGTGCTTTTCGTGTATTAAATCAGATGTCTTCAGAAATGTTCATTGATTGCAGTGTTTTTTACCCTAAAATGATAACGAATAACTAGAAAGGCACAAAGTGCTGGAGTAACTCAGTGGGTCAGGCAGCATTTCTGGAGAACATGGGTAGGTGACGTTTCGGGTCGGGACCTTTCTTCAGACTCATTGCAAGGAGGGGGCGGGAACGAAAGCTGGAAAAGAGGGGAAACAGCACAGTGCATGGCCGGTGATAGGAGTTCTATAAAGTGAACCATCAGGTGGCGCGATGCTCTGTCCTGCCCCTCCTCTTTTCCATTCCCCTGCAAACTGTCTGAGGAAGGGTCCTGACCGGCCCGGCATGGTGGCGCAGTGGTAGAGTTGCTGCCTTACAGTGCCAGAGACCCAAGTTCGATCATGACTACGGGTGCTGTCTGTATGGAGTTTGTGCGTTCTTCCCGTGACCTTCGTGGGTTTTCTCCGGGAGCTCCAGTTTCTTCCCACACTCATAAGACGTACAAGTTTGAAGGCTAAGGTACACAAAATTGCTGGGGAAACTCAGCGGGTGCAGCAGCATCTATGGAGCAAAGGAAATAGGCGACGTTTCGGGCCAAAACCCTTCTTCGGTCTGAAGAAGGGTTTCGGCCCGAAACATCGCCTATTTCCTTTGCTCCATAGATGCTGCTGCACCCGCTGAGTTTCCCCAGCAATTTTGTGTACCTTCGATCTTCCAACATCTGCAGTTCCTTTTTGAACAAGTTTGAAGGCTAATTGGCTTGGTATAATTGTAAGTTCACCCTACTGTGTGTAGGATAGCGTAAGTGTACGGGGATCACTGGTCGGCGCAGACTTACGTTGTATTTCTAAACTGTAAACTAAACTAAAGGGTTCCGACCCAAAACATCACCTATCCGTGTTCTCCACAGATACTGCCTGAGTTACTACAGCATTTTGTGACTTTCTTTGGTATAAACCAGCACCTGCAGTTCCTTGTTATTACATGAATAGCAAGAACTTTGAAATAAAACAAATCTGTCAATTTATTTAAAAATTTAAAGATGCAGTAATTTTCCATTACTTACTGTGGGGAATGTGTATGAATATTCTGTGCCGGTCCAGACTTGGGCAGGGAGAGATACCCCGTTTATTTCAAAGGAGATTTTCCATTTATACTTTCCGCCTTCCTTAATATCTGTCAGGATTATCACACAGGTCATTTACGTGATCGTTCTGGTTTGGTATCTACGTCAAAGACTGGTGGAGCTACTGCCTAACAACGGCATAGACCCGTGTTCGATTCCGAACTTGGATGCTGTCTGTGTGGAGTTTGCGTGTCTTCCCTGTGACCGCATGGATTTCTTCTGGATGTTCTTGCTTCCTCAAACATCCCAAAAGACGCGTGGGTTTGTAAATTAATTGTAAATTGCCCCCTATGTGCGTCGGGTAAGTGGGATAACATAGAACTAGTGTGAACAGATGATTGATGATCAGCGTGGACCCGATGGGCCGAAGGGCCTGTTCTCATGCTGCATCTTTCAATCAAATCAAAGAAACTACAATCAATTGATATTTTGCTAATTCGATTTATAATTCAACAAGTCCTTTAAGTTCTTTTAACATTTACTTTCAAGCTTTTAATAATTTTTGAATGTCTAAAATATTCAGTCACGTGTGAAACGTTTCACTGCTTGAACAGTCTTGGTTGGTTTTAATCACCTTTTTTTGTGAATGATGATGGGAAGATGATGTTAGATGGTGCAAGACCTGCTGAGAGAGCTAACAGCCTCTGAACTGCGACTGTTGAATGTCTGACTGGTGAGAATTAAATGATAGAAATGACCTCTGTTGATCCGGCAAAACAGATACTACGGCAAGGTTCCGCAACCTAGGGTGCCGGAAATTGGGTATGGTGGACCTGTATACATAAATACAACACAAGCACAAAAGGTAGAGCGAGGAGAAAGGAACAAAAGTGCAGAAAATAGTTCTCAGCGTTATAGTGTAACTGTTTTCAGCTCTCCCAGCTGAACCACTGTGCTGCCCATTATCCTGAGTATATTTTTGTACATGACAATAAAAATAAGTAATAATCTTTTGGGCCAATCATTAGTATGGAGAGTGTGTTCTACAGATACAGTGCAGGGCTGCATCACAGCTCGGTTCAGGAATCACTTTGCCCAAGACTGCAAAAAATTGCAAAGAGTTGTTGAAGTAGCCCAGTCCGTCACACAGTCCAGACTCCCCACCATTGACTCCATGTACATTTCTCGCTGCTTCAGCAAAGGACCTTTGCCAAACCGGTCATTCCTTTTCTTCCCAGAATCCGTCGGGCAGAAGGTACGGAAGCGTGAAAGCGCGCATCATCAGACTCAGCAGCAGCTCCTACCTCTGTGATCAGGCTTCTGAACGACCCTTCCATAAGCTAGAGTCAATGTCTGGATTCTCCAACCTATCTCATTGCAGACTGTATCCTGGCTTGCGGAAGGACCGGTCAGAAAATGATTACCTCCCACATCCCAAAGGTATACAGATCGGCAGCTTAATTGGTCAGTGTATATGGCCTCTCATGTTTAGGCAGAGGGTAGGAAATGTGGGAGTTAATGCAGATCTCGAGTGAATTGGTTACATGAAGAATTAGTGGGGAATTGGGCACAAGCTCAATGCGCCTTTTATGTCACAAGGAGATATTAAATACTGTGCAAAAAACATTCATCAAATGATAAGGATTCTTTTCAGCTTTCCTCAAAACAAAGGGAAGAGATACGTGAATTGAAAGCCAGGAGCTCCTGTAAAATCTCAAACGAGAAACTGCCTGAAATACGAAGAAGTACATCATTACTGAATGTGGACGGACCATTGAACAAGGAAGCATGCAACCTGCTCCATAGATTGCTGGTGAGGACTTTGTTTTTTAAATTAACTGGGTAGAAAGAAGGGACATTAGCAATGTCTGTAATGACATTTGTAAAGACAGTGAAACACAAAACACTGCAAAAGCAGGACATGTATGCAAAACACAATTAGAGAACAAGTCCATGGTAATGCAAGAGGTGATCCATAGTAGTCCAAACCCGAGGTAGGATGAGGGTGGTGCAGTTTAGTTTATTGATTGATTTGATTTGATTATACCTTTAATAATCCTTTACAGGAAATTACAGTGCCACGACAGCTTCAAGACAGACATAACACCACACATTTCCTCAAATGGCTTCCATACTTAACAAGTTAAAATACAAGTTAAAATACAATTAATTTAAAAAAAAGTGCAGTTATTTATGCGCATTATATAACCTTATAGCAGCTGGTAAACAGGACTTCCTATGTCTCTCAGTTTTGCACATTGGTGCAATCAGCCTCTGACTGAAGATGCTGCTCTTGATCACCTTCAGGGCATGGAGTGGGTGAGTGGGGTTGGTCATTATTGAACCCAGTTTGTTCAGAGTTCTGGCCTCTGCCACCTGCTGGACCGTTCGTTGCTCAGCCCCGACCACTGAGCCGGCCTTCCTGATTAGCTTGTCCAGTCTGTTTTTGTCCGCTATACGGGCGCCATCTCCCCAACAGGCCACAGCAAAAAACAGAGCACTGGCCACCACTGAATGGTAGACACTGCACAGTAGGGGTTGGCAGATGTTAAATGACCTCAGCCTCCTTAAAAAATACAGTCGACTTTGTCCCTTCCTGTACACCGCCTCCATATGACACTTCCAGTTCAGCTCATTGTCAAGCTGCACCCCAAGGTACCTGTGGTTAGCGACCACCTCCACCTCAGTGCCCTTAATGGTGATCGGTGTTGCTTGAGTCCTCCTCCTCCCCCTCCTGAAGTCCACAACTATCTCCTTAGTTTTTTTGGTGTTAAGATGGAGGTTATTGTGTGCACTCCACTCCACAAAGTTACTTATTATGTCTCTGTATTCCTCCTCATTGCCCCCTTTAATGAGGCCGACAACAGCTGTATCATCCGAAAACTTCTGCAAAAAGCAGCTGTTGGTGTTATATTGGAGATCCGCTGTGTAGATGGTAAACAGGAACGGAGCCAGCACAGTTCCTTGTGGAGCCCCTGTGCTGCTCAAGATGGTGCCCGAGACACTGTTCTGTAGGCGCACGTACTGTGGTCTGAGGGAAAGGTAATCCAAACACCACAGTACCAGTGATGGATCTGTGAGCCTGATGTGTGCAGGGAAGGGCACAAAGTGCTGGAGTACCTCAGCGGGACAGGCAGCATCTCTGGTGAACTTGGATGGATGACATTCCTGAACTCTGAAGAAGGGCTCCGACCCGGAATGACACCTATCCATGTTCTCCAGGGATGCCGCCTGACCTGCTGAGTTCCACCAGCACTTTGTGTCCTTTTGTGCAAACCAGCATCTGCAGTTCCTTTTCTCCACACCTGAAATGTCACCCATTCCTCTCTCCAGTGATGCTGCCTGTACTGCTGAGTTACTCCAGCATTTTGTGTCTTATCTTCAGTGTAAACCAGCAGCTGCAGTTCCTTCCTACACACCTGGTTTCTACATGATGGCTGCAGGGAAGTAGCTTTTCCTGAACCCGCTGGTGTGGGGCGTAAGATCTTCTACCTCCTGGCCGATGGTAGCAGCGAGAAGGGGACATGGCCCAGATGTTGGGATCCTTAATGATAAATGCTGCCTCCTTGAGGCAACGCCTCTTGTAGATGCACTACGTTCGATGGTGTGGCATGGTATTAATGCTCTCCTAACACAGTCCCTCCCTTTATTTCCATTCCTTTCTGTGTAGGCTAATGTAACTGTAAAAAAACACATTTGTCGCCATTTATTTGAAAATAATTGACATGAAATCCACCCTAGAAATCTGAATGTGCAGGAAGGAACTGTAGATGCTGGTTTAAACCAAAGATCGACACAAAAAGCTGGAGTAACTCAGCGGGTCAGGCAGCATCTCTGGAGAGAAGGAATAGGTGAAGTTCCGGGTCGAGACGTCATCTCCAGAGATGCTGCCTGACCCGCTGAGTTACTCCAGCTTTTTGGGCCTATCATCGGAATCTGAAGACGTTGAACAGAACGTATAACAAAACATGTTTTGAATATTTTAAAAAAAAAATGTTAAATCATATCTCTTCCAGATAGAACATTTTAATTTCCCTCCCCAAGAGTAAGAAACTCTTTAGCACAGGTACATGCTTGGCCATTCAGGAGTGCTATTCCAGATTGGAGCTATAACTGAGTGTAGAAGTGACTAATAAAAGATTGGTTTTCAATTACTTGATTTAGCCACGCAAAGAGCCATTTATTGAGGAAATCAGGGAACATTATTTGATTCCAAGGATGCCCAACATGGCTGGTGTTAAAGAGATGATTAGTGTAAAACAATTGGAAAACCTTAACCACAGTGCAAATAAACCTCAGGAGTCTCCAATTGTTTGAGCCCAATTTTACCGAATAGTGAAAGGCCTGGATAGAGTGGATGTGAAGATGTTTCCACTAGTGTGAGAGTCTAGGAGCAGAGGCCATAGTCTCAGTATAAAAGGACGTACCTTTAGAAAGGAGACGAGGAGGAATTTCTTTAGAGGGTGGTAAATCTGTGGAATTTATTGCCACAGACGGCTGTGGAGGCCAAGCTAATGGATATTTTCACGGTGGAGATTGATAGGTTTTTGATTAGTATGGGTGTCAAGCGTTATGGGGAGAAGGCCTGAGAATGGGATCAATAGGGAAAGCTAGATCAGCCATGATTGCATGGCGACGTAGACTTAATGGGCTGAATGGCCTAATTCAACGCCTATAACTTATGAACATGGATTTTAAACAGGTCACTGATGAGATTGGAGAAACACGCTCAACAAACCTTGAGGGAGCTCCCGTGTCTGCAGGGATGGCCTCCGATGTGTTTAATGAAAGATCTGATACTTCAAATCACCACAACAGTTCTTGCCTGGATCGCCTCGTGAGGAATAATCCGAGGGTCAACAGTTGCATGAATAATGGTCGAAAACCAGATGACTTTCCGAGGGCAGCCATCCATACTCTTCAAAATGCCACCACCCCTAAAATAATTGTCACAACAAAGCACAAAGCAGCCAATTCTACCAAGATGCAGGAACGCGATCGTCAGGTCTGGAGTGATGATGCCACAGAGATAATGAGGGACAACGAAAGTCATGGCACTGCATTAGATTTCTTCCATCTTCCAACCGAGGAGACTATCCTGAGAGGGGATCCAACTTCTCAAACAATCGCACCGAGCCTACAGATCCTATTGAAAAAGTCCAGGGAGTATCGAGATAGGCAGAGACAACAAAAATTGCTGAAGAACTTGCATTTCAAAGGCGATGCAGAAAACCTTTTCGATAAGGAAAATCATTTATGTGCGAGAAAAGCTGGCAAAGGCACCAGGGAGAGAAGGACTGGTTTCGGAAAAGCTAAACTGCCCGGCTCATTGTCAAACCTTGATCCAGCACTGCCAACGGTATCTTCGCTGCATTTCACATATTTTCCCAAACAGAACAACATTTCAGTCACTACTAATGTGAGCACGGCAAAAATAACTGAGTTGCTCCCTTATCTGAGTCCCACCTTATCTGAGGAGGAGAATAAAAATGACAAAATAGTTGATGTGGACCCATTATGTTCAAACTCTGGGGATCACGTTTCCCAGTCTCAGGAGGGGATGAACCAAATGTACAGAAGCCAGAATGGTGGTTTCATGATACCCAACCCACCACTGAGTGAAAGTCCAGTGTTGTCCAGAAAGTGGACCTGTTCATCACAGAGGCTGCTTGTAAATGCCCCAGTCAATGTGGGCAGTGAATTGTTTGAACAACAGAAGGACAATTGGTCAGATCCACCCACGGATCCACCAAAAATCAATGTGGCACAGAGGCAACGCATCAGTGAACTGGAAGTGAATCTGAATAGTCTGAAAGCTTTGATAACCGATTTGCAAACCACATTAACTTCATCCTGCAGTGTAGCAATGGACGAGCTGTCACTGAATGATGGAGCAACTCCACTGCAAATTGCAACGGAATCTTTGGGCATCAAATGCACATGGGATGATAATGGAACCGCTGATATTGTGGTAGCTGAATTATTGGGGAAGCAAGGAGATGATGATCAAAGTTCCCCATCAAGCGAGGAGTCAAATCTGCAAGCTGTTAGTTGTGTTCCTGTTGCATTTCAGG
Organism: Amblyraja radiata; assembly: GCF_010909765.2. Classification (NCBI taxonomy): domain Eukaryota; kingdom Metazoa; phylum Chordata; class Chondrichthyes; order Rajiformes; family Rajidae; genus Amblyraja; species Amblyraja radiata. Next base: position 16,538,536 of record NC_045981.1, on the reverse strand, counting down.
CCGATAATCCACAAGAATCCATCGTACAAGAAATACACTGCGAGGGAATGTCTGTACATTATTCCCATAAAGTATCTACACTTCCCACGGCAGGTCTAAGTCCAAATTTTCTTTCTAGTCACAAACAGAATAGCAAAGAATCCAACCATTAATAAGTCCTACGACATGGATATTCCATCTTCACTTTGGACAGAGGATGTAAACTTGAAGCAGAAGATGGATCATTCAAAACTATCAGTCACTCCAGAACGCGGACCAAACGTATTAGACCACAGCGTCAAAAGAAAATTAACGATGCACAGTGCCAGTGGTGACATGAACTGCAGCCTGTTGCTCCGATTCGAGACACTAAAATATAATTGCAACTCGAGTCTGAACTGAGAGGATAAAGAACAGTCGCATAATAAGGAGCATAAAGTCTACTCGCACTAAAGCGATTTTGATAAAACAGCCAAATGTTCTAATAATATTTTTTCTCAACTATTTAATGATGAATATTGTACTTTTGTAATGTACCATTAGGCTAATAAATTATTTAAAAATCGCCGCAATCCTTTGTTGTTACTGAAAGATTTTTAACCATGTGGAACAGTAGAGGTGCAGGCATCATATATTCTTGGTAATCCATAGCAAACCTCTTGCCTTGGTGTTACTTGGGGATGAGATCACGGCATGAGGTGATCCCTTTAATGCCTCTTGGATATATTCAGCAATCTGACATTCCCAGCAGGATAGACACAAAAAGCTGGAGTAACTCAGCGGGGCAGAAAACATCTCTGGAGAAAAGGAATAGGTGACGTTTCAGGTCGAGACCCTTCTTCAAGCTGAGAGTCAGGGGAATGGGAAACGAGAGATGCAGACAGTGATAGAGAGAGAGATGGAACAAATGAATGAAAGATAAGCAAAAGAGTAAAATAATCTTTGGTTTAAACCCAGCAGGATGTCAGGCTTGAAAAGAAGGCGTGGTTCTGAATTAGAATGATTATATTGCAACCTCTTGAGTGAATTTCTTCACCAGGGGCTTGTGATCGATAAATATATTCTTGTGTTCAGTAACATGTAGAGGACTCTAAAACTAGAGGGTATAGTCTTATGGTGGGAGTGGAGAGGTTTAAGAGGGACCTTTGTCATCCAAAGGGTAGTTTCTATCTGGAATGAGCTGCCAGAGGAAGCTGTAGTAGTAGATACAATTGTGGCTTTTGGAGGACATCTGGACATATATTTGGAGTGGGGAGGAGGTTTTGGCAATGTTAGGGGGATTTGGGCCAAACAGGCAAATAGGACTAGTCCAATATGCTAACATGGTTTGCATGGGAAAGATGGGCCAAAGGGTCTGTTTCCGTGCTGTGCTCCATGACTCTATCTGTTGGACTGTTTCCAGGTAATGAATACCCATTGCAAGTTGGCTTTCAAAAGTTAATCAATCGTTCATAATTAATAATTCCCCTTAATTGTAGGATGAATAGGTCTTTGAGAAGTCTGAAACATCAATGAAAACAGGTTTGAATGTGGACCCATTTACCCAGGGTAGGGGAATGAAAACCAAAAGTTTAAAGTGAGAGGGCAAGACACATTTGGAAAGTGGTGAAATCATTGGACAAAGTCAGCATGGATTTATGAAGGGTAAATCATGTCTGACGAATCTTATAGAATTTTTCGAGGATGTAACTAGTAGAGTGAATAAGGAAGAACCAGTGGATGTGTTATATCTGGACTTTCAGAAGGCTTTCGGCAAGGTCCCACATAAGAGATTGTGTTGTTGTTGCTGTTTTCTGTTATGTTTAATCATATCATATCACAGTGAAATCCTGACCTTGTACCATAGAAGACCTTTGAGCTATCTTTAATCAGACTTTATCGGACTTCAATGCTATATATTTGCACTAAATGGTATACCCTTTATCCTTCATCTATTTACTGTGGATAGTTTGATTGTATTCATATAGTCTTTTCTTTGAGTGGATCGCACGCAAACAAAAGCTTTTCACGGTACCTCAGTACACGAACAATAATATGAGTAAATCCAACTGAAGTATGTAATCTGTTTAATTATGTTCATTTATAAGCACATTTTTAATGTGACAATAAACCAAACTAAATATGACAATTAAAAGTAAAGTCAGTTCTAATTAGGTTGGAATATGCGATTGGTACAAAACTATTGCGATTTAAAAAAAATGTAACCCCGGAAAGTTGATGGTGTAGTTTAAGTGCAAACTGACCAGTCATAGAAACATAGAAAATAGGTGCAGGAGTAGGCCATTCGGCCCTTCGAGCCTGCACCGCCATTCAGTATGATCATGGCTGATCATCCAACTCAGTATCCTGTACCTGCCTTCTCTCCATACCCCCTGATCCCTTTAGCCACAAGGGCCACATCTAACTCCCTCTTAAATATAGCCTTAAATATAAGTCCTTCTCTCATTAAAGTAATTTTATTTAAAAAAGTTTGGGTTCTCGCCATCAGTGTGAATCTTGCTGATTGGCATGAAATATAGAGCTCAAACTTTGGTGAATTATTATTGAAATATTACTTAATAGAATTGCTCCACAAGATGTCACTCCATGCTTTTTGATAGCACAGCACTTAAACGGCAACTCATTAATGGTTAGAATAGTCGACACAAAAAAAAATGATAATAGCATTTAATGATTTTGTAGCGATACCTTTGGTCTGTTCTGCATGCTTGCAAACAAATGAATACAAAATCCTTTACATATACTGTAGCTTTTTCCCTTAAGGTGATTGAAATCGGAACCTATGCACGGCAAACTTGTGAGACAGTGTGTGGTGTCAAGTTCTCTTCTTCAATTCGCTTCCATTCACAAATGAGCATTTAGTCCTTGCACCAGTGGAATGTGTTTCTGCCTCAGTAACTCCTTAACAGCTCTGCATCTTATTTCATTTCAAACTTAATCAAAAGTCTCGTGAGGAAACCAGTATCTTTGCAGGGAGTGCTACCCAGGAATGTATAAAACCAGAGTAGGAACCAGGTCAATAAACGGAGGGATTGATGGAAAGGTGGAGATTGTGACAAGTAAGTTCGAAAGGAAAGTATATCTGAAAAGAAGATTAGAAAAATTATGAGAGGTATAAACAAGCCATGCGGTCAGAATAAAGTTAGACACAAAAATGCTGGAGTAACTCAGCGGCTCAGGCAGCATCTCTGGAAGGAATGGTTAGGTGACGTTTCAGGTCAAGATCCATCGTCAGACTTCCTGACCTGAAATGTTACCTATCCATTATCTCCAGAGATGCTGCCTAATACGCTGAGTTGCTCCAGCATTTTGAGTCTATCTTTGGAATAAACCAGCATCTGCAGTTCCTTTTTATTGCATATACGGTCAGAATCTTTTATCCCGAGATGATATATGAATTTAAGAGGACATAGCTTTAAGGTGAGAGGTACAAAGTTTAAAGGAGATGTGCTGGGGGGGGGGGGGGGGGGGGGGTCTCTTTATACAGTGGGTGGTGGGTGCCTGGAACACTATGCAAGTGGTGGAGGTGTAAGCAGATACCATACTGTTGTTGAGGCTTTTAGATAGGCATGTGGATAAGTAGGGAGTAGAGGGATATGGATCATGTGCAGGCAGAGAAGATTTATTTAAATTGGCATCATATTCGCCAATAGGCATCTTGGGCCAAAGGGTCCATTTCTCTGCTAAATTGTTCTATAATGTAATAACAAGGAACTGCAGATGCTGGTTTATACGAAAGAGAGACACAAAATGCTGGAGTAACTCAGAAGGTCAGGCAGCATCTCTGGAAAATATGGATAGGTGAAGTTTCAGGTCGGAACCCTCTGAGAAACAGAGGCATTTAAAAGGCAAAAGAATGATCATAAATGGATTTTTGAACCCATTGGAATTATTTCAGGAATTACACAAAAAGGAGACAGAGAGAGAGACTGAGGCAGAGAGTGACAGAGAGAGTGACAGAGAGAGAGAGAGAGAGAGAGACAGACAGACAGAAACAGAGAGCAACAGAGAGAGAGAGAGAGAGAGAGAGAGAGAGCGAATGACAGAGACAGAGACAGAGATACAAAGAAGACAATGTTTTTACAAACTTTAAACTTGAAGGATACCAGAAGGAACCAGAAATGTGACAACTGTGTACTCTCTCGGTGAAATCTGCTATTCTTTTACACTACAATCATTGCACTCTTGTACTTGTGTATTATTGTGCTTATGTATAATATGATTTTACTGAATTGTGTGCAAAACAAAGTTTCACTGTATCCAGGTACATGACAATGGAGTATCATTGAACTGCTGTTCCTACTCTGTACATTTCTATATTTCACACAAACATGGGATTTATGGCCCTTAAAAAATTATATAACTAGATTTTCCAAGACATAATACAAATTTCAAGTTTCAGTACATTTTAATAATTTGGTTAGTTAGTAATACAGGATGTATCTCCGAGTTGAATTCAGTGATACATTATGCTGTTGATTACAGTACATCATTTTACACAGATATTAAAAAAAGATCATTTTGGCCATTGTTGAACCATACCTGGAATTGGAGTGTAAGTACAATATTCTTGTTAAAATTCAATAACAAATGCTGCATTGACAAAACTCTGCCCTTTATACAAATAAATATAAACATAGAAAAACGTAGTTACAATTGATTGAATATTCTACATTTATGTACATTGACTGTAGAACCCCATAAGATTAGGCATTCAAATACTTTTTAAAAACATTCTAAATCTGTTACAATTGAATATAAATTGAATTTAGGAGCAGGTATCAAATACCAGCCAGCACAGCTTAAAATAATGACATTTTATACATGTACTCTTCCATGACAAATTGCAATTTACTGTATTGATAGAAATTAAATAAGCATGAACAAATATGTCAAACAGTATCCTCCTGTTTCTCCAAGTTTGAAGTGTGCTATTGTGCATCATTTACAAAAGGAGCAATTCAGAATAACAAAAGTTTTCACTCATTGGCTCACATGGGTAGTAAACAGCAAATATCCAACCATCCACCAAAACGTATTGTTTGGTAGATAATTACATGTTATAGGGAAGAGTTGTAGCCAGTTTGATATTGAAATTTGCAAAGTCATTTTGAGTTACAATAGTTTTCAATACGAACATGAATATATTAAAGAGTAAGCATTTCAAACGCTTCACTGATCACATTTGCAGTCAGCTGTGGAGGTATCTGGCAGATCTGGTCCCCTGATCTTTATAAAGCACCAGCTGTTTTATCTCCAGCAGTCAGTACCTCACCAGAAGTTTAAGCAAAGGAAGACACCCAACAAAAGACAAAGTGCTGCAGTACCTCAGCAGGTCAGGCAGCATCTCTGGAGAACATGGACACGTGACTCTTCGCACCAGGACCCTTCTTCAGATAGACTGAAGAAGGATCCCAACCCGAATCATCATGTATACATGTTCTCCTGAAATGCTACCTGACCCGCTGAGTTACTCCAGTACTTTTTGTCCTTTTTAAATGTAAACCAGCACCTGCAGTTCCTCATTTTTACAAGACGATTAACAGTTTGTTCCAGATTATGTAAACTGCCAATGTGAAAAAATCCCTCAGTTCATTGCAACAGTATCTTATTTTAAGTCACTTTGAAGTGAACATTCATGCTTATAAACAAAACACAAATAGACTGGTGGAAACTCAGATGATAATGCCACATAAAAACGAAAACTTTTTTCACGCAAGAGATTGAATAAGCAATTGTACTAAGGTTTTTTGTTTTTTTTTAAAGTAAATAATGTAGCTGAAAGACTTCGCACCACACATTTGGCCATTATAGACAGTAGAGAAGTCTCAGACCCCTCCAGCATAATGCATTTTACAGAAAATCTGGATCCTGACCGTGTGGATAAAATCACTGAATAACTACTAATTTTAACATTTGTTAATCAAGGTCATGTGGAAATTTACTCAGATGCAAATTCTCAGTCGTTAAGACTAACCCAGACTGTGTAAACAACAGAGGGAGGGCACTGCCTCATAAACCACTCACCCACCTGCCTGCACCGGAATCTGTGGTCTGATGAGTCACCTCAGAACCCACAATCACAATACTAAAGGGGAAGTAAGTAATCCTCAATTCTGAGAGACTGCCTGAGAAGGAGATAAGACTGAATTATATTTGTCACCCAAGTTACACATTCTAAAATGCATTGACGTTTCTGTTACAGCTGCTACAACATGGTTGACATAAACTTGTGCATTTGGTTGTTGCTACATTGAGTTCACTTTTGGATAATGTATAAGTTCAGATTTCCCCAAGATAAAGTGCAGATGAGTAAATAAACAAATAGAACAATTCTAAGCATCACTCAACAATTCACAGTCAGGCTGTTACCGCTCTTGCACTGTCAGTGTCAATTGTGCCACCAGTGATGACTTCCTCTTCCTCTCCAGTAATCATCAGGATGAATCTAGTCCATTATATAGATGTAAAAATTTTAAGAGACAATAATGTATTCACATAGCCAGGAGATCACTTCACCAAATACTGGTCAGTATCCTCCTAGGCTAATTCTGCTATTTCACTTGAAAAATACAAAGTAGATGGCTTTTAAAAATAAAAGTTTGTTGAATGATGAGATGCAGTATGTCGGAAGAACACTTTACTTTTCTCTCAGAGACCTGGATGTAAACTCTAGTTCGAAAAAGGAAACATTTCTGTAAGATATAATATCTGTGGAATCAGTTTTCAAAGTCTTCAGCTAGAATTTGCTCCTCGAGTGTCATTCCAGGCAGCAGCTTTGATCTTAAGCCCATTTTATGTATCGCCTTCCTCAAAGACAGTTTGTTCTTTATAGAGGATCAATCCTGGAAATAAATTGCATTAGGTTAATTAAGTTATGCAAAGGAACAAGGATCATGAGGGAAGGTATGCAGCTAGAAGGAGCTAATATTAGAGAGTCTTGCCCAAGTGAACTGAAGTATTAACTTTCCAATTAAAGTTGTGCAGGAAAGGAAGTGAGAGCAAGTACAAAACTAAAACAAAATCAGTATATCAAGACAGAGCTTTCAATGAAGAACAAAACTAAGGGATCTGACATGGTGCACACAGCATTTGCAAAACAGATGAAATACAAACACAAATAGAAATAACTGAACTAATAGAAATCACGGGTGGCACAGTGGTAGAGTTGCTGCCTTACAACGCCAGAGACCTGGGTTCGATCCTGACTACAGTTGCTGTCTGTAGGGACTTTATACGTTATCCCTGTGACCTGCGTGGGTTTTTTCCGAGACCTTTGGTTTTATCCCACATTCCAAAGATGTACAAGTTTGCAGGTTAATTGGCTTGGTATAAATGTAAATTGTCCCTAATGTGTGTAGGATAGTGTTAAGATGCGGAGATCGCTGGTCGGTGCGGACTCGGTGGGACGAAGGGCCCGTTTCCGCGTTGCCTCTCTAAACGAAACATTACAGAAACACGGCTGCAAGAATGACGTGAAAAGAGATCTCAGTATTGAAGAATACATAAGATTCAGGAAGGAAAGGAAGCTAGGAAGAAGTAGAGGAGTTAATCTGATATTTAATCTGAACACACTAGTCAGGGATGATCCAAGTTCAGGAAATCAGGGTGTAGAATCAGGTTGGTGGCAGGTGAGAATTACACACTCCCATTAGCTAGGGTACCGTTCGATTCACTTCTACCCCATTGAGGACATTGGACTTTGTCTAAGGAACTGATGTGCTATAATGCTGAGAACTATATCCTGCACTCTGCATCTTCTCCTTTGCTCTTGCTATAGTACTTGAGTTTGAACTAATTTTATCTATGTATGGTATATCTGATCTGTTTGGATAGCATGTTAAACAACGCTTTTCACTGTACGTTCACCTGCTATGATCTGGAATGCGCCGTCCAAAAGGCCAGAGAGAGCAGACAAATTACAACATGCAAAGGGAATTTGGATTTGAAAACAAAACATATGCAGGCAGGAGGGAAATACATTTGGGGAATGGAACTGACCAAAAATTCTTCCAAAGGGCTAGTGTATGCAACAACAAAAAAAAGAGCTAATGGCTTAACACTGATTGTGCACGCTGGGTTGATTGAATTAATCGAAACAAGGCAGACCACGTGAAGGTTGCAATCTCCCACCCCGGCTTAACACCACACCATACGATTCCAACAATGGTATTGAGGGACAGGTGAGAAAAAAACACATTTTTATAACTCAGTTCATGTTCAAAAGTTTCTTCAAACCAATTAAGACTCCTTAAGCATAATGACTGATGTAACATGTGAGAGGGGTGTGTGGAGTAGGGAACCCCATGATATTCAGAGTCAAAGAACCTCTGCTCCAAAAGGTTTGAGCACATTGGACTCGAGACATGTATCGTCTTTCCGCTGACTGGTTAGCACGTAACAAAAGCTTTTACCTGTACCTCGGTACATATGCCAATAAACTAGATTCAACAACTGAACCCAAGCAATTTGGCAAATTGGATCCAAGAGTGGTCTGGCAATAGAGGGAAGTGGGTAACGGTGGAGAATTGTTTTTGTGATTGGAAGCTTATGACCAATAGTGTAGCACAGGGAAGTGCACTGCCTGTTATATACATTAATTATTTTGATATGGATGTAGGAGATTTGACTAGCAAATTTGCAGATATTTCTAAAGTTGATGATGGTGTTGTTGGTGAGGAGGAAATAACTGACCAATGGCAAATTGAATTTAATTCTACTAGGTGCCAGGTGACATTTTGGGAGGACTAACAAGAGTTAGAATGGTACAATAAATGGCAGGGCCGAAGAGAGTACTGAGGAACGGAGGGACCTTGGTGTACAAATCTAAGGATCTTTGGAGGTGGCAGCATAGCTGAAAAAGTTGTTGAAGAGGCATACACGATATTAGCTACGAAATACAAGAGTAGGGATGTTATGATACAGCCTTATAAAACATTGGTTAGGGTACAGCTGGTGTACAGAATGCAGCTCTGGTCACCGGGTTACAGGAAGGCCATAGTTGTGATGGTAAAAGTGCAGAGATTCACCAGGATGTTGCCAAGGATGCAATGATTTGCTTGAGGGAACACTTGTTGGTTGGTTGGTTGCAACAGAGAAGGCTGTGGTATACAAGATTAAGAGGGGAATAGACAAAGTAGATTGTAAGACACTTTTCCCTGGAACAGAGGTGTCAGAAATTGGAAGTCTAGGGTAAGGAGGGAAAGGTTTAGAGGGATGTGAAGGAGAGTCTTTTACCTAAAGGGCGGTTGGAATCTGGAACACACTTCCGAGGTTGATGGTGGAAGCAAGTAGTCTCAACAGGTTTAAAGGTCTGCACTTGAATTGCCAGGCATAGAGGTTACCAGTCAAGGGTTGGTAAATGGGATTGGTTTAGTTTAGTTTAGCAATACAGTATGGAAACAGACCCTTTGCTCACTGAGTCCACGCTGACCAATGATCACCCGTACACTAGTTCTATCCTACAGTCTAGACAATTTACAGAAGCTAATTAACCTACAAACCTGCACGTCTTTGGAATATGGGAGGAAACCAGAGCACCCGGAGAAAACCCACAAGGAGACATAAAACTCCACACATAACTGCAGTCGTAGTCAGGATTGAACCTGGGTCAATGGCACTGTAAGGCAGCAAATCTGCCCACTGTGCTGTGTAGATGGCTATCGATGGTTATCATGGCCATGCTGGGTTGAAGGGCCCGTTACTGTGCAGTACAACAATGAATCTATCAAAAATTGAGTTACGCATTTAGAAAACCCGTCAAGTTACCTCAGTTTCCTCATGCATTTGCCGTTTCAGAGGTTTATATTTCTTCTTGTTGAAATCTTTCAGTTTACCAATGAGAAACTTCTTGTCATCCCCCTCCTGTGTGAAAGAAATGTTTATACATTATTTGTTAGCATAATACATCGCAATTTACACAATAATTCACTGAAAATTAGCAATTCGGTTCCGGAAGTGGCGGTGCTGGGAACGGCTGCGGCTCGCCTGCAGTCCGTTTGTCTTTACTTTTTTGTGTTGTTTTTTTCGTTTTGTGTAGTTACGTTTTTGGTTTTTAAGCTGTGTTTATGTGGGGGGGGGGGTGGGGGGTTGAAACGGGGCTTGCTGTCTCTCCTTTCGGGGGAATACGACTTTTTGTCGTATCCCCCTTCTCTGCCTCCGTCCGCGCTGTGGCCTAATGGCGGAGCTGGCGACCTCGAGGCTCCGGAGGCAGAGCCTGTCAGGACTCGCCCTGGGCTCGCTCCCGTGAGGGCGGCCTGACGAGGGGCTGAGATTCTCTCGTGAGGGGCTGTGACCCGTCGGAGTGGCCCAGCTCAAGGGAGGAACGGCACTCCCGTCGGAGTGGCCCAGCCCGAGGGTGGAACGGCACTCCCGTCGGAGTGGCCCAGCTCAAGGGTGGAACGGCACTCCCGTCAGAGTGGCCCAGCCCGAGGGTGGAACGGCACTCCCGTCGGAGTGGCCCAGCTCAAGGGTGGAACGGCACTCCCGTCGGAGTGACCCAGCTCAAGGGAGGAACGACACTCCCGTCGGAGTGGCCCAGCTCGAGGGAGGAGCGGCACTCATGTGAGGGCGATTCGGCTCGGGGCTGGAACGGTGCTCCGGTGGCTGGGATGGCGTTCTGGCGGCGGCGACCTGAGTCCTGGGTTCAGCCGCGGGCCAGCAGCTGCGTCCGCTGGACTGGAGGGCGGCAGCTTCGACCACCCCCGGGCCGCGGTGTTTGAACCGGCCCGTTCGCGGGGTTCGGTGAGCCGCGGGACTGTTTGTGCCATCGCCCGGTGGGGAATCGCCTCAGCGCAGAGGGAGAAGAGGAGGGAAGAGACAGTAACCCTAAGATTTTTGCCTCCACCACAGTGAGGAGGTGCTTGGAGGATACACTGTGGTGGATGTTAATTTGTGTTTATTGTTGTTTTTTATTGTATGTATGACTGCAGGCACGAAATTTCGTTCAGACCGTAAGGTCTGAATGACAATAAAGGTATTCAATTCAATTCAATTCAATTCAATTCAATTCAATAAAGTGGAAAATCTGGAAGAGATCACAGATGCTGGAGATTAAACCCAGAACCTTAAGGTGAGAGTTTGAGTCGAGGGTAAACTCTTTTAAACTCGCAGATTAGGTCGCCGCAGTGGGGCAGCCCCTTTAGGAGTACAGTATTAAGATAAGTAGCAATCAGAAAAGAGGAAGGAGAATTTAATGATAGGTGATGTGCTGCCTGCAGGGCAGTGGAAGTAGATTTTAAAACCATTTTATACAGGATGTATTCTTATAAAAACCCCAAAATATTTAAGATTATGGGAAGGGACTCAGGAGTGGAACTAATTGATGGTTCCCATGAAAAAGTGGAACATTAGAGTCATAGAATGATACAGTTTGGAAACAGGCCAACAATGTCCCAACTACATTTGTCCCACTTGCCTGTGCTTGGTCCATATCCCTCCAAAACTGTCCTATCCATGTACCTGTCTAACTGTTTCTTAAACGATGGGATAGTCCCAGCCTCAACTACCTCCTCTGGCAGCTTGTTCCGTACACCCACCACCCTTTTTGTGAAAAAGTTACCCCTCGGACTCCTATTAAATCTTTTCCCCTTCACTTGAACCTATGTCTTCTGGTCCTCGATTCCCATACTCTGGGCAAAATACTCTGTGCATCTACCTGATCTATTCCTCTCATGATTTTGTTTACCTCTATAAGATCGCCCCTCATCCTGCTGCGCTCCATGGAATATAGACCCAGCCTACTCAACCTCTCACTATAGCTCACACCCTCTAGTCCTGGCAACATCCTCATATATTCTTGCATTTTTGTATCTCAAGGCAATTAAAAAAAAATATATAAAATCAGTGACATTCTATAACTATCGCAAATGTATCCCATAAATATTTGAAAACCTTAATATTCATTTCTCCACTAATGCAGTAACCCATATACGCCATCAATTCCATTTTAATGGTTCAGATAAGAACTTGATACAATGCATATTGACAATAATTTTTGACATTACACTTCAATTCACATCCTTTGTAGATTGCTTGATGCTATCAACATCCACATACCCAAAACAAATAAACCATTTCAGTGAAGCTAGCTAATTTGCATGAACAAGATCAATAGAATAAATAAAATGTACAGTGATTTAAGTTTCAGATACTTACATTCATAATTTGTGCATTTAATAATTTAATTATCTTCCTTTGACCATCCAGAACTTGCCAGTGGAAATAAATTACTATACTAAAAGGGAAAAGTCGAATGTTAAATTTTGAACTGAATAGACAAAGCCACAGCACAATATAAAATTCATGATATGTTTTTCTCCAAGCGCTTCCTTTACCTCGAGTTCTCTTATCATAGTTTATAACAGTTGGAAATGTAAACTCACAGGAGGATGCCTGATGCGACAATGACAAGGAAAGGATTTTCCACAAGGAATTTGTGCATCCGCGGAAACCAGACAAAATTTGATTTCTCATTCTTCAGCAGCTGCAACCAGATATCTGTAGATTTGTAAATGGTATTTAATGTCCGGTACGGACCACATGTTGATGACGGCTTCACCCTAATTTGATAAATCAAATATTAAGCAAAATTAGCTCAGGTAACATTCACATTCACAGGTTAAATTTCAAGGTGGTATTTAATGGTGCAGCTCATCTATATTTGAACTGATCAACACAAAGAAATATGACATATTCTGTAAATTGTACTGGATATACATGAGAAATAATCAGTGAGGAAAATCAGGACAAATATTGCTTGTGGCCTGTTAGAAAAGGCATATGACATAGACCAACACGAAGGGTGAATTAACTAAAATTTCTGGTACATCAGACAAATCGTTAGGCAAAAACATTAATTTTAGGCATAATCAATGGAATGCAAACTTCAATGAAAAGTGAACTTAAAATTAATAACGAACAATGGAAATTTGTAATCATGGAAATATGGAACTATATTAAAAAAACATGTTGAGCATAGTGAGATCAAGCATTTTGTGACACTGCAAATGATGTTCCACACTGTTTTGAGGGGATATGTTATCAGTAGTCTCAAACATTTTGAATCCTTACACACTTAAGTTTCTACAATTTAAGGGGGAATGAACGTTGAATCTATATTATCTGATATTACAAGACAGTCCTTGCACTGAAAGCTTAGAAGTGGAAAAAACCGAGGATTCGTGGGAAGATTGTTGTGTTGGCGAAACTACCCTCTTCACGAAGCTACCATGAAGATGGTGCAACAGCATAAGTGAATCCGGTCTACTTCTGTTTCCTTGTCCTTCACTTAAATCATTATTTACTGCTGCAGAACATTAATCTTTTACTTACTTCCATACGGTGTAGAGATGAGCAAGAGTGGCGCCCAGGAATGAAGGGAAACATAGTAGACTAATAAAGATGGTCATCATATGAGATGCCTGCCAGATCTTGCATGGAGGCTGACAATTCCTCATCAGACTAAGCTGAAACAGGTTCAATAACATATTAGTGACACAAGTACAACATACCCCACGATTCAGTCATCAGTTTCACTGCACGACTCATCATTTGGGTAGTTTTGGCTTACTGGAAGTTCATTTAAGTTTATAAAAGTTCCCTCAGGATAAAACAAAAATTAAGTACATATAAACATGAATTTGAGGCAGGAGTAGATCACTTGGCTGACCAAGGCAGCTCTGCGATTTAATAAAATCATGGCTGATCTGATTCTAATATCAACTTTGTAGTTCCATCCACTAATGGTAACTTATCAGTCCTATTTTCATCAAGTGTCACACTCTGCTTTAACAATATTCAAATATTTGGCTTCCAATGTTCTTTGAGAATGAATTTGAAAAACTCACAATGCTATGAGAGAATAAAAATCACCTCACCTTGACGTTAAATGGATGATCCCTTATTTGTAAAGAAAAGATCCACAAAATCCACAAACAGAACTGTCCTGGCAGACCCATTTGTTCTGCTTGTTCATGTCCCACTGAATTAATTTCCACATACCTCAACTCCATCCTATCCACCCCCCCCCCGGTCCAATCCCTCCCTACCTATGTCCAAGACACCTCACATGCTCTTCGTCTCTTCAATGACTTCCGATTCCCAGGCTCCCATTCCCTCATCTTTACTATGGATGTCCAGTCACTCTACACCTACATCCCCCACCAGGAAGGTCTTAAAACCCTCCATTTCTTCCAGAACCAGCCAATTTATGACTACTAATACTCTTCTCTGCCTAGCAGAGCTGGTCCTTACTCTCAACAACTTCTCCAAATGGAAGTCATAGCTATGGGCACTCGCATGGGCCCTAGCTATGCCTGCCTCTTTGTAGGGTACATTGAACAATCACTCGAACTCTACCTCGGCTACATTGACGACTGCATTGGTACTACCTCCTGCACCCATGCAGAACTCACTGACCTCATCAACTTCACGACCAATTTCCACCCTGCACTCAAATTCACTTGGACCATCTCCGACATCTCCCTACCGTTTCTAGATCTCACCGTCTCCATCACAGGAGACAGACTGTTGACATATATCCACTACAAACCCACTGACTCCCATAGCTATCTGGACAACACTTCCATATCAGGGCATCGGAGATGTCCTCATTCTTTAGGAAATGCGGGTTCCCCTCTTCCATTATAGATGAGTCTCTCACTAGGGTCTCCTCGATATCCCGTAGGTCTGCTCTTGCTCCCCCTCCCCCCATTCATAACAAGGGCACTGTCCCCCTTGCCCTCACCTTCCACCAGATCCACCGTCGCCTGCAGCATATAATCCTCCAACATTTTCACCACCTCCAACGAGATCCCACTACTGGCCACATCTTCCCATCTCCTCCCCTATCTGTTTTCCACAGAGATCGTTCCCTCCGCAACTCCCTGGTCAACTTGGTTCTTGGTTGGTTCTTGGGTCCTCCAAAATATTCCAACTGGAATTTAAACTGGAGGTAGTGAAGGGAGGGATTAAGCCAGAGAGGGTATAAAGAACACACACTATAGAATTTAACATAAAACATCCCCACACAGCAGAATCAAAGTTTCCCACTGTGTGGGAAGGCACCAAAGTCAGTCTCTTCCTCCACTGTTCCTCGTGGTCAGGGCCTCCCCAAGCCCTCCGCAGTTGCAGCTACGGGCGGCCCGATGTCCAGGACCGCTCGCCGGGTTGATACAAGTCCGACGTCGGGGCTGCGGGACGTCCTCAGCGGCGTGGACACCAGAGTCGGCCCCCTCCTACCAGAGTCGGCGGCTTCCAAAGTCCGTAGGCCGCGCAGGGTGGAGACTGCTGCTGTAGACCCTCTGCAAGGCGCCCCAGGACTCCACGATGCCGTTCAGCGCCGCCCGCGTTGGAAGCTCTCCGCACCAGAGCTCCACGATGTTGGAGCAGCGGCCCAACGCTCCGGAGCTCAAAACGGCGACCCAGGTAGGCATCGCCCGCTCCGTGGTGACTCCAGCGCTGCGCCGCCACTGTAGCAGCCCTGGTCCGGTTCCCGGTCCCCGGCAGGAAAGGCCGCTTCGATCCAGCTGGTAGGCCGTGAGGTGGGGGGCGAGGATGCGACTCGGAGAAATAGTCGCGTCCCCGCCAGGAAGAGACTGGGAAATGGTTTCCCCCTTACCCTGCCCCCCTCCCCCACATAGAAAAGTTAAAGTTTCCCCCAACACAAAACTTTAGACTAACTAAAAATTTTTAAAAAGATTGAAATACAGACTGGCTGTAGGTAGAGGCTGCTGCCAGTGCAGCGCCCCCCCTCCGCTTCTTCTCAACTCGTCCCTTCCCGCCCAAACCACCCCCTCCCCAGGTAGTTCCCCTGCAACCGCAGGAGATGCAACACCTGTCCCTTTACCTTCCCCCCTTGACTCCATCCAAGGACCCCGACAGTCTTTTCAGGTGAGGCAGAGGTTCACTTGCACTTCCTCCAACCTCATCTACCGTATCCGCTGTTCCAGGTGTCAACTCCTGTACATCGGCGAGACCAAGCGCAGGTTCGGCGATCATTTCGCTGAACACCTCTGCTCAGTCCGCCTTAACCTACCTGACCTCCTGGTTGCTCAGCACTTTAACTCCTTCCACCCCCCCCCCCCCCCCCCCCCCCCCCTATTCCCAATCTGATCTATCTGTCCTGGGCCACCTCCATTGTCAGAGTGAGGCCCAGCGCAAATTGGAGGAACAGCACCTCATATTTCACTTGGTTAGCTTTCACCCCAACGGTATGAACACTGACCTCTTAACTTCAAATAGCGCTTGGTTTTCCTCTCTCTTCACCCCCTCCCCTTCCCAATTCTCCCACCTGTCTTACTGTCTCCGACTACATTCTATCTTTGTCCCACCCCCTCCCCTGACATCTGTCGGAAGAAGGATCTCGACCTGAAACGTCACCCATTCCTTCTCTCCGGAGATGCTGCCTGCCCCGCTGAGCTACTCCAGCATTTTGTGTCTACCTTTATTTGTAAACCCCTTTCAAGCTCAGGGCAAACCAATTAGTGATATAAGAAATTAAAATAGCGCAAGTTAAAGATCCAAAAGAGAAAAAATATATATTTTTGATCGCTAAAGCAAATTTTGGCAACGCAATGAGTGTCTTCGAGCCTTGAATTGCTCTTGAGGTACACTTGTAACATAGGAAATACAGCAACCAATTTTTACAGCAATTGTGACGCTGCCTGGAGAATTTCATTTTGTAACAGCGACCGTGGGATAAATTGGCACGGAGTCCAGGAATGTCCCCCTTCTTGGTCCAAACTGAAATTATGCAACAGGATCATTTGTATTCACCTGCGAGAGAACTAACTGGATCTCAGTTTGACCTCCAAGTCAAATACTGGCCCTTCTGTCAGTGCAGGCTCAGCATTGTACTGGGTGGCTGACTAGACAGATGCTCAACTCTCCTGAATACTCAGACTTCAGACTCAAATGTAAGAGTGCAGCCAACAGAGACACGACCCACTCTTCAAAACAAAAATCAAAAATAGCTTCTAAAACTAGGTCATTATTGTCATTGATATATGTTGTCTGATTTTCAACACATTTGTAAAGAAAAATTACCTTTTTAATGTAGAAAACCACGATAAATTTGATTATTTGAATTGCAGGCATCAATGGTACAAACAGCAGACCCACCCTGCAGAAACAAGCATGAATTTAAAGCGCATACAATGGTTCTTTATTGTCTCGTATGCACAGCACAGGGAAATTCTCTTGCACAAACCGCAAATAATAATAATAATAATAATAAATTTTATTTATGGGCGCCTTTCAAGAGTCTCAAGGACACCTTACAAAAATTGAGCATGTAGAGGAAAAACATGTAAGGGGAATGAAATAAATAGTAGAGACATGACTAGTACACAAAGTAAAGACAGAATTCAATACAAAACACAGTATGAGGCAATTAATGCACAGATGAAAAGGGACGGGGACGTGGGGCTAAGGATAGGCAGAGGTGAAGAGATGGGTCTTGAGGTGGGACTGGAAGATGGTGAGGGACACGGAATTGCGGATCAGTTGGGGGAGGGAGTTCCAGAGCCTGGGAGCTGCCCTGGAGAAGGCTCTGTCCCCAAAACTGCGGAGGTTGGACTTGTGGATGGAGAGGAGACCGGCTGATGTGGATCTGAGGGACCGTGAGGGTTGGTAGGGGGAGAGGAGGTCAGTGAGATATGGGGGGGCCAGATGGTGGAGGGCTTTGTAGGTGAGGACCAGGATTTTGTAGGTGATCCGGTGGGAGATGGGAAGCCAGTGAAGTTGTTTGAGGACTGGAGTGATGTGATGCCAGGATTTGGTGTGGGTGATGAGTCGGGCGGCTGCGTTCTGGACCAGTTGGAGTCGGTTGATGTAGGTGGAGCTGATGCCAAGGAGAAGTGAGTTGCAATAGTCCAGTCGGGAGGAGATGAAGGCATGGATGAGTCTTTCAGCAGCAGGCGGTGTGAGAGAGGGTCTGAGTTTGGCGATGTTGCGGAGGTGAAAGAAGGAGGTTTTAATGACATGGCGGATGTGAGGCTCAAGGGAGAGGGTGGAATCAAAGATCACGCTAAGGTTGCGGGCCTGGGGAGATGGGGAGACAGTGGTGCCGTCGATGGTGAGAGTGGGGTTATTGATTTTGCTGAGTGTGGCTTTGGAGCCTATGAGGAGGAATTCTGTCTTATCGCTGTTGAGTTTGAGGAAATTATGTTGCATCCAGGTTTTTATAGCTGACAAACAGGAGTTGATATTGGAGAGGGGGGGGGGGGTTGTGGGGGATTTGGTGCCAAGGTAAATCTGGGTGTCATCAGCGTAACAGTGGAAGTCCAGATTGAAGTGGCGGAGTATCTGACCAAGGGGGAGGATGTAGATGATGAAGAGGAGGGGGCCGAGTACGGAGCCTTGGGGAACGCCTTGAGTGACTGCGGCTGTAGCAGAGGTGTGGTTGTGGAGAGAGATGAAGTGGGATCTGTTGGAAAGGTAGGAACGGAGCCAGCTGAGTGCAGAGCCTTCAATGCCGAGGTCTTTGAGTCGGGTGAGCAGGATGTTATGGTTCACTGTATCGAAGGCTGCGCTCAGGTCGAGGAGGATGAGGATGTTGAGGGAACCAGTGTCAGCAGAGGTGAGGAGGTCGTTGAGGACTTTGAGGAGAGCAGTTTCTGTGCTATGGAGGGGGCGAAAGCCAGATTGGAGGGGTTCAAGTAGGTTATACGCAAGGAGGTGGGAGCAAATGCACAGTCGTCACATTTTGGCACAGTTTACAAAAAAAAAGTCCAAAGTCTGATTGTGCAGCAAACAGCACCAATTGGCTTCTGTTTTACACTTTACCCAAGTATGAACATTTTGCCATTTTATAGCAAGGTTTATGACCTTAGGATGTCTCCCAGAGCATTTCAAAGAGCATTGTTTTGGAAAATGCAGTCACGATCATAATGGGGTGGAAATGTGGCAAACAACAAGTGCACACGCACCCACAAATGTTAATGCAAAAATAATGCAATAATTCTTGTCAAATAAATATTGACCAATTTTTCATTTGTGAGATTAGTCAATGAACCACAGCAGGTTATTTACATGTAATTAGTTTATCAGTTTATCATTTATCAGTTTACTTCCTATTTGTGTATGTTTTAGGTCTGCACAAATTCTGAGCCACAACAGGCATTCTACATATTATCTTCAACAAGCAATGCATCAACTCCCATATTACCTCATCTGAGAACAATTAACTCAGCTTGGGATGATTCAAACCTGATGTGTGTGATGCATTACCACACCAACTGGTTGCATTATGTATCGATCCACTGGCAAAATTCCAACAATAATTAATAGACTGCACTATCAACGGAACGTAATCAAACATATTATTACCATGTGAGAGTCTGCCCATAGATCAAATCCAGCACATTTCGGGCAATGTCAAACTCAGGCTTTCGTTTCCTTTTCAGCAGTTTAATGCAAACCACCCTGAAAATTGAATGAAGAAGAAGCAATTTTAAAAAAACCCATTGCAGATGACTCACTGACTATACCGAGCCATTTTGTCTTCTGCCCACTTAATGAAATAAGACAGAGTGCTGAGCAACTGCTGGCATTCCTGGCACTTCAGCAGCTCCCAGGGATCTTTGACAAGTTACTTCCAGTAAATGCAAACATGGCAAGTAGCCAACCATGTTAAGATATGTACCCATATTCCAGTAAGTGTTGATAGACACAGAATGCTGGAGTAACTCAGCGGGACAGGCAGCTTCTCTGGAGAGAAGGAATGGATGACGTATCGGGTTGAGACCCTTTATCAGGCCAGAAACGTCACCCATTCCTTCTCTCCAGAAATACTGCCTGGCCCATTGAGTTACTCCATTAATTTTGTATTTATCTTTGGTGTAAGTGTTGTTGGATGTGCAATGTGGAAGTTTAATGGTTATTTAAAAAACATTTTTTTTAAAAAGCATAGCTGTGTGTGTTTGGTTTAGAGATACTGCATGGTAAAAGGCCCTTGGGCCCCACTGAGTCCACGCAGACCCGTTAACACTGGTGCTGTGTTATCCCACTTTTGCATTCACTCCCGACACACTAGGAGCAATTTGCAGCAGCATTGACCCTACAAACCCGCACGTCTTATGGATGTGGGAGGAAACCCTGAGCACCTGGAGGAAACCCACGGAGTCACAGGGAGAACTCCACACAGATAACACCCGAGGTCGACATCAAACCCGGGTCTCTGGTGCTGTGAAGCACATGTGATTGAAATGATATTTGACATTGCCTCCAATATTATGAAACAGCATTGAGCCAAGTCCAGAGGATCCCTTCCTTGGGAGTAAGGAAGTGGGTTCCAATCAGGAGGTGATTCTCCCTTAAGTTTCACTCACACTAGTGCTTGCAGTTAGTGAGCAACAGATTTGGCGCTCCATTTGGTGCTCCATTTTCTTAGAGTGCAGCAGGACTATGACAAGGAGACGATGGGAATGAAGAGAGGAAAGGAAACTTTCAGATTGTATTATGTACCTAATTAATTTTTAATATCTCATTAAACTCTGGTTGAGGAATTATTCTGATGCTAATTGACTGAGGGAGGTATGCCATCATTTAAAGGTTAGACTTTACTTTACACCTTAGAGGTGCAACGTGGCAACAGGCCCTTCAACCCACCGGGTCCGTGCTGACCAGTGATCACACTGTGCACTAGCATTATTCTACACACTAGGGACAATTTACAGAAACTAAACAAACCTGTAAGTCTTTGGAGTGTGGGAGGAAACCGGAGCACCCAGAGAAAACCCAAGCAGTCACAGGGAGAATGTTCAAACTCTGTACAGGCAGCAGTCATAGTCAAGATTGAACCCGGGGCTGTAAGGCAACAACTCTACCGCTGCGCCATTGTGCCACCCACTTACAACAAGACAAGAACAAAGCAAAATAACCAACACCTGTTGATGCTCCACAGGTATTCAGGATACTGCCAAAAGCAAGGTGGCATTTGAATGGTAGGAAAAAATATATGTGCTGCAGTCTAAAAGTAAATTATGTCTTTGGTGTTACGACTGGTTTAAAACTTGCGTGAGCTGGAAAACATGAAGCAAATATTGGAAGACAATGGACAGACTCATAAAACACACCTCCAGATATATTCTCCAAATATTGTTTCCAGGATAATGAATATAAAATCAACCACCACCAAGCGGTACAACTCTTGTCCTACAAACGTTTCCCAACACTAAAGAAAAAAAGATAGGATGGTTAAGTGTTGAAGATGACATGACACTAAATCTACAAAGCAGGTTTATATCATCCTCCAATAAAATCCAATGTCCATTTATTCTCAGGCTCACTCTGCTGTTGCTAAACGACTTCAGAATGGCAATTAATTATCCACCTAGTCATTTAGTTATGATCATAAGGTCATAAGTGATAGTAGCAGAATTAGACCATTCGGCCCATCAAGTCTACTCTGCCATTCAATCATGGCTGATCTATCTCTCCCTCCTAACCCTATTCTCCTGCCTTTTCTCTCCATACCCCCCCCCCCCCCCCCCCCCCCCCCCGCCCCGGACACCCATACCAATCAAGGATCTGCTTATCTCGGTCTTAAAAATATCCATTGATTTGGCCTCCACAGCCTTCTGTGGCAAAGAATTCCACAGATTCACCACCGTCAGACAAAATAAATTCCTCTTCATCTCCTTCCTAAAGGAACGTCCCTTACTTCTGAGGTTATGACCTCTAGTCATAGACTATCCCACAGGTGGAAACATCCTCTCCACATCCACTCTAGTTTCTATCTGCTTTTGCCAATTAGTAACAGTGACAAATTCTCCATCTCATTTTCATTTCCCCAACCCTCATCCTCTCTTCTCGTCATTCTACCCAATCTACCCTCGTATTAAAATTGATCAATATTCATAAAAAGCTGGTGGCTAAAACATCACATTAACAACTACATTTCTATTTAGAGCCACAATGTTATTTAAAAGGCCTGGATTGGAATCGGGAGCAGAAAGCAGATTGAAAATCAACATCTACATTGTAAGCACATCAACACAAGGCAATGGTTAAAAAGAGAAATGCGGTGACAATCCAACCCCGTTTCAATATAATTTCTATGTCTGTAAATGAAGGCAGACTTGCCATGAAATATCAAAGTGTTTTCTAGTGCAGAAATTATAAAATATTTCCTGTACCAATACCTCGTGCTTACGTAGTACAAATGAAAATATTACTGCTTAACGAAGAGAATAGCACTACAATTGAAGTTTTTTTGAGAATAGTTGGTGTAAGAATTTCCGTTTTAGCGCAATCTTTTGTGACTTACTGATATTTCTTTTATAGTTGACGTATTTCCTTTTATCCAGTGAAAACAAAGCATTGCTATGATGGACATCTTCAAAAACAGATTTCTGTATCAAAACAAAATTACATATCAGAGAGGCAAGAAAATGTAGTTAAAAGATAGCAGTGTGGAAACGAGCCACCAAGTCCACGCCGACCTGTGATCACCCGCACATACACAAAAGGGGCAATTTACAGATGCCAATTTACCTACACGTCTTTGGAACGTAGGAGGAAACTGGAGGTCCCAGAGAAAACCCACGCGGTCATAGGGAGAACGTACAAACTCCATGCAGGCAGCACCCGTAGGCAGGATCAAACCCAGGTCTCTGGTGCTGTAAGGCAGCAATTGTACCGCTTCCCCAAGGTTAAATGTTAATCCCGTGTTTATTTTTGAATGGTGAAGCAGAACAACAGACAGCCAACCATGTAATCTCTGGGTGCCCGCTCTACCACCCACCAAATGGAGCTCAGGGCCTGGCAGACATTGACGCAGAGCCAACAACCTGGCTGCTCAACACCCGCTTGAGATCTAACTATTCCTTCGGTTTATGCTTCACTCGCAAGAAGAAGAAGAAGAAGAATGGTGGATAACTTAATGTGCATTTTTTTGTATCATATAGTAAAGCAGATTTAATGTCACCTGGACAAAGAAAATATCATACATATTGCGCTGAAACAAAGCACATAAATGAAAGTTTGAGAGTTTTTGGTGCTCGAGTTTGTCCTTTGTATCAAAATTAAAAATACACAAAGCTTTCTTACCTGGCAATAGAAACATAGATTCGTTGTTGTGGGAAGTCATATGTTTCCAATAATCCAATTAAGTTATAAATATAGGGCATCACAAAATTGATAGCAGACACGAGCACAGGAAGTATTAGCAAACTAAACGCTGCTTGCTTTTCAGACATTCCCTGTTGGATTTTTTCTGAATATTCCTTAAATAAAAATGGAGCTTTATTCAGCTCAGAAAACAATCAAATTCAAAAACAGCTTATGCAAAATATAAAACTAAATTAAAGTTTGTTCTGCTTTAGAAATAGATTTCGCTGGTCAACTAATTTCCCAATGTTTATATGTTGTAATTCTACTTTCATTATGGGGATTTGGGTGTGTACATTCCTAGCAAATGGTCCTTGTCGAAATTTTCCTTAACATGAAGCCATATCATCTGCACATGTGTCAAGAAATGAGTGCTATGAAACAAATTTTATGTTTATTTTTCTTGTCATATATTTGATAGAGCAACTTTTTATTCCATATCACGGAGTTTTTTTGGTCGTGATTTGTGAATTCCTTCAGGTCGAATTTCTGCTATACAATGACCAATGTCGCCTGTACAGAGGGGCTTGAGAAAAATAACAAATGAGAGGATTAACCAATAAAGCCCCCCACCCCCCAGGAGTCCCTTCTAGTAACCAGCTAGATCATTGCTGATCCTGTACCCAAGTCTCCATTTCCACTAGATCAAGGAGGAAAAAGTGATTTAAAATTCTTACTGATATTGTTGCAGCACTACCGTTGCTAGTTTAAACCAGTTACACTGATTGTGTTGGCCACCATTTTACCACCTTACCATGCCTGCCCAAACCAGATTACAGAATCTCAAGAAGGATCCCGACCCAAAAAGTTACCTATCCATGTTCTCGAGAGTTGCTGCCTGACTCGCTGAGTTACTCCAGCATTGTCTCTTTTACTGTAAACCAACATCTGCTTCAACAAATTAATTTCATCTCTGCATTCAATCCCTACTTTTAGTTTCCAAAGATTTAAGAATCTCAGCTTTGAAGATATTCAATGATTGAGGATGAAGATCTTCAGTGACTAAAACTCTCTGAGATGGAAAATCCCAAAATTTAGCAACCTTCACTTGAGGAGTTTTCCCCTGACCTTTCAGCTAAATGGCTTATCCTGAAACTATGCTTTATAATATTGGGCTTCACAGTTGTTGGAAACAGTCCTTTGTCACCTACCATGTCAATCTCTCCCAAAGTGAAAATATTAAAAAGCGTTATACAGGTTTTAAATGCTACTTATTTCACAGTGGATGGGACAGGGAAAATTTGCTTTCAGGTTAGAAGCTTCCCCCATAAAATGTCAATGTTTTTGCTTATTGGATCATGACATGAATCAATATGTTTCAAAAGGTAGATAAAATATAAAATCCATCTCTGAAATTTAAAACCAGAAATGGAAACATTGATTATGCAAAAAGACAATAAATCGACTTCAAACTTCACAACTCTTCTAGATAATTTATTATCAAATCGGTATTAATCATGAATCATAATAAGAAGTCTGTATATTTTAAGAATAAGAGCCATTTATGATTCAGAAGGATAGAAAAATAACACGACTTGAAGTGAAACATTAGTTAAGCAGGTTCTGGAGATCTATGATACATTCCAATTGCTTTGCCGGACTATAATTGTCTACTGCATGAAGTTGTCCGTGGGTTGCCATGTAAAAATCTTTCAATAAAACTCAAGATGCAACTCGATCATTTAGGAAGAATTATTTTACACCCATTCAACATTTAACAATTATAATGAGATATAAATCAGCTAAAGGTTCAGGAACACCTTCTTCCCTACAGCCATTTGGTTATTAAACACTACAACCTCATATAAGCTCTGAACTACATTGACTATTATTGTTATTATTTCACTATTATTTTTTATCTGGGACATATAACAATCTTGACACTCTCTCTCTCTCTCTCAACTCTAAACTTATCAATAACTAGCTTCTAATTTACAGTCTATTGTAGACTCTTACCTCCAACATCTTCTCGGAGTAAAAATAGACTCCAGCAGCACAGCCAGCAGCACTCCCCAAGGACAGCAGCCAGCCCATAAAGTGAACCGACAGATTAGCAAACCACTGAAAAAAGCTCACGTGTGCAGCACGGAAATCAAGCTCAGCTAGAGATACCTGATGGAAGAACAGGAACAAAAATAGTCATGTTTTTAGGCATTGCACTAAATGTGAAATTCACAGAATTTTCAATTTTCTCAAATTCTTTTACTAATTGACTATCTTTGCTGTCCATGGTCAATGCTTGACTGATCCCGTCTGTAACAACGATGCCCTCTGAGGCCCTGACTTGCTTAACACAGGAAAGGCAGGTAGACCCCAGGTTTAAATACATGAATTCCCAGTGAAGAATCAGGTTACATAGATACAGTGCCCTCCATAATGTTTGGGACAAAGACCCATCATTTATTTATTCGCCACTGTACTCCACAATTTCAGATTTATATATAAAACAAATCACATGTGGTTAAAGTGCACAATGTCAGATTTAACCACATATGATTTTTTTCTGTGACAAATCTCAAATTGTGGAGTACAGAGGCAAATAAATAAATGATGGGTCTTTGTCCCAAACATTATGGAGGGCACCGTACATAGATACATAGACAAAAAGTGCAGGAGTAGGCCATTCGGCCCCGGGCCATTCAATGTGATCATGGCTGATCATCCACAATCAGTAGCCCATTCCAGCCTTCTCCCCATACGCCTTGATTCCGCTAGCCCTAAGAGCTCTATCTAACTCTTTTGAATGAATCCAGTGAATCGGCCTCCACTGCCTTCTGAGGCAGAGATTCCACAGATTCACAACTCTGTGTGAAAAAGTCTCATCTCAGTTCTAAATGGCCTGCCCCTTATTCTTAAACTGTGGCCCCTGGTTCTGGACTCCCCTAACATCAGGAACATGTTTCCTGCATCTAGCGTGCCCAATCCTTTAATAATTATATATGTTACACGATTATATAATTATATATGTGGACACGATTCTTACAATTTATTTTTAGTTTTAGAGATACGGCATGGGAACAATCCCATGCTGACCATCACACTGTTCACACTGGTTCTATGTTATCCGACTTTATCATGCACTCTCTGTACATGAGGAGCCATTTACAGAGGCCAATTAACCGACAAACCCGCTCGTCTTTGGGATATAGAAGGAAACCAAAGGACCGGAGGAAACCCACGCAGTCAGTCAAACCCCATACTGACAGCACCCACAGCCAGGATGGAACCCAGGTCTGAGGCAGCAGCTCTACCAGCTCCGCCGTCCCAATGACACTACTTTCTAAGAGCAACATTATTTTCAAAGCTTCCACTCAAATCACACATGATAACACTTATCATGAAGCAAGAAACTCACCTTAAGCTGGGTGCTGATGTCCTCATGATTTAACTCAATCGACTGTTTTTGAGTTACTTTAAAATCCCAAAAGCTGAACATTTTCACCGCCAGACCACGATAGCCACTGCCCACTCGATAACTCTCTCCAAAAGCTTTGGACAAGCTAAAAGGTTAAATTTTAAAAATGTTTGAAACCTATGGCAAGTAACAGACCTTTTTCTGTACATCCCTTGGAATAAAATAGGCTTAATTTTCTTGCTGAATGAACACTAATTTGATCTACTTAAAGTCAAAAACTCAGACCCATCACATTTCTGTGATTATCATTGCTTTTTGCATATCTTCCATTCATTTCTGCCAAGTATCGTCTATATCTTTCATTCCCCTTTCCCCAGACTCTGTCTGAAGAAGGGTCTTGACCCGAAACGTCACCTGTTCCTTTTCTCCAGAGTAGCTGCCTGACCCACAGTTACTTCAGCTTTTTGTGTATGTCTTTGGTTTAAACCAGCATCTGTAGTTCCACCCTACAAATTTCCCAATAATAGTTGGTACCCTTGCACACCTCAGCAAGAGAATATACCTTTAGACTTTTTGGACTTGTATGTCAGAGAGGGATGAAAATATTGATGGTCCCCCTTTGTGAAAACAGACTCTTTGGCCCGCCGAGTTCGTGTTGAGCAGTGATCACCCTGTACACTGGAATTATTCTACACCCAAGGGATAATTTTCAATTTACAGAGGCCAATTAACCTACAAACATGTACGTCTTTGGAGTGTTTGAGGAAACCGGTGCACCTGAAGAAAACCCAAGTGGTCACGGGGAATACATCGAAGTCCCTCACCCTGAGCACAGGATCGCCCCAGGGTTGCGTCCTCAGCCCCCTATTGTACTCCCTGTACACACATGACTGTGTGGCTAGGTTCAGCTCCAACTCAATCGCCCCAGTTTATTGAATTCTCCCAGTTTTGCTAGCCCTTATTGAATTCTCCCAGTTTTGCTAGCCCTTGCTGTCTCCTCCCCTGCCTTAACCCTCGAGCTGTCTCCTCCCATCCCCCCACCCTCGGGCTCCTCCTCCTCCCTTTTTCCTTCCTTCTCCCCCCCACCCCCCATCAGTCTGAAGAAGGATTTCGGCCCGAAACGTCGCCTATTTCCTTCGTTCCATAGATGCTGCTGCACCCGCTGAGTTTCTCCAGCATTTTTGTGTAACTCAATAATTAAGTTTGCTGATGACACTGTGATGGTGGGCCTGATCTCAGACAACGACGAGAAGGCCTACCGGGAGGAGGTGG
Organism: Amblyraja radiata; assembly: GCF_010909765.2. NCBI lineage: Eukaryota > Metazoa > Chordata > Chondrichthyes > Rajiformes > Rajidae > Amblyraja > Amblyraja radiata. Next base: position 16,510,818 of record NC_045981.1, on the reverse strand, counting down.
CTGGTCTAGCACTCTGGTGCCAGGATAACAGCCTCCTCTTGAACATCAAAAAAACGAAGGAGCTGATCATGGACTTTAGGAGGGCACATCATCCGAGGACGTACACTCCATTGAGGATAAATGGGGATCCTGTGGATTGGGTGAACTGTTTTAAATATCTGGGAGTCCACATCTCCGGGGATATGACGGGCATCACACGCCTCAGCACTCGTGAGAAAGGCAAGGCAGCGCCTTTACCACCTCAGGCAATTGAGGAAATTCAGAGTGTCTCCGAGGATCCTCCAGTGCTTCTACGCAGCGGCGGTGGAAAGCATCTTGTCCGGGAACATTACCATCTGGTTTGGGAATTGCTCTGCCAAGGACAAGAAGGCTCTGCAGAGAGTAGTGCGTTCGGCCGAACGCACTATGGGAACTTCACTTGCCCCCCTGCAGGAACTATACATCAGGAGGTGCAACTCCAGAGCCAACAATATCATGAGAGACCCCTTCCACCCCTGCAACGGACTGTTCCAGCTGCTACGGTCAGGCAAACACCTCCGTTGCCATGCGGTGAGAACGGAGAGGTTGAGAAGGAGTTTCTTCCCAGAGGCCATTCGGACTGTAAACGCCTATCTCACCAGGGACTAACTCTACTGAACGTTTTTCCTTCCATTATTTATTATGTAAAAGAATATGTGTGTTATGATTGTGTTTATAGTTTGTTTGGTTGTTTGTCTTTTTGCACAAAAGTCCGCGAGCATTGCCACTTTCATTTCACTGCACATCTCGTATGTGTATGTGACAAATAAACTTGACTTGACTTGACTTGACATACAAACTCTGAACAAACAGCATCTTGTGTCAGGAGCGAAAGCGGGTCTCTGACGCTGCAAGGCAGCAACTACCACTGCTCTGCCACCGTGCTGCCAAAATCTTGGTCTATAAATCACAATTTACTTCCTGAGAGAACTTACCAAATTTAAAGAATGAATTCACCCATATCTTTAAAGTGGGATTGTAATTTCATTAGTCTCAAAACAGAGGGACCCGTCAATATTTTCATCCTTCTCTGACATACGTCCAATAAGTCAAAAGTAGTATTTGACCATTATATTGTATCCACTAATTGGTACTTGGCAATGTTGCTTAATTTGGAAAATTATATCAAAAGTACCAAAATATTCCCGATGGTTTACCCAATACTGAATCATCAATCCACACTGCTGAAAGAATTAGTTGATCAATAGAAAGGTGCAGGTTGAAAATTAGCATCTCTTTTCTGTGCACTATTAGAATTCCTACATTTCATAAGTACATTTTGTTGGCCTCAAAGTGCTTGGAGATATCCTTAAAGGGATGAGAAAATGCAGTATACTTTCTTTCAAATGGCAAGAATATGTTTCAGGAATGCAGAGGAATATTCGTCTCAAAGTCTCAACTTAATATAAGCAAAAAATGGAGCTGGAGAACTAAAATCGTAGTTTGTGTCTTACAGCATCTCCCAAACCATTTGCTAATGGCACTGGCCTTGTATTACTGGAGAATGGTCAAGTCATTAGCATTAGCCTTTGCCTCAGACAGCAGCTTGCCTGTTAAGTGGGTGCTTTTAAGAGGTGTGAGCGGTCAAGATGTTTGGATTCGCAGTAGTATATTGGGTGTGACAACAGGTAGCTAGTGCCCTCAATAATGTTTGGGACAAAGACTTATCATTTATTTATTTGCCTCTGTACTCCATCATTTCAGATCTCTAATAGAAAAAAAATCACATGTGGTTAAACGCATTGTCAGATGTTATTAAAGCCCATTTTCATACATTTTGGTTTCACCATGTAGAAATTACAGCTGTGTTTATACATAGTTCCCCCATTTCAGGGCACCTTAATGTTTGGGACTTTCACAGGCATTTGTAATTGGTCAGATTTGTTTAATTGCCTCCTTAATGCAGGTATAAGAGCTCTTAGCACCTAGTCTTTCCTCCAGTCTTTCCATTAGCTTTGGAAACTTTTATTGCTGTTTATCAACATGAAGACCAAAGTTGTGCCAATGAAAGTCAAATATGCCATTATGATACTGAGAAACAAGAGTAAAACTGTTAGACATCAGCCAAACCTTAGACTTACCAAAATCAACTGTTTGGAACATCATTAAGAAGAAAGAGAGTCCTAGAGTCCCACTAATTGCAAAGGGCCAAGGAAGACCTCCACAGCGGTTGATAGAAGAATCCTCTCTATAATAAAGAAAAATCCCCAAACATCTGTCTGACAGATCAGAAATACTATTCAGGAGTCAGGTGTGGATTTATCAATGACCACTGTCCGCAGAATACTTCATGAACAGAAATACAGAGGCTACACTGCAAGATGCAAACCACTGGTTAACCACAAAAATAGGATGGCCAGGTTACAGTTTGCCAAGAAGTACTTAAAAGAGCAACTACAGTTCTGGAAAAAGGTCTTGTGGACAGATGAGATGAAGATTAACATATATCAGAGTGATGGCAAGAGCAAAGTATGGAGGAGAGAAGGAACTGCCCAAGACCCAAAGCAACCACCTCATCTGTGAAACACGGTGGAGGGGGTGTTATGGTAAAGCCTCAAAACTCATTGGCCAGCGATTCATTCTACAGCAAGACAATGATCCCAAACATACTGCTAAAGCAACAAAGGAGTTTTTCAAAGCTAAAAAAGGGTCAATTCTTGAGTGGCCAAGTCAATCACCCGATCTGAACCTAATTGAACATACCTTTTATATGCTGAAGAGCAAACTGAAGGGGACTAGCCCCCAAAATAAGCATAAGCTAAAGATGGCTGCAATACAGGCCTGGTAGAGCATCACCAGAGAAGACACCCAGCAACTGGTGATGTCCATGAATCGCAGACTTCAAGCAGTCATTGCATGCAAAGGATATGCAACAAAATACTGAACATGACTACTTTCATTTACATGGCACTGTGTCCCAAACATAATGGTGCCCTGAAATGGGGGGACTAAGTATAAAACACTGCTGTAATTTCCACATGATGAAACCAAAATGTCTAAAAATGGCCTTTATTAAAATCAGACAATGTGCACTTTAACCACATGTGATTTTTTTTCTATTCCAAATCTCAAATTGTGGAGTACAGAAGCAAATAAATAAATGATGAATCTTTGTCCCAAACATTATGGAGGGCACTGTATTTTAAAAAGAACCTTTCAACACATATCTAGCTCTGCAGCAACTACCCAGTAATATGGTCAATGAGGTTTTTACACCATTAATTGATGTACTGACAAATCTCAGAGCAGGCGAAATAGCACAAATTTGGTCATTATTAAATCACCCAAAACATGTGATAAAGGGCAAAGAAGAAGAAACAAGAACATAAGAAATACCATTTGCCTATTCATATCTATGCCGTCATTCAAACTTTCCCCTCAGGGACACTTTTATGAAGTATATTTAATATCCTAATGAAGCGACACCTGGTGGTTGCTTTGGTTAGTCAAACCCTTGGATTGGTTGCACCGATCACGAGTTTTGCGCGCTTTTTACTGAGTTGTATCAGTCTAGCGCCACACTTGTGGAAGTAGCATCGCGTTTTTGGCTGTCTTACCAACCAGAGTTAATTCATTGTTTTACCGTTGCAAAATAAAGCAATTTAAATTCACTCACTGTCTCGACTCGCCAAACTAATATCCTATAAATGTATCTTCAATATTATCAATTGATTCTCCACAGCCATTGGCAGATAACTCACAAAGATCATTACTTTTAATAGACTGTATAGACGTTGCCATTTGAGTAAAATATATATATAAAAGAATGTTACCAATGAACCAATATGATGCAGGTGATGAAAAAGGAAGTTCCAATTGTGTAGAGGTATGCAATCGGCATGTTATATGGTATATTAATATGGCTATTATTATACCCCGGATTTTTCCAAATAGTCCAAGTGTTGTTAGTATAATAACCATAATACAGAATTGTGTCTGTAAAATAACCCTAAACATGAAAAGAAACATGAATTAAAATCACCAATTATATGATAATTAAATTAAATCACCATCATTATATGATATTAGTGTCAATTCAGCTTGCACAAAAACTTCTCATTACAATGCATTACAATGATTTAATAGTACATTAGAAGTCCCATGCTGAGTTCCTCAAGAACCAGTTAATTGGATAATATTACACTGGGTGTAATGCACCTCTGTTAATGGCCATGAAGGACACCAAACAATTGATGTTCCACACCAGGGCATCGGAAATGTCCTCGCTCTTCAGGGAACGGGGATTCCCCTCCGCCACCATAGATGAGGCTCGCACCAGGGTCTCATCCATACTCTGCAACACTGCTCTCTCTCCCCATCCCCGCACTCGCAAAAGGGCAGAGTCCCCCTAGTCCTCACCTTTCACCCCACCAGCCGGCAAATACAACAAATAATCCTCCGCCATTTCCGCCACCTCCAACGTGACCCCACCACTCGCCACATCTTCCCATCTCCCTCCATGTCTGCCTTCCGCAAAGACCGCTCCCTCCGCAACTCCCTAGTCAATTCTTCCCTTCCCTCCCGTACCACCCCCTCCCCAGGCACTTTCCGTTGCAACCGCAAGAAATGCAACACCTGTCCCTTCACCTCCCCCCTCGACTCCATTCAAGGACCCAAGCAGGCGTTCCAGGTGCGACAAAGGTTCATCTGTATCTCCTCCAACCTCATCTACTGCATCCGCTGCTCTAGATGTCAGCTGATTTACAATGGTGAGACCAAGCGGAGGTTGGGTGATCGTTTCGCCGAACACCTCCGCTCAGTCCGCAATAACCTATCTGAACTCCCGGTGGCTCAGCACTTCAACTCCTCCTCCCATTCCCAATCCGACCTCTCTGTCCTGGGTCTCCTCCATTGCCAGAGTGAGCAACACCGGAAATTGGAGGAACAGCACCTCATATTCCGCCTAGGTTACTTGCGTCCGGTTGGCATGAACATTGAATTCTCCCAATTTTGCTAGCCCTTGCTGTCTCCTCCCCTTCCTTAACCCTCGAGCTGTCTCCTCCCATCCCCCCGCCCTCGGGCTCCTCCTCCTCCCTTTTTCCTTCCTTCTCCCCCCCACCCCCCATCAGTCTGAAGAAGGGTTTCGGCCTGAAACGTCGCCTATTTCCTTCGCTCCATAGATGCTGCTGCACCCGCTGAGTTTCTCCAGCATTTTTGTGTACCAATTGATACAAAAAACCTTGCCTATCAAGTTACATTTTCATATGTTCTATTTATTCTCAAACAGATTTTAATATAATTCTTGAAATACCAGCTATTTTTCTCTTTTCACACATGCTGCTTGACCTACTGACTGCTTCTAGAACTTTCTGTTTTTATTTCAGTTTGCTTGCATTTCCAGATTTTTTATTTTAACATTTCTATATGCATTTAGTTACATAAACCAGAACCAAATATACTCCTTAAGAAATCAAAAAATTATTCTGATACAAGAATACAGGGAAGAAAGCAGGACTACACAAACTGTTTTTTTTTCTTTTTGCCTCATTTTTTTATATACCTTTATCTCCCATTAACACCAGAGGGCATAGCCTCAGAACAAAAAGGGTACCTTAAGAGCTATATTTAAGAGGGACTGCTATATTTAAGAGGGAGTAAGATGTGGCCCTTGTGGCTAAAGGGATCAGGGGGGTATGGAGAGAAGGCAGGTATAGGATACTGAGTTAGATGATCAGCCATGATCATATTGAATGGCGGTGCAGGCTCGAAGGGCCAAATGGCCTACTCCTGCACCTATTTTCTATGTTTCTATGTTACGAAAGGAGATGAGGAGGGATTGTTTTAGTCAGAGGGTGTTGAATCTGTGGAATTCATTGCTACATTGCTTTGGGGGCCAAGTCAATGGATACTTACGGTGGAGATTGATAGGTTTTTGATTAGTACGGGTGTCAGGTTAATGGGGTGAAGGCAGGAGAATGGGATCAAGAAATGAAAGATAGATCAGCCATGATTGAATGGCAGAGTAGACTTGATGGATCGAATGGTCTAATTCTGCTCCTTGAACTTATGAACTTATGACCTTATAAGAGAACGCTCTTTCAAATAAACTAGATTTATTTTACTTACAGTCCCATACAGGAGCTCTAATCCAACAAATGATCCATTTGTTGTTTCAGGAGGATTCGTGACTTGTGGAATAACAATGAAGCAAAGGTTCAGGACAAGGAGGAATGTATTGAACATTAGCAGCATCTTGAGGAAGATGAAGTATGAAAGCACACCCATGCCAAAGCGACCGCTGATTTGTTTCTGGGCAATCTGCCACAGTTGCAACGAGTGTAGGTTGGAGTGGAATCCATACCAACACTGTCTGGTTGCCTAATTACAAAACAAACACAAGAACAAGGTTACACAGCCTGTGGGAGGAGAATATGGTTTGAATAGTCACAGTTATAGAATGATAGTGTGTGGAAACAGGGCCTACAGCCCACATGTCCCATCTACACCAGTGCTACCTGCCCGCATTTGGACCATATCCCTCCAAACCTGTCCTATCCTTGTCCCTGCCCGACTTTTTTTTAATGCTGGGATAGTCCCTGCCTCAACTACCTCCTCTGGTCTCTCTTTGGTTTAAACCAGCATCTGCAGTACTTCCTACTTACCTCATCTGGCAGCTTGTTCCATACACCCACCACCCTGTGTGTGAAAAAGTTACACCTTAGATTCCTATTAAATCTTTGCCCCTTCACCTTAAACCTAGTCTTCTGATCCTCGATTCACCTAATCTGGGCAAGAGACTCTGTGCATCCACCCGAACTATTCCTCTCATGATTTTATACACCTCAATAAGATCACCTTGCATCCTTCTGTGCTCCAAGGAATAGAGTCCCAGCCTATTCAACCTGCCCCTATAGCTCAGAATGCATCTAGCCCTGGCAATATCCTTGTAAATCTTCTCTGTACCTTTTCTAGCTTGACAACATCTTTTCTATAACATGGTGCCCAGAGCTGTACACAAAACTCTAAATGTGTCCTCACCAACTAGTTATACAATTGCAACCTAACCTCCCAATTTCTATACTCAACACTCTGAGTGATGAAGGCCAATGTGCCAAACACCTTTTTGACCACCCTATCTACCTGCGACCCCACCTTCAAGGAACCATGCACCTGCACTCCTAGATCCCTCTGCTCTACAACACTCCCCAGATTCCTACCATTCACTGTGTAGGTCCTGCCTATGTTAGACTTACCAAAATGCAATACCTCACATGATAGAAGTTGCTTTTTTCATTGGAAAGTTGACAACATAATAATACGGGCAAGCTTTTAGCAACAATTAAAGGTACTGCATACACATCAATAAAGAAATTACATTTATATTGTTTAGTTTAATTTAGAGATACAGCAAGGAAACTGGTCCTTCAGTCCACCGAGTCCACTCCAAGCATTGATCTCTTGTTAGCACTAGTTTTGTTATCCCACTTTTTGCACAAAAATGAGAAAAACTTTTTGACACAGAGGGTTGTGAATCTATGGAATTCTCTGCCTCAGAATGCATCGGAGGCCAATTCTCTGGATGCTTTCAAGAGGGAGTTAGATAGAGCTCTTAAAGATAGGGGATGGTCTGTTTGTGGATGATCAGCTATGATCACAGTGAATGGTGGTACTGGCTTGAAGGGCCAAATGGCCTACTCCTGCACCTATTGTCTATTGACTACACACTAGGGGCTATTTTACCGAGTCCTATAAACCTACAAACACGCACGTCTTTGGAATGCGGGAAGAAACAGGAGCACCGGAGGGAACCCACGCAGTCAAGGGAAAAACATGCAAACTCCACACAGACAGCACCTGAGCTCAAGATCAAACCCGGGTCTCTGGTGCTGTGAGGGAGCAGCACTATCAGCTGTGCAACTACGGCCTTCCACAATTGGGGAAATAATACTTTCTGCAACTTGAGATTCATGTGTCGTTCAAACTTTAAAGGAGATTCAAAATAAGATTGAGATCCATTCTTTGGCAGGACTCCATCACCAGGATTGAAGAGGATTGCAGGTTCCTAACATCTAGTGTTTTATTGTACAGTAATGAAACCCTAACATGAATGGTCTACATGTGCATATACCCATTTTGGGACTCAATCAAATTTCCAGGCCAGTTAGCAGGAGAAGTCATCTTTTAGAGGAGAGCATTGTTGGACAATTTGAGAATTGAATAAACAATATAATTTTCATATGAACATTCCCATCATCTAGTTTCCCACTTTGAAGAGTCTTGAGTGCTTTTATTAAATGTTAAGCTCTGTCTTCACGCAGACTGTGGCTAATAGCATGTGCTGATTAATGTTCTGAGAAATTTCTTGTTGAGTAGCACATTAGCATAAAAAAAAGTTAATAAAGGCTTTTAGAACCAAATAACTGAACGAAGATAGACACAAAGTGCTGGAGTAATTCAGCGGGTTAGGCAGCATCTCTGGGGAAAAAGGATGGGTGACATTTTGGGTCAGGACTCTTCTTCACCCTTCTGAAGAAGTCAGGTCTGAAGAAGTGTCTCGGCCCAAAATATCACCCATCCATTTTCTCCAGAAATGCTTCCTGACCCGCTAAGTCACTCCGGCACTTTAAGGCTATCTTTCGTGTAAACCAGTGTCTGCAGTTCTTTGTTTCTACAACTGAACTGATATATTGGTTCTTCTTCACAATGTTTCAATATTTTGTGGTTCTGCATATTATAATCTCCTTGCACATTGCTCAATGCAATAGAAAATGATTTTGTAAATAATAAACATTGAAAAACAATGTGTGATGTTTTATAATGAAAATGTTCTAAATTTCGCTTACAATGATCAGACTGTACTTTGCACGGCTCCAACATGGGAGACGATTTGTTTCAAGAGGACCGTCATCAACATTCCTGTACGACGTCATGCGCCTGATGGAAGACACAAAATAGCCCCAAGTTAGATACACAAAACATAGAACAATACAGCACAGGAATGGCCCCTTCAGCTCACAATGCAAGTCAGAGAGGACTCTCTTGAACTTCTACACGTGTACAATGGAGAGCATACTGACTGGTCACGGCCTGGTTCGGCAAGTTGAACGCACAGGAACAAAGAAGATTACAAAAAGTGATAAACACTGCCCAGTCCATGATGGGTACTGACCTCCCCACCATCAAATGGATTTACAGGAATTGCTGCCTCAAAAAGGCAGCCAGCATCATCAGATACCCACACCGCCCTGGCCACACCATGGTGTGACCATATTTCATTCTTACCAGTGTGTGTTTGTGTGTGTGTGTGTGTGTGTGTGTGTGTGTGTGTGTGTGTGTGTGTGTGTGTGTGTGTGTGTGTGTGATGCTTTGTTTTCATGTTCTGTTGTTGTGCTGCTGCAAGTAAGACTTTAATTGTTGTGACTGGGACATATGACAATAAAACCTCTGGACTAGACTTTTAAACATGATGCCATGTTAAACTGATCTCATCTGCCTGCACATGATCCATCTCTCTCTATTCCCTGCACTTCCATGTGCCTATCCAAAAGCCTCTGAAACACAACTTGTGATTATACAGTCAACTCCAGCCCTTGCCACATACCACGATGTGTTCCAACATTTGAATGATTCTAACTTCCCCATGCATGTAACAACTATGTAGCAGAGGTTCCTCTGTCTCACACATCTAAACCACAAAACTGTGCTCCCACGATGATCCAGCCTGTAATCCAGCCATCAAAAGAATGTCAAACCATTGCTGCTAATTAGTATCATGGTCTAGATAGAAATTGTCTCACCATCTTTCACACTGAATCATTTCAGCTTAAATGATAATTTCATCTGGTGTTGAAATAAAATCCCAGTGAATATTCTTGTGGGGATGCATTGATTTTTTTTTTTTTAATTGCAAAACATTAACGGCCTAGTTCTTAAAAGTTTAGTTTAGAGATAGAGCATGGAAATAAGCCCTTTGGCCCACTAAGCCCGAGCCAACCAACCATCACCTGGACACTAGATCCAACCTACACACTAGGGAGAATTAACACTACAGAAGCCAATTAACCTACAAATGTGCACTTCGTTCGAATGTTGGAGAAAACCAAACCACTCGGAGAAAATCTGGGCCTTCACAGGAAGAATGTGCAAATCCGTGCAGACAGCACCCATGGTCAGGATGGAACCCAGGTCTCTGGCGCTGTAAGGCAGCAACTCTACTGCTGAGCCAGTGTTCCACCCTATGCAAATATTATCAAAAAAAGGGTACAAAATGCTGGAGTAGCTCAGAATCTCTGAAGAGCATGGATAGATGACGTTTCTGGTCGGGATCCTAATTCCGACAGCTTGCACAAAGGTCCTAATCCGAAATGTCACTTATCCACATTCTTCAGAGATGCTGCCTGACCTGCTGAGTTACTCCAGCACTTTGTATCTTTTTTTTCTAAACCAGCATCTGCAGTTCCATGCATCAGCAAATATTATCAGCCTTGTAATTAACCCCTTAGTGCATTACATCATTCTGAAGCACAAGGGATTGACATTTTTATTAGTTAATTAGAAGATTGATATCAGCATTATTGTGAAAAAATGTTAAGCTATTCACAGCCATTTAGTACATTTCTTCAGAAATGATGAAGATAAAGTATGGTTAAAAATTATAAAATTGCTGTTATCAGCCTGTGCTGACAAACTTATGCTGAGAATGTTCTCAAGGACAGCTCGCCAATACAAAGAGGAAGTAAGTACACAATGGACAGTCTGAAGAAAGGTCTCGAGCCGAAACGTCACCCATTTCTTCTCTCCAGAGATGCTGACTGTCCCACTGAGTTACTCCAATTTTTTGTGTCTATCTTCGGTTTAAACCAGCATCTGCAGTTCCTTCTTATACAATGGAGGGGAGCGGTCACAACTTAATAACAGAATGGAGATTTTTGTTTTGCTTTGTAAGCTTATCAGCATTTTGAAGTTTTATACATTGCAACAATCTCTTTCTGAGTCACTCAACTTGGCAGAAAATGATTTTCTAAAATAATGCACTTTAAAAGTAATGTTTGCTAGTTCTTATATAAATGCATTTTTAGCTACAGTCATATTGTGAGGGTAGATCAAAAGGGTATCATGCTTTCAATGGGTTTAGACAGACAAACATGAAATTACACAAAAGGCTTGGCCTTGTGACCTTCTGTTGATAGAACAAGGGAAAGACTAGGAATGTGAAAGATGTAGTAAAATGGCACAGCTCATCACATTGTTCATCTGTGGAATACTCTGCCACAGATGACAGTGGAGACCAATTCACTGGATGTTTTCATGAGAGAGTTAGATTTAGCTCTTAGGGTTAAGGGAGTCAAGGGATATGGGGAAAAAGCAGGAACGGGGTACTGATTTTAGATGATCAGCCATGATCATATTGAATGGCGGTGCTGGTTCGAAGGGCCAAATGGCCTACTCCTGCACCTATTTTTCTATATTTCTATGGAGTGTCTGACCTGAGCTCTCGTTTCATTGCGAGATTCAGAGGCATGCTCTGCAGCATCTTAATACGATCATTCATTGGCATCTGCTGCAATTCACCCAAGAGTTTTTTCTTTTCTGAATATAGAAATCAAACAAAGAAAATCCATTAGTTCATTCTTTGCAAAATAGCAACCAACTAGAAGGACATATTAACTCAAAGGAACAAAAATTTTCCACTTAAATAAAATGTACTTGGGATTTTTCCAATCGTAACTCTTGATAATGATTAAAAATGTTGAAGTGATTTGCTTCAACAGCTCAGAGCAGTTTGTCCTCTGTCATTCCCTCAGTTTGGGAATCATTGTTAGCCTTTTATGGGAGTGTACTCCAGAATATTGTGCACACATATAATGACAATTAAACACTTTTGACTTGACTATTATTTCAATTCTGTTATCCGGTGCTTCGCCTTGAAAGGGAAGTTGGATAAAATATGATAAAACACAGTACAACATGCCCCAACTCAATCAAATTGTCGTCAACGGACCAGTTCAGTTCAGTGTTATTTGTCATATGTAGGTTAACACAGGGTCAACGGTGCAATGAAATGTGTTTGACAAAACAACGGGTCACCTCAGCAATTATATTGCAAGGATACAATTAAGGTAAAAAAAAGATAAAAGTGACATTGGTAGACCCTCTGTATTAAACAAATTTAACTCGTTATCCCACCATAGCACAAGACAACACAATGACGAAAGTTCACCAAGTTACAGACAGATTGCTTAAATAATTTACATAAAATATTAAAACAACTATTTCAGTATGGACCCTTAAATTCCTTTTTCACCATTTATTGTTTCATAAAACTCACCTAATTCTTCTTCATAATTCCCGTCTACTGCATTTGCATCTCGAATGCTTGGTCTCATCGAGCGAGGCATGTCTTTCAGTGCAGGTCGAATTCTTTTTTGCCGTAATCTCAATGTACGGTTGTAATATTCGGAGATAATTGCACCCCTTGACCGACCTGTATGTTACATAACATTCAGTTCCTTTTATACCCTGGTGATCTCAATTGACATTCAAAGTGAAGAACATAAGGGAATTAACATGGTTATAAACCCACCAACAAACTTGTGATACTGACTTTGAGTTGGAGGTGAAGTGTGGTATAAGATGGATACTGTATACATTTTTCCTTCATCTAAAGGCAGATTTATTGACTATACAATAAAGGTGGAATAGTCCAACTTCTTTATCCATCCTAGCCTCAAAAGACTACTTTTTAAAGTAACAATGTATAAGTATTGAACTTGCAGCACCCAAATGAAAACAGTGAAAGTTTGGCCTCTTGCTTATGAAACTGGTGCATTGAACACTGCTAAATGACATCCGTCCGTCCGTCCGTCCGGCTCCCTTTCTGCCTTTTGATTCGTACCCGATACTCGCAGATGTCCAATCGGAATGGCCGATGCTCGCAGATGTCCAATCGGAATGGATCCATTTACATGTACGGCTGCCGGCTGCATTTCTTCCTTTGATTCATTGCCACGCCGGATCCAGACGCTCAATCTCCGAGATCTTTTCCATTTCGGTAGAGATTTCGCTTTTCTTTCTAAGTATCCGCTCCTCATTACATTTCGTTGTCTTTAAGTACACGTTTTTAATCACATCCTTCTTCCCCCCCCCCCCCCACCACTATTTCACAAATAAACTGCCTTCTCACCCATACAAGCAGCCATTTCAGCTTCCAACACACTTCGAAACAAAGTTGCAAGACAGGAACACTCTGAACTTTTCACTGCTGCAGCAGGCAGGGGAGGTGCAATTGGATTTTTTTTTTAATCCACTGCTGAGGGAGGCAGGGGAGTGCTGGAATCTTACATTTGGGAACGGCTTCAGTTCCATTGGAGGAGACGGGTGCATGGTGGAATATTGTGTTGGGGGATCACACCATTGGGGGAGTTGCACTATGTCTAGTATACTATTAAAACTCTCGTGCTATCCGACCGGTTGCCGTCCGGCTGCCATTCTGCCTTTTGATTCGTTGACGGCTGCTCCTTCCTATCAGCTTCCAACACACTTCGAAACAAAGTTGCAAGACAGGAACACTCTGAACTTTTCACTGCTGCAGCAGGCAGGGGAGGTGCCATTGGATTTTTTTTTTAAATCCACTGCTGAGGGAGGCAGGGGCAAAGATCATAGGGGAGCAAGATAGACCACTCCTCGAAAAACGCGTAGTATGACGCGTGTGATTGTCGACGCCATTTTTTGAGGCATTTTGTTGGGCTTCCCCCCACACTGTCATGGCGTCCTTATCTAAATCTTCACATCACTGCTCTGCTATCAATTGTTCTAATCGTAAATCTAAACGACCCGACCTGTCAATCTTTAGGTTCCCCAATAAAAAAGAAAGGTGAGAAAATATTATTATTATTTTCAGTCGATATTCTGTCGTGAAAATGTTATTTTCTGTTCTCCCATCAACGGCCATTGGGAAACTAGGTTTGTCGGTACATTAGAAAGTTATTAGACTTATTTTTAATGGATCTTTACTTACCATAATAATAAAGACAATTTTAACACTTCTGTACGTTTTTGGGTTTGTTCTTGTAAGGGATTGGTCTCCAAAATATGGCCCGCGGGACACATTGGGCCCAGTGACCACGAGATTTTTCGATGCTCAGATTCGAGTCCGAGAATGCGGCGGCTGTTACCCGTTATGTCCCTCGAATTGTCGAGACATCACAAGCAAAGATCACAAGCCCGCCGTGAAGAAGGGTGCAATCAAATATTATACAACTCTGCTCTATCATCTTTGGGTGCAATGGTGGGCCGGGGGGTTCGGCGGCGGCCGCAATCAAAGATACGAGAGGAGATCTGCTCTATAATCTTTGGTCGGAATGGGATAGCTGCGCGTTATAATGTACTATCGTTCCACTCCCTCTCCCCCTTCTCCCTGTCCCCCTTCTCCCTCTCCCCCCTTTTCCCCTTCTCCCTCACCCCCTTCTTCCTCTCCCCCCTCCCTCTCCCCCCTTCTCCCTCTCTTCTCTCGATCTCTCTCTCCCCTCTCTTCTCTCGATCTCTCTCTCTCTCTCTTCTCTCGATCTCTCTCTCTCTCCCTCTCTTCTCCCTCTCTCCCTCCCTTACCTCTTCGTGAGAGTTGGCAGCTCTGCTATGCCTTGGGTCCAAAAGAGGATAGAAAGAAAATACTTAATGGTCTTTGTAAGAAGATTTTAATAAGCTCTTCTACATTTAAGGTAAATTGACATATTAGAGGCAAAAAGCATCTTCAACATACAGGTCTCTCCACACAACTGAAAACAATTGCATTTAAGTGACATATCATCCATTGTTCAGGCATGTAGTTATGATCATCTTTTTTCTTATTAGTTAATCCTAAATGATATCTCCTGTAATTTCAGATGTCAACAGTGGGTCCAGAATATTCGTCGACAAGATCTCCTGCACCGAACTGCAGAGTATTTGTCAAATAACTGCTGTCTTATGTACATTGTGTGAAATTGTGATTTGTTAACTGCACAAAACTAATGCAAATGGCGATATATTTATTATTGTATCTACGTTGGACATTTTGCTCTTTGGTGTCAGAACGCGGGGTGGGAGATTGCAACCTTCACGTGGTCCGCCCTGTTTCGACAAATCCAATCAACCTGGTGTGCACAGTCAAATAAGATCAAATAGAACAAGTTGTCCTACAACTTTAGGCTGTGCACGCCATACGCAAGAAGAAGAAGTGGAAGTGTCAGAACGCAGTCTGAAGAAGGCTTCCGACCTGCAACGTCACCTATTCCTTTTCTCCAGAGATGCTGCCTGACCCACTGAGTTACTCCAGCATTTTGTGTCTATCTCTGTTTAGATTGGGCTCGTGGGTGGAGATTGCGGTTGGTCTGGTGATCTAGAACGAGGGCCAAAGTCTCAGAATATGGGTCATGATATTTAGTAATGAGACAAGGAGCAGTTTCTTCACTCAAGGGCTGGGAATCTTGGAATTCTTTATCGCGTGAGATGGTGGAAGTCGAGTCCTTGAAAGGAGAGATATTTTTTTTCAAATACGAAAAGGATGAATGATAATGGAGAGAATGTGGGAATAAGGTGTTGAGTTGCAGGATCAACAATAATCTTACTGATGGTGGTGTGAACTTAGGCTTATCCTTGCTTCTATTTCTTACAGAGATACAGCGCGGAAACAGGCCCTTTAGGCCCAACGCGTCCGCATTGACCAGCGATCCCCGCACACTAACACCATCCTACACACACTAGGGACAATTTACACTTATACCAAGCCTACAAACCTGTATGTCTTTGGAGTGTGGGAAGAAACTGAAGATCTCGGAGAACACCCATTCAGTCACGGGGAGAATGTACGAACTCTGTACAGACAGCACCCACTGTAAGGCAGCAACTTTACCGCTGCACCACCATGCCGCCCTTAATCCACTAGGGCACTAGGTTACAATAAACTTCCTACATATTCCAGGAATGCATCTCATAAAAATGGGAGAGGTTTAAATGCATTGTAAAATCTGCTCTCAGTTTCCTAGATCGGTATTGCTCTAATGGCCTCTTTGTATCATTTTCTTTGATTTAAACCATCCATTGTTCTGCATTTAGATTTTATTTTTTCCCCTGTGGATCACAAGGCACTGTTTGTTTCAGGGGTGAGTAATCTCCAGCGTAATTTGACAAGACAGCCAAGAGGGCAAACACAGGCAGTTCAGAGCTGCTGCCTGTATCGCATGAGAGAACAAGAATGAGACCAACTTGTTTTTTGCAGATCATCAACCCCTGACTGATGTTATCAATGCCGATGGTGACTCAAGGAGACTCAACCAGGTGGTGGTTTACAAAGGTCCATGCCCATTGTTCCTCATGGCATACCACCAGCCTCAACAGATCACCTAGTCATAGAGTCTCACAGCGTAGAAGCAGGCCCTTCAGCTCAACTTGCCCACGCTGGCCAACATGTCCCATCTACACTAGTCCCACATGCCTGCATTTGGCCCATACCCCTCTAAACCTGTCCTAACCATCAAATAACCTAAAAGAACTGTCATATGAGGAAAGATTTAAAAGACTAGGCTTGTATTCACTGGAGTTTAGAAGGATGAGGGGGATCTTATCATATTGTTTACAGTGTACTATGTTTACAGATTCTGTTGTGCTGCTGAAAGTAAGAATTTAATTGTTCTATCTGGGACAAGCTAGATGCAGGAAATTGTTCTACATGACAATAAAACACTCTTGTTAGATGCAAGGGGATCTTATAGAAACATATAAATGAATAAAAAGACTGAACAAGCTAGATACAGGAAAAATTTTCCCAATGTTGGGCGAGTCCAGAACCAGGGGCCACAGTCTTAGAACAAAGGGGAGACCATTTAAGACAGGTGAGAAAAAACTTTTTCACCCAGAGAGTTGTGAATTTGTGGAATTCCCTGCCACAGAGGGCAGTGGAGGCCAAATCACTGGGTGGATTTAAGAGAGAGTTAGATAGATCTCTAGGGGCTAGTGGAATCAAGGGATATGGGGAGAAGGCAGGCACGGGTTATCGATTACGGCTGATCAGCCATGATCACAATGAATGGCGGTGCTGGCTCGAAGGGCCAAATGGCCTCCTCCTGCACCTATTTTCTATGTTTTTAGAACACTCATCCAGCAATCCTCGAGCCCACCAGCTCATCCCGTAGTCAATTCATCAGCTTTTCCATAAGAACTTCCATCAGTTCTTCCAAAAGAATGACAATCATACAATCTCGATTACCCTCAGCCCATCAAGCAGCCCCTTAATTCATCTAGAAGTCTTAACTATTGAATGCTCACTGCATCTCTTTCCATGTCGGCAAGTTAATATCCAGCTGCATGAACCACGGGAAAAGGGAATAAATAGATGCATGTGGTGCAGTGATTTGTGCAGCACTATAGGCCTGGAGACCAAGAGGAGTTCACCATTGAACGGAGTTTGAACGGGGGGCTTGAGGCCCCCGACCGAGGAAGAACAAAAGGAAGGGACTTGAACTTTATTTCGCCTTCCATCACAGTGAGGAATGTGTAGGAGTCACTGGTGAATGTCCGTATTAAAATGTGTTTTTGAGTGCTGTTGCTTTTAATTGTATGACTGACCTGGCCAATGAAATTCCTCGTATGTTGCAAAACATACTTGGCAAATAAAATCTGATTATGATTCTGAAAAGCCTTTCCCTTCCATACTCTTTCCTCTCTTTGATCTTTTTGCAGTTGACTGCCTTTCTGTACTTGTTGCAAGAGATTGTTGCGGCATCCAGCATCCTCGGAGAATGTAGAATTAAAGGCAGAGGCAATGCCAGTTTTAAAGATGGTTATTTGCCTCAAGATTGGATTATTGTATCTCCAGAACCTCCCCAGAGGCTCTGGGAGACACAAAGTTCAAGAGGGAACACAAAAAGCCTAATTAGGAAGAATATTAAGAGTAAGATTTTCAATTAAAATACTGTAATTGATGGAACCTTGCCTTTAAATTGGTTCTTGGATGAAACCCTGATGTGTCTCACATTGTCTCTTTAAATTTACTCTCCTTTTCACACTTGCATTAAAACACACAGCCACCGCCATTCACAGTGATACTGCCCGGCAGTCTCATAATTACAGTCAACACAGCCACCTTGACAGCCACACAAAATGATGTAAATAAAAATTGTTTTCCTTGTTTAAGAAGTTCAATTTAGAATTATTTGAAATTGTGGGGGTTGGTACAAAATACTGCTGACCCACAAATGTGTTGCTATGAGACATTCACATTTAAAAAATCCATGTCTCAAAAACAGCAAGAAGGTGCCCATGTTATTTGGCCAACTTATCAGATGAATTTAAATATGTAGGTATGTATGCATTAGTTTTGCTCCTAATTCCCTTTTCCAAATCATTAATATATATGGTAAACAGTTGCGGCCCCAACACCAAGCCTTGCGGCAAAAAAATCCAGAAGATTAGTCAAACATGATTTCCCTTTCATAAATCCATGTTGACTTGGACTAATTCTTTTACTGCTATCCAAATACCCCATTATTACATCTTTAACAATTGACCTCAGCATCTTTCACACCACCAAAGTCGGGCTAACTGGTCTGTAATTCCCTGTTTTCTCTCACGCTCCTTTCTTGAAAAGTGGGATAGCATTAGCTACCCTCCAATCCACAGGAACTGATCGTAAATCTATTGATCGTTGGAAAATGATCATATGTATAAATATATATGTATGTGTATATATGCATGTATGTGTATATATGCATGTATATGTATATATATGTATGTATATATATGTTTATATATGTGTGTATGTATGCATATAAATGTATCCATATGTATGTGTGCATATGTGTGTGTATACGTGTGTATGTATGTATGTGTATATATGTATGTGTATATATATGTATGTGTATAAATATATATATATGCATATATTTATTATTACTATATAATTATATATATAATTGCCTTTATGGCTTATGTATATCATCTTACAAGACAAATGAATTAATAGTGATTATTTAAATCAAAGTTGCTTCTGATCCATGAGAATAAACTTTATTATCTCTAACTTGCCTCTCACACACAGACACACATTCATATAAATATATAAAATATAGATACGTTAAATTTAATTTTGTGCAGTGTGTGTTAAAGCAATACAAGGGAAACTGCACAATACAATGCAAGGGAAACTACGCAAAGGAGGGGGCTGTTCCCGCTACAAGATACTCGAGGATCTTTGCTTTGGATCAAAGATTATAGAGGAGCTCTATAATCTTTGCTTTGGATCTCAGCGGGTGGCATACCCGCGTCGCGTGTCGCATTAAGAAATGGCGGCCGTGACGTTCCGTCACGTACTACACGTCAGTCCATTGGATTTCGGAGGAGTGGTCTATCTTGCTCTGCTATAAGATCTTTGGGCAGGGGAGTGCTGGAATCTTACATTTGGGAACGGCTTCAGTTCCATTGGAGGAGACGGGTGCATGGTGGAATATTGGGTTGGGGGATCACACCATTGGGGGAGCAGACCCAACGGGTCTGCACTTGGTCTAGTTAATATATAAAACTCTCGTGCCATCCGACCGGCTGCCGTATGGCTGCCTTTCTGCCTTTTGATTCGTTGACGGCTGCTCCTTACTATCAGCTTCCAACACACTTCGAAACAAAGTTGCAAGACAGGAACACTCTGAACTTTTCACTGCTGCAGCAGGCAGGGGAGGTGCAATTGGATTTTTTTTTTAATCCACTGCTGAGGGAGGCAGGGGAGTGCTGGAATCTTACATTTGGGAACGGCTTCAGTTCCATTGGAGGAGACGGGTGCATGGTGGAATATTGGGTTGGGGGATCACACCATTGGGGGAGCAGTCCCAACAGGTCTGCACTTGGTCTAGTCTATTACATATTAAAACTCTCGCCCCATCCGTCCGACATCCGTCCGGCTGCCTTTCTGCCTTGTGATTCGTTCCCGCCGTGCGATGTCACAATGCCCGATGCTCGCAGACGTCCAATCGCGATGCCCGACGCTCGCAGACGTCCAATCGGAATGGATCCATTTACATGTACGGCTTCCGGCCGCATTTCTTCCTTTGATTCCCTGCAACTCCGAAACCGGACGCAGAATCGCCGACGTCTTTTCCATTTCGGTAGAGATTTCACTTTTCTTTCTAAGTATCCGCTCCTCATTACATTCCGTCGTGTTTAAGTACACGTTTTTACTCAAATTCTTCCCCCCCCCCACCCCAATATTTCAAAACTAAACTGGCTTCTCACCCACAGAAGCTGCTCCAGCCCCAGCCCCTGCTGAACGTTCCATCGTGTGATGTCACAATGCCCAATGCTCAAAGACATCGTTGCCATAGAGAGGGAGTACAGAGAAGCAAAGATCATAGAGGAGCGCTCCTCTATGATCTTTGCAGAGAAGGTTCACCAGGCTGATTCCTGGAATGTCAGAACTTTCATATGAAGAAAGACTGGATAGACTCGCCTTGTACTCGCTTGATTTTAGAAGATTAAGGGGGTATCTTATAGAAACGTATAAAATTCTTAAGGGGTTGGACGGGCTAGATGCAAAAAAAATTGTTCCGGATGTTGGGGAAGACCAGAACAAGGGGTCAAAGTTTAAGGATAAGGGGGAAAGCAGAATCGCCGACATCTTTTCCATTTCGGTAGAGATTTCACTTTTCTTTCTAAGTATCCGCTCCTCATTACATTTCGTCGTTTTAAGTACACGTTTTTAATCAAATCCTTCTCCCCCCCCCCCAACCCCCCAGTTTTTCAAAAATAAACTGGCTTCTCACCCATACAAGCAGCCATTTCGGTAGACATTTCACTTTCCCTTCCAGCTATCCACTCCTCATTACATTTCGTTATGTTTATGTCCATTTTTTTCATTAAAACCTTCTCCCCCCCCACTCACTCATTTTGTCACCTCCTGCTGGCCAGCGACCATAACAGCAGCACAACCTCAAGCGACGCCATTTAAAAACGGCCTTTCGGGAACGGCTCTACTTCGAGGACCACGTCTCCCGTGGGGGCTGCGGGTAGGCAACGGCTGCGTTGGGGCATTACACTTTTAAGGCTCTGTGTGTGGGGATGCTTCGTGTGTGTGATGCCGCCCCGCCACCCCCCCCCCCGCGTCGCCGAGACGGTCCCGACTTCGACGACTTCAAGATACGCTATTTTAAGACGGCCGGTACCCGACTTCGACGACCACGTCTCCCCTGGGGGCTACAGGTAGGGAACGGTCTTTATACACTTTTCCAACTGTGTGTGGGGGTGGTTAGTGTGTGTGATGCCCCCCCCCCCCCCCAGAGGGGGCTACGGGTAGGGAACGGCTGCGTTGGCTAAAGGGATCAGGGGGTATGGAGAGAAGGCAGGTACATCACTCCCCCTACCCCTCCCTCCCCCACCCCCCTTCCCTCTCCCCCCCCACCCCCTATCCCTCTGCCATCACTCCCCCTACCCCTCTCCTCCTCCGTCCCCACTCTTCCACTTCTCTCCCCCTTCCCCTCCACTCTCCCTCCCCACTCTTTCCCCTCTCTCCCCCACCCCTCTCCCTCCCATTCCCTCCTCCCCATCCCCCCTCCCCCACATCTCTCTCCCCATCTCTCACCCTCTACCCCGCTCTCCTTTTCCTCCCAAATCTATCCCGTTTCCTCCTCCTCTCCCCTCCCTCCCCTCTTCTCACCCCCCCCCGCAAACGCCGTTGGGGAAACAGACCCAACGGGTCTGCACTTGGTCTAGTATACTATTAAAACTCTCGTGCCATCCGACCGGTTGCCGTCCGGCTGCCTTTCTGCCTTTTGATTCGTTGACGGCTGCTCCTTCCTATCAGCTTCCAACACACTTCGAAACAAAGTTGCAAGACAGGAACACTCTGAACTTTTCACTGCTGCTGCAGGCAGGGGAGGTGCCATTGGATTTTTTTTTAAATCCACTGCTGAGGGAGGCAGGGGAGTGTGGAATCTTACATTTGGGAACGGCTTCAGTTCCATTGGAGGAGACGGGTGCATGGTGGAATATTGGGTTGGGGGATCACACCATTGGGGGAGCAGACCCAACGGGTCTGCACTTGGTCTAGTTAATATATAAAACTCTCGTGCCATCCGACCGGCTGCCGTCCGGCTGCCTTTCTGCCTTTTGATTCGTTGACGGCTGCTCCTTCCTATCAGCTTCCAACACACTTCGAAACAAAGTTGCAAGACAGGAACACTCTGAACTTTTCACTGCTGCAGCAGGCAGGGGAGGTGCCATTGTATTTTTTTTAAATCCACTGCTGAGGGAGGCAGGGGAGTGCTGGAATCTTACATTTGGGAACGGCTTCAGTTCCATTGGAGGAGACAGGTGCATGGTGGAATATTGGGTTGGGGGATCACACCATTGGGAGAGCAGACCCAATGGGTCTGCCATTGGTCTAGTATATTTATAAAAGTCTGTGCCTGTCGCCTGCGGTCCGTCCGGCTGCCTTTCTGCCTTTTGATTGGTGCCCAATACTCGCAGATGTCCAATCGGAATGGCCGATGCTCGCAGATGTCCAATCGGAATGGATCCATTTACATGTACGGCTGCCGGCTGCATTTCTTCCTTTGATTCATTGCCACGCCGAATCCAGACACTCAATCTCCGAGATCTTTTCCATTTCGGTAGAGATTTCGCTTTTCTTTCTAAGTATCCGCTCCTCATTACATTTCGTCGTGTTTAAGTACACGTTTTTAATCAAATCCTTCTTCCCCCTCCCCCCCCCCCACCCCCCAGTATTTCAAACATAAACTGGCTTCTCACCCATAGAAGCAGCCATTTCGGTAGACATTTCACTTTCCATTCCAACTGTCCACTCCTCATTAGATTTTGTTATGTTTATGTCCATATTATCCATTAAAACCTTCTCCCCCCCCCCCCCCCCCCCCCCCCCCCCACTCACTCATTTTATCGCCTCCTGCTGGCCAGCAACCATAACGGCTGCTGGCGCCCGCATTTCAACCTCAAGAGACGCCATTTAATTCGGCCTTTCAAGAACGGCTTCAGTTCGAGGACCACGTCTCCCGTGGGGGCTACGGGTAGTGAACGGCTGGGGGGTTATTCTTTTAAAACTGTGTGTATGTGGGTGGTTGGTGTGTGTGATGCCGCCCCGCCCCCCCCCCCCCGCAATTGCGCGTTGGCAAAACGGACCCGACTTCAACGACTTCAGGAGACGCTATTTTAAAACGGCCGGGACCCGACTTCGACGACCACCTCTCCCGTGGGGGCTACAGGTAGGGAACAGTGTTTATACACTTTTCAAACTCTGTGTGTGGGGGTGGTTGGTGTGTGTGATGCCGCCCCCCCCCCAGTGGGGGCTACGGGTAGGGAATGGCTGCGTTGGGGGAGCAGATCCAACGGGTCTGCCATTGGTCTAGTCTATATTAAAACAGAAAAAATTAAATAAGACAAATTGCCTTTTGGAGACACATGAAACTGCAGATGCTGGTTTACAAATTAGCTTTTTGCGCCCCTTCTATTAGCAGCAGGGCGCAACCTCGGAAGCACGAGGTCTTGTCCTCAAAATCTGAAAGCATCACCAGAAAAGTAAAAAATAAAACACACCATGTACACACAATGTAGATATAGAAATTGGATATTGATTAGAATAAAGCCAATCTGGCTTATTGCACACACTCACAAAAGAAGACAGAAAGCGCTGGAGTAACCCAGCGGTTCAGGCAACATCGCTGGAGAACATGGATAGGCGATGTTTTGAGTTGAAGGTCCCGATCCAAGACGACAACTATCCATGTCCTCCAGAGATGCAGCCTGACCAGCTGAGTTAGTCCAGCACTTTGTGCCTTTCTGCAGCCTAACGCATCAAGTTACTCCAGCAGTTTATGTCTTATTTTGTAAACCAGCATCTGCAGTTCCATGTGCCTGCACTTACCACTTTATTGCTTTCCCTCACAGTGTGGGGATGTTTATGTTAAATCCTATTGCGTATTGTGTTCTTTTATTTGTATGGCTGTATGGTAACTCAAATCTCACTGTACCAATTGGTGCATGTGACAATAAATGTAACTTGAACTTGTTTTTTGGCAGAGAAGTGGGCCTAGGCCTCAACGGGAGGCCTGGCTACTCCAGCCATTCTACAAAGTGGAAGGAGCAACAGGCTCAAGCCTCAAACATCAGACGCCAAGACTCTTACCCACCCAACCTCCCCGATGTTGACTTCTTACCAACATAGGCCTTTTTTAAATGATTTTTCAAATTCACTGATAGAAAGATTTGAAATACAGTTAATTTAATTCAAAAACAACCGAAAAAATATTTTTTTCATTTAAGAGAAAGCAAAGGTTAAATGAAGAGGATCTCATCAAAAAACACCAAATAATGAAAGGCCTAGATAGTGTGGTGGAGAGGATGCTTCCAGTAGTGGGAAAGTATAGAACCAGAGGGCTCACAATCAAAGGATGTACCTTCGGAATGTTGATGAAGAGGAATTTCTTTAGCCAGAGGGTAGCGAATCTGTGAAAATTCATTGTCATAGTCGGTTGTTGAAGCCAGGTCATTGGGTGGTTTTTAAAGGGGAGATTGATGGATTCTTGATTGGTAAGCAAAGGTTACAGGGAGAAGGCAGAAGAATGGAGTTGAGAGGGAAAAATAGATCAGCTGTGGTCGATGGGTGGAGCAGACTCAATGAGCTGAATGGGCTAATTTTGCTACTATGTCTTTTGGTTTCCGCTCAGGATGATAGTGTTTGCTGCTAGACTCTGAATGCGATAACACTTCCTCCCGAGTTCCTGCTCTTCCGGCAATGCACAGGCTTGGAACCGATGGACAGGCTGACCTGTGACATGGATGACCCTTAGATTTAGATTAGTTTATTGTCATAAACACCTTAGTGCAAAGAAAATGTCTTGTTGACATGAAGCTTGCGGAACAAACAGTATACCTTGATAGTTTTGTTTGGAATTGTAACTTAGAGGCAAGTTTGTTTCGGCTCATTTAGTAATAAGTACAAATACTCTCCAAATAACAAAAGAATCAATCTCATATTCAACTACTTAAACAATGAAGAATGAGCTAAACGCTATAATTTCTGCAATATATATTCACTCCTTATAACCCTTAATAAATGTGCAATGCAGTCTCCAGATGCCTATGTATATAAACGATACACAGTTCATTCAAGTAAGGCAATATAATTAAGAAAGCTAAAACTCACCGATGGTTCTACTGGGCATGAAGGCAAGGACTTTCATGGTGGCTGGATCATAGCAGTCAACTTCAAGCCATTCCTGTTTTTGAGCAGGTGTACTGTGATATCCTAAATTTTCTGAACAAGATCAGAACATAAAATGAATTTCAGAATCCAACATTAAGGGTCTGAATAAGAGACCCGACCCGAAACGTCACCCATCCTTTTTCTCCAGAGATGCTGTCTGATCCACTGAGTTACTCCAGCACTTTGTGTCCACCTTTGGTATAAACCAGTACCTGCAGTTCCTTGTTTCTACATAAGGGGAACGTATTTCATTCTGGAACTTTTGACTTTTTCCATCTCTATTGTGAATGCTGCCGTTGTCAATGGCTAGTGACTGATACTTCCCTCGTTCAAAACACTACTTCTAGTGACAGGATACCCATCATTCAAAACACTACTTCTTGTTCCTCACCCACACGTGCACTCGATCCCTAAAGCCCCAAATATGAAATGCACACCCTCACATTTCAATCCCCTCCTATCAAAGTCTTCTCCCCTTGTTTGACTACATTCCCAAGACCCTGTTCCTCAGCTTCAAGTTGTGTGCATTTTATCAGCAGGCCCTCAGCTGTTGGAGACCTCATGCTCTGGAAGTCCTTCCTCAATAACCATCTGCTCTTCGAAATGACTCTCCTCTAACCCCACACCTTTGGTGTTTATGTTTCCACATGATTGTGTGAAATTAATTATAGATATGACATTTCCACATTTGCGATCCTGCAGAAATGATAGATAATTTAAAACAAAACTGGGCATTACCAAAGCCCACAGTGGGCAGATCCTCCAACTCAATCACCTCCGATGGCTCAATTTCTTGATGGCTTTGTTCTGAGAGTAGATGAGCGAAGGAATCATGAACCACATCTTCATCAAAGCAAGAGTCAGGAGAAGCAAGATCATCGTAACTGGAATTAAAATATATTTATATTTTATGCACCAAGCCTATTGGAACCTCTGACAACAAAACACATGAGTTTCAAAACGCACACCGTTCTTGTCAAACACATTAAAATATATATATAAAGCCCCATTTCAACTTTCAAGAATTCGTAGCTCATCAGAAAGTACTCTGGGATTTGGATCAGTACTGGCACAATTTCTAACGACATAATTTATGTTCAGAAATTCCACAGTGGTTCATGCGGTTTTCTCAAACGTATTATCATTAAAACCAGGCATTCGTAGGATGGGCTAATCTACTAAACAAACATTTTCCAGCTTTAATCATTTAATAAAGCAGCAACAGCAAGTTGAATTGACTCCAAATTAATGCTGCTTTGAAACATTTTATGGTTCAGTCAGTCGGAGTTCACTTGAAGATATTTATTTTGCAGAATTTAAAAAAAGACAAGTAGCCCACTATCTATTTGCCAGAATTGTGACTCAACTGTACATTCAATTTAAAGATAGTTTTTAGATATTAAGGAAAGCAAGGGTATGTGCAGGTATATGGCACCAAGGTAAAAGGTCGGCCACAACATCACTGAATGGTGGAACATGCACGAGGGACCTCCACCTGTATCCACGTCTTAAGTTTAAGCTTCACTCCAATGTTACCTCTGATTCTTGGCAGCATAAACCATGGAAGTGTGAACCTCTGGTGTTTGTTCAATTGATATTCAATAAAAACATCAGAAGTTGTCTGGGCTTTTTCATTTCAATGTAAATCAATGTTTAATACCATTGCTGCCAAGCATTTTCACAGAGTTGGACATTGGAACTTTGATTTTGTTCTTCTCATTGCTTTGTAAATATTGATTGTAATGTCCAATTGTTTGATAATTTCGATTTTGTTAATATTAATGTCGTTAATGTCTTTACTTGTTCGGAATAAATAAATAAATAAATAAATAAATAAATAGTCATAGAGTCATGCAACACAGAAACAGAAATTTGCCATCTTGGCCTATATCTCTCGAAACCTTTCCCGTTCATGTACCCGTCCAAATATCATTTAAATGTTGTTATAGTATCTGCCGCAACTCCCTCTGGCAGCTCGTTCCATATACCCATGTGAAAAAATTGCCCCTCAGCTTCCTATTAAATCTTTCCTCTCTCACATTAAACTGATTCTTGACTCCCCTACTCTGGGTAAAAGACTCTGTGCATCTACTCTATCTATTTCCCTCATGATCTGAGACATTTCTATTGTGGAAGAGCTTTGGCTCATGGAGCTTCACCCTTCACCTTATATCTTTGGCAGTGGGCAAAAACTGCATTTAGCTTAACAATTATAAAATGTTGGAGTCTTGTCTCCTTAAATAGATCTGAAATAAATGCTCACTTTCCAGGAGGTTGGTCAGCCAGTGATACAACATTTAAACAGCAAATAGAAAGTCCTCCAAGGTAACTACAAAAAGTTGGGTGGCATGAGTGGAAAACAATGGTATTTTCTATTATTGATAGTGCACTTGCATAAGGCCTCCATACATATACATGTCATATGCACAGAAGGATGAAGAACAGAACAGATATTAATGGTTCAATGGGGTGGGAGATTGCAACCTTCATATGGTCCACCCTGTTTCAACTAATGTAAACAACCCAACGTGCACATACAAATAGATGTAGTTTTTCATGCCACTTGATCTACAAATTTAGGCTGTGCAAGAAGAGCCTCCGCAAGAAGAAGAATGGTTCAATAGTTTCATTATTATCACATGTACCAAGGCACAGTGAAATACTTGTTTTGCATACAAATCAGCAAGACTATCACCATACATAAGCATCTTCCCCCAGTTAGTACAGAATGTATAGAACAGCCCACTGAGTCTAAATGCAAGAGGTATCATTTTGGCGCCATTTTACAGTCCCAGCTGCAGCCGGCCAAAGGCCCGTTGAAGCAGTCGTCTCCATTCTCAGTCGTCCTGCAAACCATCGTCTCACTCATTGTACGGTCTCTTCAGGCTTTGTTCCCTGGGGGGAGGGGGGGGTCATCTGAAGGAAGCTGTGCACACATGAAGTATCCAAACACATTGCATGACCAGGATTTTAAATTGTTCTTTTGGAAAGGGCATACAATTATTGTCCTGAGCAAAAATATTTATAAACTACCTCACAGTTGACCAGGAATTATAATCTCCTGTTTGGTAAACTGAACGCCTGATCCGAGTCAAAAAACAAAGTAATTCACCGGAAGGATAAGTGACTCACCTGATCTCAGGAGCATGATCAAAACTATCAAGGTCCACGCTGCATGCCATGGTGCTTAGGTGATTTCTTCAGATTTGTAGTTTTATTTAATGTTTGTGGTTGCCCAACACCTTTGCAGTAAATCACCTCATAACATTTTTTTGACACCTATTGAAACAAAAATGAAAACATTGCCTCAATACTTTAATGAGTTTCTAAATGATTATAGCCCTACATAATAGACAAAAATATAATTTAGTGCATAATACTGTGAAAAACTCATCAATTTCTGACAGGATTCCGAGGCATAATCAAACACAACAGAAGCAAGGAGCGAAAGTAGAAATACCAGTTCCACAGCTACTGAACCATTTTCAAAGCGATTGGGAGTTCCAGTCATTATAAGGATGTCAAACTAAGCTTCAGAAAAAATATTCCACCTCATCACGCACACAGTTAATTCCAGCTTGGCTTGATGAATGGGAATTCCAGGCACAAAGTGATAGGAGGATTAAACGTTCACATTTTGCACATGAAAATACGAGAAGCACATTCAAAGCATAACATTAATTCAGTCTTTAAGGACGTAGAACAAAGTATTGCAATGTTTTAAATTTAAATTTACAAGAGTATATGAACAGCATCTTTGTGAATGTCGAACAGCTTTTCTCAGAATTTCATTGAACATTATGCTGCCATTTAAAATGTATGCAATACCTTGCTGTAGAAAAACTGGCATGGTTAGCCCAGTGATAAAACATTGTCAATAAGACAGCTATTTATCGTTCTTGTATACAGGCAATTAAATCTAGAAATCAGGGTGTTTCTACCAGTGTTGGGCTGTTCTGATAGAAGCCTACCCAACAGGGTGTTGTGGAGGGACAGGTGGACTATTAACGGATTTAGAAACTGTGACTAATGGAGTTCTGCAGAGACAGACACACACACGCAATTGCCAATGAAATTATGCGAGTAGCACTATGGTCTAGAAGGATAAAGGGAGGCTTCAGTGGATACAGGTAGATGAAAATGAATGGGCAAGCGCATGGCAAAATAATGTAATGTGTGAAAAATGTGGAGCAAAAAAATCAAAAGCAAAGGCAAAGCACGTTTTAAAAGCAGAGAGATGGAAAGGTGCTTATTGTTGTACAGAATTCACTATAAATTAACATGCAGGGACACCATGCAATTAGGAAGCCAAGTCGACATGCTGGTTTTTATTGCAAAATGTATTAGAATAGAAATGTCATTCTTGGGATTAAGATTCTTGGGATCACCTGGAAAGGCAGGGACAAAAAGGAAAAGTCGGCATGGTTTTGTGCCTGGGAAATCCTGCCTCATTGAAAAACGCATAATTGGCACTTTAATTCTCTATTGAAACCCATTCCAATCTATCATTCTGTGGCCTCCTGTACTGGTCTCATGAGGCACAATGCAAGCCTGAGCAACAAAACCTCACCCACCACCTGAATTTGTTGCACCTTCTCGACTGAACACTGAATTCAAACACTTAATGTTGTACCTCGCTGTCTTGGTTTGCTTCAGAACTGGTCAGCCCTGCTGTAAATTAATATCAACTCAGTTTTTCTTCTCTTTAGTAGTTTGATGGAATGGTATTTCTTGTAGCTCAAACCTGCACTTCATTTTTTGTTTGTTTACTGTCTCTAACTTTCCTTAATAATATCATCCAGATAGCTTTATCAACAGCGCATCACCATGGCAATCCTGTCCTCATCAAATCATTTTTTTTCCCGTTGCTTTATCCCACCCTTTCGGCAACTGAATAACTTGTTTTCTCTCTCCCCCCCAGATCTGACACAGGATTTGTGATTGGGAACATTAACTCAGTTTCCCTTTTCACAGATGGTGTCTGATTAACTTCAGCAATTTTTGATTTCACTTCCAATTTCCCCCATTCCTTGTTTTAAAATTGTTAAAGGGGCTTGATAGGGTTAGAACAGAACAGTTACTTCTTCTTATGAGAGAGTCATAGAATGGGATCATACACAAGGGATCAGTCTTAACATTAGGGGTCAGTAATTCAGAACAGAGATGATAAATGTCTACACCGAGTATAGTGATGCTGGAGTTTTCTACTCAAGGGAGCTGTTGTGACTCAACTGTACATTCAATTTAAAGATAGTTTTTAGATATTAAGGAAAGCAAGGGTAAGTGCAGGTATATGGCACCAAGGTAAAAGGTCGGCCACAACATCACTGAATGGTGGAACATGCACGAGGGACCTCCACCTGTATCCACGTCTTAAGTTTAAGCTTCACTCCAATGTTACCTCTGATTCTTGGCAGCATAAACCATGGAAGTGTGAACCTCTGGTGTTTGTTCAATTGATATTCAATAAAAACATCAGAAGTTGTCTGGGCATCTTCATTTCAATGTAAATCAATGTTTAATACCATTGCTGCCAAGCATTTTCACTGGTACAGAAAATCAACTTCTAGAAATGGAGAGTCTCAGTGCTTAAAGGCTGTTTGATTTTGTTGTGTATGCTGTTCCGTCACCTCCTGTTTTACAAATATGCACAGTTCACTAAATTATATATTTTTTGGTAGACAAAAATACTGGAGAAACTCAGCGGGTGAGGCAGTATCTATGGAGCGAAGGAAATGGGCAACGTTTTGGGTCGAAACCCTTCTTCAGACAGAAATGGTTTTGGAATGGTTGTATTTCATATCAGGATGCTACTTAAAACAAATCCTGATTGAGTATCATTTCTGAAGAGGCAACTGCAGTGAATCAATGAATGATGTTTAATTAAGTCATGCATATGGAATGTAATGACATCAATGATTGTTGTGTATACATGTTGGTGAGCTGTTCCTGTTCGGCTGGAATGAAGTGCACACCCTTGTATGAATACTCTTAAGACCTGATTTCAATCTAAGTTTACTAGCACCGGCCTATTCTAAAGAAGAAGGGTCTCAACCCAAAACATCACCCATTCCTTCACTCCAGAGATGCTGCCTGTCTCCAAAGTTACTCCAGCTTTTTGTGTCTATCTTCTATTCTTGAAATTAATGGAATAGGCAACAGAATAGATTTCAATCCTTCTCATGGATATACATGGAATCGAGGAATATGGATCATGTGAATGCAGAGGAGATTAGTTTAACTTGACATCATGTTCAGCATGAACATTGTTGGCTGAAAGGCCTGTTCCTGATGGTTCAATGTTGTATGTTCAACACCGTTGTGGATTAGCACGTGGGAAAAGTATCCAGAGGGAAATAAAATCTCTGTTGCACTACAACATGGTTTCTCTGACATTGCCTTTCTATCAGATGAAGGCAATTGCTGGGGAAGATCCCAAGTGATAGGATTTATGTACATTTGGGAAGACAGGGACTGTTCATGGCTTATTGTGCGGAAAATCCAATCTCACTTGTTTTAATAAATTTTATGAAGAGATATCTAAGAAGATTGATGAAGGCAAAGTGGTTGAGTGTGTCTATATGATAAGGTCCCACATGATAGGCCAGCCCAGAAGATTAAAGCACATTGGATCCAAGGTGAACTTGCTCATTGGATCCAACATACAGGGAGGGGTGGAAGGATGTTTTTCTGATTGGCAGTCTGTGAGTATAAGTGTACCATACAGATTGGTGATGATCTTTGTTATTTCTGATGAATTCAGTTTAGTTTATTGTCACATGTACAGAGGTACAGTGAAAAGCATTTGTTGTGTGCTAACCAGTCTTATGCACCAGCAAAAGATCAATGAAATTCTTAATTCATCTACTTTAATTCTGTGAAAAATAAATTCTTGTTGTCCAAGCCCTGAAAATGTGCCAACAGCATCTCAGGAGTGGTTCAGCTGTGAAAACCAAACTAAGTTTACGATGGCCTGCTGTGTGACAAACACGACATGTTTATTTGCACCATGAAACCCCATGCAGGCCATATCAGTCTGAGGGTCCAAGCTCAAAAGTTATCAACTTCACTCATGCAGGTAGATGTGGACGAAGACAGGGCTTGCTCAAAGCCATCTGAATCAGGGTGCTTGACCATTGCTTGCGGAAAGGATTCTGGATAGGTCTCAAGGATGGGAGCACAGTGCAAGAGTGTACAACATCCCCAAATTACTCTCTCCCTGGTATCCACCACCTTCGCCTGCATGGTGGAGTCTGCAGATCCCGCACAGAACTCTTCAAAATTTAGCAGGTAGAGGAAAAACATGTAAGGGGAATGAAATAAATAGTAGAGACATGACTAGTACACAAAGTAAAGACAGAATACAATTCAAAACACAATATGAGGCAATTAATGTACAGATGAAAAGGGAGGGGGACGTGGGGCTAAGGATAGGCAGAGGTGAAGAGATGGGTCTTGAGGCGGGACTGGAAGATGGTGAGGGACACGGAATTGCGGATCAGTTGGGGGAGGGAGTTCCACAGCCTGGGAGCTGCCCTGGAGAAGGCTCTGTCCCCAAACTGCGGAGGTTGGACTTGTGGATGGAGAGGAGACCGGCTGATGTGGATCTGAGGGATCGTGAGGGTTGGTAGGGGGGAGAGGAGGTCAGTGAGATATGGGGGGGGCCAGATGGTGGAGGGCTTTGTAGGTGAGGATCAGGATTTTGTAGGTGATCCGGTGGGAGATGGGAAGCCAGTGAAGTTGTTTGAGGACTGGAGTGATGTGATGCCAGGATTTGGTGTGGGTGATGAGTCGGGCGGCTGCGTTCTGGACCAGTTGGAGTCGGTTGATGTAGGTGGAGCTGATGCCAAGGAGAAGTGAGTTGCAATAGTCCAGTCGGGAGGAGATGAAGGCATGGATGAGTCTTTCAGCAGCGGGAGGTGTGAGAGAGGGTCTGAGTTTGGCGATGTTGCGGAGATGAAAGAAGGAGGTTTTAATGACATGGCGGATGTGAGGCTCAAGGGAGAGGGTGAAATCAAAGATCACGCCAAGGTTGTGGGCCTGGGGAGATGGGAGATGGGGAGACAGTGGTGCCGTCGATGGTGAGAGTGGGGTTATTGATTTTGCTGAGTGTGGCTTTGGAGCCTATGAGGAGGAATTCTGTCTTATCGCTGTTGAGTTTGAGGAAGTTATGTTGCATCCAGGTTTTTATAGCTGACAAACAGGAGTTGATATGGGAGAGGGAGGGGGGGTTGTGGGGGGATTTGGTGCCGAGGTAGATCTGGGTGTCATCGGCGTAACAGTGGAAGTCCAGGTTGAAGTGGCGGAGTATCTGACCAAGGGGGAGGATGTAGATGATGAAGAGGAGGGGGCCGAGTACGGAGCCTTGGGGAACGCCTTGAGTGACTGTGGCTGTAGCAGAGGTGTGGTTGTGGAGAGAGATGAAGTGGGATCTGTTGGAAAGGTAGGAACGGAGCCAGCTGAGTGCAGAGCCTTCAATGCCGAGGTCTTTGAGTCTGGTGAGCAGGATGTTATGGTTCACTGTATCGAAGGCTGCGCTCAGGTCGAGGAGGATGGGGATGTTGAGGGAACCAGTGTCAGCAGAGGTGAGGAGGTCATTGAGGACTTTGAGGAGAGCAGTTTCTGTGCTATGGAGGGGGCGAAAGCCAGATTGGAGGGGTTCAAGTAGGTTATACGCAAGGTCTTACCATGTAGAAATTACAGCTGTGTTTATGCATAGTCCCCCTATTTCAGGGCACCATCATGTTTGGGATACAGCAATGTCATGTAAATGAAAGTAGTCATGTTTAGTGTTTTGTTGCATATCCTTTGCATGCAATGACTGCTTGAAGTATACGATTCATGGACATCACCAGTTGCTGGGTGTCTTTTCTGGCAATACTCTACCAGGCCTGTATTGCAGCCATATTTAGTTTATGCTTGTTTTAGGGGCTAGTCCCCATCAGTTTTCTCTTCAGCTTATAAAAGGCATGCTCAGTTGGGTGATTGACTTGACCACTCAAAAATTGACCATTTCTTAGCTTTGAAAAACTCCTTTGTTGATTTTTTTCCTATTATAAATCACAAATTGCGGAGTACAGAGGCAAATAAATAAATGATTGGCTTTGTCCCAAACATAATGGAGGGCACTGTATGCACAAACACAGCTGTAATTTCTACATGGTGAAAAAACATGTATAAAATTTGCCTTTATTAAAATCAGACAATGTACACTTTAATCACATCTGATTTTTTTTTTAATTACAAATCTCAAATTGTGGAGTACAAATAAATAAATGATGGGTCTTTGTCCCAAACATTATGGAGGGCACTGTAACTCTTCAAATGTCTTTTGAAAGTGGTAATTGTATCTGCTTCTGTAGCTTTTTCTTAGTTATGGACTACCCTCCGAGTGGAGGAGTTTCTCAATCTCTGCCCGTTCACCTTATCTGTATGTTTTGCATTTACTGGCATGTTACGCTGCTGCAAGTTATAATGTCATTATCTTGTTGTCGGTGACAATTGACAATTATTTATTTTTTTATTTTTTATTTTTTTTTAATCAATTACGACAATTGACAATTAAACACTCTTGACTGATTATGACAAAAACCTGAATGCTACCAGTTTAATTAAGTTCGTTAACAGTGCAATTTTAGGGAGTGTGGGAGGAATCCAGAGCACCCAGTGAAAACCCATGCAGGTCACAGGGAGAATGTACAAACTCCGTACAGACCGCACCTGTAGTCAGGATCGAACCCGGGTCTCTGGTGCTGTAAGGGAGCGACTCTACTGCTGCGCCACCGTATTATTATTAATTACTGCCACACTCAAAATTCCTCCAAGAAGTTCCCTTGTTCACATGTGCAATCTGCCCTACTGGTTCTGGAATACAAACGTTGCTGCCACTAAACCCAGAGCAAAATAAATATTCAGCACTACTTGCGAAGGTAATTGCGATTATATTTACAGGCGTTACGGGACTGTAGTTTCAGGAACTCATCCAACCAGTCTGCCCAACTCTAACCTCAGCTGTTTCCTGTTATTAGAATCTATAAATAGCGGTGGCCATGTCTAAAGTTTTGCAACATGTGAAACTGAATAATAAACACTGCAAGAAAAAAACATTTAATTGTCCGTTTTTTAGGAAGGAAACAGAACAGTCGGTTTTGAGAGACTTTAACAGTGGAGAGCACAGACCAAAAACTGGATGGCAAACCCTTAAGTTTCTTAGTGAGGAATAAGAGTGTTTAGAGATTAAGCACGGAAACAGTCCCTTCGGCCCACTGAGTCCGCACTGACCAGCGATCGCTTTACATTAACACTATCCTACACACACTAGGGACAATTTACACTTATGCCAAGCCAATTTACCTACGTCTTTGGAGTGTTGGAGGAAATCGAAGATCTCGGAAAAACCCCACTATTTCTATACACTTTGTAGTTAATCTAGGATTGTGCTTATGTATAGTAATACCTTGGTGAACTGTGTGATAAAAAGAATTTCACTGTAATAAGATAAATGTGACTTTAAAAAAACATTGAACCTTTGAGCAGTCAAAGGATTCAAGCTGGGGCAAAGATGCACATGATTCACAGTAAATAATCTACTGTGCAACAATACCCAAAACCAATTTTCTCAGAAAACAGGATTTACTCCGTCAATCATACAGCACAGAAAATATGGTCTTCGGCCCGACTCATCCATAACAACGTAGGTGCCTACCCGTGTTCTCCAGAGATGTTGCCTGACCCGTCGAGTTTCTCCAACACTTTGTGTCACTCCTTTTATCACTGTTTGGTCTGCTCACTGTAGTTTAATCTACTATTTTAAAAGGTTGAACATAATATTAACAGATGGATAAAGTGCAGCGAAAAACAGCGGCCACGTAACACATTTTTACCAATCTCAACATCGTGCCTCAGGATCCCCTTAGTCATAGCGTGTCACAGCTCAGAAACAGGCCCTTTGGACCAGAAAGTCCATGCTGACCATTAACTACTCATTTATACTAATATAATCCAACTATATTCACTCCATATTGTCATCAATTCCTCCCAGATTCTACCACTCACCTTAACCATCCTTTACTCTCCAACTTATTTTCCAAAACAGATAAGATTATTAAATAATCAAGATAATCGATTATTATGATCACTGTAATTCATGCCTCAGCAGTGAATAAGCCTGCAAACACACTCACATTTCTTTCTTCACCCACACGGAAGTAATACAAAGTTGCTGAAGTGACTCGAGAATGTAAATGGAATGAATTGACTGACTGGCCATCTACACACAAAAACATGTTACAACTGGATGTGTGCAGCAAAGAAACACGTCCAACAACTAAGTTGGGAGTGCAGTGGAGAGATAATTTTTTTTGCCTTCCATCACAGCGATGTGCTGGATGTTTGTGTAAATTGTGTTGTGTCTCGGGTCTTTTTGTTTTGTAATGTATGGCTGCAGAAACGTCTTTTCGTTTGGACCTCAAGGGGTCCAAATGACAAATAAATTGTATTGTATTGTAAGATGTATTTCTCTAATCAAGGTTAAATGTTCCTTATCCGCGCAAAATTCCAAGGAAGGTTATTAATGTTTAAATAAAGAACAGCAAAAAAAAAAAATCACATCAAACATAAATGGCAGCCATTCAAATTTGTCACCAATACTGTTTTTTGTTAGATAGATAGATCATTCTAAATGAGAACATTAAGTTGTAATTAAAGAACAGTACAGTGGCACAGTTTAGCAATACTGCCTTACAGCCGTGGCAACCAGTGTGTGCACTGACCTCGTGATTTAGTTTAGAGATACAGCGCGAAAACAGGCCCTTCGGCCCAGTAAGTCCACACCAACCAACGGTCCCTGCACATTAACGCTACCCGACACACAATAGGGACAGTTTGTTTTCCATACTATACCATGCCCAATTAACCTACAAACCGGTACGTCTTTGGAGTGTGGGAGGTAACTGAAAATCTCGGAGAAAACCCACGCAGGTCACGGGAAGAACGTACAAACTCTGTACAGACTGCACCCATAGTCGGGATCGAACCCGGGTCTCTGGCATTCTGAGGCAGCAACTCTACCGCTTCGCCACTGTGCCGCCCCTGTGTGTGGAATTTGAACTTTCTCCCCGTGACCATGTGGGGGGGTGTCCTGTCCCCCAGTAATCAACTACCAACACATCCCCAAGAAATGCAGATAGATCAATTGGAAGTGTAAATTGCAAGTTTTGTTTACGGGTAGCAGGAGAATGAGGGAAGAGAGAATAGATTACATTAGAAACACATAACATTATTAAGGGATTGGTCACGCTAGATGCAGGAAACATGTTCCCGATGTTGGGGGTGTCCAGAACCAGGGGCCACAGTTTAAGAATAAGGGGTAGGCCATTTAGAACTGAGACGAGGAAAAACTTTTTCACACAGAGAGTTGTGAATTTGTGGAATTCTCTGCCTCAGAAGGCAGTGGGGGCTGATGAAGCATTCAAAAGAGAGTTGGATAGAGCTCTTAGGGCTAGCGAAATCAAGGCATATGGGGAGAAGGTAGGAACGGTGTACTGATTGTGGATGATCAGCCATGATCACATTGAATGGCGGTGCAGGTTCGAAGGGCCTAGTCCTGCACCTATTGTCTATGTATCTATGTATTACGGGGAAAAAGTGGGGGAATAGGATTGACGGGTTGTTGAGAGCTAACAATGTCTAGATATCAAATTGGCCTCCTACATGTTGGAAGAAAGGAATATGAAAAAATAATGGAACAAATCAACAGCTACAAAGTTTATGGAAATATGTTGCATTATGCAAAATACATTTGAATTATGAGACTACTCTGCAGGAATGCTGTCTGGAGGAAGGGGCGCATGAAGGGGGGCAGGAAGTGACTTTTAACATTTGCATTAACTAACTATCCCTCAGATTTGAGGATCAAACAACCACACTGAAATTTACATTTTATTCAATGAGATGTCAAGCAATAGCAAATAATAGCACCTGGGGCACCTCCATATAACAGGCAGAGTTATTAGGAAATTCATAGGAAACAAACAAAAGGCAAAATGTCTGAGCAATGAATTGGCACAGATTCTTATCTGAGAAGCTCTTAATGAAAGCAAATTAAAATTTTACAAGCACCACAACTTGTGCCAATCTCAATGTCCTGCTGAAAGATGTCATTAAGAAATCAATTTATCCAAAGAGCGCAGCGGCAAGGCGATCTTAACTAGAAACATGAGAGCAGAAATGTTCACTCCAGTTAACAACTGGTTGGTCTGAGGAATGGAATTTATATTAATTTTCCTGCCCTTTTAGTCCTGTGTGAGATGATGAACTGTTTCCTCCCCCTATGCCTAGGGAATACCACATTTAAGGACAACCAACGCCTAAAAAAAATAACAGTGAATGTGGGCTGGGAATGTGGGAATCCTGCATTTGTTTGCAAAGTGATGTTTCTGGGCATTACAGTGGCCTAGTCTCCAGCATAAAAATCATCCACATGAATAGAAGATCTGCGAAAAGTTCTATTCACCTTCCTGTCTCCCTATCATTCTTGTTACCAGAGCTTTCTTGACTACTTTGTAAAGTTAACCAACAAAGTACTAGAATGTTAAAGTTAAAAAGTACTTACGAATTCACCAATTCACTGAAGAAATGTTCAAGTTAACTTTCATCCACAGACCCACTTTTAAAATATGAAGTCTTACTGCTAAAGCAGGAAAAGTAAGCCAGTAAGACATGTCTGAACATATCTACTGTTACACAATGTTTTTACAACATGCCATCCTTGCATTTTTCTCAGAGACAGAAAAACCTTTGAGTAATCGGTAAACAAATAATTGGATTTGCATTTCTAAGATTTCTTACAACTCTTCATTTCCTCAAAACCAGCAAACCTTAACATGAAATAATGATAGATTAAATGCAAAAAGACTGCTACTGTGACTGCTAAAGTAAATAGCATGTGTCAAAGATTCATTACCCAAGAATGCAAGGATCGAACCACATCCCAGATCAGATGAGAACATACAGAAGAAGATGTCCCGCACCACAGGAGAAGGCACCATCTCAGGAATACCACTGATAAGATTTGCTTGTGAAACAGAGGGTCACCAAAGGGTGCAAAGCAGAGAAATCTCATTTCTCCTTCTCTGCAATTTATTGAATTTAATAAAACACATAATTAATTGACTAGTTTTGGGGGTGGAAGGCAAACTGATTATTGGATAATTTCCTACTAAGGAATAGAACCTTGCCCAATACAGTGTATCTGAGAGAGTCTTTGGAAGTATCTCGCAGCATTTTGAGTCTATCTACAGTATTTCTTTCTGTTTAGGGGACCACTTCCACATGCTGAAGAAATTATGAACATTTCATGATTTGCTCTTTATCTGATCACGTATACTATATAGCTGTGTTAGGAACATCGCATTAAATTTGCAGTCTTCAGTATTTGGCCGATCACCCTACCAGTCCTCTGATATCGCATTGATGCATTGATGGATTGGTGCATGAAGTGTGTGAAGAGCAAACTTCCATTGGTAGCAAGTCTGGTGGAGCCTCAGGCCTGTTAGCGATTATTTCATTTTAACGGAATTATGTGGATAGCACACATTAATACAAAGACCAGGTTTGGTTTAGAGACTCGGCCCTCTGGGTTCACACTGACCAGTGATCGTTGCACACTAACACTATCCAACACACACAAGGGACAATTTTCAATTCTTACCAAAGAATATTGCGTATTTGAAGAATAAGCCATCAAAATTTTAACTCTGGGCGTCTGGGTTCCCTCCCATCCACCTCATTGGAAACCTTTGAGCTATATTTAATCAGACTTTTTTGGACATCAGTGTTATATCTTGCACTAAATGTTGCGCCCTTTACTCTATATCTGTGCACTATGGGCGGCTTGATTGTATTCATGTAAAACCTCTCCTTTATGGATGGCCTAATCCTGCTGCTATGTCTGATGATCTACAATTTTATGAACCTGGAATAGAGAAGCACCTCGAATACCTGCCCCAGCTGCAAACCTATCTGAGTTTCTGACCCTGACGCGGCCCACACAATGGACCCCATCACTCTGGCTGCACAACCCCCTCGCTCTCTGGGACCCCAGCTCACACTCCAACTGACCCGCGAGCTGCAGGTCCAACTATCAGCATTTCTGGATAACTGAACGCTGGATTGGTGGAAGTGTCAGCGTCTGGCATTGAAGTGCCAGTCTATTTTCTTGACAACCTTGTTCCTGAAATGCAAGGCTTGCTGCCAACAAGCAGCAACTTGTAAAACTGTCGATTCGATTTGTCCACAAACTACGAAGAGGCATGATCAAGATTAGATAATTCCAAATTTTAAACAGGAAGGAATTAGAGTTATTTTAATAATTTACATCAATTTCCAGCAAAATACTGAAATCATCCACTAGTTTGAAGAAATGTAAAAAATGAAGATTAAAAAAAAAAAAAATCTCCTATGCACAGGACACTTTTGGTAAGCATCAGCATTCGCTATCATTGAGACACAAGCTTATGGTTGAGGGGCAGGCCATATCCTGAATGTCATATGAAATATCCGGGGGAAAAAAACATGGTGTAAAGATTGACATATTTTCAAGGGAGAGTCAAGAGTGATTCATTGTTATATGCTCCGAAAGCAGAACAATTAAATTCTCACAAGCAGCAGCATTACAGGTCAGTAAGTAGTTTTTAGCATTGGATTAAATGGTGACAAAGTTCCTAGAAAGCTTTATCACCATCACATGCACAAAGCCCACATGATTATTTGTTGAACTAATTGAAAATATCAGATGAGGCTAAAGGGCCTGTCCCACTTGGCCGTCATTTTTGTGCCATTTACCAAAAATGGGGTTGTCGCATTGTGATGCACGGGTAGCGTGTGGGTAGCACGGGACGGGCGCATGGAGAGGCGTGGAGTTGAATGCGGTATCGCACGGAGTCCAGGGTTTCGTGCTGCATGTAATCCTCGTGCGCCACCTGCGTGACATATCGCGTACGCACGCTGACGCATTGGCGTCTCGACGTCTCAAATGTATCGCGTGGTGACGCATAGTTACGTCACCGTGCGTAACCATGCGTCGCCGCGCACCGCAGGGTATTCTAATTATGTCACGTGCACCAGACGGCATGATGACGCGTGATTTGCACGCGACATCACTCGTGCCGATGCGTCGACCTATTTTACATATGACGCGTAAATGAGGTGCAAATGACGGCCAAGTGGGACAGGCCCTTAAAGCATTTGATGGACTTCAAGATCAGAGCTCTTGGCTGTGTCAACTAATGCATAATGGAGCAACCTTTCTGAAAGCTTTAGATCTATTTCAATGGTACTTTCCATTTACAGCGCCTTCTCCAAAGAGCCTTTCTGGAAAATAATTTCCTTTATTCTGTACACAATAATTCTTAGACCTCACATAAATTCCAGTACATCATCTTTATTCAAAATAAAATTAAGAAAATCTTAACAGCTCTTATATTGGTAATATTTTCCAGCTTATGTTAGGACACGTTCACCGTTTCATAACCAGACTGCAATGCAAGCCAGGGAGAATATAATAGACAGAAATACCTGGAGTAACTCAACAGGTCAGACAGCACCTCTGGAGAAAAGGAATAGGTGATGTTTTGGGTCAAGACTCTTCTTCAGACCTTCGCGACCCGAAATGACATGTATTCCTTTTTTCCCCAGAGATGCTGTCTGACCCATTGAGTAACTCCAGCTTTTTGTGGCTATCTTCAGTTTAAACCAGCATCTGCAGTTCCTGCTCACACAGAATAATATCATACTCCCGGTTGAATCATTTACAATTTCAGAACCGTCCAGGGACTCCATTTGAGCCAGGTGCTTTAGAGTTTACCCATCTGAAAACAGAATTGACTCTGCCACTGAGATATGTGTGCCGCAGGCAGCCGGAAATGGGGGATGTGCCAAGGTGGAACTGTTTGCCTGGTCAAAAGAGCATAAAACCCTTAACGGAATCAAGGGATACGGGGAAAAAAGCAGGAAGGGGTACTGATTCTGGATGATCAGCAATGATCATATTGAATGGCAGGACTGGCTCGAAGGGCCGAATGGCCTACTCCTGCATCTACTTTTCTATGTTTCCAAAACCCATTTAGCTCATGCAGTAGAGATGCATGCGATAGAGATCATCTTCAATTTCAGCTCACAGCCCACTATGGTACACAGAGCCTGCCACAGTCTCCTGGCATCTGCTTGGTTGTATTGAGACTGCAGCATGGTCAAGACTTCTCTCTTGGCATCCATCTTGAAAACCTTGGATCTAGACTTTAGCAGAGAGTGAACCTCCCTGATCATCCAAGGTTTCAGGTTAGGATAGACCCAAACTGTCTTTGTCAGAATGCAAAACACTCAAATTTAAATATATACTCGATTACGCTGTCAGCATTAAATTTGAACGCATTATTCCAATAATACCAGCGCGTAAATCAAGCTTTGATATTAAAGGAACAAGTACATTATTTCAAAAACACACGCCAAATATGTGTAAAACTCAAGGTGCCTGTATACACATTCAGACTGGATGAAGTCATCTTGAACATATCCCAGTCTACCAAGGCAATCCTGAAGAAGACCCTCAGCTTCCTTAGACCACTACTGTGTTACCCTCTTGGTTGGTACCTCATACCCTGTCTGTGAGCTGGCAGGAGCAGTATTGACAGATAATCAGACTGACCGAAATAATGGTGAAGCGTTAGGCATACTTGATGGTGGAGGACTTGTGGTAGAGAGTGGGGCAGGAGACAGGCTGATGGTAAATGGGGAGAGCTTTCCTGAAGCTCGCTTGATTGAAGTCATTAAGGATGAAAATGAATCATGTTTGCTGCCTCTCAAGTGTTCATAAGTCACGGAGCAGAATGAGGCCATTCAGGACGTGCTCCCTGTGACTGCGTGAGTTTTCTCCGGGTGCTCTAGTTTCCTCACACATTCCAAAGACATACTGGTTTGTAGGTTACTTGGCTTCTGCAAGTTGTAAATTGTCCCTCCTGCGCAGGATAGTGCTACTGTACGGGGTGATCGCTTGTCGGTGCGGACACGGTGGGCCGAAGGACCCGTTTCCTCGCCGCATCTTTAAACAAAAATAAAAAACTAAAAGTCTACTTCACCATTCAATCGTGGTTGATCTATCTTTGCCTCTTAACCCCCATTCTCCTGCTTCCTTCCCCTGACCTTTGACCCCCTTACTTAATCAAGAAAGTGTTGACAACTTAATATAACCTTGCGTTCTTCATTCACGTGGAGGCAGGGTATGGGTCTTATACTCGGTTTCCAAGTTAGACAATGCCTTCAGAAGGACCTGATATTTTCTAACCTGTCATTAATAGTTCCTAGTTAAAATTATTCATCATGTGGAATGGAGAACAGATCATATGTCA
This sequence comes from Amblyraja radiata, assembly GCF_010909765.2. NCBI lineage: Eukaryota > Metazoa > Chordata > Chondrichthyes > Rajiformes > Rajidae > Amblyraja > Amblyraja radiata. Next base: position 16,467,219 of record NC_045981.1, on the reverse strand, counting down.
GCCCTCTAATCACGAGAAGAACCGTATCTGTCCAAGGACTAAAACAAAACATCTAATGTAGCAAAATAATATAATTTTGGAGAAGCTTTTAGGATGTACGTAGCCGTTGACTCTCAACATCAGCTGACTGAGATAGTGAGTAACTTAGCTGAATAAGCAACAATGAATTGATTTGCAATTGTGTGGCCTCACCACCCAATTGATCATGGACAATGCTCCTTAGAACAATGGACAATCAGACCGATTCTGTATTTAAACTTGATATTCTATCAAGTAAACAATGCAAACCACATCTCTTTCTATATACCGGTAACTAACATCATACCATTAAATTAAAATTCAACCAACTTAAGTTAAGCAGAATGACATTATGAATTACTCTGGAATTATATGGACAAATAAAATCTTTCAATTGAACATCAGGGGTCAGTACAATTCATGGGGTTCTGCTAGTGACTCATAAAGGTCATAAGCCTTCAAGGATGCAGAGAGAGAGAGAGTTGTGGATCAAACTAACCACAAGATAACCACACAAACACCCATCAATTGTGGCAAGGCTTGGACACCATAACAGGCCACAAAGTGAAGCAGAGCTGCATTACTGGCAACAACATGCCCTCCCCCCAGGTATTGTTCCCCCATTGATCACAGGAATGGGGAGGTTAACTTGATGAGGGTTTGACGGCACCCGGCCTGGACTCGCTAGAGTTTAGAAGAATGATGGGAGACCTCATTGAAACATGCAGAATAGTGAAAAGCTTGGTTAGAGTGGACGTGGAGAGGATGTTTCCACTCGTGGGAGAGTCCAGGACTAGAGGTCATGGCCTCAGAATTAAAGGATGTTTTTTTAGGAAGGAGATAAGGAGGAATTTATTTAGTCAGAAGGCAGTGAATGTGTGGAATTCTTTGTCATAGAAGGCTGTGGAGTCCAGATCAGTGGATATATTTAAGGCTGAGTTAGATAGATTCTTGATGAGTACATGGGTCAGAGGTTACTTTTTTATCTGCACTTTCTCGGCATATGCACTTGGTTTATTTTCTCTTTGTGTTACCTGTTGTATTTATCTATGGTTTGATTTAACTCATAACTTGCCTGGACAGCACCCAGAACAACGTTTATCACTGCATCCCGGCAAAAGTGCCAACAATAAACCAGTACCAATAAACTGAGTATTTTAATCCCATTAGACAGGGAACATAACTGTTGTGATTTTAATGACATTTATGGACCTGTCCAACTTAGGCGATTTTTTAGGCAACTAGTTTGTTGCCACATGTTCGCCGGTGGTCGCCGGAGGTAGTCTCCTCAATCGTGCAAAAAGTCGTAACGTCTTTCTGGTCGCCGCTAAATTTTCGACATGTTTTTTGGCAACAATGGGTTTAACGCCTATGAGCGTCGCTTGACTTCTCCTGACGTAAATGCCGTTTTAGGTTGCCGCCAGGATGATTTAGGTTGTCGCTGGTTTTTCGGCGACCTGCTACGACTATGACAGTCTCCGGCAGTTGCCTAAAAAAAAAAAAATCACCAAGTGGGACAAGCCCATAACTGCACCAACTGCTGAAACATTCAAAAGGAATCTAGTGAAAACTAAAAACGCATATGCATAATAAATACCTACTGGAGATGAATGCAAGAATTGATTTTTTAAAAGGATCTGTAAACATAAAAGTGTTAGCTTTATGAAGGCCATGTACAAGTATAATGGTTCGAGCATAAAGAAGATCTATCTCACCCACATCAGCTCGCTGCTAAAGCAACTCTCATTCTACCCACTGCCCCTTTCTTTGTAGGCATGTAAACTTTTCCTCGCCACATATTTATCTAGTTCCTTCTTGTAAACCGCAATGAGTCGATCTCCATGTCTACAGGAAACACACTCCAGATGACAACCACATGCTGTGTAAAATAAATTTTCCCCGTGTCACTCTTCATTTACTTTCCTGTTATTTTATTCCTGCGAGCTTCATTTCTCAACCCCTCCACCAAAAGGTAGTCTCCCACTATCCATTCTGTCTAGACTCTTCATTATTTTATATACCGTATTTCCTGGTAATGAAGACGCAATTTTTCACCCCAAAATAAGGCACGAAAATCTACCTGCGTCTTGGAGGCCGAAGGTTAGGTTGTTAGCCAAGAAAGATAGACTTGGCTATCCCTCAGTACAGCAACATCAAGAACGATGTTGCTGTACTGAGGGGATAGCCGAGTCTATCCCTCTTTGCTGGCAGCTGATGGGAAGCGGCGGTAAAGTGGGAAGCGGCTGTAAAAGGACTGCGCCGCTGGGGGGGGGGAAAGAGTTCCTTTCACAGCGTGTGGGGAGTCTGGCTAGGGTTAAAGTTGCGGGGAGGGCAGGAGAGTTGAGAAGGAGGGGGTCGGGGAACATGCCTGCAACTCACTCACTCACCGCTGCCACGGCGCTCCGGGCGTGGAGCCAGCGCATTATGGCCGGGGAGAGAAGTAACTCGTGTAGCTCAAAATAGAGTGTGACTTGTAAATTGCCTTTTCAAGTTATTGTCGTCAAGTTTTTCAATTGCTTTCCAAGCTTGGTTTGTGAAGGTCAGGCTGCTATTCATTGATTACAGCTCGGCATTTAACACAATCATCCCCTCCAAACTGGTTACCAAACTCGCTGAACTGGGTCTCTGCGCATCCCTCTGCAACTGGATCCTTGACTTCCTCGTCCACAGACCACAGTCTGTTCGTATTGGTGGAAATGTGTCAGCCTCAATAACAATCAGCACGGGAGCACCTCAAGGCTGCGTGCTCAGCCCCCTGCTGTACTCACTCTATACCCATGACTGCGTAGCGAACCACAGTGCGAACTCCATCATCAAGTTCGCTGACGACACCACTATTGTGGGGCGTATCACTGATGGGGATGAGTCAGAGTACAGAAGAGAGATCGAACAACTGTCCATATGGTGCCAGCGCAATAACCTGGCCCTCAACACCAGCAAAACCAAGGAACTGATTGTGGACTTTGGAGGGAGTAGGAGGGGGACCCAAAGCCCCATTTATATCAACGGGTCGATGGTTGAAAGGGTCAAGAGCTTCAAATTCCTGGGCGTGCACATCTCTGAAGATCTTTCCTGGTCCGAGAACACTAATGCAATCATCAAAAAAGCACATCAGCGCCTCTACTTCCTGAGAAGATTACGGAGAGTCGGATTGTCAAGGAAGACTCTCTCTAAATTCTACAGGTGCACAGATGAGAGCATGCTGACCGGTTGCATCGTGGCTTGGTTCGGCAATTTGAGCGCCCTGGAGAGGAAAAGACTACAAAAAGTAGTAAACACTGCCCAGTCCATCATCGGCTCTGACCATCCTTCCATCGAGGGGATTTATCGCAGTCGCTGCCTCAAAAAGGCTGGCAGTATCATCAAAGACCCACACCATCCTGGCCACACACTCATCTCCCTGCTACCTTCAGGTAGAAGGTACAGGAGCCTGAAGACTGCAACAACCAGGTTCAGGAATAGCTACTTCCCCTCAGCCATCAGGCTATTAAACCTGGCTCGGACAAAACTCTGATTATTAGCAACCACTTTCTGTTATTTGCACTATCAGTTTATTTATTCATGTGTGTATATATTTATATCATGGTATATGGACACATTTATCTGTTTTGTAGTAAATGCCTACTATTTTCTGTGTGCTTAAGCAAAGCAAGAATTTCATTGTCCTATACAGGGACACATGACAATAAACTCACTCACTTGAACAGCTACATCCGAAACCGCAAGAAATTGCAATGAATTGTGGACGCAGCCCAGGCCATCACAGAAACCAACCTCCCTTCCATTGACTTCATTTATACCTCACATTGCTTCGGCAAGGCCAGCAGCATAATCAAGAACGAGTCGCACACTGGCCTCTGCCTGGTCTCCTCTCTCCCATCAAGACAAAAGGTATAGGTGTAAAAAGGCACACTTCCAGTTTCAGGGGCGGTTTCTACCCAGCATTCTACCTACGCCTTGAGTATTCTAGAAATGCGCTATATAAATCCCATCCATTATTATTATTATTATCCTACCAAAACTAGAGAGCAATCCTGAACTACTATCCACCTCAATGGTGACACTCGGACTATCTTTGATCAGACATTAATGGCTTTACCTTGCACTAAACGTTATTCCCTTATAATGTAACCATACACTGTAAATGACTCGATTGTTATCATGTATTGTCTTTCCACTGACTAGTGAGCACGCAACAAAAGCTTTTCACTGTACCTCAGTACACGTGACAATGAACTAAACTGAAGTTGCCTCACCATTTTCAATGACTTGTGTGGACATCTTCCCAGATCCTTCTGCTCCTTCACCCTTTTGAGAACAATATCCTTTATTCTATTTGCATTACGCAGGTTGGAATAGAGTTCCCTGCTCTGCTCACTGTTGGGTATAAAGTGTGTAAGGGGACTGAGGAACTCGGCTGAGGGCGTATCAGGTTCTCCACAGATACTGCCTGACTTGCAATTATAGCATCTTCTTTCTCTCTTGTGCTAATTCATCTTCTCACCCTCATGCTGTGTAAAATAAAAGGCTGCAGCATCTTCTCACCCTCATGCTGTGTAAAATAAAAGGCTGCAGCATCTTCGCACACCACTTGTAAATACCTTCTCATTTTCTTGATTAGTAATGGTGTCAGGTGTTATGGGGAGAAGGCAGGAAAATGGATTGAGAGGGAAAGATATATCAGCCATGATTGAATGGTGGAGTAAACTTGATGGGCCGAATGGCCTAATTCTGCTCCTATAATTTATGAACTCAACCTGCACCATTAGCACTGGTTGTCATTCAGGCTATCGTAGTCTCCAACATATATAGTATCTCTTTGCCTCCAACTAGAAACATGTTTGATATCTAATCTTTCCTCAGACTGGTTAAAGGTCATCCAGTTAAAAGTTCCAGTTAAAGGCCTAAAAAGCAAACTGTTTCTTTCATCACAGTCGATGCCCGACTTACTGAGTTAAAAAAAAAATAAGATTTTTGGTTTTGACTTAGTGCTGCAATAGTCCTGCTGGTGGTTGCTCATTCAAAGAGACAGGGATTGTTAAAAATACCAATGTTCTTATTAAAACCCAAGCTGCACTTTCAGGATAGGAAACAAAACAGATAAAATTCTGGGATATTAACGTTGATGTCCTTCAACCTTGGTTTACTGCACCATTATATACAAAGAAACCATAAGACATAGTAACAGAATTAGATTTCATGGATGCTGCTTGACCCACTGAGTTCCTTCAGTGCTTTGTGTTTTGCTCACCAGACATTGGTTATCTCCAGGCCCTGTGGGGTGATTGACCATGAGAAAGTCCCTTGACATCAAAGGAATAGTATGCCAGCGAGCTTCCTCTATACCGTCAATACAGATTATATGATGTTTGCATGCAGTTGCAACATTGTTCACAATTCTTCAAATGTTTCTAAGATCTGTTACTTTCCCTCCGTTTGTTTTGTTTTGAACAATAAATACTGCTTAGTCTTAAAAACGTATTGGACTGTGGTATAATACACTCACACACAGTAAATCAGTTACAGCACACATTGCCAGATAGCAAGGATAGAATATTGGTTTTGGCTGCCTCTGCTAACTGAATTACTACAGCCCACAAGTAGTTTATGATGACACAAAGCCAGCATTAACCGAGATGCATTCTTTAAGTTGCTATTTCAGAACCCGAGTTTCGCCTTAAATAAAGTGCAAACTTTTCTGTGAATGAACACGTGGATTTATTTTTATACAATGGCATTATAATCATAAACAAGTGCAAGAAAAGGCTTTATTGCCCACCAAGCTGCCTTTATTGCCCACCAAGCTGCCAGTCAAAACAATCTTTCCCAGGTGCAATCTTGGTGGTGAGAAAACCCAATCTGAACAGGATTAATTAAAGCAAGCCGGCGCTGATCTCCAGTTGCCAAATACTTTAACTTGCACTCCCATTCACACACTCACCTTTTTGTCAGTTGGAGGAAGAGCACCTCATATTCATTTGGGCAGTTTACATCCCAGTGGTATGAATTTTGACTTCTCTAACTTCAAGTATCTCTGGCTTTCCCTCTCTCTGCATCCCTCCCCCCTTCTCAGTTCTCAGACTAGTCTGACTGTCCTCGTTTACATGTTATCTATTTGCTTTGTTGTTACCTTCTCCTGGTTAACAGATCTTTTCTACATTTTCCTTAATCTCCATCCCCATTGTCTCATTTTCACACCTTGTACTTCCTTATCTCTGCATCTCCCCCTCCCCCGACCTGAAGAAGGGTCTCAATCCAGAGATCTCTCCAGAGATGCAGCCTGTCCCACTGAGTTACTCCAGCCATTTGTGTCTATCTGTGGATAAAGACAATGCAGATACAAGGAACTGCAGGTGCAAGTTTTTTTTTAAGTCACAAAGTGCTGGAGTAACTCAGAGGGTCAGGCAGCATCACTGGAGAACATCGATAGGTGACATTTCAGGTCGAGAGACCCATTCGGATGAGTTCAGGAAAACATTACGAGAATGGCTTTGGGACAATGGACGTTTTATTGTCATATGTATGAGGCACAGACACAATGAAAATCTTCCTTGCACTAGTATCCTAGGCATATAGACCCTGGCAACAGACAAAAATTACACTCAAATTACACTTCATAGTGTTTTATCACCAAGGTAGGATTAGAGTTGTATCAAGTTGTTTGAAGATCCCGACAGCTGTAGGAAAGCAGCAGTTCGTGAACCTGGTGGTGTGGGTCTTCAGAATTCTGTACCTCCTGCCCGATGGCAGCAGCAAAACGGAAGGCATGGCCCAAATTGTAGGGATTCTTGATGATAGATATCATCTTCAAGAAGCAGTCTCTCATGTATATGTTTTTGATGGTGTGGAGGGCTGTGCCTGTGATGGACTAGGCTGATTTATGATTTTAGTTTATTTTTCTGCCTTTCCCCATAACCCACATTTCCCTAACTGATGAGAAATCTATGTTTTATCCTTAAATATACATAATTACTCTGCTCCCACAGCTTTTTGTGGCAAACTGATCCAAAGACTCAATTGTCAAGCGAAGTAACCCTTCCTTGTAAATACACAAAGTGCTGGAGTAACTCAGCGGGTCAGGTAGCATCTCTGGGGGGAAAGGGTTGGGTGATGTTATCGGGTCAGGACCCTTCTTCCTTGACAATCCTTCCTTGTCTCAGTTTAAAATGGGTGACCCTGACTCCAAGACCATGCCCTCTGGTTCTGGGCTCTCCCATGAAAGGGAACCTCTCCCAGCATAGAGCCAGCTGGTTCCTAAAGAATCTTCTGTTTAAGATCAATTCTCAGTTATCCAAACCCCAAAGATGAGATCCACCCTGATTAAGTTATCCCTGGTCACTCCTTCCTGCCTGTTAGTCAATCTCCCATCCATGTCAATATGCCACCTTCAACATCAGACTCTTATCTCACGACGCAACATTTTGTGAGGCACATTGTCAACCATGTATTGGAAATCCAAATACTACTGATTCCCCACTAGTATTTCCTCAAAAACACGAATGTCAGATTCAACTTCCCCATCATAAAGCCACACTGACTACTCGATTGAATTATGATTTTCCAAATTTGCAACAATTACTTCCTTAATAATTGCTGCCCCTAGCATCTCCCCCCCCCCCCCCCCCCCCCCACACAAGAGATTTTAAGCTGATGTATTATTGGAACAAGGTACAGACACAATGGGCCGAATGACCTCATTTGCTGCAACAATCCTATGGAATAAAAATGTGATGCCATTATTCCAGGTTTTCAGTCAATGTTTAAGGATTAAAAAGTTTAAGGATAATGAAGCCACATAAAGCCATCCATTTAGTCAGCAGAAAGTAGAAATTGCTTTACAAAGTATTATACTTGTAAAACAAAAGTGGCTGGAGAACCATTAAGGACTGTACACATCCAACACAAAAAATGTCAATAGAATTGACTTGAATCACTATGTAAATTTCTAAATAACACAGCCAAATGCAATGACTCTGATTCCGCTAAAATAGTGACAATGACAATTTTATGACATTTTTTTTTTACCATAACGATAGCTCTAGGATCAGTACATTTTGAACAAGAAAACAGTATTATGATTATCTACTCCCTTCTAACACAAAAATGCATCCATTCTAACATCATTCTTTTATATCTAATGATCTATCTATTCAAGGACCAACAACATCCTGGCCACACACCCATCTTTCCGCTGCCATCAGGTAGAAGGTACAGGAGCCTGAAATCTGCAACATCCAGGTTCAGGAACAGCTACTTCCCCACAGCCATCAGACTATTAAGCACAACTTCAAACAAACCATGAACTATAACAGCCTATTGCACTGTGTGTGTGTGTGTGTGTGTGTGCGCGTGTGCGTGTGCGTGTGCCTCTGTGTCTGTATATATGCCATGGTATATGGTCACACTGATCTGATCTGTACCTAAAATATTCTGTCGTGCTGCAGCAAGCAAGAATTTGGAAAGTGGTGAAATCATTGGACAAAGTCAGCATGTGACCCCACTTTTTAAGAAGGGAGGGAGAGAGAAAACAGGGGATTACAGACCAGTTAGTCTAACATCGGTAGTGGGGAAACTGCTAGAGTCAGTTATTAAAGATGGGATAGCAGCACATTTGGAAAGTGGTGAAATCATTGGACAAAGTCAGCATGGATTTACAAAAGGTAAATCATGTCTGACGAATCTTATAGAATTTTTCGAGGATGTAACTAGTAGCGTGGATAGGGGAGAACCAGTGGATAAGGTGTATCTGGACTTCCAGAAGGCTTTCGACAAGGTCCCACATAAGAGATTAGTATACAAACTTAAAGCACACGCCGTTCCTAGTGGCGGCGCGGCTCTGGCTGCAGCGGCTCTCCGGCAGTCCTGTTTGTTTTGTGTTTTTTGTGTTGTTTATTTTCGTTTTGGTTAGTCTAGTTTTGGTTTTTAGTTTCTGTTTTGGGGGGGGGGGGGGGGGGTGAAACGGGGCTTGCTGTCTCTCCCTGCGGGGGAATGCGACTTTTTGTCGTATTCCCCTTCTCTGCCTCCGTCTGCGCTGAGGCCTAATGGCGGAGCTGGCGACCTCGAGGCTCAGGAGGCAGAGCCCGCCAGGACTCGCACTGAGCTCGCTCTCGTGAGGACGGCCCGGCTCGGGGCTGGAACAGGGCTTCCGTGAGGGGCTGTGACGCTCCCGTGAGGACGGCCGGCCCGAGGAAGGAACGGTGCTCCCGTCGGACTGGCCGAGCTCGGGGAGGTACGGCGTTCCCAGCCCGAGGGAGGAGCGGCGCCCGGTCGGGGTGGCCCAGCCCGAGGGAGGAGCGGCGCCCGGTCGGGGCGGCCCAGCCCGAGGGAGGAGCGGCGCCCGGTCGGGGCGGCCCAGCCCGAGGGAGGAGCGGCGCCCAGTCAGGGGCGGCCTGGCGCGAGGCTGAGACTGGTGGCAATACTCAGCGTGCGGGCGATCCGGCTCGGGGCTGGAACGGTGCTCCGGTGGCTTGGACGGGTTCTGGCGGTGGACCTGAGTCCGGGGTTCGGCCGAGGGCCAGCGGCTGCGTCAGCAGGACTGGTGGGCGGCAGCTTCGACCACCCCGGGCCGCGGTGTTTGAGCCGCGGGACAGTTTTTAACATCGCCCGGGGGGTATCGCCTCAGCGCAGAGGGAGAAGAGGAGGGAAGAGACTGGAGACCTAAGACTTTTGCCTCCATCACAGTGAGGAGATGTTGGGTGGACTCACTGTGGTGGATGTTAATATGTGTTTATTGTTGTTTTTTATTGTATTGTATTGTATGTATGACTGCTTCAATTTCGTTCAGACTTCGGTCTGAATGACATTAAAGGTTATCTTATCTTATCTTATCTTATTGGGGATTCAGTATTGATGTGGATAGAGAACTGGCTGGCAAACAGGAAGCAAAGAGTAGGAGTAAAAGGGTCCTTTTCACAATGGCAGGCAGTGACTAGTGGGGTACCGCAAGGCTCAGTGCTGGGACCCCAGCTATTTACAATATATATTAATGATCTGGATGAGAGAATTGAAGGCAATATCTCCAAGTTTGCAGATGACACTAAGCTGGGGGGCAGTGTTAGCTGTGAGGAGGATGCTAGGAGACTGCAAGGTGACTTGGATAGGCTGGGTGAGTGGGCAAATGTTTGGCAGATGCAGTATAATGTGGATAAATGTGAGGTTATCCATTTTGGTGGCAAAAACAGGAAAGCAGACTATTATCTAAATGGTGGCCGACTACAAAAAGGGGAGATGCAGCGAGACCTGGGTGTCATGGTACACCAGTCATTGAAAGTAGGCATGCAGGTGCAGCAGGCAGTGAAGAAAGCGAATGGTATGTTAGCTTTCATAGCAAAAGGATTTGAGTATAGGAGCAGGGACGTTCTACTGCAGTTGTACAGGGTCTTGGTGAGACCACACCTGGAGTATTGCGTACAGTTTTGGTCTCCAAATCTGAGGAAGGACATTATTGCCATAGAGGGAGTGCAGAGAAGGTTCACCAGACTGATTCCTGGGATGTCAGGACTGTCTTATGAAGAAAGACTGGATAGACTTGGTTTATACTCTCTAGAATTTAGGAGATTGAGAGGGGATCTTATAGAAACTTATAAAATTCTTAAGGGGTTGGACAGGCTAGATGCAGGAAGATTGCTCCCGATGTTGGGGAAGTCCAGGACAAGGGGTCACAGCTTAAGGATAAGGGGGAAATCCTTTAAAACCGAGATGAGAAAAACTTTTTTCACACAGAGAGTGGTGAATCTCTGGAACTCTCTGCCACAGAGGGTAGTCGAGGCCAGTTCATTGGCTATATTTAAGAGTGAGTTAGATGTGGCCCTTGTGGCTAAGGGGATCAGAGGGTATGGAGAGAAGGCAGGTACGGGATACTGAGTTGGATGATCAGCCATGATCATATTGAATGGCGTTGCAGGCTCGAAGGGCCGAATGGCCTACTCCTGCACCTAATTTCTATGTTTCTATGTATGTTTCATTGTTATATCTGGGACATATGACAATAAACTCTCTTGACTCTAAACGCATATCACATTTTGTTCCAAAAACGTATTCGTTCCTGGTCTGTGTGTGTGCACTGAAAGTTGACAAACAAGTCAATGCTGTGGTAAAAGCTAGCTTCTTTCAGCTTCGGACGATAGCTAAAATTAAACAATTCCTCCACTTTGATGACCTCGAAAAGATCATCCACACATTTATCTCCTCCCGCCTAGATTACTGCAACTCTCTTTACACTGGCATCAACCAATTTTCCCTGTCCCGCCTGCAAATGGTCCAAAACGCCGCAGCGAGACTCCCGACGGGCACCCGAAAAATGGACCACATCACCCCGATCCTGGCCTCTCTCCACTGGCTCCCTGTGCGGTTCCGTATACATTTCAAGACCCTCCTCTATGTCTACAAAGCCCTCAATGGGCTTCCCCCCCCTCCTACATTAAAAGTCTTCTCACCCACCGCTCCACCTCCAGGTCCCTCAGATTGGCCGACTTGGGGCTGCTGAATCTAGGCATAAGCTTAGGGGCGACCGCGCCTTTGCGGTTGCAGCTCCTAGACTGTGGAACAGCATCCCCCTTCCCATCAGAACTGCCCCCTCCACCTTTAAGTCAAGACTAAAATCTTATCTATACTCCCAAGCCTTTCCTGACGTCCACTGAACGAGGGCTATATGTATATAGTTTATTTGTTTATACTATTCTTATAACAAATGTAAAGCACTTTGGCCAACGAGAGTTGTTTTTTTAAATGTGCTATATAAATAAATGTGACTTGACTTGGTCTGTGTACATATCTCTTCCGTTTACACAACAAAACCAAAATTAATGACAACAGCGTTCTCGCTAAAAAAACAAACATACCCCTGATGTACCAATTATGCCGATAATATGCCTATTAACACCTCCCCTGAAGCACCATATATCAAGCAGTTAGTTCTTGGCATGAAAGCATGAAATTAACTACGTTTGAGGTTTAGTGTCCCCAGGAAGTACAGTACATTGTTGATTTTCTTGCACCCCACCTGGTGACAGGTCAAGACTGTACTGACAGAAGACCCAATCGGTACTGCAATTATTAAAGTTTCAACTATTTCCGATTTTTTTTTGGCAAACAAAACTAACAAAGCCGTCACCCTGAACGTACGTAAATTCAAAAAATATTTTAATCATTCTGCATTCATCGAGCACATCCAATTGCTTCTGATTAGGCTTTAAACCACGCTCTCCACTCAGTTACAAGTTTAATTAATCAAAAAACTTTATTTTGCTTTTAAAGTAATGAAAATCACATTACCCAATTAAAAAAAAACCCCCACAAACTTTAAAAGAGACAGCATTGTAACGCGTGGGGTTGGGGACGAAACAAGAAGAACCGATGATCGAAGGCCGGTGGCAACAAGCTTGGAAGAAGCCGAGGGGAACCGCGGCCAAACACTCGAGACGGGGTGAAAGAACTTCTTTCACGTCCTGAGCCCGCCAAGAACCGCGCGAGGTCTCCCACCCCCTTCCCCCTTCACCTACATTATTTTAGTCGGCTGTTTCTACCTGATGGGCTGAACTGGAGGGCAGGAGAGGGAACCTTTTGTATCCCTCGCTGGAACGCTGATTGTTGTTGCTGCTACTTTGTTGCACTGTCCGTACTCCTCGCACCTGCTCCCCGAAGGGCGGCGCTCTGCGGCAGCCCGCACTGGCCGCTGGGAGATGTAGTCTTAGGCCACTCACCAACACACCATTTCAAGAGTTGGACTAATCTTTATTGTTTACGTTTCCTGCTGACAGGAAAGCAACAAATCCCAATCTGATACTGAAGAAGGTTAATGTGTAGGAAGGAACTGCAGATGCTGGTTTACACCGAAGATAGACACAAAATGTTGGAGTAACTCAGCGGGATAGACAGGATCTCTGCAGAAAGGGAATAGGTTAGGTTTCTTCGGACTGAGTGTCAGGCTGAGAGAGAAGCTAGAGGAAGGATCTCAACCCAAAGCTTCACCTACTCCTCTTTTCAAGAGATCCTGCCTGTCCTGCTGAGTTACTCCAACAGTTTGTGTCTATCCAAAAGTCAAGTCAGGAGTGTTTTATTGTCGGGATGGAACTGCTGATGCTGATCTGCACCAAAGATAGACACAAAATGCTGGAGTAACTCTGCAGGACAGGCAGCATCTCTGGAGAGAAGGAATGGGTGATCTTTCAGATCGAAACCCTTCTTCAGACTGATTTAAATTCAGATGTCTCACATCATCTAAAAGGCTCAACCGTCTTCAGCTAAATAGATACAAATGGCTCGAAAGAGTGCAGGGAAGATTTACCAGGATGTTTCCAGGACTTGAGGAGCCTGGTGAGGGGAAAGTTGAGTAGGCTAGGACTTTATTCCTTGGAGCACAGGAGGATGAGGGGTGATCTTATAAAGGTGTATAAATTTACGTGGGGAATAGACAGCACGGACGTTTTTTTACCCAGAGTAAGGGAATCAAGATCCAGAAGACATAGGTTTTGGGGGAGAGGGGCAAGATGTAAAAGGAATCTGAGGTGCAATTTGTTTCATTCATAGGTTGGTGGGTATGTGGAATGAGCTGCCAGAGGAGATTGTTGAAGCAGGTACTATAACAGCATTTGAAAGGCACTTGGACAGGTACATGGATAGAAATGGCTTAGTGGGATATGGGCCAAACATGGGCAAATGGGACTTGCTTAGCTGGGGCATCTTGGCTGGCTTGGATGAGGTGGGTTGAAGGGTCTGCTTCCATCCTGTATGACTCTGTAACTTTAAATGTGGGCCCTCTGTACCACAATGGCTTTTTATTTATAAATGTGGCAAGGCACTAAGATTTTAACGTAAAGCTAAATAAACAGATTTTTTTCTGCAGGAAACCAACATTGCTTACCACAAGACACTTGGAAAACCCCAAACTTGTTACGTTTAAGACACAGCAATAAAACCTGCGTCATACCGTTTCAATCTTCCGATGAATCAGCACGGTACAGTCATTTTAATTTTCCACAAAAAGATAAAAAGAACATATGCCATAAGCTATATCTTTTCATAGGTTTAGAGTAATTAAAATCATGGCATTTACAAATTGGATCACCTTCATATCCACACATGCATGTATTCCAAAACTTCAGCCCAAAAATTGGATCACTGGTTCTTCAGTGACCTGGAATAAGGATGTGAATCGGAAATCTTTGAACCAGTATAGCCCATACATTTTCATGAATTTAGTTTCTCAAATCTCCTTTCCCTTAGGAGCTGACAAAGCCATAGTCCCCAATACAGTCAAGGCAACCTTCTCCATACTACAATGATCTCCACCTACCTAATACATCAATAATCAGAAGACATTACTAAACCAGGCAGGATTATGGGGAAGGAGGAGCTATATCACTTTGCAGGTTTATCTTAAATGGATGATTTTCAATACTTAAATGGATAAATTTCTGAACCAGTTATTTAAATGATCCACTGCCACATATGTTTAAGAAAGAACTGCAGATGCTGGAAGGTAGACAAAAAAGCTGGAGAAACTCAGCGGGTGAGGCTGCATTTATGTAGCGAAGGAATAGGCAACGTTTCGGGTCGAGACCCTTCTTCGGACATATCATGTGTACTTTTCCAAAGAGGAGAAGGCACCTCATCTACAGAACTTGGATGTTTACACAACATATGTATTCCTCTGCAGATGTTTACTCTGCAAGTGTAAATTTGACTGCTGGTTTGCCATACTTAAAAAAAAAAAATTACCTGCAAAATTCTGGCCATTTAGAGAGTGAGAATCTCAAAATATACTCAGCTTCACTATTAATCTTTGTGATCTGCCTAAAGCCCATTTCAAGTGCTTGCCTATGCAGGAGCCTGTTGTAAAATTAAAAGCTGTAGACTTGCAACTGTGAATAACAATGACAATCTCCTCCGATGCTGAAGCCAACTTAAACCCCACTTCCTCTAATCTTCATTTCCAAATATCTAGTTCTTTGGCTCGATGGCCATGTTTCCGACTGGTGATGCCTGTAATTGCTTTTAAACCTTAAAGTTGTTATATAAATATAACTTGCTTATCTTTTTCTAACTGTGTCGGAAATTCCATCTGGTGAAAATGATGGTGGCATTTTTTCCATATTTGGCCAACAGAAGCCAAACCGAATTAAGTCAAATTAAAAATAAGCTGTTCATAGAAACTGTCCTATAATCATTGTTATCTGATGATATTTATATGGTGGTGCAAGGGAGTGGTGAAGGTACAAGAACAGGAACTGGAAACAATACTGTTGTTGAAGCTATACCAAGATATCAATAACAGCTGCCAATCCGAATAGATTGTGAATTCAAAACTGAGTCCAGAATACGATAGTCACTATTCAATACTTGAGCTTTATTAGAAAATGTACCAGGTCGAATAAAGAATGGAAGTAGGGCAGAGAAATTACTTAGATCGGTAGGTATGCAGTTCAATAATGACCTTTAATTTGTGAGGTTCCTTTACAGATTGCTCTGCATGTTATGTGAGTTTCATGCAACAGTTGCTTCTCTACTTGGGGAAATAGCGTGGTGGTTTCTGTTTCCTGTCACGTGAACGAATTCGGCTCTCGACTTTATCGAACAGCAGAGAATGCCTATGTTTTGGGTGGTGGCTATAATTCCGCTCTTCTCCAAAGAAGGTTTTGTCCGATATTAGCAAACGCTCGCAGGAGCCTTTTCAGAACATGGAGCAAGGCACCGTGGACATCTCAGATGCAGATCCTGGTGAGTCAGACCATATGCTACATTGAACTGAAACCTAAGTAAAGATGATGCTAATATTTGAATCAACATGCGATTTTCAGTGGATACAATTATCTCCAACAAGTCATATATTGAATTTTCATGCGTTTAATTTTTTTCGGACGGTGATATCAGGTTTTAGTCTCAAGTTTTACTCATTTAAATCAGGATATGGAATTCTGTCTTTTATGCTTTATCTTGCTTAACTATTCAAATTACTTCTCGTAATCTTAGTCACCAGCAGCCCACTGCCTGGAACTATTTCCCACATCCTGACCTACCGAATTACTGTGGGGCACTTGGCTGGTATTTTCTTCATTACTTTTCGCAATTTTTGGGGGTCTCTGTATTCTGTGGCTGCAGTGTATTTTTCCATGGAGGAGGTGGTGAGCCAACCGGTTCTCATTGTTATTTTTTATTCACTTGAGGGATGTGGACTTCGCAGGCTGAGCCTGCATTAAATTGCCTCACGCTAGCTACCATGTCCACCTTTCCACCCTGCCCACAATTTCCCCTGGACGGTCTCTCCCCTCCTTGATCTCTCTGCCCGCATCACAGGGGACAGTCTACTGATTGACGTCAACTGCAAACCTACTGACCAAAGATCCTATAGCGGACTCTGCTATAAGATCTTTGCTACTGACTTCCACAGTTAATCTGGGCTGCACTTCCTCCCACCCTGCCTCTTGCAAAGACACTATCCCCTACTCTCAATTCCTCTGTCACCGCACGCATCTGTTCCCAGGATGAGGGTTTCCATTATAGGATATCCAATATGTCCTTTTCCTTTAGTAAATGTGTTGTCACCCCTACTGTCATAGATGGAACCTTCACTTGCCTCTCCTCTGTCCTGTAGTCAGTCTCTCTTTCTCCCTCTCCCCCTCTTAGTGTGCGGGGATGGCCGGTCGGTGCGGACTCAGTGGGCCGAGGAGTCTAATTTCTGCGCTGTTTTTCTAAACTAAACAAAGCTGCGTCATCTGCTCATGCATCAAAATATGTGAATTGAGAAAAAAAATTGGTGTGTGTTTACTTCCTTTCGCATAAATTTAGTGAGAGCCAATGTTTATTCCATACCCCAGATTTCTTGGTAGTGAACTGTGAGGATGAATATCCATTATCTGATCTGTCCTAACACAGGAGTTGCTTCTACCTCAAACAAATAAATAAATACAGTAGTCTAATCTCTTTGTCAAAGGAAAAGGAAGCAAAGGATTCCTTCTCATGGTTTTTTTGGAAGGTGCTGTGTGAGACATTGCAGGACTAAGCATGCAACCACTCCGCTGCACAAATTATAGGTGTCAAATTCTAGGGTGGTCGTGATTTGATGTTGATTTGCAAAACATTGGCTCACCACTGATCCTACATGAAGCCATCAA
Organism: Amblyraja radiata; assembly: GCF_010909765.2. Lineage (NCBI taxonomy): Eukaryota > Metazoa > Chordata > Chondrichthyes > Rajiformes > Rajidae > Amblyraja > Amblyraja radiata. The sequence continues at coordinate 16,450,090 of NC_045981.1, read as the reverse complement.
CAAAGATTTACATCTCTGTCGATTAGATTCTCCCTTTCCCAGCATGAATATAATCCTGGCATCATCCACAGGGAATGCATGGCCTCTGGTGATTGTGATGTGAATGTGGCTAAACTCATTAGTGTGAATAATCCTCAGAGGGCAAATCTAGAATAAATAAGCTATAATTTAAGCATAATTTGTAAGCGTTTTAAGAAAGAGAAATTTGTTGAGAGGAATCTTTGTTGTTAAGGTAAAAAATTAATTATCCAAAGCCAAGCTGACAAATACATATTTTTAAAATAGTGAATTTTGAAATAGTTATCTTAAAGGATTTGAACATCATATGTAGCATTAATTCTTCAGGACCAGTCAGATGTTAGTATTAATTGTGCATTAAATATCTAAGTGAAAGCTCAGTTACAGACCATTTATCTCGGTTTAGGGAGCATAGTTATTAAAGGTTACAGTGCATGACTCCAATCAAGCCAAACCCAAGTACAAATGGTAATGAATGTGAAGGTAAAAATACAGAGGGAACAATATATTATTTTTAATAGGGACATTTTTAAGGAGAAGATTGACAGATTTTTGATTAGTACGGGTGTCAGGTGATATGGGGAGAAGGCAGAAGAATGGGGTCGAGAGGAATAGATAGATCAGCCATGATTGAATTATAGAGTAGATTTGATGGGCCAAATGGCCTATTTCTGCTCTGAGAGCTTATGACCTTATCAATATAGTTCTCAGCATTGTAGCATTACAGTTTCTAAGAATGGATTAAGGTGAGCTAGGTTGGAGAATCATGACTGTATCCTAGCCTATGGAATGATCTTTCAGACTGGGTAACAAAGGGGAAGAAGCTGTTCCTCAGTCTGGTGTTGGTGAATGGCACGTTGGTCAACTTTGAATGATAACAATGCTATGATGTGTCTTCTGAACTTTTTAAATGATCAATATAAATGCATATTATTGCTGAAAAGTACGAAGTCTTATGAAACGGACTCCATACAATTATTTATTTCCTGTTAAAACCAGAGACCCCAATACTAACAGTGACTGAGCTAACTTATTCGAAGTAGCAAGGAATGAACCAAATAGTTACTTGATATGTATGTGCTCTTTCCTAACAGACGGGAACTCTTTGCATAAAGTTTCCCCGCAATTTTACGATGAAACCAACATTTTCCAGCAACTTCCAAGTTACAAGTCAGTGAGAAGCAGATCCAAGTCCATGATTCCCCAAGATAAACACCAATCATTAACAAGGAACTCAGCTGCAGTTTCCTCTTCAGAGTACACCTATAATGAGTCGGATATGTTTGTGGACAGCAAGCAACCTCTGAGAGAGCTTCCTATCAACATGGCAGAGAAAAAGAGAGTGCGGTCAGTTCTACACCATGGGACAGCAGTTCCTATATTTATATTTAATCCATTTAATCTATAAGTAGGTGGCTGATTGAATTGTTTGTGCAATTACCAATTCTCAATTTTTATCACCTATAAAGGCACAATGATTTACAAAATTGGTAGGAGCAACATTGGGGGGTGCACAGTGGTAGAGTTGGCACAGCGGTAGTTGCTGCCTTACAGTGCAAACGACCCGGGTTCGATCCTGACTACAGCTGCTGTCTGCACATTCTCCCTGTGACCATATGGGTTTTCTCCGGTTGCTCCGTTTTTTTCCCCACATTCCAAAGATCTTGGTTCCCAGTAAATTCCCACTGAGGTATTTCTTCAGCAGTTCCCTAGTATTGGGGGCGGTACGAGAGAGATGGTAAGATGTGTATTTCAGGAAAATGAGGAAAGTATGATGAGCAGAATGGAGCATTCTTCCCTGGGGGGGGGGGGGTTATAATTAATGAGAGTCTGGGAGATGTTTGGTGGTTGAGATGGGGTGTTAGTCAGGAAGATGAATGGTGAAAGGACAGTGTTCTTCAGTTCTATTGTATTTAGAAGGCAAATGTGATGTGATAGAATTGCTGGGCCATATTTTGGGGATTAAATGTGTTTCAACACAATATCTCTGGTAATGAATGATTCGATCAGCCACCTACTTATAGAGTTGATAATCTGATCCATAAGCCTTACCTGTTTGACTGTTGAGAAGGCAGATGTGATGTGCTAGAATTGCTGGGCCACTATTTTCGTGATTAAATGTGTTCCAACACAATATCTCTGGTAATGAATGATTCGATCAGCCACCTACTTATAGAGTTGATAATCTGATCCATAAGCCTTACCTATTAACTTTCGTAAACTGTAGATATGGAAATTGTGGCCCAGATTATTACTTGAACCTGGAGGAAAAAATGCATTATATCACCAGCTGAACATTTATGCCTATGATTTTTGTACTGACTAAATAAATGGTATGCTTTGGGGGAAAATATTGCATGTAATTTATTGCGACCAAAAATTTAATGTGACTGATCAGTTCCATTTAGAAACTCAGAGCCCTGGTATCAGAAATCTGGCTGATCAAAGGAACAAATCCTTTCTTCCTAACTTTTGCAGGGAGATAACACTAGTGTCAATGTCCATTCTGAAAATTGATTCACTTAATTCTCAGACTTAAAATATAGCAAGTACGATTTTGCTTGCAAAATTGGCATGAATCAAAGGAGTCCTTCAGTAACCAATAGTTCAGCTATCCCACACCAATGCCTTTATTTTTGGGCTGTAAATGGTTCATAATAATTAATGGCAACAAAATTCTTAATCTGAACAAAATTATGAGAGCGCACTTGAAATCTCCCTGAAAATCTGGCACCCAGGCTGGGCGAGGCGGCCGGTCTCGGCCTCATCGGGACTTCTGCGCCGATCAGCGGGTCAAATTTGCCCCCTATGGCCGGGGCTCTGGAACTCCGGTGGTGGACCTGTAGTCTTGAATGTGATTTAGTAAGCAATAACTTTCATTATCTGTTCAAAACATTGAAATTTTACTTTTCCACAGGGAAAAGAGATACTGTGACTCGGGGCATCTCACCAGCTGGGAAGTATGGAAGCAAAGTCAGTGGAAATCACTGAGGAGGCTGCAGGAGGATGTGACACACGCCCTCTCCTGGTTGGAACTGTGGAAGAGGTCTCTGAAAGAAATAGAAGGTGTGAGTGAATTCTTTATTGTGAGGTTGCGTGCATACCAATGTGTCAGAAGATGTGAAGAATGGCTTTCACAATGTATGTTGCTGACGAGGAGATAATTTAGAAAATTAAACATTAAAGCAACTTGGTCTGGATATCTGAACGAATTTGTTAGAGGAACGATACGGTGGCACAGCGGTAGTTGCTGCCGTGCAGCGCCAGAGACTCGTGTTTGATCCTGACTATGGGTGCTGTGTCCGTACGTAGATTGTACGTTCTCCCTACGATCGTGTGGGTTTTCTCCAGCTACTCTGTTTCCTCCCACACTCTAAAGACCTACTGGTTTGTAGATTAATTGGCTTTGGTAAAAATTGTAAGCCCTGTCCCACGGTGCGAGTTCATTCCAAGAGCTCTCCCGAGTTTAAAAAAAATCAAACTCGTGGTAAGCACGGAGAATGAACGTAGCGGGTACGTCGGAGCTCGGGGACGTCTCTTAGCGCTAACGGCAGGTACTCAGGAAGACTCGCTAACGGCAGGTAAGCACGGGAAGACTCGTGAAGATTTTTCAACATGATGAAAAATGTCCACCAGAGCCCAGAGTACCGACGAGTGACCATTACCGTAAATCTACCAGTTTGAATCAGGGCAAACTCGGGAGAACTCTTGGAATGAACTCGTACCGTGGGACAGGGGTTTAACTTGTCTGCAGTGTGTATAGAATAGTGTAAATGTGCGGGAATTACAGGTCAGCGGACTCGATGGGCCGAAGGACTTGTTTCCAAACTAAACTAAACTAACAAAGGTATTGCAAAAGCAGTCAGTGATCTCAATGGACCAGGGTAAAGTAGTTAAAGATAATATCCTGCCCCTAATTTGCTAGAATTACAATGTCGAGCATGGTTTAACAGTGGATCATTTTCTGTAACGCGTTAACAGATAATTCAGTCACAAATACTACACTGAAACCTGAGATTATTTTGAATGCCACGTTGTATTAATTCGATCTTTCATGATGTGTTTATGGACTAGGTCGCTATGGGACCGGCATCCAGTCGTACTTCACTTTTCTTCGTTTCTTGGTTTTCCTGAATCTTTCTGCATTTCTTTTGGTTAGTGGGTTTGTGCTCCTGCCTTCCATCTATGTAACCAACATGGAACTCGTACAGATAGACACGGAGCGTCTGAAGAACAGTGAGTCTATCATATGTACAGTATCTAACTGTGTGCCAAGTTGATACTTAATAAGCATGATACAGTTTATGTATGTTCATGTTCAGTTGCAAAACTGTTCAACTAAGACAGATTAAATTGGTTAATTTTCTTTGCAAAGGTCCAATTATTCACCTCTTCCATTATTACTGCAGGGATAGATGATAATAATGATGGATGGGATTTATATAGCGCCTTTCTAGAATACTCAAGGCGCAAATGCACAAATTGCTGTCAGAATTCAATGATCTTGAGGATTTAATACTTTTTCGATTGCTTTCTTTACCAGACACTTGGTCAGCAGTGCCTGAGGCGATGGATGGCTCCAAATTCATTTAGTATATTGAGAATTTGTTCTATTTTCTTTGTTCATTGTTTTTTTTTGTTTCTGATCAAGTTCAATCCTGGTGCAATCATTTATTTTGAAATATCTCTGTGGTTTCCTTTCATTTAATTTTAATTCAAAAGGGAAACCTTGGCAGACACCAGTCCTTGTTACAGCTATTTCAATTGCCTGGTTTGGTAGGTAGTAGCTAAGCAAACCTGAAGAAACCAATGGGTTGGTCAGATATTTTTAAAAGGCCCCAAATGGACAGGTACATGGATATGGGCCAAATGTAGGTAGGTGGGACTGGTGTAGATGGGGCATCTTGGTTCGCGTGGGCAAGTTGGACCTCATGGCCTATTTCCATGCTTTGTGACTCAATTCATACATGACTCAATGACTCTTTGTTCTTCAGTTCACTCTCTAAACTTTACATTGGAAGTAGCGTATTGGATTGAATTCTTTAACACTGCAAATGTTAATCTCACACCAAGCGACCCCTAATTTACTGCACCATTGCTAATTTTACATTTGATGGTGGATTTGGTCCAGCAGCACATCATTTACTGTGCATGGTTGGAATACCAGTAACTTAGCAAAAAAACAGAATTCTCCACATCTTTAATCACAGGCACCCAGAGAGCACCGTGCATATTATTTACTCTTTAACCATTTCCACAACTGGATATTATCTGAATTGGTGAAATGCTTAACTTCATAATCGTAGGATTAAAATACACAAATGATTTCTCAATCAAAGAGACATAGAGCACGAAATGATGCCCTTTGGCCCAACTTGCCCATGCTGAATAAGCTACCCCATCTACATTATTCTCACCTGCCCGCATTTGGCCCTTTTCCCTCTAAACATTTCCGATCCATGTACCTGTCCAAATGCCCTTTAAATGTTGCTATCAGTGCTAAATACAAGGATGCATTACAGGACTCTCACTTCATTTCTCTGCAAAACTGTAGCTGTGGCAAAGCGATGGCAGAACATCGTCTGACACACGAGCGGAAAAAAAAACTGCGAAACTAACTTCAGGAGTGACTTGATTTACATCATAATTTTAACCTGACGTGAAATGTAATTTAATTGAAAAAGACATTGAAGTTCTACTGTTTACATATCTTTAACATGCCCTCATTTAATAATAACCCACATTTAATTATACTGTGATCACGTTAGCTGCTGAAGTCTACCCAGTAATACTCGGTGCAAATATATCATTAACTATCTGTGTTTCTAGTTTCTGTTTCAGCACCTGAGTGCTTCAAATATGAAGTATATCCAAAGGGCTTGGTTTATTTTTATGATAGAATTCTGGATCTGTTCTCTGGGACAGTAAGTTATTTACATTTAAAATACGATTTGAATGAAATACTCTTGTGGTCAGTGGTTGTTAACTTGGAGATAGATAGCTGCCAATTTCAGAGTAGTGAATTCATAACCAGCCAGGGTGAAGTGAGTATATGGTATCTGTGTGGCTTTTATCAATGCCGCTAAATCTGAACATGTAAAAGTTTAGCACTATGTACATAAAAAGACCGATGTTGAAGGTATTCCCAAAACCCACAATATCGCATTTGGTCACAGAAAAATCTGCCTTACAAATTCTGATCAGTAAATTGAGATCACAACTTACTGATCAGAATTTGTAAGGCAGATTTTTGTATGCAAATGCAATATTGTGGGTTTTGGGACTCTTGAAAGAAATCTTTCCAGGTGGTTTTAAAAACTGGAGTTCTGTGAAGTAAGTCAAGTAAGTACCGCAGGAAAGATTTGCAAGAATGTTGACAGGACTCGAGGGCCTGAGCCACAGATAGAGTTTGGGCAGGCTAGGACTTTACTCCATAGAGTGCAGGAGGCTGAGGGGTGATTTTATAAGAGGTGTATAAAACCATGAGGGGTACAGATCGCGTGAATGTAAGATAAGGTAATGATCTTATTGGAACAGTTTAGGAGAGAAGGATGGAAAAGGAGGTGAGAAATGCATGGAGTCAAGATGGTTTTTGTAGGTGATCGTTTGTAGGCTGAACAATACAGAACGTCGATGGAAATGAGAAGAGAAGGGACAGTTTTATTGGTGTCTGTTGTTTGTGCCAAGGCTATGCCAAAGAAAATTCAAGCTTAACTATAACTTGTAGTCAGCTATTGACTGAAATATTTAGGTACAGTTTGAGAGTGGAAATCAACATAGGAAGCAAATCCAAAAATTTTAAGTGTTTCTTTTTAATACATTTTTCTTTTCTTTTTTCAGGGATTCATGGAAGTTTCCTATATGTTCTATGGATATTATAAATTCGGTGTGTACGAGGGTCTGAGCTACAGTCTCCCCTTGGCTTATCTACTGACGATGATCTTCTATTTCCTCTTCTGTCTTTGCTGGATTGTAAAGAGGTTTGAATTTCCACTAACCTTTTCATAGTTTCTCTGTTTAAATTTGTTACCAAACGTGAACACATTACAAGAAATGAGGTAACATTTGTCATCAGGAAAGCAAACACAAACAGCAATGTGGTGGGATAATTAACCTCACGCCTTTGCTCGGTCTTTACCTGGAAAGTCTCAACACACATATCATGACAGGGCAATTCTTCCTTCAGAATAACCTTTCTAAATAAGAAAATTGGTGAGGAATCGATAATGAAGATGGACAGGAATCTTGTCCATCTTCATAGTAACATAGTGGGTCAGGCAGCATCTCTGGAGAAAAGGAATAGGTGACATTTCCAGTCGGAACACTTCTTCAGACTCAAAGGAATAGGCAGCATTTTGCGTCGGAAGAAGGCTTCTGATCTGAAATGTCACCTATTCCTTTTCTCCAGAAAAGCTGCCTATCCCGTTGATTTACTCCAGCATTTTTTGTCTATCTTCAGTACAAACCAACATCTGCAGATCCTTCCTACACATGAGGAATTAATAATGTTCAGTTCCACATTATAATTTCCTTGAAGTAAATGGACAAACACAGAACTGAAACGCAAAGGGATTTTCTAAAAGTGAGACAAGAGCAAGGAAATTCTAAGTATTATTTGTCGATAATATACTTATCGCACATGTATTTATCGTGGTAATCTTTAGGATATAAAAAAAATATTTTTTTTAAGAAAATACTTTTTTTAAGAGAATAAATTCAATCCTGGAACAGCCTAATGTCACGATTTAATTTGAAACATATTTTAAAAGCAGAGAAGAGTTACGATGATGTTGCCAGGACTCACGGGTGTAAGCTCTACGGAGCAGTTGAAAAGGCTGGAACTCTATTCACTGGAGAGCAGGAGGATGAGCGGTGATCTTATAGAGGGGCACATAGAAACATAGAAATTAGGTGCAGGAGTAGGCCATTCGGCCCTTCGAGCCTGCATCGAGCCTGTACCTGCCTTCTCTCCATACCCTCTGATCCCTTTAGCCACAAGGGCCACATCTAACTCCCTCTTAAATATAGCCAATGAACTAGCCTCGACTACCCTCTGTGGCAGAGCGTTCCAGAGATTCACCACTCTCTGTGTGAAAAAAGTTTTTCTCATCTCGGTTTTAAAGGATTTCCCCCTTATCCTTAAGCTGTGACCCCTTGTCCTGGACTTCCCCAACATCGGGAACAATCTTCCTGCATCTAGCCTGTCCAACCCCTTAAGAATTTTGTAAGTTTCTATAAGATCCCCTCTCAATCTCCTAAATTCTAGAGAGTATAAACCAAGTCTATCCAGTCTTTCTTCATAAGACAGTCCTGACATCCCAGGAATCAGTCTGGTGAACCTTCTCTGCACTCCCTCTATGGCAATAATGTCCTTCCTCAGATTTGGAAACCAAAACTGTACGCAATACTCCAGGTGTGGTCTCACCAAGACCCTGTACAACTGCAGTAGAACCTCCCTGCTCCTATACTCAAATCCTTTTGCTATGAAAGCTAACATACCATTCGCTTTCTTCACTGCCTGCTGCACCTGCATGCCTACTTTCAATGACTGGTGTACCATGACAGCCAGGTCTCGCTGCATCTCCCCTTTTCCTAATCGGCCACCATTTAGATAATAGCCTGCTTTCCTGTTTTTGCCACCAAAATGGATAACCTCACATTTATCCACATTATACTGCATCTGCCAAACATTTGCCCACTCACCCAGCCTATCCAAGTCACCTTGCAGTCTCCTAGCATCCTCCTCACAGCTAACACTGCCCCCCAGCTTAGTGTCATCCGCAAACTTGGAGATATTGCCTTCAATTCCCTCATCCAGATCATTAATATATATTGTAAATAGCTGGGGTCCCAGCACTGAGCCTTGCGGTACCCCACTAGTCACTGCCCGCCATTGTGAAAAGGACCCGTTTACTCCTACTCTTTGCTTCCTGTTTGCCAGCCAGTTCTCTATCCACATCAATACTGAACCCCCAATGCCGTGTGCTTTAAGTTTGTATACTAATCTCTTATGTGGGACCTTGTCGAAAGCCTTTTGGAAGTCCAGATACACCACATCCACTGGTTCTCCCCTATCCACGCTACTAGTTACATCCTCGAAAAATTCTATAAGATTCGTCAGACATGATTTACCTTTTGTAAATCCATGCTGACTTTGTCCAATGATTTCACCACTTTCCAAATGTGCTGCTATCCCATCTTTAATAACTGACTCTAGCAGTTTCCCCACTACCGATGTTAGACTAACTGGTCTGTAATTCCCCGTTTTCTCTCTCCCTCCCTTCTTAAAAAGTGGGGTTACGTTTGCTACCCGCCAATCCTCAGGAACTACTCCAGATTCTAAAGAGTTTTGAAAGATTATTACTAATGCATCCACTATTTCTGGAGCTACTTCCTTAAGTACTCTGGGATGCAGCCTATCTGGCCCTGGGGATTTATCGGCCTTTAATCCATTCAATTTACCCAACATCACTTCCCAACTAACCTGGATTTCACTCAATTCCTCCAACTCCTTTGACCCGCGGTCCCCTGCTATTTCCGGCAGATTATTTATGTCTTCCTTAGTGAAGACGGAACCAAAGTAGTTATTCAATTGGTCCGCCATATCCTTGTTCCCCATGATCAACTCACCTGTTTCTGACTGCAAGGGACCTACATTTGTTTTTAACTAATCTCTTTCTTTTCACATATCTATAAAAACTTTTGCAGTCAGTTTTTATGTTCCCTGCCAGTTTTCTTTCATAATCTATTTTTCCTTTCCTAGTTAAGCCCTTTGTCCTCCTCTGCTGGTCTCTGAATTTCTCCCAGTCCTCTGGTATGCTGCTTTTTCTGGCTAATTTGTACGCATCATCCTTCGCTTTGATACTATCCCTGATTTCCCTTGTTATCCACGGATGCACTACCTTCCCTGATTTATTCTTTTGCCAAACTGGGATGAACAATTTTTGTAGTTCATCCATACAGTCTTTAAATGTCTTCCATTGCATATCCACCGTCAACCCTTTTAGAATCAATTGCCAGTCAAACTTGGCCAATTCACGTCTCATACCCTCAAAGTTACCTATCTTTAAGTTCAGAACCATTGTTTCTGAATTAACAATGTCACTCTCCATCCTAATGAAGAACTCAACCATATTATGGTCACTCTTGCCCAAGGGGGCACGTACAACAAGACTGCTAACTAACCCTTCCTCATTACTCAATACCCAGTCTAAAATAGCCTGCTCTCTCGTTGGTTGCTCTACATGTTGATTTAGATAACTATCCCGCATACATTCCAAGAAATCCTCTTCCTCAACACCCCTGCCAATTTGATTCACCCAATCTATATGTAGATTGAAGTCACCCATTATAACTGTTTTGCCTTTGTCGCACACATTTCTAATTTCCTGTTTGATACCATCTCCAACTTCACTACTACTGTTAGGTGGCCTGTACACAACACCCACCAGCGTTTTCTGCCCCTTAGTGTTTCGCAGCTCTACCCATACCGATTCCACATCCTCCAATCTAATGTCCTTCCTTTCCATTGCGTTAATCTCCTCTCTAACCAGCAACGCTACCCCACCTCCTTTTCCTTTCTCTCTATCCTTCCTGAATATTGAATATCCCTGGATGTTCAGCTCCCAGCCTTGGTCACCCTGGAGCCATGTCTCCGTGATCCCAACTATATCATAATCATTAATGGCTATCTGCACGTTCAACTCATCCACCTTATTACGAATACTCCTTGCATTGAGACACAAATCCTTCAGGCTTGTTTTTACAACGCTCTTACCCCTTATACAATTATGTTGAAAAGTGGCCCTTTTTGTTTTTTGCCCTGGTTTTGTCTGCCTGCCACTTTTACTTTTCACCTTGCTACCTATTGCTTCTACCCTCATTTTACACCCCCTGCCTCTCTGCTCTTGTACCCATCCCCCTGCCACATTAGTTTAAATCCTCCCCGACAGCACTAGCAAGCACTCCCCCAAGGACATTGGCACAAAATCATGAGAGGAATAGACTAGGTAGATGCACAGAGTCTCTTGCCCAGAGCAGGGGAATCAAGAACCAGAGGGCATAGGATTAAGATGGAGGGGGGAGGATTTTATAGGAATCTGAGGGGTAACCTTTTCATACAAAGTGTGGTGGGTGTATGGAACGAGCTCCCGGAGGAAGTAGTTGAGGCAGGGACTATCGCAACATTTAAGAAGCAATTTGATAGGCATATGGCTACCTATGTACAGGTTTAGTGGGATAGGGGCCAAATGCAGGCATGTTGGACTAGTGTAGATTGAGTGGGCAAGTTAGGCCAAAGGGTCTGTTTCCACATTGTATAATCTCTGACTCTAAAAGCTCTACAAAGATGTTCTAAAGTTTAATATGAGCAGGTTTGGGGAGACCAGGTCACTTCTGATCAATGGTCACACCAATGGTCACAGTCATTCTGTAAATCTGAGCAGATTTGGTGGTGTCACCTTTATATTATATACATTACGAAAGGCTGAACATCCAGGTAATGCTCCAGGATGCTATCATTGCATCAGCGTTAATAATTCACTGATTCAGATACAGTGGTAGTGCTGCAGTGAAATTACTGGATTAGCAATCCAGAGGGGTCTGGGTTGACAATTCAATTATCCAACCCAAAACCCCCAAAGCAGCAGCTGTGGAACTTATTGTTGAGCAATGAGGTGTAATTATTTTAAAGAAGGGGCAAATATGACATTAAATAAACAAGTTAGTTGTCTCAACCTGAAACGTCACCTGTCCATGTTCTCCAGAGATGCTGCCTGACCTGCTGAGTTCCTCCAGCTGTGTCCATTCGTAAGTTATTCAATGGTTTGTAGATGCAAGGAACTGCAGATGCAAGTTCATAAAAAGACACAAATTGCCTGAATAACTCAGCGGGTCAAAATATGGACACCTTATCATCATCTCCAGAGATGTTTCCTGACCCACTGAGTTACTCCAGCACTTTGTGTCTTTTTTTAATTCAATGATTTGTCATTCTATTGCATTGGTTTTTTAGGCCAATGTGTCATTTCACCGTAGTATTGTCCTGCAACAAAATTTTATTGAACGCTCAAGAAATTGAATGATGTGTTATTGTATTCTGCAACACGTTTCCAGAGGAAACCATTTTTTTTGTCATTACCTTGACAATAATTACTTTGGAAGATAGTGAGTATGAAGTATAGAAGATGCAAAACTGAAAAAGAAAATGTAACATGAATGAACAAAATGCGCTGGCGGGCTTGTGGATAAGCACATGGCACACCGTGAAAATAAGTGCTCGCTCTCTTTAAACTGGATTGGGGTTGTCTTGCAGGACCATGAATGGATTTAACCAAGAAAGTATGCTTGAGAGTAATGACAATAGCAGACAAAGTGCCCAGATCTTCACTCTCTGGGACTTCTGCATAAAGGAAACTTCCATGGCTGAACTCAAACAACTTTGCATTATGAATGAACTGAAGGTATTGTATTTCCACAAATCACATTTTTTTCCTTTTTTCCCTTTTTCCTTCCGCCCACAATATTTAATATGTAAAAGAATATGTGATTCTGTTCCATTCTGTTTGTTGTTTGTTTGTTTGTCTTTTTGCACAAAGTCCGCGAGCATTGTCCACTTTTCATTTCACTGCACATCTCGTATGTGTATGTGATGAATAAACTTAACTTGACTTGACTATTGTAGTCATTCAAATGATCATTGTCCTGTTGTTCACCTATTAATTTGGAACAGACATAGATCGATCAGCCATGATTGAATGGCGGAGTAGACTCGATGGGCTGAATGGACTAATTCTGTTCCTATGACTTACGAACTTATGGACATATATTGCTCCTAAACTAGGCTCTTTATATTTGAAGATAGACACAAAGTGCTGGAGTAACTCAACGGGGCAGGCAGCGTCTCTGGAGAAAAAAGATGGGTGACGTTTCGGCTCGAAACCCTTCTTCAGACAATATTTGATTTCCATTGATTTTGTAGCCAAGCATAATATAGCATTTGATTTCTAAATGGGAAACTGGTAAGATTTGTCAGAGTTTGAGAGGTAGATGTTTGGAACAAAGACCAGAGATTGGAGCAGAAGGTGTGAGACAGGATCGAAGAGATGTGAATTGTGAAGCTAGAAGGAGGAATGTATGAGGAAGGGGCAGGGGAGGGGATAAATAGTTTCAAATCAGGGGGGGAGGGGGGGTGGATGGGACAGGGGAGGGGATGTGGAGAATGGGGGATGTAGGGGAGAAAGGGGAGGGAGAAGGGGAAGTTGTTAGTTACCTAAAACTGGAGAATGCAGCGGTCAAATTACCCTCAGATACTCTTTAAAGCTTCTTCACACCAACAACATTCTGGATATCTACCCTGTCAATGCTTCTTATAACTTTATTATATATCTCCATCAGATCATCTCTCTGAGATTGAAGTAGTTGGGCTTGTTTTCTCTTCCTGCACCCGAACCGAAGTCCTCCAAATCCAGGCCCTTCCCATTTCTTTATCTCCTCTACATTCTTTCCATTGCACTGCGTCACTCCTAAAGTTATAATATTCAGTTGAAAAGAGTTACGTGACAAACTTTATTCACTGGTTTGATCAGAATAAAATCAGCAAATGTGTATACTATAATTTGTGATTTTTCTCTGCTTATAATTAACAAAGAGTTATAAAATCATAGAGTTATACAGCCAGGAAATGGGCCCTTTGGCCCAACTCATCCATACTGACCAAGATGTCTATCAGGAAGAGAGACACACAAAGCTGGAGTAATTCCGCAGGACAAGCAGCATATCTGGAGATCTGAGTTGGGTGAGGTTTTGAGTCGAGACCCTTCTTCAGTCTATGTTTACATTGACCTCTATGTTTGTTCTCGACCTGAAAAGTCACACAACCCATTCCTTCTCTCCAGAGATGCAGCCTGGCCGGCTGAGTTACTCCAGCTTTTTGTGTCTATCTTCGATTTAAACCAGCAACTGCAGTTCTTTCTTACACAAGATGTCTATCTGTCCTAGTCCCATCTGCTTGCATTTGTCCCATATTCCTTTATAACATTTCTATCCGCATACCTATTCAAATGTCTTGTAAACATTGCACTTGTACCCACCGCTACACCTTCAGCTTGTTCCCTATGCCAACCATCCTCTGCATGAAAAACTTGCCAGTCAGACCAAATCTTTTCCTTCTCACCAATGACATCAACAGTTAAAACAAGGCATCCTAACTCCTGTACTCAATTGCTTGACTAATGAAGGCAAGCGTGCCAAACCCATCTTCTGCACTCTATGTATGTGTGTTGCCAATGACCTGTGTTGCCAGTGGCGTATGAAGTGTGTGTGTGTGTTGTTCTGAAGGATATTGAAAGGACCAGTAAACGAAACTATTTCTGCTTAACCATTGTTGGATTTCAACATTTAAGTCTGGTTCAGTTTGCAGTACCTAGAGTGCAGCACCTTTATAAGACAACGTTGTTTACAACTGTGACATTTTTATGTATCATGTCATTAATCACAAAAATCATTAATCACAAAAATAGACAAGCAATGTAGTAAACAATTCCTGGTATCGATACAATATATGAAGTGTAAAGACAGGAATAAGTGGTTAGATGACCACCATAATATTTTTTTTTAGGCTTGGGCCACCTCATGTTGATGGGAAGTTTAGATTAGTCAGGGTTGGTCCCAGTAAAATAACTTCAGCATATTGAGTAACTGACGGTATTTATTGTACTCTTTAATGCTCAATGTCAATGAGTTGCTTGCTGCTGTGATGCACCTCTTAGAAATAAGACAGCACATTGAGGGGTCCATTCAGCCCATAATTCCCATTCCACTTATTGGTCCCATCTCCTCAACTTTCTCTATTGTAAGGAGAATGTCCTCAGATTCACTTGAGGTCCGTGATCACTCCAGTAAAGCTCCCTGCACCCTCTTTAAAACCGTGGCACCTTTTCTAAACTGTGAATTCAAGAACTGTAGCCAAACCAGTGATTTATAAAGATAGACACAAAATGCTGGAATAACTCAGCGCAGGGCTGTCTTAACAGCATTATAGGCCCCCGGACAAAGCAGTGCACTGGGGCCCCCACACTTCCAGTTTCTTTATGCCGAATCCAATATGCCGTCATATACTTGCGATGTTCTTCTCCGTTTTCATGTTCTACAATAACATTCTACAATACATAGATTAGCATGGGGCTCCTATGCTCGTGGGGCCCCAGGCAACTGCCCAACGTGCCCATGTGTAAAGACAGCCCTGACTCAAGGAATGGGTGGTGTTTCGGGTCAAGACCCATCTTCAGTCTGATTTGCTTTCAAACAAGTCATCCACTAAATGTTTTATGAAGCCAATGTTTCTCATATGAAAATTTGCAACTAGAAATGTGAGCTACCAGATCAAATATACTTAAAAGACTGTTAAGTATAGCCACGTTCAGTTAAGCAGTCAGCAATTGTCTTGGTTCTAATTACGTTGTCTCAAAATAAAGCAGATTTAATTTCAAATTAACCTTAGAATCTCGATTCTAAAGTGACATTTTAAGATGGTTTTAAACTGGGTATTAAACTTTCAATGTTCAGGTCTGAGCAGTTAATTGAGTGTAATGCCTTGTATTTTTATTTTAAATAGACTGACTTAGCGGAGCAAATGTACAAGAAGAGAAGAGTTGAACGAACTGCCAGGGAGAGAGCATTCCTTTACCTCATCCGCTTTTTGCTCAATTTGTTCATCATACTGGTATTGACTGGAGCGTTCTATGTCATCTATAAAGCAACAAAATTATCTCAACATTTCCAGAGGAAGGTGAGTGCATAGAGACCAAGTGATAAATTTCAGGAGCATTGAATAAATATGTTACAAGTAGCAACGTCCCACAGATCCAGGGTGCCAGCTTCAGCCTTGAGCTTGTGTGCTGTCAAGAGTCAGGAGTGTGAAATTCCCATATGTACTGAAATCCTTGTGTAGGAAGGAACTGCAGATGCTGGTCTAAACCAAAGATAGACACAAAAAAGGTCAGCGGGTCAGGCAGGATCTCTGGAGAAACGAAATAGGTGACGTTTCAGATCATTTCCCTCTCCCCTGATCCTCAGTCTGAAGAAGGGTCTCGAACCGAAACGTCACCTATTCCTTTTCTCCAGAGGTGCTGTTTGACCCACTGAGTTACTCCAGCTTTTTGTGTCCAACAATGAAATTCTTACTTGCTGTAGTTTTGCAGGCACATTAAACGCAACAACACAACAAATAAATATACAGTGAAAAATAATACAATACAATTATATGCGGGCAGCACAGTAGCGCAGCTGGTAGAGCTGCTGCCTTGCAGCGCCAGAGACCCGGGACCGATCCTGACCTGGGGTGCTGTCTGTGCGGAGTTTGCATGTTCTCCCTGTGTCCTCATAAGTTTCCATCGAGTGTTCCGGTTTCCTTCCACATCCCAAAAAAGTAATGCTGGTTAATAGGTTAATCATCCTCTGCCAATTGCCCCTAACGGATGCAAACCTGGGATAACATAGAACTAGTGTGAATGGATGATCAAAGGAGGAGGAGCCATCTTGGGGAACGGCTGCTAACCAGCAGCCGTCCGTTTAATTCATTTTTTTTCCAGTTTTTAGTTAGTCTTGTTCTTCGTTTGTTGGAGAAATGGACTTCTTAATGTGGGGGGAAGGAGGTAATCTTACTTCTAGGTCCCTACCTGGTCGGTGAGGCAGCTTTTTCTCAGGGCTGCCCATCGACCAGTCCTCGTGGCCTACCAGCGGGCGTGGAGCGCCGTTTCCTGGCGGGGACCGCCCAGCACCTCGGCTTCGGTGGCGGCACAGCGCTGGAGCGCTATCGCGGAGCGGAGCGGGCGATGCCTTGCCTGGGTCGTCGCGCTGGATCGACGCACTGGAGCTCCGGTGAGCTGGGACCACCGTGATCATCACCTCCGGGCTGCGGGTCTGCGGAGCGGAGCGGGCGGCGCCGACATTAACATCGGGAGCCTGGGAGCTCCAACCCGGTGCGCCCTTGTCGGCTTCGGAAGCCGACAATCCCCTGCTAGGAAGCGGCCATTCCAGGTGGCCCACCCGCTGTGAGGACTCTCCCGACGCCGGGGCAACACCACCTGGCAGGAACATCGGGCCTCCGTAGAGGCAACAGCGGTGGCCTCAATAGACCTGACTTTTGGGAGAACTGAGGTTGGGGACTGGACTTTTGTGCCTTCCCCCACGGTGGTAACCACTGTGGGGGGGGGGGTGATTTTTCTGTGTGTAAGTTACTTTGTTATTCTGTGTCCAAGATGGCTGTAGGAAGGGGGAGTGGACGCTGGCGCGCTTTAGCTGCCGCTGCTCTCTCTTCACATTGTGTTTTTTTGATTTTTTGATTTTGTGTCTTTGGAGCGATTTCTATCTTTAATTTGTGTATTGATGATGTCCTTATTATTTATTTTTCTCCGACTATATGTTTTTTTCTCTTCTGTTAATCTTTGTAAGGTTTCCTTGAGATTTGAAAGGCGCCCGAAAATAAAATGTATTATTATTATTATTATCGATGGTCGGCATGAACTCGGCGGGCAGAAGGGCCTGTTTTCATGTTGTCGCTTTCAATCAATCAGTTCAGAGAATCGAGGATGCCATGAGTAATATTGGAATTCTGAATCAAAGTGACTGCATGGAAAGATTTGACATGGGAGTCTAAGACATGGATAATTTATACCACATCCAAAAGACATGACTAGGAATCTGAAGGCTGAAAACATATTTTTATATTTATTAAATAATCTATCTTCTTCCTAGGAGAGAAGCATCAAGAGCCTTGCATTTGTTACGGAATTCTTCATGGAATATCTTCCACCCATTATCCTCACTACCAACAATCTTCTTCTGCCATATTTATTTTGGATAATTATCCGATATGAAGAGTACTCACCAAGCACTGAAATCAATTTGATATTAATCAGGTAAAAACTTCTAATTGTGTAAGAAGGAACAGCAGATGTTGGTAACCTGATCCCCCGGTTGCTAAGTACTTTACTCCCCCTTCCATTCCTATAGTGACCTTTCTGGCCTGGGGCTCCTCCACTGTCAGAGTGAGGCCCAGTGAAGATTGGAGGGACAGCACCTCATATTTCGCTTGAGCGGTATGAATATTGACCTGTAACTTCAAGTAGCCCTTGCTTTCCCTCTCTCTGCATCCATCCCCCTTCCTAGTTCTCCAACCAGTCTAACTGTCCCCCTGATTAAATTCTATCTCTGTTTGCTTTGTTGTAATTGTCTCCTAGCTAACAATGATCTAGTCTACATTTTCCTTGATTTACATTCCCTTTGAGGTATCGTTTTCATACTTTAAGGGCCTGTCCCACTATACGAGTTTACCCAAGAGCTCTCCCGAGTTTAAAAAAAAATCAAACTCGTGGTAAGTACGTAGAATGCACGTAGCGGGTACTTCGGAGCTCGGGACGTCTCTTAGTGGCTCGTAATGCTAACGGCAGGTACTCGGGGAATGCGGTAAGCTCGTGAAGTTTTTTCAACAGTGCGGAGAGTGTCCACGAGAGCCCCGAGTACCTACGAACGGCTATTACCGTAATTCTCCGAGTTCGAATCAAGGGGAAAACTCGGGAAAGTTCGTGAGTAACTTGGGAAAGTGGGACAGGGCCTTTACACAACGGTCATTCCCACTTCTCCCCTCTCCCATCAGGCAGAAGATACAAAAGCTTAAAAACACATACCACCAGATTCAGGAATAGTGCCTTGCCCGCTGTTATCTGACTACTGCATGGACTTCTTGCAAAACTAAGGGTGTAGTCTCCATTTCCCAACCTACATCATTGCCCTTTTTTTGTATCAGCATTTTCTCAGTCACACTATATTCTGCACTCTGTTTATTGTCTTTTTGCACTACTTGTTGTATATAGTTAGATTATATTCATGTATGATATGATCTGTCTGGACAGCACACACCATCTTTCACTGTACCTTGCCGCATGTGACAATAATACACCAATACGTACATGGACAAATGGCACGTGGGACAAGGTTGCACTCTCTGAGTGCTGCCCTGATGTGCTTGCTCGGCTTTTTTTTCATTTGACAGGAAGAAAAACTATCACCAACAAAATATGGGCAGCACAGTGGTGCAGCTGGTCGAGCCACTGCCTTGCAGGACCAGAGACCGGGTTCAATCCTGACCTTGGGTGCTATCTTTGTGGCGTGCGCTGCCTCACAGTGCCAGAGACCCCGGTTCAATTATGACCTAGGATACTGTTTGTGCGGAGTTTAGCACTTTCTCCATGTGACCTGCATGGGTTTCCTCTAGGTGCTCCAATTTCCTCCCACTTTCCAAAGACGTGCAGGTCTATAGGTTAATTGGTCCTATGTAAATTGCCTCAGTGTATGGAAAGTAGGATAACATAAAACTAATGGTCAGCATGGACTAGCTGGGATGAGGGCCTGTTTCAATGCTGTATCTCTAAACTAAACTAAACTAAAAAACATATGTGGAATAGAAAAGTATTCCAGAATACTTGTGGTTTACAGAATGAAAGGCCTTATGAACTGGTTTCTCGACATGTGTTGTTCCTCTTTCTTGGTTGATTAACAATAAAGACACTTCAGCCGGTCCTGTTGAGTGAAGAAGAGTTGGTCTGAAATTGGGTGGAAGGCTGGAGAGATTGAACGATACAAATAGATGTAAGATGGGATAGTGTTTCGTGAATGACAAAAGGTCGATCTGCAAAAGAATCCACGAGGAGAAAACAAATAAATATAGAAGCTGCCACTGTGAGGAAAATATCTGATCTGAAATTCTTAAAGTCTGAAAGGCTGTAATGTCCCAAATTGGAAGATGAAATGTTGTTCCACAAACTTTTGAAGAAACATTATTAGGGGACAAAGATGGAGAAGAGAGAGTGAGAGGGGACAATTAAAGTAAGGTGACTGGATGCTTCGGGCTTTACTTGTAAATCGAAGGGAAGTGTTTTGCAAACTGTGTTTGGTTTCCTGGATGTAGCGCAGTGGCACAAATGTCAAATGCAGTGATAAAATTGACAAGTACATAGCTCCCTCTCCTGGAATGAGTATGTGTGGACCTGGATAGCAGGAAATGTTAAGGTGCAGGGCCAACTCTTGCAGATGCTCTTTACTATCCTGCACTTCATAATGGTTGTCATGTGAGGAAATTCTATAACCATATATCATCAAACACTTACACGACATGCCCTTGCAGTAATTTAACCCAGCAACATCTTGTTCTTGGAAGTATCAGAGATGGAACTCGCAAACTTGTGTTGAATCATTTCTAGCTTTGTTCGGAGGTATTTTATTTCATGAGCTAGCGCAAAACAAAATATAGATTTTTTAAGCACAATTTATTTGTTACTTTTTTGTTGGTATTTTTTCTACCTGTCATAAAGCCACATTAGAAGATGAAAATTGTTACACATGCCATTTCCAAGCATGAAATGTTAAAACAAAACACGTTAAAACCTTTTTTGGGATAAGTCATCAATTTGCAACATAATAACAGCATCTCTCAATTAAAACACAATGACTGCATTAATATTGAATCGATAGTTTAACTCCGTTACCCAGCAACAGAACATTCTACCCAGCAGGACAAAGAAAAGAAGAAAAAAATATTACTGGCCAGGCTTTGCCCGTCCCTGCCTATTTTCCATTTTCTAACCCCTACTACACTCAGTCTGAGGCTCTATTAGGCGCTATCAGGCCGCATTTGGAGTACTGTGAGCGGATTTGCAGAGGGTCCAGAGGAGGTTTACAAGAATGATAATAATAATAATAATGGATGGGATTTATATAGCGCCTTTCTAATACTCAAGGCGCTTTACATCGCATTATTCATTCACTCCTCAGTCACACTCGGTGGTGGTAAGCTACTTCTGTAGCCACAGCTGCCCTGGGGCAGACTGACGGAAGCGTGGCTGCCAATCTGCGCCTACGGCCCCTCCGACCACCACCAATCACTCACACACATTCACACACAGGCAAAGGTGGGTGAAGTGCCTTGCCCAAGGACACAACAACAGTATGCACTCCAAGCGGGATTCGAACCGGCGACCTTACGGTCGCCAGCCGAACACTTAGCCCATTGTGCCATCTGTCGTCCCGATGATCCCAGGAATGAGTGGGTTAACATATGATGAGTGTTTCACGGCACTGGGACTCGACTTGCTTGAGTTCAGAAGGTTAAGGGGGGGGGGGGGGGGTGTCTCATTGAAACCTACAGAATAATAAAAAGCATAGATAGAGTGGATGTGGAAAGGATGTTTCCACTGGTGGGAGAGTCTACGACCAGAGGTCAGTATTAAAGGGTGCTCTTTTAGAAAGGAGGTGAAGAGGAACTTCTTTAGTCAGAGGGTAGACATAAAAAGCTGGAGTAACTCAGCTGGACAAGCAGCGTCTCTGGAGAGAATGAATGGGTGACGTTTCTGGTTGAGTGGCTTCTTCAGACTGGTTAGTGATAAGGGAAACAGGAGATATAGATGATGATGTGGAGAGATAAAGAACAATGAATAAAAGATATGCAAAATTGTAAAGATGATAAATGAAACAGGCCAGTTTTCGCTGTTTGTAGCGTGAAAACGAGAAGCTAGTGCAACTTGGGTGGGGGAGGGATAGAGAGAGAGGGAATGCCAGGGCTTCCTGAAGTGAGTGAAATCAGAGGATAGTTGATCTGTGGAACTGATTGCCACAGAGGACTGTGGAGGCCAAGTCAGTGGATATTTTTAAGGCAGAGATGAACTAATTCTTGCTAAGAATGGGTATCAAGGGTTATGGGGAGAAGGCAGGAAAATGGGATTAGGAGAAATGTTTAAAAAAAATTGTCCAGTATAAAAATTGTCCAACTTCCAGTGAGGTGGACTCTTTGGAAGGTACAAGGTACAAGGCAGAGATCAGCCATGATTGAATGGCATAGAATGGCCTAATTCTACTCCTACACCTTGTGTGAACCTGTGTGTCTGAAGAAGGATACTAACACTTGTCAGGACATGAGGTCCTGACCTGTAGGGAGAGATTCGGCAGGCAAACACCTTTTCCTTTGTAGTACAGGAGGCTAAGGGTGATATTATAGAGGTGTATAAAATCGTTGAGGATATTGACAGGGTGAATGCTTTTACCCAAGGGTGGGGAATTAAGGTTAAGAGGTTATAGGTTTAAGGTGAGAGGGGAATTTTCTTTTTAATAGGAACTTGAGGGGCAACGTTTTCGCTGAGAGAGTGCTGGATATATGGAAAGAGCTGTCAGTGAAGGGAGATGAGGCAGGTACACTAACCACATTTAAAAGACCTTGGACAGGTACTGGAGAGGAAATGTTCAGAAGGATATGGACCAAATGAGGGCAAATGGGACTAGCTGAGATGGGGCATTTGGTCAGCAGGGATAAATTGGATTGAAGGGCCTGTTTTTGTGCTAAATGACTCGATGACTCTGTGTGCTATCCAATCCCTCCACAGCTCAAAGACACCCAGGCTTGTAGGTTAATTGGCTTGGTATAAATGTAAATGGCCCCTAGTGTGTAGGATAGTGTTAGTGTGCGGGGATCGCTGGTTGGCGCGGACTTGGTGGCCTGTATATGCGCTGTATATCTGAACTAAACTAAACTGAGCTGCTGCCTGACCTGTTGAGTTCTTCCAGCAATTAATGTTTTCCAAAACAAACAGATGCCTTCCGTAAAGGGAATGAGTGATTCTGTCATGTTTAAGTGTCTATATTCTTTTTCCATTCAGGTGCACATTTCTAAGGCTGACCAATCTGACCATGTTGGTGTTCTCCCTGTGGCAGCAGGTCACATGTTCTGGCGGGATAAGTAAAGAAGATTGCGAAACCTGTGGTTACAACATACATTACCAGGTGAATGAGACCACATGATAGTGGGTTGTTAGAGACTGGGCTCATAGAATGAAAGCCCCCTGGCCAAAGCTGTAAGCGGGTGGGTTACAGGTCTGATCTTCCACTAACACACACTTTACTCCCCTGAATCAGATTTAATTGATGGGGTCTGGGCAGAGAGTAAAACTTCAAACCCATTCTTCACTGGGTCACTCTTAGAGGGCACGGTGGAAACCAACCCGGGAACATAAGGTATAACTTGCATTGATATATCATCATGGCACATCCCCAAGAAGTGCCAAAGTGCTTTGCAATCAGTGATACATTTTGGAAATGCAATTAGTTTTGGTATGCAAACCTATTAGTGGCAGCGCCTAACGGCAGCGGCTCGACTACAGTCGTCTGTCTTTTTTTATTTTTGTCTTGTTAAATGTATGTCTTGAGTTAGTTTTTATTATTTTTTTTAGCTGTGTATATGTGGGGGTTGGTGGGGGGGCTGTGGGGGAAACCGTTTTAAATCTCTTCCCTGTGCGGGGACCCGACTATTCCCTGTCGGGTCTCGGATGTCGTTGGGCCTAACATCGTGGAGCCGGCGGCGACCTCCGGCCGGGACTAACCTGAGGGCTCCAGTTGCAGAGCCTGCGGAACTGACATCGCGGAGCTGGCCAACTTCGGAGCGGGAAGAGCAGTGGTGGCGCGCGGCTGCGACCCGACTTTTGGAGTTCGGAGGCACCGGCCGCAGCCCCGGTGGACGGGAACATCGGGAGCTCGCAGGTCCCTGGTGGGAAACCGCTTTTCCGAGCTCCGCAATGGCGACTTCTCCCGCTGGAACCGCGGGTTTAAGGACATGGAGCCGGGGCCTAACATCGCCCGGTGTGGCTTAAACGGCCTCAGGACTTACCATCGCCCGCCGGGGGCTTTAACATCGGAGCCCCAGTTCGCCTCGACACTGCAGTTGGACTGCTGGACCACGGGAGAAGGAACAAAGGGAAGAGATAAAGACTTTGCCTTCTATCACAGTGAGGAGATGTTGGAGACTCACTGTGATGGATGTTTATGTAAACTGTGTTAAGTGTGGGTCTTGGATTGTTTTGTAATGTAAAAAACTGTAGAAATGATATTTTGTTCAAACCTAGGTTTGAATGACAATAAATTGCATTCTATTCTATTATCCTGTGAGGGTGAGGCAGGTGCTATAATAGCACTTAATAGACACTTGGGGATGGCACAGTGGCGCTGTGGTAGAGTTGATGCCCTACAGCACCAGAGATCCAGGTGTGATCCTGACTACGGGTGCTATACGTACAGAATTTGAACAGTCACACAGTGATCGCTTGAGTTTTCTCTGGGTGCTCTGGTTTCCTCCCAAACTCCAAAAGACGTATGGGTTTGTAGGTTAATTGGGTCCAGTGAGTTGTAAAATGGACCCTATTATTCATGCCTATCATAGTCATACAACACAGAAACAGACCCTTCGAGAAGGAGAGAGAAGGGGGGGAGAGGGGGGGAGACACTTTTAAGATGCCAGACAACTTATAATAAAGTATAGCGGGCATTTAACATTACCGATCGGTTTTCCTTGGTCCTGAAAACACCAATGAGCCAATTAAAATGCCCGGTCAGCGAAGGAGATGGCCTACGGCTGCCCTCAACTGCCTATAACTACATAGCGACCCCACTCCACTGCACTACGAGTTCAAAAGAACTTGCGGAAAAATTTTCAACGTGCTAGAAAATTTTCCTCGACCAAACTGAGGCCGTGAGTATGCGGGAACTTCCCTCGAGTATGAAGGAGAGCTCCAGTGATCTCATAGGACCTCCTAGGACCACGTGTCAACCATGCTGCGAGTTTGAGTCGAGGGCAAACTCTTCTAAACTCGCAGATTAGGTCGCCGCAGTGGGACAGCCCCTTAAATCTGCTTCCTGGTGGCATTTCTGAAGGGGAGGCTGTTGGCTAGAACACTCTGATAACTCCAATTTGTTCTTTAAAACACTGTATGTCTTTGGCTGCTTTATCCTCTTGAAATGGGAAGGCATTTCTGAATGATGTAAGCTAGAATCCCCTTGCTGTACAATCTTAACGCCAAGCTGATCGATATTCATCAGGCAGTGCGCTTTACAGATTCACTGAGAACATTTATGTTTAATCCTCTAGTGTTGGGAGACGAGAATTGGACAAGAAATGTACAAGCTGTTCTTGTTTGATTTCATAGCGGACATCAGTTTTCCGTTTTGTGTGGAACTTCCAAAAAAGTAAGTAATCTTTAAAAATAAATCTCATCTATTAAATTTAGATTAGGGGGCCTGACATGTATCAGAATTAAAAGAGACAATAGATTATTTTTACTGAATTATACGGTACTAGCACCGATTAGCAAGGTTTAAATCATTATTAAAGTATCTTAAAAAGTGAAAAATATTTATTTTTACAGAATTTTGCAGAAACTGTAACATTCTATGATTTCATATATTATATAAAGCAAAGATAGACACAAAAAAATGAAGTAACTCAGCAAGCCAGGCAGCAGCTCTGGAGAAAAGGAATAGGTGACGTTTCGGGTCGAGACCCTTCTTCAGACCCTTCCTACACATCTATATTACTAAATCTCTGTTCTTCACCGCTTTTGGCCTTCTGTGCTGCGATTTCCGAGAGAACACCGCCACCTACGGCCGTCATTTTTGGCCACCTTGCTCAGAGCCCCCCTCCGCCGCATGTGTACCAAGGATTTTTCCCATCGATGAAAAATTACGGAGATATTAATGTTTTTACAAAGTTCCCCATTCTCTCTGCTGCCCCTGCTGGAGGGAGGGGCAGGGACTATAAAACCAGGAAGTGGTGTGCCTCAATCAGTCTCTCATCAAGATGGAGCTCTGTCAATCACTCTGAGCTCTGAATGACACTGAACAAATTTCTTCACACCTGTGAGTAAGTACCCTATGTGGTTTGAAAATGAAAATATGGTTAGTTTGAAATAAAAAAGCACTGCCTGCGAATGGTTGTTTGGGGGGTTTGGGTTGAAGTAAAAAGGCACTCTCTTTCTCTCTACCCTCCTCTCTCTCTCCCTATCCCTCTCTCTTTCTCTCTCTCTCCCCCCCGTCTCTCCCCTCCTCTCTCTTCCCACCTCTCTCCCCTCCTCTCCCTTCCCACCTCTCTCCCCATCCCCCCCTCTCCTCTCCCCCCTCTCCTCTCCCCCCCTCTCCTATCCTCTCTCCCCCCCTCTCCTCTCCTCTCTCCCCCCCTCTCCTCTCCTCTCCCCCTCCTCTCCTCTCCCCCCTCTCCTTTCCCCCCTCCTCTCCTCTCCCACCTCCTCTCCTCTCCCCCCCTCTCCTCTCCTCTCCCCCCTCTCCTCTCCTCTCCCCCCTCTCCTCTCCTCCCCCCCCCTCTCCTCTCCTCTCCCCCTCTCTCCCCCTCCTCTCCCCCCTCTCCCCTCCCCCCCTCTCTCCTCCCCCCTCTCCTCTCCCCCCAAGCCTCTCCTCTCCCCCCCTCTCCTCTCCCCCCTCTCTCCTCCCCCTCTCTCCCCCCTCACCCCTCTCTCCTCCCCCTCTCTCCTCCCCTCCTCCCCCACCTTTCCCCCCTCACCCACCCTTCCTCTTCTCCTCCTCTCCACCCCCCTCTCCCTCTTTCCCCTCTCTCTGTGTTTCTGTCTCTCTCTCTGTCTCTGCCCCTTCTCTCTCTGCCCTCACTCTCTACCCCCCCCCCCCCTCTAGATGTGCTGCAGTTGGGGCTATGCGTCAGTAGATAGTGTGGTTATGGGGTAAAAGGAGCAAATTAATAATATTAATATAATATCAAGGGGGGTAATTAGCGTGAGTGCGGGGGTGGATAGTTAGTGTGTGTGTGTGACGCTGCATGCCGCCTCCCCCCCCCACCCCACAACCGCACGATAGGGAACAGACCCAACGGGTCTGCACTTGGTCTAGTATATTATATAAAGCAGTTTGATATCCGACTGTAAGTTTAGGATGAATCGTTGGTAGGGAGACAACCCAACCAACCCCTGATCAACACTTCTGAAAAAGGGTCTCGACCTAAAACATCTCCAATCTATGTTCCCTAGAGATGCTGCCTGACCTTTTTTCTAAACCAGCATTTGCAGTTCCTTGTTTCTACAACCCAACGATGCTGCCTGACCCACTGAGATACTTCAGCACTTTGTGTCGTTTTTTTAGTAAACCTGCATCTGCAGTTCCTTGTTTCCACAATCTAACCAAGCTGAAAGTTTGAGATGAATTAGTGCAAAGTTATGACCATAAAATGAAGTAAAAGGTGGCATTAAAATACTCTCCTGCATTTATTTTGGCTAAATGCAGGAGAGAGTAGGGGGCGCTGCGATGGCAGCAGCCTGTCAGCAGCGCGTTAGTTTTTTCAACTTTTTTTATTTTTTTAGTATGTTTTAAAGTATGTTTTTGATGTTTCTCGGTGTGTTTTGTGTGGGGTGTGGTGTGGGGGGGTAAGGGGAAAACCGTTTTGGCCGCCTCCTCCACAGAGAGGCGACTTTTTCCAGGTCGCCTCCCCCGTGGCCTAACAGCAAGGATCGGGAACCTTAAATCTTCGACCACCGGCCTGCGGCCTACACCAACCTGAAGCCGCGGTCTCTGGTGGGGAAGAGCCGATCCTGGACTTACCTTGCCTTTGACTTTGTCCTTTACTATCTGGACGCCCGCAGCAAAGGCTGCGGAGGGTGGAGGTCCCGACCACGGGGGAAAATGGAGGAGGTCTGGCCAAGTTCTGTGCCTTCCACCACAGTGATGAATGCTGTGTTACATTTTTATTGTGGTTGTGTGTTCTTTATTATTGTACCGCTGCTGACAACCCAAAATTCCACCGACCCTGGTTGTGTGGCAATAAATTCTATCAATTCAATTCAATTCATATGAAACTGCTGTGAAAAATGTTAAGCCAGAGGGTATAGGTTTAAAGGTGAGAGGGGCAAAATTGAATAGGAATCTGAAGGGTATTTTTTTCACACAGAGGGTGGAATGTACATAGAACAACTGCCAGAGGAGGTAATTGAGGCAGGTACAAAAACACAATTTAAAAGACATTTGAACAGGTACATGGATAGAATGGTTTGGATAGATATGGGCCAAAAGTGAGAAATTAGATGGGCATTTGGCTGGAATGGATTTGAAAGCTTATTTGAAATGAGAGTTAAATGGTCCTATTTAAAAAAAAACTTTCTGACATATCTTTGGATGCATTCAAAATTCATTGATCTACAATTTACATATCTTCAGTTCAAATATATATCCTTGTAGGTTATATTTTATTATTAATATGTTGCGTGTGAATTTGATCACCCACCTTGATAAGAAATGAATGGACATTCGTTGTGCATGAGAATATACTTATTCAGTATTTTTTTCAATATTTAGATTGCTGATAGAACATACCACCTTTCAGTTACCCAAGATTTTGCAAAAGCAGCAATTCCACATTCCTGAAAATGTTTTGAATATCGTGAATGGACAAACTGTAGTCTGGATTGGAATGTTTTACTCCCCATTGCTGCCAATTCTCAATACCATCAAATGCATTATCATCTTTTACGTGAAAAAGGTAAATGAAAAAAAAAAGTTGGGTTTAAAGAAAATCACCAGTGACTGCGTTCACTGGTGGTCATTTTAATCTTCTGTCCGTAAGAGTAACTTTATGGTAATGCTAATGAATGAAAACTTTCTGCTTGACAATACATTTTCTGAAAAGCTGTACACGACGGCACAATATTTTGCACTTTACATCCCATCTAGTAGTTCATGCACAAAGACAAAATCATATCAAGCTCGCTTGTTTGAGACCCTACGAAGCAGGTTCTAATTAGGGCTCCAAATGGAAATAGGAATGCATTGAGACATTTCTATAGAAAACTTAACAAAATAATGGAAGGAGAGAATCTACTGCAGGGGAACACTGCAACAACCTTTTATTCTTTGTCCAGATGAAGTTTCTGGCTGAAGACAAGAGTCCCGACCCAAAATGTTGCCTAACTATGTTTTCCATTGATGCTGCTTGACCCGCTGTTACTCCAGCACTTTATGTTCTAATCATAATCATACTTTATTAGCCAAGTATGTTTTGCAACATATGAGGAATTTGACTTGCCATACAGTCATACCAATAAAAAGCAACAAAACACACAAAATACATTTGAACATAAACATCCACCACAGTGACTCCTCCACAATCCTCACTTTGATGGAAGGTGAAATGAAAAGTTCAATCTCTTCCCTTCTATGTTCTCCCACGGTTGGGGGCCTTGAGCCTTCCGTTGACGGGACGATCTTAGCTCCTGTAGCCGGCGGTCGGGTCCTCTGCATTGGGGCGATCAAGCTCCCGCATCGGGGTGATCTTAGCTTCCCGCGCCGGGCTATCGGACCCCGGGTCGGGGCTAGTCGATCCTCTTGCAAAGTTGGAGCTTCCCGACCGGTCTATACCCGAGGCTGCGAGCTCCTCGTTGTTGAAATCCGCAGGCCGTGGTTGGGGCTTTGATCCCTGGCAAGGGATCGCAGGTTCCGATGGTAGGTCCAGGGCCCCGCGGTGGGGCTCAAAGTCAGTCTCGAGCAAGGCGCCAGCACCATGAAGTTGGGCCGCAGAACGACCGGAGATACGATCCGGAAACCAATCGCATCTCTGGCAAGGTAAGATATTGAAAAAAGGTTTCCCCTCGCCCCCTCCCCCCTCTCCCACCCCAACATAAAACAAACCAGAGAACATTAGCACAACTTTTAAAACACACCAAAAATAACAAAAAAAGACGAAAAGACAGACAGACCATTGGCGAGGCTGCCATTGTGGAACAGCGCCACCTGGTGGATCCTATGCAGAATTCTATGCAGAATTATAGCATTTGCAGTTCCTCACATCTACAATATCTTCAGCAGTGTTTTATTTTGGCTCATTACAGTGGAAAAATTGAGTATCATATTAGAACCATTTAATTTCATCCAAAGCCACTGGGAACTTTGCTTTAAACAACATTAATGCTTTGGTTGCAAATAACAGTATGAATATATATTTTTTTAAATTCAGCACAGCCAACTGTCTTTCTAATCTTTGCACTTACAATTGGCATGGACAGGAGAATGTTGATATGATTATGTGAACATAATTGTTTTAAAGCATCATTACATTACAACAGACTAACCATATCTGTATTTTCAAAGCCGTTGCCCAGGTATTATTTGCAGCATTCCTGCTCCTTATTAAGATGATTGAGTGCCAGACTTCAGTGGTAAAATTGCAGTCATCCAATTTTTCAATGCTCGAGACAACATTATGTCGGAATTCAGAGTCTAATCACTGTAGCACTGTTGGAAATGTGGTGTGATATTGACAGTCTTTGGTGGAGTGAACTATGAGTGCTGTCTGTGGGGAGTTTGTACATTCTCCCTGTGAGTTCATGGGTTTTCTCCAGGTGCTCCGGTTTCCTCCCTCACTCCAAAGAAGTGAAGGCTTGCAGGTTAATTGGCTTCAGTAAAGATTGTAAATTGTCCCTCGTGTGTAGGATAGTGCTAGTGTAAGGGGATCTCTGGTCGGCGAGGATTTGGTGGGCCGAAGGACCTGGTTCCATGCTGTATCTCTAAACTAAACTTAACTAAACAGTGGTTTAAGAAATTCAGCTTATCCAGTAAAATGCCAGCTCCAGCCCGAGTATAATGTGTAGACACAAAATGCTGGAGTAACTCAGCGGGTCACGCAGCATCTCTGGAGAAAAAGAATAGGTGACGTTTCAGGTCAAGACCCTTCTTCAGACTGAGAGTCGGGGGAGAGGGAAACCAGAGGTGTGAAATGTTTCAGCAGAAATCAGAGCCGGCACCAATGAGGCCACAATGGTCCATTGTTGGCTGTGGAAGAGGTGATAATGAAAGGATGTATAGTTGCAAACAGTGGAACTAGCAGAACAACTAGGGTGAGGGAGCGACCAAGAGAGAGGCACAAGGGTTACTTGAATTTAGAAAAATCAATATTCATACCGCTGGGTGTAATGTGCTCTCTTTTCTATGATTTATCTGCAGCACAGTCTGTATAATTACTGTTGCCCTGCGAAAAGGTTGTTTCGAGCATCCAGCTCTAAAACCTTCTTTCAGTTGACTCTACTATTTGGATTGACGCTTGCTCTGATCCCACTGGTCATTAATGTATTTAAGTAAGTATAAAACCTAGCAAGATGAGTCATGTTCACCTTTATGCAACTATATTTTGTACTAGTAATAATCAGGAGGCAGTTACATTATTTAGCATCGACTTGGATAGTAAGTTGCATACAAAACATGCACATAGATAAACCTGAAAAGAAGAAAATTACATTTAGTTGTCCCAACACCCCATGGATTGAGCTGTAACATCCACACATAGACATAGATGTAGAGTCATACAGCATGGAAACAGGGTCTTCGGTCTAACTTGTCCGACCAAGATGCCCCTTCTATGCTGGTCCCACCTGCCTGCGTTTGGCCCATATCCCTCTAACCCTTTCCTATCTACACCAATGGATATGACATGAAACACTTGCAACATCAATAAATTGAGAGGCTGGGTTTCCTGTGACTCATCTACACTGCGAGACCATGCTAACATCTGCAAGGCAGAAACCGAGAGCATGGTAGAACACTTTCCATTTGCCCCAATCAGTGGAGCAACAAAAACATTCAAGACGCCCAACACCAGTACAAAGCAACCTGGTTATAGGCAATTCATCAACCATCCTAAACATTCATTCTTTCCACCAGTGGTCCATAGTGGCCAATGTATGTACCATTGACAAAAAAACACAGCTTTTAGGCCTCCAGCTCCATCGATGGAAGGCCGCAGAGCGCCCGGAGAATGTGATCCGAAAATTAATCACATCTCTGGCAAGATACGAACCTGAAAAAACGTTTCCCCCGATCCCCTCCCCCTCCCCCCACATAAAACAAACCGGAGAGCATTAAAACAAACTTTTAACAAACACTAAAAAAAATTCAAAAGATGAAAAAACGAACAGACTGGCGGCGGAGCAGCCATCGTACAGCACCCCTGGTGGTTTTGTAAATTGTCCCTAGTGTGCGTTGGATAGTGTTTGTGTGGGGAGGGATCGCTGGTCGGCACGGACTCACTCGGTGGGCGGAAGGGCCTGTTTCTGCGCTGTATCTCTAAACTGAACTAAAACGAAACAAATCTCGGAGCAGAATAATGGAAGTGAGAATGCCAAGTTTGACGAGTCTTTCTCTCCCCAGGGTTCATCCGTCCAGGGCATGTGGCCCGTTTCGATATTATGAAACAGCTTGGGGAATTATTCCAGAGATTGTTGGAGGTCTTCCACAACAAACACAGAACGTCCTTAACTACGTTAAGTCAGAAGCCTTTTTGTCGATACTGATCATGGTTTTATGGTAAGAATGATGTATAAAAACAAATGATCGTATAAAATTAGGCTAAATAAACAAGACTAACTGTTTAACATTTTAAATCACACAGAATTAATAGTTCGAAAAGAGATTTGTGACTCTTTTACTTTTATGGTGCAATTATAACAAGGTGCTTTTAATCGTTTTAATGCAATCTCAATAACATTTACTTTAAAATTATCAGTTTTGTGTATGTTGCGCATATAAAGAAAAAATAACATCAATCAAATAAAATTCACATTAGAATTGTCTTACATATGTCGTGTATATGAAAAAACAACTTGTAACTGTCCCATTTAGATAGGTAATTAACACACTACAGCCTGGAAATGTAGAACAAGCTACAAAAAATATGCATAGATTGAATGGTTTAGCCTGTTTGATTGCTGAGTAAATTATCTTTTTGAAAAACATACGGAAAAGGTATATAGGATATCCACCATATTATCCTGATTCCTTTGAAAATTAAGCAAACCAAATAATGATATTTCAGGTTAAATAGTGAATTAATATTACAATTCTGAATTGCCCGTGTAATCTCAAGTGGCCCACGCATTCATGGATATTGTTTGAGCCTCAAATTGAAATGGCAGCATTAAACCTTTGCTTTTATATACGAAAGATGGCACGTTGGCTCAGCGATGGAGTTGCTGCCTTACAGCGCTAGAGACCCGGGTTCGATCCTGACTATGGGCGCTGTCTGTATGGAGATTGTTTGTTCTCCCCGTGATCTGCATGGGTTTTCTCCAGGATCTCCGGTTTCCTCCCACACTCCAAAGACGTATGGGTTTGTAGGTTAATTGGCTTGGTATAATTGAAAATTGTCCCTAGTGTGTGTAGTATTGTGTTAAGTGCGGGGATCGCTGGCTGGCACGGACTCGGTGGGCCGAAGGGCCTGTTTTTGCGCGGCATCTCTGAAACTAAAAATATCTAAAATTAAAGTTGAGATCTCATAATTTTCTCAGGTGTTACATGTAAATTAATAATACATTAATGAGCACAACAATGTAATTGCATTTCTTCTTTTCTATCTTGGTAACAGTATGGTGCTGACTACTTTTGTTGCTTTGGTTCGAGCTAACAGAAGGTCTATAACCCAGCTGAAAAGGCATTTAGCACTGGTAAGTACAAAAGACGTGTCCCAGTCATATGAGGCAATAGTGAGATCACATTTACATTGCAGCGTACAGAATCACTCTCCTTATATCAGAAATTATTTCAATATATAGGAAGCAGTCAGAGATGGTTTAATATTCTGATATGTGGAATGGGTAGCTTATCTCATAATGAAAGATTTGACAGGCTGGACTTGTATTTGCTGGTGTTTAGAAGAATGAGAAAGGATTTGAATAAAATATTTAAAATCTAAAGGGATCTTGACAAGGTGGATGTGAAAATCAGTGTTTTTTTTGTGATGGCACGGTGTACCGGCATCTTTAAAATCATTGATCACCCGCACACTAGTTCAAACCTGGCTATGGGTGCTGTCTGTATGGGGCTTGTACGTTTTTCCCGTGACCGCGTGGGTTTTCTCCGAGTTCTTCGGTTTCCTCCCACACTCCAAGGCGTACAGGTTTGTCAGTTAGTGGCTTGGGTTTGTATACTTGGTATAAGTGTAAATTGTCCCTAGCGTATGTAGGCTTGGGTTGATATGCGGGGATCGATGGTCGATGCGGACTCCGCGCTGTATCTCAAAAACTAAAAACTAAACTA
Organism: Amblyraja radiata; assembly: GCF_010909765.2. Lineage (NCBI taxonomy): Eukaryota > Metazoa > Chordata > Chondrichthyes > Rajiformes > Rajidae > Amblyraja > Amblyraja radiata. The sequence continues at coordinate 16,416,166 of NC_045981.1, read as the reverse complement.
AGATTAACAAATGTTCTCCTGAATAGCCATAGTCCCAGTGAAAGCTGATTCAATTTAACATGTTCAGTTTAGTTAAGTGTAGTTCAGTTTAGAGATACAGAATGGATACAGAATGGAAACAGCCTTCGGCCCATCGAGACCATGCTGACCAGCGATCACCCTTACGTTAGTTCCATATAATCCACTAGGGGCAATTTACAGAAGCCAATTAACGTACAAATCTGCACGTCTTTGGAATGTGAGACGAAACCGGAGCACCCGAAGAAAACCCACGTGGACACATAGAGAACGTACAAACTCTATATGGATCGCACCCATAGTCGCTGGCGCAGTAAGAGAGTATCTCTACTGCGTGACACTGTGCCTACCCAAATCTGTTAGTTAAATGTTTGACATTTGAAATTCCTAAAGATAGTTCACTTAGAAGAAAAATAATTTAAATTGTTTTCAGATAAATATTTTGTGGGAATCAGTGTAACTATTCTCAGTTTTGCTACATTAAATTATCTATTTGTTTTTTTTTCTATGAACATCTTTTGCAAAAGTTATTTTCTTGAAGACTGTGGAGTATATAATCCACTATGGAGTGTAAATTCAAATATTCATTCATTGCGAACCATTTGTTTCTCTAGGCGGGAAAGGATAAAAAATATTTGGTGAAAAAACTATCAACACATTCTCAGCATCAAAGAAATATTCATTTTCAAGACAATTCTTCCAACAGCATTGAAGATAATAATGAAACTTGATTCTTCCCACAATGGAACTTTTTTAAGAACCAAATGAAAGCATAGTCTGGTGTGAGCCAAACTGCCAAACTGTGAGAAGGGCAAAGACTGCTGATGCCTTACTTATTGTACATAAAGAACCTATGATATTGGTCTGATATACATCTTCCACCTTTGCTGTAAATTGCCTTGCATATTCTGTACATTGTTTTTTCACAAAGTCTTTCCTAGATCACCAACATTTGTATGTGTCTTTGGTCAATAAATTTGGACAGCAACAAACTCAATAGCTTCAGGAAAGGGAGATTCAGAATTTTATTTAGAAATCCTGAATAGTTTGTATGACAACACAATTTAATGCAAAGTATTTCTGAACCTTTCTAAACCATAAAAACACAAAGAACAAAAAAAAACCTATAATGAAGCATCAGAAGATATTCACAAAATATTTTAAACAAGTAATTGCAGTCTTTTAGAGTTTGTATTGGTTTGGTTTGGTTTATTGTCATGTGTACCGAGGTAGAGTGGAAAACCTTTGGTTGCTTGCTAACCAGTCAGCAGAAAGACTTTACATGCTTATAGTGGAGCCAACCACCGTGTACAGGTACAGGATAAAGGGAATGATGTTTTGTGCAAGATAAAGTCCAGAGAGTGGTTGATGAGAGTGGGGGTGAGACCAAATGATTGAAGAGTTATAATTGTGAGGCCAGATTAATGAAAGTGGGTAGAGGAGGAGAGGAGAAATAGGTGGAGTAAGGTTGCGGTACAGGGAAGATGGCGTGGTGGGGGGGGGGGAAGAGGGGTTATGTGGGTGAGAAAGGGGAGAGGGGGATTTGTCGGGATGACCTAAAATTGGAAAATGTAATGTTTATACCGTTGTGTTGTAAACTACCCAAGTGGAATACAAACTGTTCTTCCACTTTGCATGTGATCTCACTCTGGCAATGAGGAGACCCAGTAAAGAAAGGCCAGTAAGATAATGGGAAGGGAAATTGGGAACCACGGGATCCAGTAGGCCACAGTGGACCGAGTGCCAGTGTTCGATGAAACGGTCGCCAAGTCTCTGCTTGCTCTTGCCAATGTACAGGAGCCCACATCAGGAACACTGGATGCAGTAGATGAGATTAGAGGAGGTGCACGTGAACCTCTGTCTCGTCTGGAAGGACTGCTGGGGCCCCTAGGTGAAGGAGTGGGAGGAGATATAGGGACAGGTAGTACATCTCCTGTGTTTGCAGGGCAATGTACCTGGAGAGGGGGTGGTTTGGGTGTGAAGGCATGAGTGAACCAAGGTGTTATGGAAGGGGTGGTCTCTGCGGAATGCGGAAAGTAGTGAAGATGTGATGTGATGGGATTATGTGTACATTTTTCTGTCTCCATCTATATTATGTTTCAAGTGATTGTCTTCTTCAAATGAGATGCAATTTGTCATAATGCATTCTGATTGATTTTCTATGATCCTTAAGAATTAAAGAGTAGAAATGTTTAAATCATAATATAAAGACATCGCATTTGTAAGAGGCCTGGGATATCCGCACACTGCTAGGCCTTGACCTAAATACTTTTAAAATCCTGCCATAGTATATGGCTCCACCACCCCTCTGACTGCGTTTCAGACAGTAACCATCTTCAGTATAAAAAATATTCCTCCTCACATCTCATCCATGTCTCCTACCTCTTTTTAACGCTCTTCTGCTGAGGCAAAAAAGGATTCTCTCTCTCTCTTCATAATGTTGCAAATCTCAATGGCATCTCTCTAAAGCCTTCTCAGGTCCTGAGAAAGCATTCATGGACGGCTTGATGGAAGGCCTTAGAATAAAAGGATGTACCATTAGAAAGGAGATGTGGAGAGATTTTAGACAGAGGGTGGTGAATCTGTGGAATTCATTGCCACAGACAGCTGTGGAGGCCAAGTCATTGGGTGTTTTTAGAGCGGAGTTGGACAGGCTCTTGATTAGTAAGGGTGTCAAGGGTTACGGGGTGAAGGCAGGAGAATGGGGCTGAGAGGAAAAGATAGGGCATGATTAAATGGCTGAGTATACCCGATGGGCTGAATGGCATAATTCTGCTCCTATAACTTATGAACGTATGGTGTTGCAGGTCAACGTTCTCCTTTCTCCTTTCCTCCTCCAATGATTTATCTAAAACCCTTGGGGTTGCTTTCATCCAATGTAAGTAATTCCTCAAGAGGGTGTTTGTAGAAGTGACCAAAAATGAGAGAATTCAACATTCATACTGCTGGTTTGTACACTATGCAAGCTTACACTGAAAACATCCAAACGAGAAGTTGGTGCGACTTGGGTGGGGGAGGGATAGAGAGTGAGAGGGAATGCTGGGGTTACTTGAAGTTAGAGAAATCAATATTCATACCAACCATACGGTAAGCTGCCCAAGCGAAATATGAGATGCTCCCTGGTTAACATCCCTTCGCACCCAAACAACCCCCTCCCCAGGTACCTCCCCCTGCAACCGCAGAAGGTGCAACACCTGTCCCTATACTTCCTCCCTCAACCCTGTCCAGGGACCCCGACAGTCCTTTCAGGTTAGGCAGCTTAAGGATAAGGGGGAAATCCTTTAATGTGAGGTTATCCATTTTGGTGGCAAAAACAGGAAAGCAGACTATTATCTAAATGGTGGCAGACTAGGAAAAGGGGAGATGCAGCGAGACCTGGGTGTCATGGTACACCAGTCATTGAAAGTAGGCATGCAGGTGCAGCAGGCAGTGAAGAAAGCGAATGGTATGTTAGCTTTCATAGCAAAAGGATTTGAGGATAGGAGCAGGGAGGTTCTACTGCAGTTGTACAGGGTCTTGGTGAGACCACACCTGGAGTATTGCGTACAGTTTTGGTCTCCAAATCTGAGGAAGGACATTATTGCCATAGAGGGAGTGCAGAGAAGGTTCACCAGACTGATTCATAGAAACATAGAAACATAGAAATTAGGTGCAGGAGTAGGCCATTCGGCCCTTCGAGCCTGCACCACCATTCAATATGATCATGGCTGATCATCCAACTCAGTATCCCGTACCTGCCTTCTCTCCATACCCTCTGATCCCCTTAGCCACAAGGGCCACATCTAACTCACTCTTAAATATAGCCAATGAACTGGCCTCGACTACCCTCTGTGGCAGGGAGTTCCAGAGATTCACCACTCTCTGTGTGAAAAAAGTTCTTCTCATCTCGGTTTTAAAGGATTTCCCCCTTATCCTTAAGCTGTGACCCCTTGTCCTGGACTTCCCCAACATCGGGAGCAATCTTCCTGCATCTAGCCTGTCCAACCCCTTAAGAATTTTGTAAGTTTCTATAAGATCCCCTCTCAATCTCCTAAATTCTAGAGAGTATAAACCAAGTCTATCCAGTCTTTCTTCATAAGACAGTCCTGACATCCCAGGAATCAGTCTGGTGAACCTTCTCTGCACTCCCTCTATGGCAATAATGTCCTTCCTCAGATTTGGAGACCAAAACTGTACGCAATACTCCAGGTGTGGTCTCACCAAGACCCTGTACAACTGCAGTAGAACCTCCCTGCTCCTATACTCAAATCCTTTTGCTATGAAAGCCAACATACCATTCGCTTTCTTCACTGCCTGCTGCACCTGCATGCCCACTTTCAATGACTGGTGTACCATGACCCCCAGGTCTCGCTGCATCTCCCCTTTTCCTAGTCGGCCACCATTTAGATAATAGTCTGCTTTCCTGTTTTTGCCACCAAAATGGATAACCTCACATTTATCCACATTATACTGCATCTGCCAAACATTTGCCCACTCACCCAGCCTATCCAAGTCACCTTGCAGTCTCCTAGCATCCTCCTCACAGCTAACACTGCCCCCCAGCTTAGTGTCATCCGCAAACTTGGAGATATTGCCTTCAATTCCCTCATCCAGATCATTGATATATATTGTAAATAGCTGGGGTCCCAGCACTGAGCCTTGCGGTACCCCACTAGTCACTGCCTGCCATTGTGAAAAGGACCCGTTTACTCCTACTCTTTGCTTCCTGTTTGCCAGCCAGTTCTCTATCCACATCAATACTGAACCCCCAATGCCGTGTGCTTTAAGTTTGTAAACTAATCTCTTATGTGGGACCTTGTCGAATGCCTTCTGGAAGTCCAGATACACCACATCCACTGGTTCTCCCCTATCCACGCTGCTAGTTACATCCTCGAAAAATTCTATAAGATTCGTCAGACATGATTTACCTTTTGTAAATCCATGCTGACTTTGTCCAATGATTTCACCACTTTCCAAATGTGCTGCTATCCCATCTTTAATAACTGACTCAAGCAGTTTCCCCACTACCGATGTTAGACTAACTGGTCTGTAATTCCCCGTTTTCTCTCTCCCTCCCTTCTTATAAAGTGGGGTTACGTTTGCTACCCGCCAATCCTCAGGAACTACTCCAGAATCTAAAGAGTTTTGAAAGATTATTACTAATGCATCCACTATTTCTGGAGCTACTTCCTTAAGTACTCTGGGATGCAGCCTATCTGGCCCTGGGGATTTATCGGCCTTTAATCCATTTAATTTACCCAACACCACTTCCCGGCTAACCTGGATTTCACTCAATTCCTCCAACTCCTTTGACCCGCGGTCCCCTGCTATTTCCGGCAGATTATTTATGTCTTCCTTAGTGAAGACGGAACCAAAGTAGTTATTCAATTGTCCGCCATATCCTTGTTCCCCATGATCAACTCACCTGTTTCTGACTGCAAGGGACCTACATTTGTTTTAACTAATCTCTTTCTTTTCACATATCTATAAAAACTTTTGCAGTCAGTTTTTATGTTCCCTGCCAGTTTTCTTTCATAATCTATTTTTCCTTTCCTAATTAAGCCCTTTGTCCTCCTCTGCTGGTCTCTGAATTTCTCCCAGTCCTCCGGTATGCTGCTTTTTCTGGCTAATTTGTACGCATCATCCTTCGCTTTGATACTATCCCTGATTTCCCTTGTTATCCACGGATGCACTACCTTCCCTGATTTATTCTTTTGCCAAACTGGGATGAACAATTTTTGTAGTTCATCCATGCAGTCTTTAAATGTCTTCCATTGCATATCCACCGTCAACCCTTTTAGAATTAATTGCCAGTCAATCTTGGCCAATTCACGTCTCATACCCTCAAAGTTACCTTTCTTTAAGTTCAGAACCATTGTTTCTGAATTAACAATGTCACTCTCCATCCTAATGAAGAACTCAACCATATTATGGTCACTCTTGCCCAAGGGGGCACGTACAACAAGACTGCTAACTAACCCTTCCTCATTACTCAATACCCAGTCTAAAATAGCCTGCTCTCTCGTTGGTTCCTCTACATGTTGATTTAGATAACTATCCCGCATACATTCCAAAAAATCCTCTTCCTCAGCACCCCTGCCAATTTGATTCACCCAATCTATATGTAGATTGAAGTCACCCATTATAACGGTTTTGCCTTTGTCGCACGCATTTCTAATTTCCTGTTTGATACGATCTCCAACTTCACTACTACTGTTAGGTGGCCTGTACACAACACCCACCAGCGTTTTCTGCCCCTTAGTGTTTCGCAGCTCTACCCATACCGATTCCACATCCTGCAAACTAATGTCCTTCCTTTCCATTGCGTTATTCTCCTCTCTAATCAGCAACGCTACCCCACCTCCTTTTCCTTTCTCTCTATCCCTCCTGAATATTGAATATCCCTGGATGTTCAGCTCCCAGCCTTGGTCACCCTGGAGCCATGTCTCCGTGATCCCAACTATATCATAGTCATTAATAGCTATCTGCACATTCAACTCATCCACCTTATTACGAATGCTCCTTGCATTGAGACACAAAGCCTTCAGGCTTGTTTTTACAACACTCTTACCCCTTATACAATTTTGTTGAAAAGTGGCCCTTTTTGGTTTTTGCCCTGGATTTTCCGGCCTGCCACTTTTACTTTTCACCTTGCTACCTATTGCTTCTACCCTCATTTTACACCCCTCTGTCTCTACGCTCACACATTTAAGAAACCCTTTCCCTTTAACTCCATCCTCCACTAGCCCATTCGACACCCCACCCCCCTTATTCAGTTTAAAACCACCCGTGTAGCAGTGGCAAACCTGCCTGCCAGAATGCTGGTCCCACACCTGTTAAGATGCAATCCGTCCCTTTTGTACAGTTCCCCCTTACCCCAAAACAGATCCCAGTGATCTAAGAATCTAAATCCCTGCCCTGTGCACCAGTTCCTCAGCCACACGTTCAGGTCCCGTATCTCCCTGTTCCTGCTCTCGCCAGCACGAGGAACTGGAAGCAAACCGGAGATAACAACCCTGGAGGTCCTGCTTTTCAGCATTTTTCCGAGCTCGCTAAAGTCACGCTGCAGAATATTCATCCCCTTCTTTCCGACATCGTTTGTGCCGACATGCACTACCACTTCCGGATGTTCACCTTCGCCCTTGAGGATTTTCTGCACTCTGTCCGTGACATCCTGGATCCTGGCACCAGGAAGGCAGCACACCATCCTCGCATCCCGTCTGTTGCCGCAGAAACCCCTGTCCGTACCTCTCACAATGGAGTCTCCTACTACAATGGCGTTGCCTGCCTTAGGCCTTTTTGGTTTTGGCTCATCTCCTTCTTTCGTCTCTCCCTCTGCAGTGTTTTGCGTAGTCTCCTCTCCTAAGACTCTCGAGCCAAAGACTCACACTTCACTCACAGGGCACCATTCACAAGGCCGCTCACTCACTGCCGCTCCCTAAGAGCAGTCTTACTTAAATTGACTGATAAATTGCCTGATTTACCAATTTACAAACCAAATTCCTCAGTTTTCAGCTGTTTTCCCAGCACTGACTCACTTCTCTCCTCCCACTTGGGCTAGAGCCAATCAGTCGTATCTCTTGCTAATCTCCTCCTGCTGCTGCTGCTGTTGTTGGTGGTGCTCCCAAAGCTACAGCAGTTCTGAGTCAAGTCTGCCTGTCATTGACCTGTACTTAAACTGTTTTCACTTCTCTCCTCCCACTTGGGCTAGAGCCAATCAGTCGTATCTCTTGCTAATCTCCTCCTGCTGCTGCTGTTGTTGTTGTTGTTGTTGCTCCCAAAGCTACAGCAGTTCTGAGTCAAGTCTGCCTGTCCTTGACCTGTACTTAAACTGTTTTCACTTCTCTCCTCCCACTTGGGCTAGAGCCAATCAGTCGTATCTCTTGCTAATCTCCTCCTGCTGCTGCTGCTGCTGTTGTTGTTGCTCCCAAAGCTACAGCAGCAGCAGGAGGGTATGGAGAGAAGGCAGGTACGGGATACTGAGTTGGATGATCAGCCATGATCATATTGAATGGCGGTGCAGGCTCGAAGGGCCCAATGGCCTACTCCTGCACCTAATTTCTATGTTTCTATGTTTCCTCCAACCTGTATTCCTGGGATGTCAGGACTGTCTTATGAAGAAAGACTGGATAGACTTGGTTTATACTCTCTAGAATTTAGGAGATTGAGAGGGGATCTTATAGAAACTTATAACATTCTTAAGGGGTTGGACAGGCTAGATGCAGGAAGATTGCTCCCGATGTTGGGGAAGTCCAGGATAAGGGGTCACAGCTTAAGGATAAGGGGGAAATCCTTTAAAACCGAGATGAGAAGAACTTTTTTCACACAGAGAGTGGTGAATCTCTGGAACTCTGCCACAGAGGGTAGTCGAGGCCAGTTCATTGGCTATATTTAAGAGGGAGTTAGATGTGGCCCTTGTGGCTAAGGGGATCAGAGGGTATGGAGAGAAGGCAGGTACGGGATACTGAGTTGGATGATCAGCCATGATCATATTGAATGGCGGTGCAGGCTCGAAGGGCCCAATGGCCTACTCCTGCACCTAATTTCTATGTTTCTATGTTTCCTCCAACCTGTATCCGTTGTTCAAGATGTGGACTCTTATACATCGGCGAGACCTAACGTAGACTGGACGATCGTTTCGCTGAACATCTTCGCTCAGTCCGCCTGAACCTACCTGATCTCCCGGTTGAACTTAGCGGGTCAGGCAGTATCTGTGGAATGCATGGTCAGGTGTTGTTTTGGGTCCGGTTTAGTCTTAACTTAACTTAGAGAGTTGAGTTCCCACCAACCAACGATGACCCTGTCCACTAGTTCTATCTTACACACTAGGGACAATTTACAGAAGCCAATCAAGCTACAAACCTGCACTTGTTCGGAATGTGAGGGGTAACTGGAGCACCAGGAGGAAAACTACACGGCCACAGAGAATGTACTAATGCCATACAAAAGCATCCATAATCAGGTTCAAACCCGGGTCTCTGGCACTTTTAGGCAATTTTACTGCTGCACCACTGTGCCACTGGCTGAAGAAGGGTCCCATCCCAAAACGTCAATTCTTCATTCCTTCCTCCCTACCTGACCCGCTGAGTTAAACAGGGATGGGGGAGAAGGGTTAAAGGGAGAATGGGAAAGGGGAGAAGAGAAAAGGGGGGGGGGGGGGGAAGAGAAGGGGAACGGATGCAGGGAGGAATGGGGAAAGGGGGGGAGAAAGGGAAATGGGGGCACATCGAGAAGGGGCACAGGGGAGAATGGGGAAAGTTGGGTGTGGGGGGTTGTGGGAAGGTAAGGTATTGTTAGTTATCTAGAAGTGGATAATTCAACGTTGCTCCTGTTGGGTTGTAAGATACCCCAGCAGAAGATGAGGGGCTGTTCTTTTAGTTAGGTTGTAAGCTACAATAATTTTTGAACACTGTGCCTGTGATCTGCTGGTAACTGACAGACTTCATTTCAGACATAAACCCCCTCTTCCTGTACATCTAAATGAGCTAATCTATCGACCTTTAATTCCACCCCGAGTCGCTGCAATCGTTTGTTGATTTGATCTCCTCTCGTTGGGAAAACGAAACTCAACAGAGAGCTTAAGAATCGTGTGTCCATTTCCCCAGCTTCTCTAAAAAAAACCCGATGGTGACTAAATAAATAAGAATAGTACACCGTTACTTGAATAAATTACGCGGAGTATTATTTTAAACGCATTTCCTCTGGATAAAGTAGTTTTTAAAGCTGATATTGGAACTGCTGTTGGCGTTTTAAAAGTTGCTCGCAACTTGGAGACGGCCCCTAAGAGTGACTGCGCCTTTCCGGGGAGCGATTGGTCAGAGCGGCTGTTGGAAGATTGTTGATTGGCTGATGGCGGTGTGTATCAAGGGAAGTTAGCCAATGGGAATCCGAGGGATCACAGGTACCAGGCAGATTTCGAGGGGCTGGAAGGTACATGTTTGCCGAAGAATCCAGGAGACAACTGCGTGGGAAGGAACTGCCTTGCACTGAAGGTAGACACAAAATGTTGGAGTAACTCTCCCACTTTAACACCAGGTAAGTGTCCAGGGTATTTATTCACACGATGTGCACGGTCACTGGGTGAGTTTGTTTATGGAAAAAATAAGCGTATAAAACTTATAAAGCACCTAATGCAATAGAAAGGAACTGCAGATGCTAGTTTATACTGAAGATAACAGATACAAAATACATTGTCACCTCAGTTCTGTCCCTGTTGCAATGCTCTTGATCCTGATTTGGAATATACATCAAGACTCACGATTGATGCTACCCTAGCAATACATTTCCGAGAGGATGCGATCCTACAAACTGAAGCAAATATTGAAATCCTCAAGGTTTATCCATTTTCTTCATGTTGTTGTTTGTATGAACTTGCATCACACTTTGATATTTTATTTCCTGCTTAAACTGTAGCTAGGCGTGATGCTTCCCCATTGATTGGAAAATATATTTGGTCATCAGTGGGTGTAAATCAAAACTAATTTCTTACAGGGTCTTGCTGAGAAAGGGATGAGTAGGAATTCATACTCATTCCTAATACAATTTTTAGTAACATGAAGATAAGCTTGGGAAAACAATGTTTGTTCTCAACAGCAAAATGTAATTGTAAAATGGGGCAATGTAGAATGCAGATACAGATCCAGATATCAGAAAAACATTAAACATGAATGTGTTTTATAGCATTGCTGAACCAGCTTGTGTTTGGAGAATTAAGTGTTAATTGGATACTGTAGGGTAATTTGCCAATATGGTAGAAGGCAAACGTAATTGAAACTCAAGGAATAAGGGAAGCAACTATATTTGTAAATTTTTTAAGTTTCACTTTCGTTTTCTCGGCTCTAACTTTAATAATGTGACAGCCATTAACATGGCTCTGTATTATAGAAGAACACGGCAGAGATAAGTGCGAGTTGTTGCATTTGGGAAGTCAAACCAGGGGAGGACATTCATAGCGAATGGTAGGGCTCTGGGAAGTGTTGTAGATGTGAGGGATCTAAGATTACTATCACATAGTCTCCTGAGTGTGGCGACACAGTTAGATAAGGAGATCAAGAAAGCTTTTGGTACATTGACCTTCATCAGTCGTGGCACAGAAGTCGGAATGTCATGTTACAGTTACCTATCCATCCATGTTTTCCAGAGATTCTGGAACAGGGACATTAATTATACACTTTGTGATTTAAAAAAAAAAATGTTAATCTGGTGGGATGTTGATCTGATGTATATTTCATTTGCAAGTTAATAACTGTTAATAAAGGACATACATTTAGAAAGGAGATGAGGAGGAATTTATTTAATCGGAGGGTGGTGAATCTATGGACTTCTTTGCCATAGAGAGCTATGGAGGCCAAGTCATGGGATATTTGTAAAACGGAGATTGACAGATTTTTGATTAGTAAGAGTGTTGAAGATTATTTGGAGAAAACAGGAGAATGGGGTTGTGCGTAAGATAGATCAGCGATGATTGAATGGTGGAGTAGACTTGCTGGGCTGAATGGGCTAATTCTGTTCCCATGACTCATAAACCTATGGGTGTCATGGTGGCGCAACGGTAGAGTTGCTGCCTTGCAGTGCCGGAGTTCTGGATTCGATCCCGACTGCTGGTGCTGTCTGTATGGAGTTTTTACATTCTCCCCATGACCGCGTGGGTTTTCTCTGAGATATTTGGCTTCCTCCCACACTGCAAAGACGTAGGTTAATTGACGGTATAAATGTAAATTTTCCCTAGTATATGTAGGATAGTGTTAAAGTGCGGGGATCATATTGGTCGCTACGGACTCGGTGGGCCGAAGGGCCGGTTTCTGCGCTGTTTCTCTAAACTAAACTTTACAAACTTTGAATAATGAATGTGGAAGAAAAAGTAATATCCTTCTTTATTTAATTTTGATTGGAATTGAACAAGGTAACAAAAGGGTGTATTGGAGAAGAGAATTGGAAATCTTTGTCTTGACCAGGTCTCGAAGAGAATCCGTGGGAAACAGCAAAGTAGATTAGATGTTTTTACCTCATGTTTGGGAATATGTTGGTGGATGGTAATGTAAACATGAAAACATTTAGCTGATAACGAAGTTTGTTTACATTTCTGAGAAGTTACAGTGGATCAGCCGCGCCCCCTACCGCTAGTAGCGTAGATACGTTGTTGTATATGGGAGGCTTATGAACAGGTCGGAAATGGGCTGCTTGAAAGATGAGATAGAAAAATGTCAAGATTCCCTTGCTTTGTGTTGACTTGTAGTAACCATCTGTTGTTGAATAAGATTAACATAAGCGAATAATAATGTTATGACTAATGAAATTATTGGTACCCATGTAGTAGATAGTATATTTTTGTATAGCTGTATCTAAAAAATTAACAAAAGTTATTTACTGCACAGTAAAACTGTCAGCTAATTCTGCAGCGAAGTCAGAGAACTGGTGAGCATCTCTCCATGATATCCTGCAATAAATAAAGTCTCTTGAAGCAAACCTGCGAAGTGTAACTTTTCGTTTTTCCTTTAATTTCCCTCTAAATTAATTTCTTCCACAATTAGATATTATTTCAGTGAAAAGAACATTGTAAAACCTTTTTAGATGCTGTATTGAGATGGAAGACCACCTTGCTGAGGTGCTCCCTGACCTCCAGAAAACACCACCACCTGATCACCCTTCTCTATCAGCACCAAGCACTTTGGAGCCTGCTTCAACTGCAGTGGAAATTGAAGACTCTGATTATGCTGCTACATCTGAAACTGTAAGTGAAGACCAAATTCCTCAAGTGTCTACCACTTGCAGGCCATTAGCTACTAGCAAAACAGATTCTGTATATTTTTTGGTTTAAGTTAAGGTAAGATTCAAGTTGAGGTTTATTATTGTCACATGTATGATGTACAGAGAAATGTCTTGTTTTGCATGCTGTACAATCAGATTATGTAATACAACACATCAATACAATCAAATCAAACACAACTACAAAAGTTAGAGCAATGGGGAAGATACAGAGTTCAGAATAGGGTGCTCATCGTTGTAGCAGACCAGTTATATAAGCAAAGTGCAATGTCCACAAGGGAATAGTGGTGAATCAGACAATACTCTTCCCTATGGAAGGACTGTTCAAAAGCCTGATAACAGAGGGCAAGAAGCTGTTCCTGACTCGTGGTGGTGGTGGTGCTTATTTTGCTGAATGTCTTATATAAAAGCATCTGCCTTCTAGAACTCAACAGTTCCAGGCTGGTAACTGTGACAGGCATGATTCTATAGCAAAAGAATAGGGTGAAATTGATAGACACAAAATGTTGGAGTAACTCAGCAGGACAGGCAGCATCTCTGGATAGAAGAAATGGATGACGTTTCAGAACGAGACCATTTTTCAGACTGCAGTAAGTCTGGGTTAAAACGTGGTCATAGAACTGGTGAGCAGGAGGAATCACAGAGGAATCACAGAGGGGGAGAATCCAAAATGATGTTGCATGTCATAAATTAATGTAAGGAAAGTTGTCATCGAGCTGGTTCACTGAAACCTCACTTTTATACAAATAGGGGGCGCTTTCTGGAGTGCTAGTATGAACCATTTTAGAACCAATAGACATTTCTTTGCAAGCTTTAGAACCAATAGAGGTATTTTGCAAGCTTTAGAACCAATAGAGGTATTTTGCAAGCTTTAGAACCAATAGAGGTATTTTGCAAGCTTTAGAACCAATAGAGGTATTTTGCAAGCTTTAGAACCAATAGACATTTTTTTTGCAAGCTTTAGAACCAATAGACATTTTTTGCAAGCTTTAGAACCAATAGACATTGTCTTGCAAGCTTTAGAACCAATAGACATTGTCTTGCAAGCTTTAGAACCAATAGACATTTTTTTGCAAGCTTTAGAACCAATAGAGATATTTTGCAAGCTTTAGAACCAATAGACATTTTTTTGCAAGCTTTAGAACCAATAGACATTTTTTTGCAAGCTTTAGAACCAATAGACATTTTTTTGCAAGCTTTAGAACCAATAGACATTTTTTTGCAAGCTTTAGAACCAATAGACATTTTTTTGCAAGTTTTAGAACCAATATACATTTTTTTGCAAGCTTTAGAACCAATAGACATTTTTTTGCTAGCTTTAGAACCAATAGAGACACTTTTTGCAAGCTTTAGAACCAATAGAGACACTTTTTGCAAGCTTTAGAACCAATAGACTTTTTTTGCAAGCTTTAGAACCAATAGAGACACGTTTTGCAAGCTTTAGAACCAATAGACATTTTTTTGCAAGCTTTAGAACCAATAGACACATTCTGCAAGCATTTTAGAACCACTAAGGGCACTTACATTTGAGTAGACATGTGTTCAGTGTTATTCACAGCTCAGAGAAACGTGACCCTCTGCCTTCCTCCAGCTTGCAGACACTGATTGAGGCATACCACTTCCTGGTTTTATAGTCCCTCACCCCTGCCGCCAGCGGGGGCAGCAGAGAGAATGGGGAATGTTGTAAAAACATTAATATCTCTGTCATATTTCATCTACGGGAAAAATCCTCGGCACACATGCGGCAGAGGGGGGCTCTGAGCGAGGTGGCCAAAAATGACGGCCGTAGGTGGCGGCGTTCTCTCGGAAATCGCAGCTCAGATTGCCAAAAGCGGTCAAGAACAGAGTTTTAGTAATATAGATAGATAGATGAACCACCACAGTTTATTATGCCAAAATAAAATTCCGATGTATCATTAATCCTGGATGGCTGGATACAGTTGAGGATTGTGTAACAGAACAATCTCACAATGCACTTGACTCTTTACACAGTGCAACCTGTGTAATATTAAGCAACATTAGTTTTAATCCCATGATAAAGTAGTCAACTCAAAAGCAACTTTTGCCATCCTGATGGAAGCTCTCAAACGCAAACTCTGTCACCGCTGCCTTCTGTCTTTCGGACATTTTCTGTTTTTATTCCAGAAAAAGTCTGGGCACTTTACAAAAAGGTGCAATCAGACAAAACACGGATGTTGAGGAAATATTAGCAGTCGAAAAGTTTAGTTTGCTGTGAGTTGTGCAGTAGCAGGAATGCTACAACTCACTTTGGTTGTTTGCAAGAGAACGCAAATACCCCCAAGGATGCAGTCGGTGTGGTGTTGCAATATTTCTGTGTCCGTATTGGTTTCTTCTGGATGCTCTGGTTTCCTTCTCCAACATCCCTAAGAAGACCCATAGATCAACCAGCTACTGTAATTTATCTCTGGTACAAATAAGAGGTGGAAGGATCCCCCCCCATCTCCCCCCCCCCCCCCATCTCCCCCCCCCCCCATCTCCCCCCCCCCCATCTCCCCCCCCCCATCTCCCTCCCCCCATCTCCCCCCCCCCATCTCCCCCTCCCCCCCCCCCCCCCCCATCTCCAGTGGAAACAAAAAAAACCTACAGATACTGGTTTATACTAAGATAGACACAAAGTGCTGGAGTAACTCAGCGGGTCAGGCAGCATCTCTGGAGAAAAAGGATGGGTGATGTTTCCCTGAAGTAAGGTCCCGACCCAAAACGTCAGCCATTCTTTTTCTTCAGAGATGCTGCCTGACCCGCTGAGTTACTCCAACACTTTGTGTCTATCCAAAGGGGAGTTGCTGGAGATGTGAAAGAGAATCAACTGCGTTGCTACCTGGAAATAAAAAGAATGGGACTCATGGGATTGCACTGCTATGGGCTTGCATGAACCCGATCGGCTCAATAGCCTCTTTCATTGTAATTAAGTTGTTATGCATTTGAATGAGGAGGTCTTGGCTCAGTGCTGGGAACTCCTATCTGACATTCAAAAGGCAGCTGTGCAATAGTGAAATGCTTGAACATTGACAATGTATTTCAGTAAGGGAGAGAAATAAACAGGGTGGAGAGAGTGAAGGTGCAAAATCTACTCTAGAATATAAGGAAAAATGTAATTTTTTCCCAAAGGTTGGTACGGTGGCACAGTGGTAGAGTTGCTGCCTTACAGCTTCAGAGACTCGGGTTCGATCCTGACTACGGGTATTGTTGGTATGGAGTTTGTACGTTCTACTTGTGACCTCCGTGGGTTTTCCCCGGGTGTTCCGGTTTCCTCCCACACTTCATTCAAGACAAACAGGCTTATAGGCTATTTGGCTTGTTAAAAATGCAATTTGTTCCACAGTAGGAAGGAACTGCAGATGCTGGTTTAAACCGAAGATAGACACAAAAAGCTGGAGTAACTCAGCTGGATAGGCAGCATCTCTGGAGAGGAGAAATGGGTGACATCTTGACCTGAAACTTCATTCATTTCTTCTCTCCAGAGATGCTGCCTGTCCCACTGAGTTACTCCAGCTTTTTGTATCTGTAATTTGTCCCCAAATGTGTACGATGGTGCTAATGTATGGTGATCGCTTATCATTGTGGGCTCGGTCGGCCGAAGGGTCTGTTTCCGCGCTGTATCGCTAAACTGAACAAAACTAAACTAAACAATAGGGTAAAACGGTTGGAATGAAAATTGCATCAGAATATCCTAGTTGCTGCTTTGTAGTGTGTACCATTTGTGGTTTATGCCGAGTAATTTTTTTAATCTGATTTCCAACAGGGGACCTTGACCAATGAAGAGATCACGGTGCTGTCCGAAATACCATTGGGATTCCCAGCAACATCTCCAGCAGATTCAGCTACGCAGTGTTTCTTTAATCAAGATTTAATCTCCCTGGAACCAGTGCCCGACATAAGTGAATTTCTGGATGTGTGCGATATTGATATTGATATCATCAATGATCCTACGTCTAACCCATGTTCGATCATTGGGAACGTGACAACTTCAGAAGAAATATCTTTTTCCGCCTTTCCGCAGAACTCGAAGGAAGAACAATCTCAACTGCTCGAGTTTAGAGAAAAGTGTAGTGAGGTACAATATATGGATTTTATTTTTGTCATTGCTTGGAAATTTTGTGAGTATATCCATAGTAAATATGCAACTCGGAGAGGGTCAGCGTGAAAAAAATATCTCGAAGAGGAATTTCTGTTAATTTGGGTGGCCAAGGCAACATATGGCAACAATCTACAGAGGTGTTTTAGATTTTTTTTAAATGCCCCAAAGTGCTGGAGTATCTGTACACTGTGGATGGCTTGTTGTAATCATGTACAGTATAGCATTTTTCTTTATCTAGATAGCATGCAAACAAAATGTTTAGTTTTTAATGTCAAATGTACTGAAGAGTCTAAAAACAAAACATTTTTCTAATAAATTCTCCTTACTAAACACTTTGCATATGTTTCCATTGGCTTTATGCCTAAGTAGACTAACACATAATTTCCAGCTTTTTAAAACCTCGACTCTTGAAGAAGAAAATGTTTTCATTGAATATATTTGTGTAAAGTGAAAAGTCAGACATTTCGTATTCTACCCACAAAACCAAATCTGTTACAGAACAGTGAGCTTTCAGGGCTAATGAAGTTTTATTTTGTGTGATGCAGAAACACAGAAATAAGAATGACAATGGGGAACCTTGTGTTGTGTTGGAGACATCACCTTGTCAGCCTGAGAAAACATCCTCTGTGGGGTCCACAAAAGAAGAGGCTGCAAATCACCAATTTGAGGCTGACAATCCTGAACAAACCACAGAAGGTAGATATTAAAATCATTTTAAGAAGTGCAAGTTATAGAGACATTTACAAATGAAGGGACTAGATTATGTGTACTTCCAGATTAAGTCTGATGGTAGGACAGAGTTAATGCAAAATGTACTTGACAAAAATATTGGGAATATGTTACTTCAAAGTTGTGTAAATGGCTTGCATTAGTCACTTGAAGGAACATGCAGTCATAGTGAGCAACCAACGTACTCGGTTAAAATTGTAGAGTTTTGTTGATGAAGTGGGCCTTTGCTACCCAAGGACAACAAGTATACGCACATCGACATTAGATCCTCTATTTACACAAAATGGAGCAACCGTGATGGAGTGAAAGGAGATACTTCAATTAATTTTCTGTTATCAGATGTGATGAATGTCCAGGCTCATCCAGAGGTGCAGAATATACCTGCCGTTCAGGAAACGTGCAGAGGATCTGGTGGTGAACCTTCAAGCCTGAGTGGTGAGATTGGAATTGGTGGATTGGATGACAAATCGAAAGCTGCTTTTGCAGATAACAGCAAGCACTCGCCTTCTCAAATGGAGACGGGCATCGGCACTAACGTTGGAGCATCCAAGCGATCAAAACGGGTATGTACGGAATAATTCCAAATCTGCTTCCTGACCACTGAGTTACTCTGGCACTTTGTGTCTCCCTAAGTATTCTCATGTTGCCATCATATGGTGTCATTTTAACTTCACATTCCAAAAAGATAGGCATGGGAAAAAACCCCATTTGCGTTAAATAATCATGTTAGTAATCTACAGAATTTAAAGTCTAAAATTTCAACAAGCAGTTTTGTCAACGTTCCACTTTTTAAATATACCTGGCACCCTAACCTGGTGGTGGCTGTAGAAACTGAATGAGGGGAGTTTGGCAAGAGATGCAATGCTGGACCGAACAGGTACAAAGTGTGGGGGGGAAATAACTCTCACGGAGGAGGAGAGTGCTTCTGTTTTGGAGGAAGAAGATGGAACAAGAGGTGGACTTGGGATCAAGGAGGGGAATGGGATCATGGTTGGCTCAGAACGCCCTACCGACCTGGAGCATGAACTAGAGAGGTGTTGTGAAGTGAAGGTTGGGGATAACAAGATTGTGCAGTAATTAAAAGTTGATTACCGAGAGGCATCGTTTCACAAATTCGGCTTTGATAGAGAGCTGGTTTGTCATTGTATTGTGCTGGGAAACAATACACATGGGCACAGGTCTGTCACTGTGTGAAGATATGATCGAGTACCAGCAAGCATAGCTCTGTCCTGTATTACACTGGTGTATAATACAGGTGGGTACAGGGGCATCAGTGTGTGACACTCTGTTACAGTGACAGGCTTGTGGATGTGGAGAGGATGTTTCCGCTAGGGGGAGAGTCTAGGAATAGAGGTCATAGCCTCAGAATTAAAGGACGTTCCTTTAGCAAGGAGATGAGGAGGAATCTCTTTAGTCAAAGGGTGGTGAATCTGTGTAATTCTTTGGCACAGAAGGCTGTGCAGGCCAAGCCAATGGAGATTTTTAAGACGGAGATAGATAGATTCTTGATTTGTACGGGTGTCAGGGGTTATGGGGAGAAGGCAGGACAATGGGGTTTGGAGGGAGAGATAGATCAGCCACGATTGAAGGGCGAAGTAGACATGATGGGCCGAATGGACTAATTCTGCTCCTATCGCTTATGCCAGTACTGGTGCTGCTTCATAGTCTACCCACAAATCCAAATGTGTTACAAAACACTAAGGATTCGGGGGTTGAGGTATTTTTCTCTTTTGTGATGCAGAAACGAGGGAAGAAGAAAGGAAAGAATAATGGAAAGCCAGAGAAAACATCTTCTGTGGATTCCTCAAATAATGTGGAAACGTGCAGAGGATCTGGTGGTGAACCTACAAGCCTGAGTGGTGAGATTGGAATTGGTGGATTGGATGACAAATCGAAAGCTGCCCTGGCAGATAACAGCAAGCACTCACCTTCCCAAATGGAGACGGGCATCAGCACTAACGTCGGGGCATCCAAGCGATCAAAGCGGGTATGTACGGAACAATTCCAAAACTGAGTTAGTCTGGAATCAAAGGCTGGAAACTTCAGTAAAGATTATTATACTGATCTAAGTATTCTCACATCGCCATCATAGTATAGGTGATATTTTAACTCTTCACATTCCAAAAGGATAGCAGCCGAAAAGAAAAACTACTTGCATTAAATAATCATGTTGGTATCGAACGGAATCTAAAGTCTAAAATTTCAACTTTCCTACTTATGCCCCTGTCCCACTCAGGAAACCTGAACGGAAACCTCTGGTGACCTGGTGGGCCCAGGTGTGTCATTGTATAACACTGGAGTGCAGTACACATGAGCGCCGGTCTTTCTGTGTGAATTTGTGATAGAATTCTAGTAAGCATAGCTCTGTCCCACATTACACTGGTGCACAGTACAGGTGTGCATGGGGGGGCATTACTGTTTGACACTCTGGTACAATATTGGTGAGATTTATATACTACCTACAAAGCCAAATCTGTAACAGAGCACTGTTTTTTGAGGCTGGTGAGGTTTTTGTTTGTGATGCAGAAACGAAGGGGGAAGAATGGAAAGAACAAAGGAAATGGGGAACCTGATTTGAAGAAATCTCCTTGTCAGCCTGAGAAAACATTCCCTGTGGATTCCATAAAAAATAAGGCTGCACATCCCCAAAATGAAGTTGCCAACGCTGGGCAAACCACAGAAGGTAGATATTAATATTAATTTTGAGAAATGCAAGACATTGATAAATTTACAAATGCAGGAACTTGGTTAAGTGTAATATCCAAATTAAGTCTGAAGGTAGAACAAACTTAATCTAACATTTACTTTTGAGTGAATGAATGAGTGAGAAACTTCATTACATGTGCCATGTCACTGTGGGATTCTTTGTATACAAATAGTATAGAAATAGTCGACATATTTAGGATGCCGAAACAGTTACAAAGTATTCCATTCCATTTAGTCCCCAATGGTCACCTTTTGTCCTCGGAACCTCCGCCACTTACTGGAAATATAGGGGAATATATTGCTTCAAATTTATGAAAATGGCTTGGATTAGTCAGTTTGAAGAACCTGAAACCATGGTGAGCAGCCGACCTATTCCCAGGTACACTCCGTGAAAAAAGTATAGTATAGTTGATGAAGTGGACCTTTGCTATCCAAGGACAATAAGCTGCACACAAATAAACCATAGGTCCCACGTTTACATGGATTAGAGTATCTGTGATGGAGTGAAGAGAGATGGTTCTGGCCTTTTCTTGCATCCAGTTTCTCCCCCCTCCTCTACTTTCAGTCTGAAGAAGGGTTCAAACCCAAAACGTAACCTATTCTTTTTCTGTCGAGATGCTGTCTGACTGGCTGAGTTACTCCAGCATTTTTTGTCTATCTTCGGTATAAACCACCATCTGCAGTTCCTTCCTACGCATACCTCAACTTGATTTTCTGTTATCAGATACGATGAATGTTCAGGGTTGTCCAGTGGAGCAGAATGGATCTGACATCCTAAAAACGTGCAAAGGATCCGGTGATGAGCCCACAAGCCAGGGTGGTGAGAAGGGAGTTGATGGATTTGTTGACAAAACACAAGCTGCACTTGCTGATGCCAGCAAGCACTCGCCTTCCCAAATGGAGACGGCCAACAGCACTAACGTTGTGGGAGCGGCAAGAAAGAAGAAGGTGTGTATGGAAGAACGAGATTAACACTGGTGTCAAATTGTTTATATTCTGATATTTCCCATGGTTTGAGCTTCTAAATTGAAATAGCAAAATCTTATCCCCCCCCCCCCCCCCCCCCCATCCCACCCACCCACACCTCTCTTCTCTGTGCTCCAATTGGGTTCATAACCAATTCTCCCCTCCCTGTCCACCACTATTCCTGCCCCTGGCATCACAATTCTCACACCTCTTTGTCTTTTTCATCTCTGGCATCGTCCAACCATCTGCCCTCTCACCTGTATCCACCCATCACTCGCCAGACTTTGTCCTGCTCCCACCTCTCTTCCAGTTTCCTCTCTCCCCCATCCCCACCACAACCAGCTTCAAAGAAGGTTCCCAATCTGAAACATCACCTATCTATGTTCTCCAGAGATGCTGCCTGACCCGCTGAGTTACGCCAGCACATTGTTTAGTAATTATCTCACAGAAATGACACCTATTTATCACATACAATTTCTTACTGTTCCCTTCCATGAAGCACGTTGCTCATTTGTCCTTATTGGGTTTTTTGGCAGAGGAATCGCAAAACGAAGAACAAGAAAAACGCTTTGGTTCAGACTAAAGAAACCGTTCAGAAGGAAACGTTGGATGAAAATTCATTGGAGCCCCATGTGTCCAGTCAGCCTGACAATTCCACTGAAGGTGACGTTCAGATCTCTTAAAACCTGGTTCACATACTGATTTTAAGTTAAAGGAATGCTTTGTTAGAACTAATACATTTATCAGTTCTGCTCCAAGAACTTATGAACTCAAGTTCATGTCATAGGAACAGAATTAGACCATTTGGCCCATCGAGTCTACTCCACCATTCAATCATGGCTGATGTCTTTCCCTCTCAACCCCGTTCTCCTGCCTTTTTCGCCCATAACTTTTGACACCCATACTAATCAAGAATCTGTCAATCTCTGCATTATACCCAGTTAACTCATAGTGGAAGAGTTTTTAATGTGACATGAACATACCATTGGCAGACGTTGAACTTGGGTCTCTTAAACCAAATTGGCAACAGTGTGGAGCTGGAGGTGTGGTTTTCTGCTTCTAATAATTGGGTCAAATTTCAGAAATATAGTCTGGCGTACAACCGCTGCTTTCTTCTGTTTGCAGTTGAGGTTAAATGACTGTGATTTAACTTTTTTTTAGGTATGATCTAAGCTGACAGGATGGTGTAATGGTTAACTTACTGGATGAGTATGCAGAGGGATACACTATCTACCAATAGATTTGTTCAAATTGGACAATGATGGCTGTGGTATTTAGTTTAGTTTAGAGATACAGCATGGATACAGGCCATTTGGCCCACCAACTCCATGCCTGTTCATGATCACCTGTTCTCACCAGTTATCCCACTTTATCCCAGTTATCCCACATCTCTCCATTTTCTCCAGAGGTGCTGCCTGACCCGCCAAGTTACTCCAGCATTTTATATTTAATTTAAGACATTGTTGCTTTAAGAGATTATTATTCCCCTTTCAGAGAGTTAATGCCTGTTCCGGCTGTTTTTTCGGGTGTAAACTCTACAGCACTTGAGGAAAGATCAATGTGTAGCGATCTACACCTGCTAGGCAGCTGAAGTGGGAGGGGTGGGAGTGGGAGCAATGTTGCCTGGGTCCCCAGTGAAGGATTATTTTGCAGTCTCCCCATTGCAGCAACAAATAGAACAGGAGACACAAGGAACTGCATATAATTGTGTATAAAAATAGACACTAAGTGCTGGAGTAACTCAGCGGGTCAGTCAGTATCATGGATAGGTGATGCTTCCTTGTGGTTGTGCATCAGGGACCCTCAATTGTCACAGAACTACCGTCGCCGAGTTTATCTCTTTTAAAATTCACGTGTTTTTTTCCCATATAGGAAGCCACATTTTCACATCATTCAGTTTTTTTCCCTTGCCTGACACACATGCCACTTTATTGTAACAAATGCTGCAGGAAATGCTAATTGAGTCAGGCAGCATCTGCAGAGGTAGACACTGTTGATGTTTCTATAGATTAACCTTGCACCACAAATGGGACAATTTAGAAAATGGAGAATATAGAAACAAAATGCCGCAGCTGCTGGTTAGTTTAGTTTGGTTTATTGTCATGTGTACCGAGGTGCAGTGAAAAGTGTTTTTGCTGCGTGCTAACCAGTCAGCGGAAAGACTATCCATGATTACAATCATGCCGTCCAAAGTGTGTGGGGGAGGGGATGTGTGTGTGGGGGAGTGTGGGCTCACTGGTTCCTGGCCCCGATCGCACTTACCGGACCCGGCTCCGGACTCACTCACTCAGCTGCCGTCCCCAGCGCCTGTCGCGCTCACAACCCCCTGCCCGCGAAAATAGCCAGCCCCCGCCCGCGGATCACAGAGGATGCAGACCTCTACAGGCAAGCCAAGCACAAGCTGAGAAGAGGAATCGGAGCTGCCAAGGAAAGGTGGCTAAGCATAGGGTGTCTGAAGATGGGGATGGTGGTTGAGAGGTGCAGCCAGAAGGCAAGGAGCAGTCCCTTTAGATAATGGAACAGGGGCTGCAACCTGGCACACTCCATGTACACGTGGTACACAGACTCTTCCAGCCAGCAAAAGTGGCAGGCGGCTGGTGAGTCTGTGAACAGCGAGAAAAATGGGTTGCAAGGGACTCTGGTGCAGTCCCCGCCACCCCAGGTCCCTGATGTAGAGGGGGGAGCAGTACACCGTAGCACCCTTCATCGGCGCCACTTTAACAGAGAGGCGTTCATTTCATATTTCCACTAACCAGTAAGTTCTATACCTTGCACTTCAAGCAGTTTGTTTAACTGAACTAAATATTGGGTTAAATAGTAATGTGCTCAGCTGGAATTCCCAATATAAGAGACTTCAACAAAGAATGGACACAAAACAGATGCAAATTCTTTCAAAGTGCAATTTTTTTGTGTGTGTATCGGTCCAGTTTTGTACATATCGGTGTTTTATCTAAAGGAGTATTGCTTTTAAATAAGTCTTCAAATATTCTGTTCCAAGCTTATGGTATGAAGTTTGTACTCTGCAGATATTAACAAAATATCGCTGGTTGTTGGTGATCAAGATGTCGCCACAAAAGAAAAACAGGCAGCATCTGATGAAAACCAGAATCTAGAGGGTCTGCAAAATGATTCCAAAGAGGCAACCTCTTCCTTGGATAGCTCCACAGCAAGTGGCAAGGACCTCAAAAGTGCATCAGAGGTATAGTTGTTGCATTATAGTTGGTCTTACAGCATGGAAACAGGCCTTTTGTCCCAACTTACCCACACGGCCAACATGTCCCATCTACACTAGTCCTGCCTACCTATGTTTGGTCCATGTCCTGTTAAACCTCTCTAAATGTTTCTTAAAGTTGGTATGTGTGTATATATTTATATCATGGTATATGGACACATTTATCTGTTTTGTAGTAAATGCCTACTATTTTCTGTGTGCTTAAGCAAAGCAAGAATTTCATTGTCCTATACAGGGACACATGACAATAAACTCACTTGAACTTGAACTTGAACTTGAACTATTTTAAGACCAAATAGTTCACATTTTTAAAAATCTAGCGTACCAAACTTCACCACAACCTCCTTACAGGTCCCTACCATAACTAGGCTCAAAGTCTATCTAATCTGTGATTTCTTGTTGCTCTCACCATGAGACAGCACTGCCTTTCCTTTTTCTCCAGAGATGCTGTCTTACCCACTGAGTTACTCTAGCACTTTGTGTCTATCTTCAGTATAAACCAGCATCTGTATTTCCTTCCTACACATGTTTCCTGACAGGAACAGGCTCATTTTCCATTTGATCTTCACCCATTACCTCCACATCTGAGTTAGTAAGATATGCTTTCCTAAATAGTTTTTTAGTTTAATTTAGAGATACAGCGTGTAAGCAGGCCCTTCAGTCCACACCGACCAGTGATCACAGTGATCCCCGTACACTAACATTATCCTGCACACACTAGGGATAATTTACACATACACCAAGCCAATGAACCTACATACAGTACATCTTTGGAGTATGGGAGGTAACCGAAGATCTCGGAGAAAACCCACGCAGTCAGGGGGAGAATTCACAAACTCCGTACAGACAGTACCCATAGTCTGGATTGAACCCAATTCTCCGGCGCTGTAAGGCAGCAACTCTACGGCTGCGCCACCATGCCGCCCTAAAATTTAGTTTAGAGATACAGCATGGCTATAGGCCCTATAGCCCACCAAGTCCACGCTGACCATCGGTTACCCGTTCACACTAGTTCTATGTTATGCCATTTTCTCATACATACACTTATACATTATGAGCAATTTACAGGGGGCAATTGACCTACAAAGCTGCATGTCCTTTTGAGGTGGGTTGTAACTGGAGCACCCAGAGGAAATCCACAGGGAGAATGTGAAAAGTCCATGCAGGCAGCACCCGATGTCAGGATCAAAACCAGGTCTCTGGCGCTGTGAGGCAGCAGCTTTACCAGCTGTGCCACTGTGCCATACTATATACCACAATGATTTGTTCTTGTGCTGTAAGTTTACAGCTCACAGAGAAACAACGGATGAACGAAAGTCCATTGATGCAGCAATTATCTAACTAACAAGTGGGAAAGGAAAATTTACGTAGGCAAAATTAGCACTAGAACATTTCTGACTGTAGCTTGTGGGAATTGCAATTTACAAAATAATAGTTATTGAACCTATTAAACTCCAGTAAAATATGAAAGAACAAATAAAAAAAATTATTGAAAGATTAAATTGTAAATGAGCCTACATTTATCAAAATTCTTTTGGCATTGAAATAAATAATTCTTCTTGCCTTTCAATTTATAAACAAAAAGAAAAGAAAAAGGAAGAGTCAAAGTGAACAAACAATTTCTCCAAAGAAATTTAAATTGCCAACCGTTGCTGCTGTGAAGTTTGCGTCAAAGTCTGATGTCCCAGACAAAGCGCGGGATCTAAATGTGTCATCAACGTCTCTGCGCCATAACGTGGATTCTGACAATCCAAGGGAAGAGAGAAAAATAAAATATCAGCCAGAAATGGATCCCAAGGCCAGAGCTACTGGTGTTTCAAGGATCAATAGGGGCAAGAGAGAAAATACAACCAAAGAGACACCTACTAAAGATCAGTCTGCTACCACCTACAAACCAGCCAGAAGTGATACAGCAAGACAAAATCACAAAGCCATCCAAAGAAAGGTAACCGAGCAATGAGGGCACTGCTCCTGTACTGCTTGATTCATTTATAAGATCAAGCTTGGGTTTATTAAACCTCTGCTAAATTGGCTTTTGGAGGAAAATAACTACTGTGAATAGAACTAAAAGTGAGAGAAACAAGCCCGTTGACAAAATAAAGATCAGCATTACTGTACAGATCTTAAATATCTGTTGATTGAAAGAAAACAGCACAGAAAGAAGAGCAAAAATGTTCACCTGCCTTATCTGCCCACTGTCCCTCTGGTTAACAAATGTACATCAAGTCCAGAAATGGCAATTGATCCAGCAATAGTTGATGTTGGAGGAACACAATTTCAGTTTCTGCTATCGTCTCTGGTGGAATCTCCTCAATTTGTCCCTAGAACTCCTGGCTCTAATTTGAAACGAAGCATCCATCCCCCTTTTGTTGTGGGAAGATTGGCAAGGTAACAAAGACACGGTTAATTTGTGAATGGAACAACTAAAGTAAGGAAAACCAGTTAGAAGTATCAGTTAGGGAGAAAACAATGACTTCCTTGGGTGATTTCACTATGGTAAGACCATCAGGAACTGCATTTTTATCAAGAACCTTAATAACTAAAAAGCTGTGGGTTTTTTACATACCTGTTGTTACATTCAGTTGCTATAATTCTGTGCAAGGAAATGTATTTCTTCACCAATGCATCAAGTCATCATAAAATGAAAGATAAACAATATTTTCTAGATGTTACATTTTTCTACCATTCCCAGCTGATTACTTTCCGTAAATATTAATTTACATTTGAAATGCATCGTGACATAGTATGGCAGTGTGGCGCAGTGGTAGAGTTTCTGCCTTACAGTGCCAGAGACCTGGTTCGATCTTGACCTCGGGTGCTGTCTACATGGAGTTTGTACCTTCTCCCTGTGGCCATGTGGGTTTTCTCCGGGTGCTCCAGTTTCCTCCCACACTTCAATAATGTACAAGTTTGTAGGTTAATTGTCTTTGATAAAAGTGTAAATTGTCCCTGAGTTGTAGGATAGTGCTGGTGTGCTTAACTATCATCGTGGACTCGATGGGCCGAAGGGAGTGTCTCTGCGCTGTATCTCTAAGTAAAGTAATCTTCTGTGAGATGTGAAGGGGAAAAAAATCAAAGAAGGAACAATTGGGACCAAATTCCGAACTGAAGGGATGGTTAAATGTGATCTTAAAGAAAGTGTGAGAGAGTTGGGGTGGCAGAGGGGTTGTGAGAAAGGAATAGAGTTGGGTGGGGTGTAGGGGGAAGTGGGTAACTAAAGGCATGTCCAGAACTGGTGAGGTGAAAGACATGGGAGGTTTGAGAGGTAAAGCACTGGACAGAGTGCAGGATTGGAGGAGCAAGGTGCAGTGAGAGGGTGGATAGTGAATAGTGAGATGACGGAACTGCCAAGATAGTGAAGGACAGGAAATGAAGGATTTAAAATCGATGGACTGGCAACCAACAAAGCACAAGGATGATGTGTGGGTTGAAATTAAAATGTGATGGAAGTTTAGTTGCAGAGTTTCACATCAATTAAAGTTTATATTGAGTGGAGAATTAAAATAGTTGAGTCTGGGAATCAACCATAAATGGGCTGATATTTATTTTGGAAATGATCTGAAAAGATTTGGACAAAAGTACACAAAGTGCTGGAGAAACTCAGCAGATCGGGCAGCTACCCTGGAGAACATGGATAGGTGACGTTTTGGATCAAGACCCTGCTTCCTTATGGCATTAACATTGAATTCTCCCAATTTGGCTAGCCCTTGCTGTCTCCTCCCCTTCCTTAACCCTCTAGCTGTCTCCTCCCACCCTCCCATCCGCCCGCCCTCGGGCTCCTCCTCCTCCTCCCCTTTTCCTTCTTTCTTTTCCCCACCCCCCATCAGTCTGAAGAAGGGTTTCGGCCCAAAACGTCGCCTATTTCCTTCGCTCCATAGAGGCTGCTGCACCCGCTGAGTTTCCCCAGCAATTTTGTGTACCCTGCTTCAGACTGATCTGGTCTCGGGTCTTGACCCGAAACGTCACCTATTCAGGTTCTTCAGGGATGCTGCCTGACCCGCTGAGATACTCCAGCACTTTGTGTCCTTATGTGTATAAATCAGCATCTGCAATTCTGTGTTTCTACATGAAAAGATTTGGAGATGGAAAATTACTACTATTATCAACTATCATACCTAGACAATGAATAGTCTGGTCTGGCCTCAGTTACCAGCCTGGGTGGTCAATGTTTTTTGGGGCTAAAGATAATCTCTTTAGTTTTACCATTGCTTAGCTGATGAAAGTTGTGACTCACCCGGGAGTGAAATCAGTCACGTGATACAGGGGAGAGTTAAGGGAGAATTTAAGCCTATTGGTGAGCATATGTGAGCTGAACCCATGTCAGCTGTTGATGCTGTCAACAGCATTTAAATAGGGAGGAAGTCCATATGCCTGTGATGTTGCTGCAGGCACGATTTTCATTGTACCTCAGAGTACCTGTGCATGTGACACTGATCGCGACTTGTCTTGAAGACAACCACGGATAAATCATTTTTGAACTCTACAGATGACAGGCCCAAGAGACTGCAGATGCTGCAATCCTGCGCAGAAAACAAAGTGCTGAAGGAACTCAGCAGGTTAGGCAGCATCTGTGGAGGGAAATGAACGTGCCCGACCCAATTTGCCATCTCCCTATTTCCTTCCACAGATGCTGCCTGACCTGCTGAGTTTCTCCAGCACTATACATGGGGATGTACTTGAAGGAAAAGGGGTGTTTGTTGGCGATTGGCTCCAATTGGAATGAGAAATTAAAACGCGGCAGACCAATTAGAAGCAATCCCATCAAATAAGTGGTGTAGAGTTCCTGAATTTAAAGACCTATGAAAAACGTGTCTGCAATTTAATCGCCTTTTCTTAACACTCTGGAGAGAAAGACATTAGATTTTTGGGAGTTAACCATCTTGAGTTTCACAATGTCTTCGATTGCCACGTTTAATTGACATACCAAGGTGTCAGGGGTTATGGGGAGAAGGCAGGAGAATGGGGTTGAGAAGGAAAGATAGATCAACCATGAGTGAATGCCGGAGTAGACAATGGGTCGAATGGCCAAATTCTGCTCCTAGAACTTATGAACTTAAATCAATCAGATTAATTCCCCAGGTTGAATGGACCTTGGTTGGAACCTTGGAACATTGGTATTTTATTCTCTATCTCTTGTGTGAAATATGCTCAATATGCCTAAACAACAATCTTATTTAATCAAATCTCTTGGAAAATTATTCAACACTGTTCTTTATGAAACAGGTGTATTGATTATTCTGAATGTTAGGTATAACCAATTATGTGAAATAAGCCCAAAGTGAATTGATAAGTGTTGTTTTACCCAAAGTATGTTGCTGAATCTTTTCCTATCTATAAATGGGACTCGAACATTAACAGATAATAAATATGCTGTAACAATAATGTCAAGTAAACTATTGTGTCAATTAAAGCACTTTAAAGTCTGAATTTCTTCCGGGAAATCTAATGCATACTTTGTAAAAATATAGTAAACTCGTATAGCCTCGTTGTTGTGAAGTACAAATAATGCAAAGTGTCGATTGATAAGTTCATTATGTTATTAATGCGATTTATTTCTGAATAGTGATGTGACCAAACAAATGATTATGGATATTATTTTCTAGGGTGAAAGCAAATCCAATGATGACAATGCAAATGTTTCAGAACCAACCCAAACAAACCAAGATATGCCACAATCAAGTAATCAGAAGTGAGTTCAGTATTTTTGTGCAATGCTTTTTAAAGTTAGAATAAGCAACATTACCATTGTGTTAAAAAGATATTTTGCTGCAGGAAATTAAATTAAGTAATTTGCAAAAAAATCTTAAGTTATGACTTTAGCAAAAGCAGAAACCCAGTATTTGATTTTATAATTAAGAATAGCTACTTCACTTACTGTGTCAACTTGGTCTCTCCTCCCAAGAATATGAAGCGAGTAGGAAGACAATGTTGTCAGGATGTTTTCAGAAATTTCCTTCATTCCTCCAACTGGCAAATGAGATCAGTTTAACTAGGAATCATGTTCAGCACAAACATTGTGGGCCGAAGGGCCCATTCCTGTGCTGTACTATATTTTATCATATGTATGAATAACGATTAATGCTTTTGTCCAATTTTGTAATACCCTTCCTGAGCTTTCCCAACCAACTCTTGTGTTCCTGTCCACGTCTGAACTATTCATTCCCGCTCATATTATCCTTGACCTTCACTGTCGGTCACAACATGCCATGTTTACCCATTCCATTTCTTGGTTCTTCCTTGATCGATCTGTCCTTGTATGTGCTGTTGTGATTTCTGCACTATTTCCTGCCACTTGTCCCATTCTCGTCTCCTGCTGGTCACCCCAGACCCTTGCTCCATTCCTCTCCTGTTGCCTCTTTACCTTTCCATTGCCACACAATGTTTTTTTTCTCTTCTTGGATGAACCTTTGAGGATGACATAATTAATGCAACATAGATTAACTCTGTGGAAAATGTAATTTATTTTGGTGCTTGCACTTTTGCCACCAATGATGGTTCAGATGGAACAGTAAAAAGAGGCCCTGTCTGCCACCTTGCGCAAACATGTAGCATCCCATCTTAGGATTCAGGGAATGCATTGAAATTATATCATGGGTCCTGGAGATATTTTTATTTCAATCAACATTATAAAATCAGACATGGTTATTATTAGACTTATTTATGGGAACGATATTTATCGATTAGCTGCTCCATTTCATATATTGAAGCAATAGTCACACTTTGAAAATATTTTCCTTGTAAAGTATTTTGAGAGATTCTGAAAGGCTCATGAAAAATGTTGCAAAAACGCATGTTTTGTTTTGTTCTGTTCCACAGAACAGCAATTAGTTTTATTCAGAAGATAGACACAAAATGCTAGAGTAACTCAGTGGGTTGGGTAGCATCTCTGGAGAAGAGAAATAGGTGATGTTTCGGGTTGAAACCTTTCTTCCTTTTATCTAGAGATGCTGCTTGATCCGCTGAGTTACTGCAGGTTTTTATGTCTACGGTGTAAACCAGCATCTGCAGTTCCCTCCTACACAAATTGTTTTATTCAACTTTTCTAACTTAAAAATGAAGTAAGAAGGGATTCCACTGGAAAATTGTTTTTTTTTAACTTTGCTCAAATAACTGATAATGGAACTACTATTAATCTGATTTTTTTTGCTGAGATCATAAGCAGTTTGATTCACCATTTAAGCTTGGGCCTCTCAAAGGATTGAAAAGACAATGTTATAAATAATTGGGGTATTATTATTCCTGTAATCAGGAATTTATGAACAAAGTTTTATTGAATACCATTTAGTAAATTAATCAAAATAACATATGTCAATCATTTATGGTTGAATTGTGTTTCTGCTGATAAGGGCGACTTACTGGGAGAGCTTCCGTCTCGTTTATAGGTATTACCTAATCTCCAGCAGTCATATTAGTATGTAGGCAGCAGTTTGGTGTTATTATCATAAATCTTTGACAATGGTTTGCTCCGTTTAGTGTAATTCAGAGATACAGTGTGGAAACAGGCCATTTGGCCGACCGAGTCTGCGCCGACCACCGATCACCTGTACATTGGTTCTGTTATCCCAGTTTCATATCCCATACACTAGGGGGGAATTTCTAGAAGCCAATTGACCTACAAACCTGCATGTCCTTGGAATGTGGGAGGGCACCCGGAGAAAAACCACGCGTTAACAGGGAGAATGTGCAAACTCCATGCAAACAGCACCCTGGACCAGTCAGGATCGAACCCGGGTCTTTGGCGTTGTAAGGAAGCAATTCTATCGCTGCGCCACCGTGCCGCTCCGGCGGGATAAACTAGTCTTAGTGGTAAAAGGGCTCTCAAATGCTTAAGATAACAGGCTTAAACAAACCACTGAATTTGCCTTCATTTTCTAATGGACTTGTATTGTTTTTTGTTTCTTTATTACAGCCAATCAACAGTTCGGCTTATTCCAGTTGCACCGTACACATTCGCTGTTCATAGCCATGTTATAATTCCAAAGGAAGTTTCGTTTAACCCAAGAAAGGACAAAATGTATATACAATTTGGCAATGGATTCGAAATGCTTCAAGTCATTTCTATCCGGTAAGGTGAAACATAAAAGATAAAAGCATACCATGCAGTCTTAAGAAAAATAATATGTGATAAAATATTCCCTGGGGTCCGTTTACTCGCCAATATAATATAAATCTCCCCTCAACTGTTGGCTTATCTTTAGTTAATGGACATTTATTTTATCAAGTAGTGGTAAATCACAGCCAGCAAAAACAAATTTCATTTGTTAGCAAGTAAATTGCAATAGACTGGTCAAATGATAAGCACCGAGATATTTTCGAGCTTGAAAGTTAGAGTCATAGAGCCAGATAGTATGGAATCAGGCCCTTCAGCCCAACTTGCCCATGCCGGCCAAGATGCCTCATCAACCCGTGTTTGGCCCATTTCTCTTTAACCCTTTCCTATCCATGTACCTGTCCAATGTTAGTTGAAGAAACATTCTGCATGGGAATGGGGAGAGAGTCAGGAATGTGGAATGCCAATTACGAGCAAGGGTGGGGATGCATTCTTAATAGTGTGGAGGGGAAAGCTGGAGAGAGTATGGAGAGAAGATCCTAGGTAGGACAGTGAACAGTGAGAGTGGGGCTGACCAGAGGGTTTAAACCTGCTCCTTTGTTACTTGGAGGTCAAACATAGTATAATCTTGGGGTGAAGTTTGGCAGTGAAGATTTCAGCGGGATGGGTTATTCTTTGTTAAGATTATTTATTTTTCTTCCAAGCTATGAGGTTAACGTTCTCAACGATCACAAGCAACTGACTTTCAAATAATACACCAAGGCCCATGACTACAGTCTACTCCCTTCCTCTTCCTTTTGATGTCCTCTATGACCCGTCAAATCTCTCCCTGCAAACTACACCAATCTTCATTCTATTTATATCTATTGAATATATTCTCATTAGCCCACCACCATCATGATCTATTCTGATGCCCAACCCATCCCCTCTCATCTGATATCCTTCCTATTCCCTGCTTATTTTGCCACTGCATGTGCTCTTCCCAGTTGCCATGCCAAAGACCCACACCATCCTGGCCACACATTCATCTCCCCGCTGCCTTCAGCTAGAAGGTACAGGAGCCTGAAATCTGCAACATCCAGGCTCAGGAATAACTACTTCCCCACAGCCATCAGGCAAATAAACTCAACTCAAACAAAACTCTGAACATTAATAGCCATTGCACTTTATCTGCTTATTTATGTGTGTATATCTATATATAGTCAATGGTATATGGACACAATGATCTATTCTGCATTTATTTATGCCTACTATATTCTGTTGTGCTGAAGCAAAGCAAGAATGTTATTGTCCTATCTGGGACACATGACAATAAACTCTCTTGAATCCCCAGCCCAATTTCTCCTTTCTTAGCCAACCAGCCCTCACTTTCCCTCTGTACCCCAACCTTATCCCTGGTCATTCCTCCCTCTGATCACCTCTGCCTCTCCCACAATCTTCACCCGATCCCTCTGATCTTCTCCCTTGTGATTTCTACACCCTATCATTTACCCCATGCCAGCATTTGCCTGATCCCATCTACACCAATCCTTTCCAACACCCAGTCATTTACTCTCAATACTGTCTCTTTGCTCACCCACCCCTGCACTTCACCAACCTTCTTCCCCGTCATTGTCAGAGAGGGATGCTCCGAATGAGCTTTCAGTATAAGTAAACACATTTTACACAAAATGTTTTGGACATTGCACTAGTTATAACATCAAATGCCCTCCCCGTCTCAGACCCCCTCACCCCCTCTCCGCCCTTCACCCCCCGGCCTCTGCACTCTTTATCCCACAACATCCTAAAACAAAATTGACATTTGTCCCAAGGTCATTTTCTAGTTCAAGTTGGTTTATCATTTTGTTTTCAATGGATATAATTTCCTCTTCATCCTTTAGGAATCTTGACAAAAATGGGCAACTTTTGCACAGCTGCTTATTTATTGAACCTTCTTACAAGGGAATACCTATTAAATATTGGTATAGTATAGATAAAGGACAAAGAAGTATTGAGGAAATAGCTGCACGGACATTACACATACCATGGGATCTTCATGAAGAAGGTAAGCAACACTAAGGTATCACTGATTTCATTACTGTGTATGGAAGGCAATGTGAAAAGAAAGTTGTAAACTATCATAGGAAATAGACACAAAAAGCTGGAGTAATTCAGTGGGTCAGGCAGCATCTCTGGAGAAAAGGAATTTGTGACGTTTCAGGTTGAGACCCTTCTGCAGTCTGAAGAAGGGTCTTGACCCGAGGCATCACCTATTCCCTTTCTCCAGAGGGTCTATCTTTGGAGTAAACCAGCATCTGCAGTTCTGTCGTACATATCCTATTATTGGAATGCAACTTTACTTAAATTAAACTTTGAGGAAGGAATTGGATTTTGAATAATATCCCATTCCAAAAATGAAGGTTTTAAATTCTGCTGGTAAATTTAAGCCCGCTTAGTTAAATTAGTTTATTGCCGTCAACAGCAGGGTTCAATGTTTCACTTGCAAAGGGCCCTGGATGACGAGAGAAATTGGTTGCTGGTTAAGTAAAAGAAGAGACATGGGTCGGGTACAAGCAGCTGGGATCATGTGCATCCCTGGAGGAGTACAGGGGGTTGAGAAGATTACTTAAGAAGTATATTAGGAGGGCAGATAAAAAATAATGACAGGGGAATCGAGAACAGTAGAGCCATAGGTTTAAAGTGCGAGGGAAGAGGTTTACTAGGAACATGAGGGGCAACCTCACTCAGAGGGTGGTGTGTATATGGAAAGAGCTGACAGAGGACGTGGTTGAGGCAGGTACAATAACAATATTTTAAAGACATTTGGACAGGCACAAAGACAGGGAAGATTTAGAGGGATGGGGGGCAAATGTGGGCAGATGTGATGGGGAATCTTGGTCAGCATGAACGAGTTGGGCCAAAAAATCTGTTTCCGTGCTGAATGATTCACATGAAAGTCTCAGAATAAACAGCAACGTATAGTAATGACAAATACAATGGCAGGTGCAATACGGTGGAATGGTCCAGGATTGTTGTGCAAACACACAGTAGTGCAAAAAAATATTAAAGTACAAAATGGAACCATACTTGAGAACATTGTCAACAATGCCTTCCATCACTTTGTGATGAATGGAGCACTTATCTAGATTGGATTTGTGTATTCTGTTCACAATGAAAGTAGGATGTGAGCCATTTTCGAAATTGTGGGGAGGTGCCGACGTTGTAATGTTAAATTAAGCGAGAGACGAGGCTATTTCTGGATGAAAGGTCTTTGGCATCATGATTCACATATTGCTTTGACCCTTTGCCTTTGGTGTATCCAACACATTGGTTGGTTCTTCCAATCACGTGGAGTGAAATAGAAGTAAAGTTTCTGTAATGGCATTATCCTTCAAACGTGGTAGCATTGATCATCACTCTGATATTTCTGGCTGAAAATGTGCTGATCTGAAAGATGGTGTTCTCATAAACCCAGCTCCCATTATTTAACTTATTTTCCACTACTGATAAGGCTTTGAACAGATTGTTGCTTGTGGATCTTTGAGCGGAGAGGACAAATGGGTTGATGCTCGAATTAAACTATCAAGTGCCATCGATATCTAAGGTCCACATTCTGCAATATTCTCCATGCACACAGTGTGGCAGCGGTAGAGCTACTGCCTTACAGCGCCAGAGACCCGTGTTCGATCTTGACTACAGTTGCTTGTCTGTACAGAGTTGTACGTTCTCCCCGTGACCTGCCTGGGTTCTCTCTGAGATCTTCGGTTTCCTCCCACACACCAAACACGTACAGGTTTGTAGGTAAATTGGCTTGGTATAAATGTAAAAGTTGTCCCTAGTGTGTGTAGGATAGTGTTAATGTGCAGAAATCGCTGGTTGGTGTGGACGTGATGGGTTTCTCCAAACTAAAATTAAGCTGAACTATATTCTGCAACTTGTTGCTTTTATTCAAGCCACATTTAACGTTTAGAGAGGCAAATGAACAGGCAGGCAGTCTGAAGAAGGGTCTCAACCTAAAACATCACCTATTCATTTTCTCCAGAGATGCTGCCTGACCCGCTGAGTTACTCCAGCTTTTTATATCTATCTTCAGTGTAAACCAGCATCTGCAGTTCCTTGCTATAGAGGGATACAGACCACATGCAGGCAGATGGGATTAGTTTCATTTAGGATCATGGTTGGTGCAGACCTAATGTATTTTTCTATGTTTCATATTAGTCACAGACTTATATTTATCTTTGGCTTCCTGTGAACCAATGCACAATTATCATTTTTTGGTAACAGTGGTGAATATTGTCAGTCATGAATGGCTTTAACTGATTTTAATGAACATGTTTCATATTGAATTCAGCACCACCAACATATTCATGAACTATTAGGAGCATTTTGTGAAAATTAATTACTAATTAAATGTAAAATGCATTTACATCTTTTACATAGAAACATAGAAACATAGAAAATAGGTGCAGGAGTAGGCCATTCGGCCATTCGATATGATCATGGCTGATCATCCAACTCAATATCCTGTACATGCCTTATCTCCATATCCCCTGATCCCTTTAGCCACAAGGGCCACATCTAACTCCCTCTTAAATATAGCCAATGAACTGGCCTCAACTACCTTCTGCGGGAGAGAATTCCAGAGATTCACCACTCTCTGTGTGAAAAAAGTTTTCCTCATCTCGGTCCTAAAAGAATTCCCCCTTATCCTTAAACTGTGACCCCTTGTTCTGGACTTCCCCAACATCGGGAACAATCTTCCTGCATCTAGCCTGTCCAACCCCTTAAGAATTTTGTAAGTTTCTACAAACCTATAGTAGTTAAAATGATAAGTATTGGAAGGAACTGCAGATGCTGGTTTAAACCGAAGATAGACACAAAAAGCTGTAGTAGCTCAGCGGGCCAGACAGCATCTATGGGGGAAAAGGAATGGGTGGCCCTTCTTCAGTCCAAGTCGGGGGAAAGGGAAACAGTGGCCAGTTTCCTTTATTATTGTTACTTTTTTGCGCATCTTTCATTCATTTGTTCTATATCTCTCTGTATCGCCATCTATCTCTCTCGTTTCTCTTTCCCCTGACTGTCAGTCTGAAGAAGGATCTCGACCTGAAACATCACCTATTCCTTTTCTCCAGAGATGCTGTATGACCCGCTGAGTTACTCCAGCTTTGTGTGTCCATCTTTAGTTAAATTGATTAATATTCTATCGCAGAGTTGTGTTTTGAAATCGTAATCTCAGTCATTTTTTGTTTCTCAAATTAATTTGTATTTTATTTTAAGAATGGCACCAGTATGATGGCATCATGAACGTCCCGCAAGTGTCGATATTTAGAACTATGAGAAACTTCTTTACATTTGGATCATCTCCCGATGAACGAATTTTGCAGTTAATGCAGACTGGACAGAGAGCAATGCTGGAAGAAATCTTTGAACTTCTGTCTTCCCTCGATAGGGAAAAGTTCAAGCAGTTTAACTTACAAATACATCATTTTAAAAAGTGCATCAGAAGTCTTGAATTTGGCATGAATTGGGTACATTTTAATGAAGGACAGGTAAATGTTGTACATCAAAAATAAAGTCGTGCTGTTGGTTGTGTTTAGTAGCATGATTGTTAAAGAAAATTAACTTTAATAATTGTGACTTTCATATATTCAGTCGTGGCAGACAAATTGATCAAGATTAATCTAGCTTGTGCATGGTTAATTAATAACAAGCAGTTTCTCCTACATTAATCTGAACCTGTCCAGGTGGATAAAATACGCTGAAGCTTCAAGAGCAGGCCAACTCAGAACTCTTAGTTTAGAGATACAGCATGGAAACAGGCCCTTTGGCCCACCGAGTCCGCACCGACCTGCGATCCCTGCACACTGACACTATCCTACACACACCAGTTACAATTTACACTTATAATAAGCCAATTAACGTACAAACCTGTACATCTTTGGAGTGTGGGGGGGAAACCGTGGATCTTGGTTAAAACACACGCGTTCACTGGGAGAATGTGCAAACCCTGTACAGACAGCACCCGTAGCTGGGATCGAACCCTGGTCTCCGGCGCTGCAAGTGCTGTAAGGCAGCAACTTTACCACCGTGCCGCCCAAAATGTTTCCTAATGCCAAAAACAAAAAAATATAAATATGGACATGGTGACCCAGTGAAGATGTCACTTGGAAAATGGTAGGAAACCGGAGTACCCAGTTCTTGTCTTGTTGTCTAATCATGTCCCAGTGCTAGTGGTACACAAGTCTGCCTGCCTCCATTGGTGCTGTTCTGGTCTTTTGCAATCACATCTAATCCTCTTTTTTTATTTGCTTAATTTTGTGACAACATCTTCTTCCCCTCCACTCCATCTTCACAAACGATTACGTTGACCAATATCCTACCCGTTTGCTCAGTGGCCTCAGCTTGCTTCTGGCATGCTACTGACATTGCCTCATTATCAGAGATGGCGGGCGTCCATTTAACTAACCATTTGAACAGATTCCCCTCTATTTAATGCAGAGCTCTGATGCCTTGACCAAGGGGCTATTTTATAAAATCTCAATGGTTGGAGCGGAATTAATGGATCTTCCATATGGCAATTTCTTGATCAATGCTTCCTTGTGTTTCTTCATTAAGATATTGTGACCCAGGGCCCATCTTCCAAAGTAAAGCTGGAAATAATGTCAGAGAGTGCATTCTAATTTGAAGCCAAGTTCCTCAATGCATATATTGAGTAAATCAAAAAGTGCTGGAGTAACTCAATGAGTCAGGCAACAACTTAGGAGGACATGGGTTAGATATTTTCTGCAGACCAGATCCCGACTTAAAACATCGCCTATCCCTGTCCTCCAGAGATGCTGCCTGACCCGGTGAGTGACTCCAGCACTTTGAGTTCAATTTGAGATTCCTACACATGCAGTACCTTGTGTTTCCCTAAATGTATGTTGTTTGCATTTCAAAACAAAAAACACTTGTTTGTTTTTCTTTCAAACTGCAGGTGAATGAATTGATAAATGAGCAATTACAGAAACTGTTGAGCTCTCACGCGACGAAGGATTCTAAAAAAGGAAAACAGTGCAAAAAGATTGTGAAAAATCCATTTATGGCTGGATTGTTGGTCTTTGTTATACGGAACAATTGCTCTTTAACTTGCAGTACAGATGACCTAATTACTATCTGCCGAATGTTGCAACTGCCTGAGAAAATCGCTGAAAATGTTGACCAAGACCTGAGAGAAATTGCAACAATCTTCCCATTACGTTCATAGTAGGTTCATGCATTATCTATTATGATGTGTAAGAAGGAACTGTAGATGCTGGTTTACCCTGAAAGTAGACACAAAACGCTGGAGTAACTCAGCAGGTCATGTCACATCTCTGGAGAAAAGGAATAGGTGACGTTTCGGGTCAGGACCCTTCACCAGACTGAGAGAATTGTTTTTATTCACATCACCTATTCCTTTTCTCCAGAGAAGTTGCCTGACCCACTGTTGCCTGAGTTACTCCAGCATTTTGTGTTCATCTACTTTGATGGTCTGCCTTGCACTTTTATTTTCACTGTTTTTTCTCCTGTCAGTTACCATGGTTGTCTAGGGCCAGTACAAGTCAGCAGTTATTCATAATTAATTGTCTCGGGCCAGTATTAAACAGCAATTGAATCTTGTATGTACGTTCATGTTTGTATTTCTTAAATTGTAGCAGCAGCAACATTCCAAAAGCACATAGGGAATGAAAGCAGGAGTGGGCCATTTGGTTCCTCATGTCTGCTCTGTCATTCAGTAAGATCATGGCTGATTTTGTTTTTACTTGCATGCTATTTTCCTGGAGTAACCCCATTCCAGTAATAGATTTAAAATCTAAAGCCCTAAATTCAAAACATTCACTCGATTTTGATTTTTTTTACTTTTTTCCTGAATGGCCGCAATTCTCCAATTGGTTCCAATCATCCCAGCCAAGGGAATTACTAAAATTGCCAGAGACCCAGGTTCATTCCTGACCTTGAATGCTGCCTGCATGGAGTTTGCATATTCTCCGTGTGACCGTGTGAGTTTCCTCCAGGTGCTCTGGTTTCCTCCCATATCCCAAAGACGTGCGTGTTTGTAGTTAATTGGCCTCTGTAAAATTGCCCCTAGTGCGTCAGGAACGAATGGGAAAGTGGGATAACATAGAACTAATGTTGGCATTGACTTGGTAGGCTGAAGAGCCTCTTTCCTTGCTGTAGCTCTAAACTAAACTAAATCAATGACCCTATAATCGGAATTGCCTGACACGGGCGCCTGCTAAGTTTTCATGTTCATACCGAATTTAGTTTAGTTTCGAGATACAGCGCTGAAACAGGCCCTTCGGCCCACCGAGTCTGCACCGACCAGTGATCCGGACCCACCAGCACTATCCTACACACACACACACACACTAGAGACAATTTACATTTATACCAATCCAATTAACCTACAAACATGTACGTCTTTGGAGTGTGGGAGAAACCGAAGATCTCTGAGAAATCCCGCGCAGGTCACGGGGAGAACGTACAAACTCCGTACAACAGCACCCGTAGTCAGGATCAAACCCATGTCTCTGACACTTTAAGGCAGTAGCTCTACCGCTGCGCTGAACTGTTCAGTAAAAGTAACAAAGTTTTATAGCAAACTGAATGCGATAGAGATTTAAATTGAATCTTGTTGATCTTGAATATTTCTGGTTGTTTCTTCGTTATATTTGACACAGTCTGAATACTATTTTATTTGTAATTTTCTCCAGTATCTGCCTGGGACTGATCAATATGTGCATTCAGAAAGAGGTAATGGAGTTTGTGCTAGTTGTACCTTTTCTTCACTGGTGTGTGGAGCAAAATCGACCAGCACATTCAATGAACCGTGAAGCCAGCTCCAGCGGTCTAGAGCCACTACATAGTGTTTCCAGTAAAACCTTTCGAGACAACGTAAAAAAACATCCTGATAAAAGAAGGTAAAATGTATAGGCTTTTCTTTTAAATGCTTTGGATAAATGTAAGTACCTCAGAGAATTAAATCTTATTGGCTTGTTATTTTACATTCTTCAGTTTAAAGTCAGTCCATTTAAATATCTGTATATTGGAGGTACAAAATACTCCACAAATGATTGAGGGGTGGGTATTTGCAGAGCAACTGAACACAGTGTAATGTTGCTGTTATGTGGTTGGATAGGTGGGCTTCCAGGGCATTTATTGTGCTTTAGCCTTATGCAGTTTCTTTCACTT
The DNA here is from genome assembly GCF_010909765.2 of Amblyraja radiata. Taxonomy (NCBI): domain Eukaryota; kingdom Metazoa; phylum Chordata; class Chondrichthyes; order Rajiformes; family Rajidae; genus Amblyraja; species Amblyraja radiata. The sequence goes on along the minus strand of NC_045981.1, from coordinate 16,374,430 downwards.
AGTTTAGTTTTGTTTATTATTGTCACGCGCACCGAGGTACAGTGAAAAGACTTAGTGAAGAATCCTAAGGTTTTTTGCAACCACAAACCAAACTTTGATGCCAGCTCTTTGACATCGGGCGGCACAGATTGAAAATTGTCTCCATTGTGCAGGATAGTGCTCGTGTACGGGGTGATCGCTGGTCAGCACAGACTCGGTGGGCCGAAGGGCCTTTCTCCGCCCTGTATCTCTAAACTAATTGCAATGTGAAGGTGTTTTTTCGGCTTCCTATGCTGGGTTACATTTCTATGAGGATTTAATAGATTTGTATTGATTATTAAACAATTGTCTACTCTGCCAGTAGCTCTAAGTACCTCAGAGACTTAAAAAAAATTCCTTTTGGGAACCATTTTCCAATGGAAAGTTCCTTGCATGGAATTGTGTTGGGGGTTTGGGGATGGGGGCAGGAGGTGAGCCTTTGCAGGTCATCCAAACTTTCCTACGTGAAGTGTGAAAACGCACATCTCCAGATACAGGGACAGTTTCTTCCAAAGATCTAGTATCTTTGGTTTCTGCCCAGCTGTTATCAGGCAACTGAATCACCCTACCACAACCAGAGAGCAGAGCTGAACTATTACTATCTACCTCTCTGGTGACCCTTGACTGGACTTTGCTGAGTTTTATCCTGCGCTAAGCGTTATTCCTTTATCATGTGTCGATACACTATGGCTCGATTGTAATCATGTACAGTCTTTCTGCTGACTGGAGAGCACGCAAGAAAAAGCTTTTCACTGTACCTCTGTACATGTGACAATAAACTAAACTTAACTACCCTAAACTACACTTGATGGGAGCAGAGTTTCTTCGATGAGACCACAGCATTGAAGTCCTAGACGTTGTGGATCAGGGGTATCGAACCTTCTGCAGCAACTAAGCAGCAGTTATGGGAATAGGCTGTTCTGGGGTGGGAGGCCACGCTGTTACGTTTCAGTCCAATAATTGAGGCAGGTGAAGAAAATGAACCCGAATTGGTCAGAGCATTGATTTCACTCCAACCTTTAACCATCAAACAATTTTTGTGTTTTTTTTTTTTACTTTTAGGTTTATTATATTATTGTTACATGCACCAAGGTGCAGTGAAAATCTTAGTTTTGCATGCTATCCAAACAGATCAGATATACAGAAAAATGTGAGGTGTTGCATTTTGGGACGTCTAACTAGGGCAGGACCTACACAGTGACGTAGGCCTCTGGGGAGTGTTGTAGAGCAGAGGGAGCTAGGACTGCAGGTGCATGGTTCCTTGAAGGTTGAGACGCAGGTAGGTAAGGTGGTCAAGGCTTTTAGCCCATTGGCCTTCATCAGTCAGAATATTGAGTATAGAAGTTGGGAGGTCATGTTGTAGTTCTATACGACGTTGGTGAGGCTGTATTTAGAGTATTGTGTTCAGTTCTGGGCTCCATGTTATAGGAAAGATATTGTCAAGTTTGAAAGGATTCAGAGAAGATTTACGAGGATCTTGCCAGGACAAGAGGAGCTGAGCTATAGGGAGAGGTTAAGTAGGCTGGATCACTATTCCTTGGAGCGCAGGAGGATGAGGAGTGATCTTATTGAGGTGTATAAAATCATGAGAGGAATAGATCGGGTAGATGCACATAATCTCTTGCCCAGAGTAGGGGAATTGAAGACCAGAGGACATAGGTTCAAGGTGAAGAGGAAAAGATTTAATAGGAATCTGTGGGTCACTTTTTCACACAAAGGGTGGTGGTTGAATGGAACAAGCTGCCAGAGGAGGTAGTTGAGGCTGGGACTATCCCAAAGTTTAAGAAACAGTTGGACAGGTACATGGATGGGACAGGTTTGGAGGGATATGGACCAAGCCCAGGCAGGTGGGACTAGTGTAACTGGGACATGTTGGCCGCTCTCGGCAAGTTGGGCCAAAGGGCCTGTTTCCACACTGTACCACTCTATACCATACATATATATAATCAGTTCAAACATAATTACCATAGATAGAGCAAAGGAGGAGATACAGAGTGCAGAATATAGTTCTCAGCATCTGGAGTCAGTGGTGGGAAGTCTGGTCAACGAGATGGACTGGGCTACATCTACAATTCTCAGCAAACTTTTTTTTTTGTCTTATTTTAGAAAAGTGATGAATCTTATGTTTCAAAACAAACATCTGACAGAGACAGACTCTACACTGGTCCTGAGTTGGTTTTCTTTCATTACAACTGCGGATATTCCAGAATATGCAAAGCATATGGGAGTATCGCTGAAATATGTTTCAGAACAACTCATGAATCGTTTAAAAGAATGTGAACTGAAGCCGGAAAATGCTCATGACAGATCAGTAGATCGTGAAGACATTGAGGTGTGTCTTAATTGCTTTTATCATTGATTTTGTTGTTTTATGAACCATATTATCATTACCAAGATGGGCAGGATAATGACAATTATAAAGCCAATGACTTTATTAATTTGCTTTGGAAGGCTGCCCAATGATTATTTCCCCAATTATGTTACAGCAACATTCTCTTGGATCTATTACAATTATTTTCTCCTCATGATTTTATAATAGCTCCATTTAGTCTTTTAAGAATTTAAATTGCTAATGTCGTGAATCACTGTGTGAAAATACAATAATTGACCAAGTTCTTTCTGAGTAGTTTTTGAATTTCAAAATATATGTAGAAGCATGTATTTGAATGGGTTGTTTATAATTGATGATTGAATATGTTAAAATGTGATAAGGCATATGAAGAATGAGGTTAATTGATTTTTTAAATTTATTTAATGTTAAAATCGATGATATTAAGGATTATTTTATTCCACAGGCATTTGGGAAAAACATCAGTTATATCAAAGAAATGGTAATCCAGGAAACGCAGAGGTACACTTTAATATTAGTTTACTGTTGAAGGAGGCAAATGCTTTTGTGTAGTCTGGAGTTACTGTCTCAACAATGAAGGGCATCGCAGCAATCAAATGCATTGGTTATAGACGCAAGCAGGACAGGCAGCAACTCTGGAGAGAAGGTTTGGGTGACGTTTCAGGTTGAGACCCTTCTTCAAAATGATGTCGGGGTGAGAGGTACATAGATAAGGAAGTGTATAGATAAGGAAGTGTACGGTGTGAAAACAGTACAAAGGGAATGGATCTCAAGGAAAATGTAGAATAAATCATTGTTAATTGGGAGAAGGTAACAACAAAGCAAACAGATAAAATGTAGTTGGAGACAGTAAGATTGGTTGGAGAACTGGGAAGGGGGAGGGGATGGAGAGAGGGGGAAAGCAAGGGTTACTTGAAGTTAGAGGAGTCAATCTTCATACCGCTGTGGTGTGAGCTGCCCAAGTGAAACATGAGGTGCTGTTCCTCCAATTTGCTCTGGGCATCACTCTGACAATGGAGGAGGCCCAGGCCAGAAAGGTCAGTGTGGAAATGGGAGGGGGGAGTTAAAGTATTTTGCAACCAGGAGATCAGGTCTGGTTGGTCTGCGCTTGGTCTCGCCGATATACAGGAGTCGACACCTGGAACAGAGGTAACAGCAGATGAGGTTGGAGGAGATGCAAGTGAACATCTGCCTCACCTGAAAAGACTGTCAGGGTCCTTGGACAGAGTCGAGGCGTGAGGTGTAGGGACAGGTGTTGCATCTCCTGCGATTGCAGGGGAAAGTACCTGGGGATGGGATGGTTTGGGTGGCTGGGATGTTTCATTGGTTAATGCATTGATTAGTTGGGTGAAGAAAGTTGTGACTTATCCAAGCTTTGCTGTACAAAACATCCATAGAATGGGAAATGTAGATACAAGGAACTGTGGATGCTGTTTCACAAAAAGGGATATAAAGTGGTCGATTAATTCAGCGGGTCACGAAGCATGAGAACATGGATAGGTGATGTTTTAGGTCAGGACCCTTCTTCAGACTGATTCTGGTTCGGGATGGGGGAGAAAGCTGGAAGAGAGGTGGGGATGGGACAAAGTCTGGCAAGTGATACGTGGATAAGGGTGAAGGATGTTTTCATTTGGCAGATGGACAAAGGCGAGAGATGAAAAGACAAAAAGTGAGATAAGGATGGAAGAAGCGTGAAATGTGAAGCCAGAGGAAGGAATTTAGGAGGAAAGGAAATGGGGAAAAGGGGACAGGGAGAAATAGGTATGCATCCAGGTGGAGCACAAGGAAGAGAGGCAGGAGAAAAAGAGTGTGAGAGTGGAGGGGGGACGATTCTTGGTTAGATTAGAGGATGTTGTAAGCCTGTACGAAGAACTTGGAGGACCTTGGGCAGATATTACAATAGGATCTGTACTTGATAAAGGTGCTTGAAAGAAGAGTATGTTGATAGTGTCTTGCCTTACTGAGCGGAAGAATGTAAACTGAAACAGATTCAGCCTTAATTGAGGTCTTTACAAGTCAGTGGAGAGTGCAGTTAAATAATTGATAGCATAAATAAGTATATGTAGACTGAAAATAAATGGTCAAAATGACCATATATTTTCTGTCTGAATAAGGGTTCTGACCCGAAATATCACCTATCCCTTTTCTCCAGAGATGCTGCATGTCCCGCTGAGTTACTCTAGATAGACTTTGTCTATCTTTGGTGTAAACCAGCATCTGCAGTTCCTTCCTACACTTACTCACAACTAGCCAGTTAAGCCTGATTATTCTCAGGCAATGATGGAAAAACCCAGCAATTTATATCACTCTGGATGGTTTGCCTAAGGCTAGAATTAAACCCAATTGCATTTTTATTTTGCAGAAGAGATGTCTCTGGCTTGAAGGAAAATGAGTTGAATTGGAGTAATAAGATGCATCTCAAAATCTGCCAGCTGACGAGGGGCGCACTATTGTATGAAGTTCCCGCGCTTTCATTTCAACTGGTATTGAAAGTTGCTGAGAAGCTAAAGATGCTGTTAGCAGAAGTAAGTTTGGTTCAATAGTTCAATTGTGCTTTATTGTCACATGTGCAAAGTGCAGAGTGAAATTCTTATTTACATTCCAGTAAAGTACCTCCATACAACCCCGATTAGCAGTTGTATGGAAATAGTCTACTGAGGTTGAAGGAGGGTCTCGACCTGAAGCGTCAACTGTTCCTTTTCTCCCGAGATGCTGCGTGATCTGCTGAGTTACTCAAGATTTTTGTGTCTATCTTCAGTTTAAACCAGCATCTGCAGTTCCTTCCTGCACAATAGTCTACTGATATCAGCCCACATGCAAGAAAGCACCATGCTTGGCGCCATTTTCCAAGTCATTTGAAATTAATGAAAAGTATCTCAAACATTCTTTGTTGCCGGTTGGGAGGGCAAATTAAGATTGACATAGCCTTCAGTCAAAGTCAAGCAGCAAATTACATTTAATCCTATTCCTGAAAATGCAGATCATCTTAAATCTAATCTTAAATCTAATTGGAATGACACTATGTTCAGTTTATGAACAGCTGAGCACCACTTGTATGTTAACACTGAAGTCAGCTTCAGTTTGTGTCATGATGATTTTGAGTGAGTCTTTATGCATCATCTAAGCTTTGAGACAAAGCATTAAAGGTGGTCGTCGAATATATTGAACAACGTTTCTGCCTTGCTGCTCCAGAGACCTGAATCTGATCTTGACCTCAGGTGATGTCTGTACGGAGCTTGTACCTTCTCCCCGTGGCCGCATGGATTTTCTCCGGATGCTCCAGTTTCCTCCCACATTCCAAAGACGTGTAGGTTCATTGGCCTCGGTAAAATTGTAAATTGTCCCTAGTGTGTAGGATAGTGCTAGTGTACGGGGTGATTGCTGGTCGGCGTGGACTCGGTGGGCCGAAGGGCCTGTTTCCACGCTGTATCTCTAAACTAAAATCTCTAACCAAACTAAATAGATCTGCTTTCAACATTACATAATGTTTGATCCTTCTGAGTGAACAAAGTGAATCCCAGCTCATATGGCCTGGCGACTGGAATATATTTTGGATATACTCTCATGCCTGGTTCTGGATACTCTGGTATCCACAAACACAAGTATTGGTTTTATGTGCCGAGGGCCAAACTGCACTTATCAAATAGATTTTTCTTCCTCATTTTGTGGGTTTGGACCTGCATTATGTCAGCGGGCTCCGCATGCTGTTTTGTTTCCCTCTACCTACTGGGGGTAATAATTATCAGGCTGCATTTCACAACCTTAGCTGATTCAGCGTCAATCACCTACTGATGACTTCATGCCTCATCCAAGAATGATAGAAAATCCATCTAGTATTAGGAGAAGGCGATTCCATTGAAAACCCAAAGTGCAGTTATTTTCCCATCTGTTCTTACCGGGGGGGGGGGGGGGTTGGGGATGGGGGGTTTCTTCTGCAAAGATGGCTAGCAAGCGACAGAAATATTGGGGCCCCATCCTGAATTTAACAAGTACAGTACACAGCAAGAACACATAAATTCTATGGCTAGAAATATAATATCGTAGTGAAAATTAGGTGTAGCTGTAAAATAAAAAGTGCTCATTGGCCAGTCATTCTCTCTCCTACCCTATGGAAGTCCATGGAATGTCCCCCGGATCAATCGCAGTCGGGGCCAATTTAATGTCATCCACTTTACATGATTGTTAAATATTAAAACAATCACCAATAACTTTGGTTGATTTATACTTTATCCATTGGTTTTAAGTGGCTCTGGTGCTGTTTGATAATTGTCCGACCGTGCCGTTTAAACTGTTATATATGTCTCACTCTTGGTATCTGCATTGACTTGTGCTGAACAAATCCTTTCTTTCCAGGAATCGCAGAGCGAGTCACCTCCTGAAGAAAAGAATGTGCATGTCGATTTAAAGTCAGTAATTGAGAGTGCTCAAGGTTGCCTCCGTTCTTGGCGAACGCTAGCATTGAAGAAACCCTTACTTTCCCCAACAAAATCCATCGACAAGAATGAACTAGAGGTACACGTGGTGCTCTTTCCATTGCAATGAAGCAGGAAGACTATCGGCACACGCTGCCTCCACCAGCACTAACACGAACCATTCAAAAACAAATCCTCCTGCTTCCATGCATTCCATAGCCCTATTCCTTCCTTGAGTACAGAGATTAATCTCATGATGAAATGCAGTGATTTCAGCCTCAAAAGCATTTCCTTCTATAACAAGGACTGGATATCTCTCTATCTCTCAACAAATGTTTTGTAGACTAACCAGTGCAATGAAGGGTTTGAATGTTCTTGTTGATAAGAATGCATTAACAGAAGAACTATAATCCTCCCTGATGCCATGACATTTGTTGAACAGGATTTTTTTTGGAGTGGGTGTTTGGGTGGTGTTTGGTGATGTACACAAACTCCACAGCCCTGCGGAGTAGAGAATTCCACCCTTCTGGTCTTAGTTGTCTTTCTAGACATTGGCTTTGTGGGATAGAATGTAAATTTGCATCACATCACTATTTGAACTGTATTCCCTGGAATGATTTCCACATTCAGTCCATTTACCTTTCCTCATCAAATTCTGGCCAAGCCATTATAGTTTAATTGTCAAGCATTGCCTCTGGAGCAGCTTTGGGATGGAGGGAATGGGGGGGGGGGGGGAAATAGTTTATTTATTTACAATACTTTACTTTAGAAGTACAACATGGAAACTGCCCCTTAGGCCCATTGAGTCCACGCTGACCAGAGATCACCCCCTACACTAGCACTATCCTGCACACACGAGGGACAATTTACAGTTTTTTACCAAAGCCAATTAACCCACAAAGCTGTACATCTTTGGAGTGCAGGGGGAAATCGAAGCACCAGGAAAAGACCCACGCGGGTCACAGGGAGAAGGTACAAACTCTGTGCAGACCGCATCCATAGTCAGGATCGGACCCTTGCCTCTGGCACTGTGAGGCAGCAACTCCACCGCTGCGCCACTGTGCCACCCAAAATATTGACACTGAAGTGCGGAAGATGGAGAGCAGTACACTGATGTCACTGCTGTCATCTCTGTGTGACCTCGGTGCCTGAGAAGCAAGTCCTTAATGATATTTATCACATTTATAACCCGTACATGGAGTGAAGCCAGTGTTTGCTCATTGTCGAGTCCATGGGCAGAGGTAAAGCCGCAGGGTTAATTACACCACCGTATGTTTGTATGGGGTGCCAGTTCCCTCGGCTGCTAACCTGTGATGAATACTGGAAGTCCTTCAACCCGATGACCATCTGAGAGTATGTCCACAGTTATGGAAGTAAACCTAGAATTAATTCCCAAGAAATCCAATGTGCTAATATGTTTTTTGAAGAATATTGTTTCACATTTTATACACAATCTATCTATGTACTATCTACTTTGTAGGTATGGAATTGCCACTTCACCTTAGAGTATGGAGTTGAAGACTGGGCCATAATGTGGAGGAAGATGACAAGAATAGACCTTATGAAAAGAATACAGGAGGTATTTTACAAAATAATTTCTTCTGGGTATTTTTGGTAGAATTTTTGTTGTAAATTTACAGATGTTATAGTTTAATGATACAACACGGAAACAGGCCCTTCGGCCCACCAGGCCCTTCGACCCACCAGGCCCTTCGACCCACCAGGCCCTTCGACCCACCAGGCCCTTCGACTCACCAAGTCCTTCGACCACCTGTCCACACCGGTTCTATGTTATTCCACCTTCTCATCCATTCCCTACATGCAAGGGGCAATTTGCAGTGGTTAATTAATCCACTAATCCACACGTCTTTGGGATGTGGGAGGAAACCGGAGCACCTGGAGGACACCCACACAGTCGCTGGGAGAACGTGCAAAGTCCACACTGACAGCACCTGAAGACAGGATTGAACCCTGCAGCTTTATCAGCTGTGTCACTGTGCTGCCCACATATTAAAACCTGCTCATTTATAACAACTGACCCAGAAATGAATAGTTCTGATTTAAAAAAATCCATTGACCTGAAATCTAAACTCTACTTCTCTTGATGTAGATGATGCTAGCCTGCTTAGTAATTACAGCATTCTCTGATTTATACTGGACATTAGTAGTTTAGGCCAGGAATATGTTACCTCTGAATGAATTGATCACAACTCTGATTTAAAATCTATGAACTAAAACGGAATATGGTATCCACTTGGCAAAACACTGTGATGTATGCATTATGTTCTGTTGCTGTCTTCTTAATTGAATTTAAATATTGGAACCACAGATACACCATCTATTTTCTGGCACACAGTAGCAATGTTACAACATTTTGAGATTTAAAAAATCAAGTCTGCAATTTATCCCATCAGATAAAGCACAAAAATAAGTTTAATTTGACACCTAATTCACTTTCATATCTTCAGTATTAAAAAAGTTATGGTCATTTTCATACTCGGAAATTAGCATCTTGTTAGCAAATTGATTTTCCATTGACTTAACACAAAAGCTGTGATCGAGGACAGTGAAATGGCCATAACTTTATTAAAAATTAAGAGAACTGAAATAAATTTTCAGTTATTATAGATTGAAGCATTCTGAAACAAATATTAAACAATCTTACTTGGATGACCTGAAATTAAAGCATATAATTAGTTAGTTACCCAATTGTAGCTAATTCCAAACTTCAATTACTAGATCTAAACATATATCCATTTCTTAAGAATAGCCTAAGTGTCCAAATAACATTCACAAAGAATTCACAATAAAACATGATTTTTAAATCACATTTACATTAATTTATAGGCCAAATGGAAGGGATTTAGTGTTCAATTGCTGTAAATTAATGGCCATTTAAATCAGCTTTCGAGTGGGATCCTGTGGAACTCTGTGGAAGGCGCTGGTTTGGAACGTTCCCATTGCGGTGGATTTGTACCCCATATGCCCAGAAAATACTGCGGGATTTTAATGGGCCCCCAAATTAGCTACTCGCAACATAAAATTTTGTATAAAGGGATCTTAAGAACCACTTATTAATGTAAAAATAAACAACCTACCTTCCGTTTTCCCCTGTATGAGATCCGTCCCGTTGTCGGCGGTCGCGGGTTTAGAGGATGATTTTAACCTACTATAACAATTAAATGAACCAATTAAGTTTAAAAATAGCCGCAGCGAACGAACCTCGCAGCGATTTTTCGTCAGCAACTAAGTAGGCTGAACAACCTCGATTTGAATAGCCGAGAGAAAATCGCGTTTTAAACCCGCCCCCTCTCAAAGGCGCCAAAATAGCGCACACGGGCAGCGACAGACCTGCAGCCCTGCTGAAGGTAGGTTTTGCAACATACCTAGTATCAGAGCCTTGCCAGATTATCCGTTTTGCTGGTCCAATAGAGGTCACGGCCTCCGAGGGGAGTGGAACGGTACCGGGCCGGTTTGCCTAGACCTACGGGGGAGATGAGAGACCGGCCCACAAAGTCGGTTATGGGAACAGATCTACAGGCTCCGGCCAGGCTGCTGTTCCAGTACCCCGACCGCAGGTGGCAAATTTGACCCAATGAACGGACGTCCGGCTGCGGAAGTCCAGATGAAGTTGATATCAGCCACCACATTTTCGCGGTGGATTTCGAAATACGCTATTTCGAAGTGTGCTCTTGTAATTTTGTCCAGATTAGATAGATAGATAGATATTCTGGATACTTTATTGTCACATGTACCATGAAGGTACAGTGAAATTATTTTGTTTTTTTGCATACACAGTACACAAAAGAGTCGCTACAGGGCGCAGACAAATTTACAAAGTTCCCTTAGATATTGTTGGTCCCTTCTTCGTCCCCTTCACCCCGCCACCACGTAACCTCTTGTTCTCGGCGCACCCCCCCCCCCACGCTGGGTCCCTCTTTGATCCTTGTGACACCGGCCTCTAGACACGTTCCACGTCCCTCATCGTTCTTGGTCAATGCCGGTGGCTCGGGCCAGAGTTCGGAGTCCGCGGTGTGCGGGCAGCGTCTACCAGTCCAGCCGGTAGGTCCTTCGTCGACTGTCCATGGTAAGCAATTCTCGGTCAAGAAGGAGGTGCCCGACCCTCCAGTTGCCAGAGAATAGGTGTGTGCACAAGTATTTGGTATGGAACTGAACAATTTTCTGTTGCATAGACTGGTACATTATAACTTATTCCTTAAAACAGTCAGATAACTACTCAGTATGGAGTCGACTCATGAAGTGCTGAGGATCCACATGGTAGACAAATAAATACACTTTGTCACATAAAATCATGCACTCTCTTAAAGATGTAGTTTATGATTAGTACGCATTTTGGACTTTGATTAGTACGGGTGTCTGAGGTTTTGGGGAGAAGGCAGGAGAACGCGGTTAGGCGGGAGAGATAGATAAGCCATGATTGAATAGCGAAGTAGACTTGATGGGCCGAATGGCCTAATTCTACTCCCATAACTTATGATTCTATGATGCATGTAGGTATATAATAATGACCTCTCCTGAGTAACTAGTGACATCTCAACGGCTTAATAATTAGGATACAGATATTTTATACATGTGCATGTCATTTTTATTAATATTTTTCTTCTGCATTAATAGGAGAACCCTTTTGACCAGATATTGATCTATTGGAATGAAAAGGAATCTTTGACCACCTTGAATCACATTCTATTGGACTGTTTTGAGACCTGTGCACTTACAAGTGTGGATGCCGTTTGCGAGGTAAGAGGAGATATCAAAAATAATTTTATTCTAATGAGAGCAAAGGGGAAGATACAGATTGCAGAATATAGTTCTCAGCATTTTAGCGCTTTAGTACCATAGACAAAGTCCAATGTTTGCAATAGGGAAGAAACAAATCGGACAGTACCCCAGCTTATGGAATGACCGTTCAGAAGCCTGATAACAGAGGGCAAGAAGCTGTTCCTTAGTCTGGTGGTGGACACGTTCAGGCTTCTGTACCTTCTGCCGGATGGGAGCAGATAGAAGAAGGAACGACCTTACATTGTGGGTGAACATAGCTCTGTAAAAAATTAAATTCTCTACAATCTTACACACTCAGTGAGAAACTATCATGCAAGGAGCTCTAACCCTGATTCTTGCTTTTACAATAACACTATCCTATCACCCCCAACATCATCATTACTCTCGCTCGTCATTGGAACAAGAAATGTTGTAGAGCTTGTTCACAAATGCAGAAATGCAACAGTTGTAATTGGAAGAATCAAGTCTGACAATGAAGGATCGGATTGATGCAGTAATGGATTGAAATTTATTGGACAGGGTCATCATTTTATGCACTCATTCTTAATGTCAAGATTGTTTTTGTGGAAATTATGCTTGTGGACTAATAGTATTTGTTATATCCAAGAATGCAATATAAATGGATCTTATTTTCTGAAAAACCCTTAGAGTAAAATGGAGGCTGAACTACTAGCAAAGTTAGATGCATGCAAAAACCAAAAGTCTCCTGCGATTTTGTCAAAACTGATTGAAAAATCCTGGCAAAGAAACCCTGAGCAGAGAACGGATGATATTAGCTGTGTACTGAGTTCAGACAGTGCCATTCATTATTGTCTTCTACAAGGTAAAGTATTTGTTTAATTTTGTTTAACATTGAGCTGATATGAAAGCATGAATTTATTTATATCTGGTAAGGGTTCATTGACTAATGATAATTTTATTACTTTGCTTAACTGAGGTAATTTACAATGCTTCTGCGTTCAGCTGGTTTTTAAAATAAACATAAGAGGGAAGGGAAGCAGAAGCAGGAATGGGCAATACAGCGCTGTTCTTAGAGGTTCCCTGGTACCTTTTAGATTATAGAGATGTATAACGAAGGAAACAATCTCTATGGTCCACCCATACGAACTGTGATGCATATCCCTGCTTAATCCATTAACCTGCTTTAGACCAGTATTCTGGGGGGAACATAGATCAGACATGATCGAATGGCAGAGCAGACTTGATGGGCTGACTGGCCTAATTCTGCTCCTATGTCTTATGATCTTTCATGGTTAATGCTTCTGGTATCAGCACTAAAATACCAGATGCATAAATGATAGGAGCAGAATTAGGCTATTTGGCACATCACGTCTACTCCGCCATTCAATCATGTCTGATCTTTCTCTCCCTCCTAACACCATTCTCCTGCCTTCTCCCTATAATCCTTGACATCCACACTAATCATTACACTGATGCAGTTTCATCCCTATACTAGTTTACTCCTTTTTATGGCAGTTATTGCATTCGGAGGTATCCTGGTTAATCCAATAGGCAGAGAGAATAAGTCTCTGAAAGAGTAGAAACATGCATGACCGAATGCCTAAGATTAGGGCGGGGGATTAGAGGATGAGGGCAGGTGAGATTGCTAAACAAACAACCAGAATTTTAGACCATTGACCAAGAAACGTAAATTCAAATCACATCAGGGCGGCTTTGGAATTTAAATTCAAGTAACTAAATAAATCTGGGATGTTTAATAAGAAACTAGTCTTTCTCAGTAATGGTAACCGTGAAACTATCTAGCTGTCATAGATTAATCAAACATGGAAATAAGCCCCACGGGCCTACTTGTTCATGCCGATCAAGATACCCCATCTGAGGTAGTCTCATTTGCCGGTGTTTGGTCCATTTTCTGCTAAACCTTTCCTATCCATATACCCGTCTAAGCATCTTTGAAAATGCTGTTATAGTACCTGCCTCAACTACCTCTTCTGGCAGCTTGTTCCATGCACCCACCCACCATTCCATGCACCCACCACCTTCACAGAGAGTGGTGAATCTGTGGAATTCTCTGCCACAGAAGGTAGTTGAGGCCAGTTCTTAGGATATATTTAAGAGGGAGTTAGATGTGGCCCTTGTGGCTAAAGGGATCAGGGGGTATGGAGAGAAGGCAGGTACAGGATACTGAGTTGGATGATCAGCCATGATCATATCGAATGGCGGTGCCGGCTCGACGGGCCGAATGGCCTACTCCTGCACCTATTTTCTATGTTTCTATGTCTATCCTCTGAGTCAAAAAGTTGCCCCTCGAGTTCCTTCTACCGTGGGTAAAAGACTCATAAGAACCGATCTGAATCAATAGTCTCCTTCAGGAAAGGAAACTCACCATTCAACAGACTTTGCCTTTATGCGAATCTAGGTCCACCAATGTGGTTGATTCTTAATTGATCCTCTACTTTGAAAGAAGATAGGAATGGGTCATAAATGTTGACATTGTGAATGGGGGAAAAAAAAGTTTGGGGGTCTGCTTGTCCACATTTAGGAGATTGTGAGCATATTTGTATATCTGAGATATGTAATGAGTGGAGCAGGGAACTGGCCTATTGAGTTACACCAATCCAATCAAATCTCTAAAGGAAATGTGCTACATGTGTCACTGGAAGAACAAGCAGTGCAAATTGTTCATAATAGTGCGTATAGGAGGCTCTGGGAGATAAACATTTATGGTCACATCATTCTTAGTGGTTACAGTGCACTTATAGAAAAAAATGTCTGCAGCAGAATGCCCGAGAATATATCTTGGTGTGCTGTCCCCTTGAGTATGCATGCTTTCCATTTATATTATGTTATTCCTCGAAGTTTTGTCTAGAGGGATATTATCTTGCTGCCAATGCTCAGAAGAAATGCGATTAGTCTTAAACGGAGAAATCGCATGACTGGCACTCGTGAGAAAGGAAAACGTGGAACAATGGAAATCTTTATAGTCCCTACTGATAAGCTTTCTGCATATCTTCCATTCATTTGTCCTAAGTGCTGTCTATATCTCTCATTTCCCTTTCCCCTGACTCTCAGCCTGAAGAAGGGTCTCGATCCGAAACGTCACCTATTCCTTTTGTCCAAAGATGCTGCCTCACCCGCTGAGTTACTCCAGTTTTTTGTGTCTCCTTACTGATAATACATCCACGGTTCTTGGGCTGTCCAAGTATTCGGGAATTCTACAATGACGCAACTTTGTCACTGTACCAATACCTGTGAGGATCTCGTCAACAAAATGCAACCAATCCCCAACAGGGTCCTGATTCCAATAGAGATGGATGGTACAAAGGAATCTAACTATATGAAGCACTACTCTGTTGAAAAATGAATAGATTTAGTTTAGTTTAGAGATACAGTGCGGAGGCAGTCCCTTCGACCCACCGAGTCCACGTAGACCAGCGATCCCTGTATACTAGCACTTTCCTGCACATTAGGGACAATTTACAATTTTTATTGAAGCCAATTAACCTATAAACCTGTACATCTTTGGAGTGTGGGAGGAAACCCACTCAGTCATGGGGAGAATGTACAAACTCTGAACAGACAGCAACCGTATTCAGGATTGAACCCGGGCCTTCGGTGCAGGAAGGCAGCAACTCTAGCACTGCGCCACTGTGCAGCAACAGATTTATTATTATGAATACATTAATACAGAATATATCTGATAAATATGATGATCCCCAGGTGACTGCAGTAAGCTCAATGTCTCGCAAGAAGCAAGAGGTTTAATAAAAGAAGCTGAGAAGAGATTTCACATGTTGGCTGGATGCTTGTGCAATGGCTCGGTGAAGTTTCGTGATCTACAGGAGCTCCTACAGAAAAGAAAGGAATTCATGGGTTTATTTCAAGCACGTGAGTAAGAAAGATCCATTTTTTCTTCTTTCTTCTTCCGTTCTTATTATCCTTCCATCATCATTATGATGCAGTACGGGTGTCAGCGGCTGCAGGGGGAAGGCAGGAGAATGGGGTTGAGAGGGAAAGATAGATCAGCCATGATTGAATGGCAGAGTAGACTTGATGGGCTGAATGGCTTAATTCTGCTCCTAGAATTTATGAACTTATGGTGTAGTACCTTGGGATTGAAAGTGATATGTTTCTGTGAGTCCTGAGCTGACTACCAAGTCTGCTGCCTGATCCATTAGCTCTGCAACATTAGTGTCAGGTGGAGCTTGACTGGGTGGATGGATGGATGGCCTGGTTGGGCTAGGTCTGAACAACGCAATCTTAACGCAACCTCCAGCCTGGCAAGAGATTGGAAATGCAATCCACTAGTTGGAAAGCAAGATGACCACTAGAGCAGAGCATGGTGGAAAAGTACTTCCGACACAAATACATGAACTTATTCCCCCGATCCAGGAGAAGAACAGCATGCCTTGAGATCTCAGGGATGTGGTAATCATGACCATTTTCAAGAAAGGATATTCCAAAAAACTGCATGCTTTACTCTTATCATTCAGTTGAATCCACAAAACGAGTCCACATTATAAGCAGTTAGTGTTGTGAATAGCTTTCAATCTGTGTATTTGCCTCGCTCATGTGTATGGAATGTGATGAAAATATCATGGACAGAATAAGTGGCCGACTGGCTCTTTTCATTCAGGTTCCGCAATTTAGCTTAATTTAGAGACCCATTGAGTTCCGCACCAACCGGCGATGCACGCACACTTACACTAACCAACACACACTTCGCACAATTTTACATTTATACCAAGACAATTAACCTACAAACCTGTACATCTTAGGAGTGTGGGAGGAAACCGAAGATCTCTGAGGAAACCCACACAGGTCACGGGGAGAACGTACTAACTATCTACCATGTAGTTATTGGACGGGCATGAGATGTCCGAATAACTTCTGCAGCAACCTTAGCTGATAGATTGACAGAAATGCCCGAGGTTCCTGTTGGAGTGGTAAGACTCTAATACCTACATACTATTTAGCTGACTCAGGCAGATATCACAAAGCTGCTGCTAATATTGTTACCAGTCAATATCAAAATAGAAAAAAAGGCATAATTAATAACTCGCAGTCTGCCCAATAGTTGGTGGCTGGGAAGATCCTCCCCTATTGTGCGTTGTTAAAACTCAGAGATATGGCTTCAACCTATTATTTTCCAATCTGCACCAGGCAGCTGAGAATTTGGAATCCTGATTCAGTGAATGTTAATCTACACGTAGTCTATTTTGACTTTGTTGTTCGCCAAAATTCATTGCAGTCTTCAGAACCAATGTAACAGTGTGGCTGCTGACTACATTGCTTTCTGAAGGAGGGTGTCGAGCCGAAATGTCACCTATTCCTTTTCTCCAGAGATGCTGCCTGTCCCGCTGAGCGACTCCAGCATGTTGTGTCTTTATCTTCGGTGGAAATCGGCTCCCACCTGCACATTGCTTTCTTCATGTCCAGTTTCTAAAAGGCTTTTGTGGAACAAGTCTGAATTATACTGCAATGATACACTAATGCTGTGCGCTTGATTTACAGACCAGAAAAATCCATTATATGAGGAAAGGAGTTTCCTTCGGGTTCTTATTGAACCCCTGTTGTCAGCCAGAGAAGAAGAACTTAAAGCCTTTCAGAACGAGAAAAATGCCATTGGGACTCTATTAAAAATGATTCATAAGATTGTTGGAATCGTTACAGGTAAGGTATTCATTAAACTTTCCTTTCTGAAGATGGTGCATGTGTTATTAAGTAAGCGAATGACATGGAAGGCCAGGCAGGGCTTTGTTCAAGGTAGGGTTGGAGGTTTTAGCAATGACACAACACTCTCAATAATCATTCACAGAGGCTGGAGGTATGGAAATGTGCACACACACATTTGCCTCATAAACCAAGGATCTGTGCACATGCCCCTCCAAACGCCAGCAGATTTAAATTCTGCACGCATCTCAAAGATCGGGTATCGTGAATTATTTTAGACTTTAGAGATACAGCGTGGAAATAAGCCCTTTGGCCACGGAGTCCATGCCAACCAGCAATCACCTCCCACACTATCTCTATCCTACACACTCATTTGCAATTTTACCAAAGCCAATTCACCTATAAACCTCCGTACAGAAGCACCCAAAGTTGGGATGGAACCCGGGTCTCTGGTGCTGTAAGGCAGCAGCTCTACTGCCGCGCCACTGTGCAGATCTGTAAATCATTTATTTTACGTAATGTTTTATAATTGTGTAACTCTTCCAAACTGAAGACTTTTCAAACCTAAAACGATCAGAACCAGTGGACACAATTAGTGAACGGTGGCAGCAAATCAAAATAAGTTATCTCCATTGCCCTTTCCTGTAAAGCTTCTTGCATGTTGCAAACTCTGATAGAAGCAGAAGTTGTTTTGAACTAATAATGGAAATGCGCATATATGAGCTAGGTCTAACAATTTACCATAACCAATGGTCAGCATGGACCTTAAATACTTGCACTCTTTTATGACCTTTGAGACATTCTTTACTAGTATTATGGAATAGTTCTAATGGCCTCCATCTGAGCCCTATCATTCTTTGTTAAGTGTGTGTACAATTGTCAGATTTTTGGTTCACTCGTTGAAATCATTTCTCACATGAACTATTGATCTGTGTGGTGCGTTTGTTATTCATCAGTCATTGTAAAGTTCCTGGCCGCATGGTCCAATCAAAAGACACATTGTTTTTCCAAGACAGAACTACTTTTCCAATTATGGCTCATGTTCTGCACGGAAAAAAAAATCAAGATCTGTGAGATGAAAATGAAGCTGTTAAATGAATTTAGTCCAGAATGTTCCAGAGACCCTGGTTCGACCCTGACTATGAGTGCTGTCGCAGCGGAGTTTGTACGTTCTCCCTGTGACCATGTATGTTTTCAGTGGGTGCTCCGGTTTCCTCTCACTTTCCAACGACGTGCAGATGTTTAGGTTAATTGGCCTCCCTGCAAATTGCCCCGAGTGTGTAGGATGCGAAAGAAGGATAACATATAACTACATGTGATCGGTGATCGGTGTGGACTCGACAGGCCGTAGAGCCTGTTTCCATGCTGTATGTCTAAACTCAATGCAAAATAATAATATTTGAAATATCAATGAAATAACTGCATGGTGATTGATTCAGCAACAGGGATTCTACTTTATCTTCACGGTTTAATGGATAAGATTTTGTTCATGAAGATTTTCTGCCTCAGCCCTGAGATGCATAACTTGAACAAATCAAGACTTTGTAATGAATTCCAATCCGCAGATGAATTCACTTTGTACTGAATTCCACAGATTCTAATTGTGTTGGCAATCAACAAGCTTTTAAACAAAATGTCTGTAAAGATGCCAGAAATGTTGGAAACTATCGGATGGAAATGCAAATATCCTAAATATATTAACTCAGCTTTTGTGTTGAAATGTCTTATTAATGTGATACCTTTTGTGAGGGCTGTGTTTCCCCACTGTTAAGAAACACTAAGGTTATGGCTGTGCATAAATAAAGGGTCTCAAACTGAAACATCGACCATCCCTTTGCCTCCACAGATAGAACATAGAAACATAGAAAATAGGTGCAGGAGGAGGCTATTCGGCCCTTGGAGCCAGCACCGCCATTCATTGTGATCATGGCTGATCGTCTCCAATCAATAACCCGTGCCTGCCTTCTCCCCATATCCCTTAATCCTACCAGCCCCGAGAGCTCTATCTAACTCTCTCTTAAATCCATCCAGTGATCTGGCCTCCATTGCCCTCTGTGGCAGGGAATTCCACAATTTCACAACTCTCTGGGCGAAAACGTTTTTTCTCAGTCCTCAGTCCTAAATGGCCTCCCCTTTATTCTAAGACTGGCCCATGGTTCTGGACTCGCCCAACATTGGGAACATTTTTCATGCATCTAGCCTGTTCAGTCCTTTTATAATTTTATATGTCTCTATAATATCTCCTCCTCATCCTTCTAAACTCCAGTGAATACAAGCCTAGTTTTTTCAATCTTTCCTCATATGACAGTCCTGCCATCCCAGGGATCAACCTCGTGAACCTACGCTGCACTGCCTCAATCACAAGGATGCCTTTCCTCAAATTAGGAGACCAAAACTGTACACAATACTCCAGATGTGGTCTTACCAGAGCCCTATACAACTGCAGAAGAACCTCTCTACTCCGATACTGAAATCCTTCTGTTATGAAGGGCAACATTCTATTAGCTTTCTTCACTGCCTGCTATACCTGCACACCAACTTTCAGTGACCAGTGTTGCCTGATCCGCTGAGTTCTTCCAGCAGTTTGCTTTTTCCTACAGATTCCAGCATCTGCAGACTTGTGTCTGTCTTTATGAGGTTAATTTGATTGTAACTTCCAAAGTTCACAATTCTCGTGTCTGAACTGAAACTTAAACTAATTATTACCTCGCTTTCATTGATTTTAATAAATCTAAATATCTTTAAATCTGTGTATATTTGATATTAAATATCGCCGCTTGCTTGCTTTGCAGTCACTGATATAACTATCCTGGAAGAAAGTTATAAGGCCAATGTTCAAAACAGGCCGTTGAATGAACTTGTCAGAATCGAAAGCTGGACAGGTGAACAAACTAAAAGTCGGCCTGCTCCTGATGTGAAATATTTTAACGTGAGCAGCGACATCAAAGCTATGGCGTTTAAAATGCAGGAAATGGCAGACAGCATTGTTGTCTCTCACTGCTGGGAGGAAGCCGCAAGGGCATCTAACTATGACGAAGAAACTCTGAACGACCTCTGCTCCAGTATCTGGGACCTTTGTTTCACCGATTACACAAACCTATGCGAGAAGGTTGAAAGTGGTGCCATAACCTTCCTGGAAGTCGATCGGATGTTTTACGATTTGAGGGAGCATCCTGATGAGATAGAGAAAGAGCTCGCCATCATGTTCAGAGTGGTGAAAGGAATCAGCTTACCTCAGGAGAGGCTTCGGCAGATCAAAGAATATTACAAGCTTCACCTAGCTGCTGACTCTGCACGAATGATTCAGAACATGGTGACAGAGTTAGAGCTACAGGGCGACTTCAGAAAGATTCAAAACTTGGCAAAACTAGTAAGTATAGGGGTTATAAATGTTGTGGTTGTGCGTTTATCAGTACATGGAACTATTAATGGTGGACTCAAAGGTCTGGAGTAACCCAAGACGTCCGGCAGCATCTCTGGTGGACTTGGATAGGCGTCATTTCAAATTGAGACCCTTATTCAATCTGAAAAAGGATCCTAGCCCAAAATGACACGTATCCATGTCCTCCAGAGACACTATCTGGCCTGTTGTTACTCCTGTACTTCCAACCAATATTCCAGCATCTGTAATTCCTTGGTCTACTATTATAAGGTCATAAGTAATAGGAGCAAAATTATGCCATTGTGCCCATTGACTAGTCCCCCGTTCAATCAAGGCAGATCTATCTCTCCCTCCTAACCCCATTAGAAAACATAGAAAATAGGTGCAAGAGGAGGGAATTTGGTCCTTCTACCTTCTCCCGATAACCCCTGACACCTGTACTAATCAAGAATCTATCTCTGCCTTAAAAATATCCATCGACTTGGCCTCCACAGCTTTTTATAGCAAAGAATTCCACATTTGACGTGACTTTTAATGTTGACTTTGGCTTTGGAGAGATGATAGTATATATTGTTTTTATTTCAATAGTGGCTGATGAAATTGTATATGAAACTGTGCATTATAAAAATTCAGATACCATTAATCACATACTACTGAAGACCTTCATAGCAATAATTTTCAGAGAGCATGGTGTAAGTATAAACTCCAGAATATTTCCAGAAGCACTTGTATGCCAGATTAGGAAGATGTGCAGAGTGGTTCTTGAATGATTGAATAATGAGAGGCCGAAAATCTTTCCTCAACCAGAATGAGAAAATAAACAAAGCACTTGAGCTCACTAAATGAAGAGGATTATCAGCACAGTAAACGCACATCTCCATTTTTCAGTGTGAACAATTTATCCGCATGATCAAATTATTACTAACCATACCAAGGGTTTTATTTACGAACATCATTTTGCCCTGAAATATCCATCGATTAGCCAGTATCAAGAACTGTGTTTTTTTTCCTTTCAGAATGGACCCATTTTCAAGCAACAACCATTAAATTATGTTGATAAAGATCTAATTAACACTAAAAAAGACCTTGAGAAAATTACTCCAGAATGCATAAAGTGCTTAGATGAATTTATTCGCAGGCAGCCATTTATAAAATGGGTAAAAGAAGCGTTGACAAGTAAGTAAAGATATTTCAGTTTTGAGATTTTATTCTGGCATTCTGCCTTGAGGCTATGGTTGCATTAAAAATGGTATTGTCATTTACAATTTGTTGTTGCTTCTCACACCCCCAATCCTTTCCATCTATCTATTGTATCTGTCTATCTTGCTTTGTCTCTGTTGCACTATCGCTCTCCCTCTCTCTCTCTCTCTCAATCTCTCTCTCTCTCTCTCTCTCTCTCTCTCTCTCTCTCTCTCTCTCTCTCTCTCTCTCTCTCTCTCTCTCTCTCTCTCTCTCTCTCTCTCTCCCTCTCTCTCTCTCTCACACACACGGTCTTGCTCTCTGCATCTCACACTCCCTCTCATACTCTATCTTGTTCTCTCACGTGTGCTCTCTCTTGTAGCAGCCATCAATAGCAAAATGCAACCCTTGCTCTTATGCATCCCGTTCCCTCTCTCGCCTTCTCACTCACTTG
The DNA here is from genome assembly GCF_010909765.2 of Amblyraja radiata. Lineage (NCBI taxonomy): Eukaryota > Metazoa > Chordata > Chondrichthyes > Rajiformes > Rajidae > Amblyraja > Amblyraja radiata. Next base: position 16,352,201 of record NC_045981.1, on the reverse strand, counting down.
CTCTTTCTCACTCTTTCTCTCGCTCTGTTTTTTGCTCTTTCTCTCTCTTGCTCGCTCTCTCACTCACTCACTCTCTCTTTCTCTTTCTCCCTCAGATTTAAGGGAAGTTAAAGTGTTTGTAGACTTGGCATCCATATCAGCTGGGGAAAATGACATGGAAGTTGATCGGGTTGCTTGCTTCCATGATGCTATCATGGGCTATTCGCCCTTCATTTACGGACTCCAACAGAAAACTGATTTTAAAACTTTAAGGACTTCTGTTGAGGAAATCCAGAAGGCACTTTTCAGCGATCCAAAACTTCCAGCGAAACTGGTAATGGTCTAATTGTGTTTTCACACTGATCTTTTATGGTTCAACTTTTGTATTGCCCAAGGCTAATAAAAAAAACAATTAAAAAGCAACCAATGCATAACATAGGCTTGAATTAAAATAAGAAACAGCTGTGGAGGGGAAAAAGGTTTAATGTTTCAGATCTGAGATGAATGAGGTTGTGAACTGTTTTTTTTTTGTTTACCCCTACAGGTAGATTCAGCTCGTTATTTGGAATGGTTGAAAACTCTGAAGGAATGTCATGGGTCTGTTGAAACGTCCTCCATGTCTCTTGCAGCAGCCATCAATAACAAAGGCATTTACACAGTGGGAAACATTGAACCACAGCACAAGGGAAAGGTACTTGCATCAGGACAGCCAGTTTGTAAAACCAACATTTAAAAAGGCAGCTGTGATAATGTACCTACAACCTTCCTCTGTAGTAGGTTAGATAATCCTGGGCTGGGATCAGACCAGGTTGTCTTCATGTGGTTGCATTGCATTGGTCCTTCATGAGATTGGGCCAAGTGATGCCGGATGAGCTAGTCCTAGGTAAGGCAGGGTTTTGATGGTATTAAATGAAAGCACATCAGTGGTTAGCGTTATAGTCATACAGTGTAGAAACAGGCCCTTTGGCCCAACTTGCTCATGCCGACCAGTATGTCCTATCGACACTAGTCCCACTTGCCTGTGTTTGGCCCATACCACTCCAAACCTGTCCTAACCATGTACCTGTCTCATTGCTCCTTAAATGTTGTGTTAGTGCCTGCCTCAACCACAGCTCGTTCCATACACGCCCCACCCTTTGTGTGTAAAAGTTACTCCTCAGATTTCGATAAAATATTTCCCCCTTCACCTTAAACCTATGGCCTCTGGTTCTTGATTCCCCAACTCTGGGCAAGAGTCTCTGTGTCTACCTGATCTACCCCTTTCATGATTTCTTGGCTAAGGTTGCACTGTGTGATTTAGGATGTAGTGAGTGAGGAGGGCCAAGAATAATGTTCTCAGTGCTGAGAATACAACATTCATTCACTATTCTGAACATTCCCAATGGTATCAATGATACCACAGGCTAAATTCAAGGCAAAAACTTTCATTACTTTGCCCTAATGCTCTGCCTTAACTCTAAACAACAAAGGTGGTGCAGCGGTAGAACTGCTGTCTTACAGCGCCGGAGCCTCGGGTTCCATCGTTCTCCCTGTGATTGCATACGTTTTCTCTGGGTGCTCTGGTTTCCTCCCACACTCCAAAGGCATTCAGGTTTGTATGCTAATAGGCTTTGGTAAAAATAGTAAATTGACCCAATTTGAGGGATAGTGTTTCCTTCTCCCGTGACTCTCGGTCTGAAGAGGGGTCTTGACCCGACCCGAAACGCCACCTGTTCCTTTTCTGCAGAGGTACTGAGTTACTCCAGCATCTACCTTCTGTATCTATCTTCGGTGTAAACCAGAATCCGCAGTTACGTCCTACATATAGTGGAAGTGTACGGGGTGATCGCTGGTGGGCCACAGGGCCGTATCTAAACACATCCCAAACACTCCTCCCCCCAAACTCCCACTTTGGGTCCGTGCGAATGTCCCTCACTTCTTGCCGGTTGTCTCATGGAGATGAATTTGTAAAACCTCACAGCTCCCCGAGCAGAAAGGAGAGCTTCATCTTGCAGCCTCGTGCAGACGACCCTCGGCGCTAAAGTCACCCGAATTTATGTATCGTCTTGTTCAGCTTTCACTAGGAGATGTACTTCGGCTGCACCTTTGCGATGAGAGCACGGATGAATTGAAGGTATATGCTTTGCAAGACCTGGAAGAGCTGCAGAACAAACTAATGCTGATGTCAGGAAAAAGGGCAAGGGGAAAAGAGGAAGTTGCCAGATTTATGGAGGTAAATATACCATTGGATGAAATACCTTGTAAAGTTGTTCAGCTTCCATTTTCAAATCTGGAGATACTTGGTTGGGACAAAGACAATTTAGTCTTGCTAATAATCAAGCATGCAAATGATTCCACTACATGAGGAAATCAATCTCAATACATTTACTCCTGTCTGTTTTAAGCTGCTGTCATTCTTTTCCTGGAAGTCCTGGATCAATTAGACAAACACCCTATGTATAGTCATTCTTCAAACATCAGTCTGAAGGATGGTCCCGACCCGAAACGTCACCTATCCATGTTATCGTGAGATGCTGCCTGACCCGCTGAGTTACTCCAGCACGTTGTGTTCTTTCGCCCAAGTATAGGTTCATGGCACAATAGCTGACTTAAGCTTTTTCAGTTTCACTGCAATAAGCATTCGGTTATTTTGATGTATAAAGTTCACCGGACATCAAGTCCGAAAAATGATTAATAATAGTACACAAGCATTTACAATTTCTAAGCGCACAAAAAAAGGGGTTTTGAAAGAAAGAATCCCTTCATTTCACGTTATGCTGGGAGGTGGGAGAGTGTTCTTGGTGTTCTCTGTAACTGCACTGGACCTTTGAATGATCCAGAGGGTGGAACGATGGCATTGTTGTCGTGCTGTTGCCTTAATGCACAGACCAGGGTTTCCATCCTGATCTCAGGCGCTGTCGTGTGGTGTTTGTGTATTCTCCCCTCCTCCCGCATCCCAAAGGTGCGCCTATCGGTTAACTGGCTACAGGAAATCATCATTTACTGTTGGTAAGTGGCAAGGAATGAAGGAGGGGATGATGGATATGTGTCAAAGAAGAACTTGCAGGGCCACATGGAAATAAAGCTAGTCGAATGGGGCTGATGGCATAGTGTTTGTAAGCATTGGCTTGGACCCTAAGGACCGAAGGACCTCTGACATAATAGGTCAGCAATCCTATCCTAATCATACATGCAATTAATTAGACCCAGTGAGTCTTCTGGACTGCTGTCTGGAAACTCTACTCAGGGCACACATCACCATGCAGAGCGTTGTTGAAGATCAAAACTATGATTATGCCATCGTATTACAAGACACTTGTAATATGATTTTAGCATGAGTTGCATTATCACATTAATAACGTATCTTTCAAGTTTTGCATCATGGTGGAACACCATTCTCGAAATATTGGTAGTATTTAAACAGCGTCCACGTGTGTAGTTGTACATGGAATTGCAATTTGAAACAACCCTCACCTGCATCCACCTGTGTCTCGCCAGGCTTTGTACTGCCCCTCCTCTCTTCCCGCTTACTCCCCCACCCACCACAATCAGTCTGAAGAAGGGTCACGACCCGAAAACGTCACCCATCCATGTTCTCCGGGGATGCTGCCTGACCCGCTGATTTACTCCAGCACTTTGTGTCTATCCTGGTAAATCTCCTCCGCCTCCTCACCAGCAACATCACATCTTTCCTAAAGCACAGTTACCGGAATGGCACACAGTATTTATTCCAACACTTTGTGTCTTTTTTTTGTAAACACGCACCTTCAGTTCCTTGTATTTCGTATTCTTTTCCATTAGATTAGCTAACACTTTATTTTTAACGTTGACAGAACTTTAACAACGTACAAAGGCTTGGAATAGCATTTATTGAATTGTACACATCAGGCAACATGCTCTACAGAAACTGGAAGGCACAGGTTTACTGTAGTAAAGAGAGTGACACCTGTCTGACCATGGATTTCCATGCCAGAAACATCGAATGCCTGAGAATAAGTGGCGATATCTCTGAGCAGCTCCAAATATTGTGCAGAGCACTGGAGACGTGCCTTCAGGAGTGGCATGAGTTTATGGGGAAGAGGCGCGCAACTTTTTACCACCTGAATTACTACACGGCAGAGCAGATTGTGTATCTGTGCTCAGAACTGGGAAGCTTTGCCGCTGGCAACTTGCTGTCCGAGCAGGTGCTTGCAATGTTGTCTTTCATTAAACCTCACTGCACTGCCAAGGAAATCGGAGTGGTGATGCACCAGGCAGATGCTGTCGATGTGGGAATTGATGCCCTGCAGGAAGTCGAAGAGAGCCAAGAATTTGATGCGAGCTTGAAAGAGGCTGATATGTCAAAGGCATCATACCAAAGAGAAAACGCAAACCTGCCAAAAGCAATTAGCCTCCTCTGGACCAGGTTCATGGGGAACATGACCGCTTTTTTAATTGACCATTTAGATACGGTGGCTTTTGGGAAGCTGCTCAGCCAACTCTCCGCTTTGAATGCGACGATCGTGAGGCGGCAGTTCCCCTCTTCTCTGCATTGCGGAAGGCCGAACCTCCTCACCTGCTCTCGGCCCGAGATCTTTAAGACTGCTCTATGCACCTACATGCAAAACCCAGAGCAGCCACTACCCAGCTACGATGAGGTGCTCTTGTGCTCCGAGGAGACGACTTGCGAGGAAGTGGAGCTCTTTCTGCGGCGGGCTTTGAGCAGAGGGTCTCTGGAACAGAAGATCTACACACTGATACATGCCGATTGCCTGAATTATGAAACAAGCGTCAGATTCGGAGAACTGTTTGAGGAATTGACGCGTCATTGTAATCCTGTATATCAGTTGGTTGTGATCTGTGATGATAAACGGCAGCATTGTTACATCCCATCCTATCTCTGTCATTACAAAGTGCCGATAGGGCTGAATATTAAACCCGAGGCCATTCAACAGTACCTGGTACGTCATTTCACCGTCTCTCAAAGGCACGACTCTGCAGCTGACGTATTCCATGACAATCTTTCCGTTAGAATAATATCTTCAAAAAGACCTGGAATGGGTAAGTAATTCCCATTGTAAATATGCTCTTCTAAGCTTCCCCTCAGTCTAGTTCAGTCAAAAAAGCACTGAGTCAAGCTCTGGAACAACTAATCTTTATTTTTAGAGTGTTCAAGTTCAAGTGAGTTTATTGTCATGTGTCCCTGATAGGACAATGAAATTCTTGCTTTGCTTCAGCACATAGAACATAGTAAGCATTTACTACAAAACAGATCAGTGTGTCCATATACCATAATATAAATATATACTACGAGTATAAATATATATTGAACAGCAAATTCCCCTATACGATACCTAAACCACCGCGGGTTCGATCCTTGTCTCTGCCTGGCCAAGCCCTTCAGCCTCGTGCAAGCAGCCACACCCCAAAAGGTCACGCAGTCCCAAACGCTCTTCCAGAAGATCGACAAAGGACATCGTGGGGGCTGCCTTTTATAGGTCCCCGAACCTTGAGGGACCGAACTACATAGGGGTGGTCTCTTTACGATCCAATCAAACATATTAATTACAACAATACATTATTGACAGTTCCCCAAACCAATAACAGAATCTCCCATACATTGTTTCAGGAGGAGCTTCTGGAAGAAGCTAACTTAACTTGAATAATGCAACATTTACCCTGGAATTCTAAACAACCCTGTTAGGGCTTAACACTTTGGCCAATCAACAAACAGCAGGGTAACTGTCTTGCAACTTTATGTACAATATTTACAATGCTTTTTTGCAGAAATCCAATCATACCAATGCATTTAAGTTTGTTTGCAGTTTCTATACATTTTAAGGGGACGTGAGAAGAACACCTGGATCCTTCACCCTCCTACATATCATTCTGAGGCTCAGACTAATCGGCGCCATCCAAAGCCTGTAATTTTCCACTGATAAAGATTAAACAATTCTGACAAATGCAGGGATCCTCCATTTTATGGTGTCTTTAATTTGGTCAATAGTAACAGCATCACATTCTGTGTTACTCACAGGCATATTTAACTCTAACGGGCGGGTAGAGGGAGGCAGAAGGACACACTAACATTTGTGAGAATAGACATTGATGTCCTAACAATAAACAAACAAAAACAATAGAAACGCATTCTCTCTCACATATCACTGTGTTTATTTAATATATCAGCCAATTGCCACACACCCCCTCCCCCCCCACCCTTAATGTCCATTTCCACCTATATCCCTCCTTCTTTACATTTCACTTCTCTCATTATCTGACTCCATTTTGTCTCCTTTTTATCTCTAGCCTTTTGTCCACTCATTTTCCAATCAAACCACTCTCACCTCTATCCACCAGTCACCTGTCAGGCTTTATCCCGCTCTCTTCCAGCTTTCTCTCCCCGACCCCCATCAGTCTAAAGAAGGGTCCTGACCTGAAACATCGTCTATCCATGTCCTCCAGAGATGCTGCCTGACCAGTTGAGTTTCTGCAGCACTCTGGATTTTACTTCCCTTACAGTTGATAAAACAGTTTCTCTTGATGTACGGTTAGTAGTAGACACGCACAAGGAGCAATAAATGCTGTGAAAAGGAAATAAACAAGGTGTTGGAGGAACTCACCAAGTTACGCAGTATCTGTGGATGGAATGGATAGGCCCCATTTTCAGAAGGTTGTTGGTCGATGGTTGAGGGGAGACTTGATAGAAGCATGTAAAATTATGAACGGCATAGATTGGGTAGACAGTCGGAACCTTTTTTCCCCAGGGTGGAAATGTCCAACACCAGAGGGCATGGGGTTAAGGTGAGAGGGGGATAGTGTGTTACCTAAAGAGTTGGGGGGGCCTGGAACGTATTGCCAGGGGTGGTGGTGGAGGCAGATATGATAGTGGTGTTTAAGATACTTTTAGATAGGCACATGGAAGTGCAGGAAATAGAAGAATATGGATCATGTACAGGCAGATGACGATCAGTTTAACCGGGCATCATGTTTGGCAAAAAGATTGTGGGCTGAAGGGCCCACTCCTGTGCTGTACTGTTCTATGTTCAGTGAACCCTCATCTATCCATTCCCTCCACAGTTGTTGCCTGTCCTAGTTTAGTTTAGAGATACTGCGTGGAAACAGGCCCTTCGGGCCACCGGGTCCGTGCCGACCAGCGATCCCCGCATATTAACACCATCCTACACACACACGGGACAGTTTTTGCAATTACAAAGCCAATTTAGTCGGGATCGAACCGGGTCTCTGGCGCTACAAGCGCTGTAAGGCAGCAATTATCCCGCTGTGCCACCGTGCTGCCCTAATCCAACGTTTTGAGTTAACAACAGGCAATGTGCTTTCAAACAAAATTACAGCTGTACCGAAACCAAAATAGAACCTTTCTAATCATTATGACATTTCTTTCCCGTGTAGGAAAATCTCTCTACGTTGATCGATTGTATCAAAAACTGGTGCTGAAAGATGCTCTGAAGAGAATCCGGTTAATTGAGCCAAAGATTAACGAGGGCCAGATAGTTCAGAAGCTGCAGGATTCTACAGACACTTGCAATCTTCGGCAGCCGATGATAATACACATTGATGCGGCACCAGTAAGGAACCATCATTTTTCATGAACTTGGTGTTACCATGGAGGTTGGGCAGGTGGGGGGCAGCGTCGAGAAACATCATCCCCATTTAAAAAAAAAGTAACACAGGCCTGGAGTCAACTGAATAATGTGGCTCCCCACGTAGTCACCATGGAGATCCTGCTCAAAACATCAGGAGTTTAGTTTAGGATCGGTCGGTCAGTCCCTTTAAATCTGAAAGAAGTCATTCCTCCTCAGATAGTGATAGAATTACCTATCCACGAGGGCTTATGAAGCTTGGTCATTGCTCACTCAAAACAGATTGATAGCTTTCTGGACATTAAAGAAATCAAGGAGATCAAGAAAAAAGGGCACTGCTCAGCCACGATCTTGATTTAGATGTGAAGGGACAAATGGTCTCTACTCCTGCCCCATCTCTTATTCATTATGCTCTATGAGTTATATTCCACTTGATTATGGTGGAGTGCAATAGGCTTCATTTACTTGATGTACGTATGTACCTATTTCCCTATTAAATATTGGAAGAGAATCAACCCTATCTTTGAAAGAAAGTCGATCTTATGTGGAATTAAGTCTGTGTTTTTGTAAAAATCTTTCTGATTCTTCTGTTTCAGGTGAGGAAAGGACTGGAAGAATTCCTTTTCAAAATTCTGGTATTGGGAGTCTTGAAGAACAGTCAGGGAAGGATATGGAAGCGTAGCACAGCTCATCTGTACCTTGTGGAACATCTGAATGCCAACCAGTTCCTCAATAAACCACAAACTCAGCAGGTTGTTCTATTGTACTTTCAAAGCAATGTTTTGCAGTTAACATTCAGACCTTGTGTATGATAAGATTCAGAAGCACGGGATATTTGACAGATGAAATTCAGAGAGGGAATTTGACGTGTTCAAGATATTAACATCCTAGTGCACACTTTTCATGCAGGGTATATGTAACAGAAATGAAGATAGACATAAAATGCCAGAGTAACTCAATGGGTCAGGCAGCATCTCTGGGGGGAAAGGGAATAGGTGAGGTTTCGGGTCGAGACCCTTCTTCTATCTTCAGACTAGTAATAACTTATGCAAATAAAAATGGTTCACTAATAAAGTAAGGAACTGCAGATGCTAGTTTACAAAAAGACAGTGAGTGCTGGAGCGTCTCAGCAGGTCAGGTAGCATCTCTGGAGGGCATGTATAGGTGACAAGTCAGGGCCCTTCGAAGGAAGAACATGCAAACTCCGCGCAGATAGCACCACTTTCCTAAATAGTATCTCCTTCCTAAAGGAACATCCTTTAATTCTGAGGCTATGGCCTCTGCTCCGAGACTCTCCCACTCGTGGAAACATCCTCTCCACATCCACTCTATCCAGGCCTTTCACTATTCAACACTGCAGCTCTCCGTAGCCTGGAGAATTCCCCCAAGCAACAAACTGCGGCGATTGCTGGCCCTTGAGTTCATGCAGTGAAACAAGGAGAGGGTAACAGACAGATTCCACCCAGCACATCCCGTGGGAGGTGACGAGAGAGGTCGGAGGATCAGGATGGTCTGTCCACACATGGAGTGGCCACTGATAGTCCCCCAGCAATGGCTACACTCACAGTGGCGGCCATGGTAGAATCCTGAGCCTGCATCTCAGTGCAATGCTGCCATTCCACTCAAGCGGGAAGCACAGAACGCCACAGGAGATCCCTTTTCCCTGTAGCTATCGAACTGTACAACTCCTCCGCCTTCTGTCGTGGGGTAGACTGACTCCCCTTCTCCCCCCCCCCCCCCCCTTAGAATTAAAGTTCTATCGTATCTTATCCAACACCAGCACTCACAAGCACCCTCTCCAGACTGAGCCATGGGACAGTTCGCTGCTGCGATAGAGATTTCCTGGTGGACCAAGAGCACGATGATGAATCTGTGGTCTGAGGGTTAGCACTAAGGGTGAGGGGGCATTAATACTTTGTACACCAAAGGCATGACTTAACCAGCTTTCTGTGCCGGGGGCTTACCAGTTTTAAGCCTGTTTTAAGGACCATTGGCCGTGGTCTCAGAATAAAAGGACATACCTTTAGGGAGGAGATGAGGAGGAATTTCTTTAATCAGAGTGTGGTGAATCTGTGGAATTCATTGCCACAGACGACTGTGGAGGCCAAGCCAATGGATAATTTTAAGGCAGATTGATTGATAGAATCTTGATTAGTACGGGTGTCATGGGGAGAAGGCATGAGAAGGGGGTTGAGAAGGAAAGAAAGATAGATTGAATGTCAGAGTAGACTTAATGGGCCGAATGACCAAATTCTGCTGCTAGAACTTGTGAACATAAAAAACTCTTCTATGCACTCTTCTAACTCTTGACAATCCGCTAGAGGCAGGCATGTGGCATAGTGGCGCAGCTGGTAGACCCGATGCCTCACAGTGTCAGAGACCGGGTTCGATCCTGGTCTCGGGTAATATCTGTGTGGAGTTTGTATTTTCTCAATGTGGGAAAAGGTGCTCGGTTTCCTTCCACATCCCAAAGATATACAGGTTTGTAGGTTAATTGGCCTCTGTAAAATTGCCCCTGGTGTGGAGGGAATGGATGCGGGAGTGGGATAACAAAGAACTAGCGTGAATGGGTGATCAGTGGCACGGACTCGGTGGACCTAAGGGGTCATTTCCATGCTGAATCTCTAAACTAAACTAAACAGGCTTACATTTGTCCCAGGGGTCTGTACAAGGTGAGCGTACCCAGTGAGCTTGGGCAGCATGCCATTTTTTTCTCTTTCTGAAGTTCCTAGAAAGGTACGTCCATAAAATGGAATTGAAGTATGACTCTTTTCTCTATTCTTATGCTCTGTTAATTTTGTTGCATCGATAAATGCTAACGCTTCTCATTTTATGATGTATAACATCAGCAACCTTGAGGGGGAGAAACTTTAATCACATATTTTATTTGTTTTTTTTTTCCCATGCTGTTTTCGTAAAGGTAAACATGGGACTCCTAAGCGTTCTACCAACCATTCACTGCCAATCGCCGAAAGAAGTCCTTGAACTGGAAAAGCGCAGGCGGGAAATACATAATATTTTGGACCCCTTAATGGATGAACAGGAGTTTATCAGTGAAGCCATCCAGAGACCCTTTCAATATCTGCTCCGGTTCAATGCGAATCGAAACATTGATAACTTCACCTACACCAGGGATAGTGTTGAAGAGCAGCCGGCTAAATGTCTAACCTTGTTTCTCCATTACTGTGGACTGCCAGATCCTTCCTGGGCAGAGTTGAGAAACTTCTCTTGGTTCCTCAACCTTCAGTTGAAAAACTGTGAGACCTCTATGTTTTGCAACCCCAACTTTGTTGGAGACACCCTGGTGGGTTTTAAAAAATTCATTGTCGAGTTCATGATTCTAATGGCGCGGGATTTTGCCACCCCCTCGATGAACATTTCAGATGAAAGTGTCGCAATTTCACCCTCTCAGCGAGATGACGATCTACGCCCGTATAAAATGCGGAAAAGGTGGGAAAGCCACCCTCATCCCTACATATTCTTCAACGCAGACGGTTTCTCCATGACTTTCCTCGGCTTTCACCTGAAGAAAAGCACAAATGGCTACGATGCTGTGGATCATCGCACTGGCCAGATTCTGCGAGGAAACGTCATGTCTTCACAGCTCGAAGAAGGGCTCAACTTGCAGAGAATAAGATTTAACGAGGATTTTGATGAAATTCCAAGAAAAGACAAAATCCGCAAACTCTGCCTGGTGCTTGGCGTTTCAAGTCTAGTCGATCCAGACGACACCTATGAGCTGACCGCAGACAATGTGATGAAGATGCTTGCCATCCACATGCGCTTTAGGTGTGACATTCCTGTCATTGTCATGGGGGAGACGGGCTGTGGGAAAACGAGACTGATTAAATTTCTTTGTGACCTTCAGAAAGGCGACCGTAAAACTGAAAACATGAAGCTGATCAAAGTGCACGGGGGCACAACAGCAGAGTCGATCTATGTCAAAATTGCTAAAGCAGAGGACCTTGCCATTGCGAACAAGCAGAGATATAACTTGGAGACGGTGTTATTCTTCGATGAAGCCAATACCACGGAAGCTATTCACGCCATCAAAGAAGTTCTCTGTGATAAAACCGTTCGAGGCAAACCACTGAAACGCGATTCGGGTTTAAAAATAATAGCGGCCTGTAACCCTTACAGAAAGCATTCTGCGCACATGATCGAGCGCCTGGAAAAGGCTGGGCTGGGGTATCGAGTCAAAGCAGAGGAGACAGAAGACAAACTGGGAAAAGTACCTTTGAGACAGTTGGTGTACAGAGTGCAGCCTCTTCCGCCAAGCATGATTCCATTGGTTTGGGACTTTGGGCAGCTGAGCAATGATGCTGAGTTGGCTTACACTTGTCAGATCGTCAAAAGATATATTAGAATCCACGGACTTCCGTTCCTCCACACCAAGGCGATAATAGAAGTCCTTGCCACTTCGCAATGTTACATGCGGCAAAAGCAAGACGAGTGCAGCTTTGTCAGTCTGCGAGACGTGGAGCGATGCATGAAGGTCTTGGCGTGGTTTTATGAGCACAGAGAACTTCTGTTTCCCTATCCAGATCCGAACGTCAACATCCTGCAGTCCCTGATAATGTCAGTGAGTGTCTGTTACTATCCCACTTTAATGAACAAGGAAACATATTTAAAACTCATAGCAAAACATTTACCAGACCCTTACAACACTTCGAAAGCCATTCAGAGCGAAATTGTCGGTTGCCAAGACCAGTTCATGGAAAATATAAAAACAAGAGAGAGAATTGCGAAAAATGAGGCCTTAAAGGAGAACGTTTTCTTAATGGTCATTTGCATTGAGCTGAGGATTCCACTCTTTCTTGTTGGGAAGCCTGGAAGTTCAAAGTCCCTGGCAAAGACGGTGGTATTGGACGCGATGCAGGGACAGTCTGCTCACTGTCCACTGTTCAAAAAGCTGAAACAAGTCCACATGGTGTCATTTCAATGCAGCCCTCACTCTACACCAGAGGGGATCATCAACACTTTCAAGCAGTGCGCACGCTTTCAACAGAGCCGGAATCTGAAGGAATATGCCTCCGTCGTGGTCCTAGATGAGATTGGCCTGGCCGAAGACTCTCCACAGATGCCACTGAAGACTCTTCACCCACTGTTGGAAGATGGTTGCATCGATGACGAGGATCCGCTCCCTCACCAAAAAGTCGGCTTCATCGGAATCTCAAACTGGGCTTTGGATCCTGCCAAGATGAACCGCGGGATATTTGTGTCCCGACTGGATCCGTGTCAGAGAGAGCTCATTGAGACGGCCAAGGGAATATGTTCATCTGACAAAGTCCTGCTGCAGCGGGTGCAACAACTCTTCCCTGGCTTTGCCAAAGCCTATTTAGGCATATGCCAAGCTCAAGGCGGGCAGTTTTTTGGGCTTCGTGACTACTACAGCCTCATAAAGATGGTGTTCATCATAGCTAAGGAAACAAAGTGTGAACCAACGGAGTCACAACTGGCGGATGCCATCTTACGGAATTTCAGTGGTAAAGATGGGTTCCATCCACTTGGGTATTTTCTCCCTGGTTTGGGGACTGTCCCACAGACGAGCACACTGGAGATGGTGAAGAAGAACATCACAGCAGATTCCACTGATGGAGAGTGTCGCTACCTGCTGCTCCTCACCAAGAATTACATTGCCCTGCAGATTGTACTGCAACATGTCTTTCAAGACTTGGAGGACAAGCCCGAGATTATATTTGGGTCCAGCTTCCCAAAAGATCAAGAATACACCCAGGTTTGTCGAAATGTAAACCGTGTGAAGATCTGCATGGAGATTGGAAGAACTATAATACTTCTGAATTTGAAGAACTTGTATGAAAGCCTATATGATGCTTTAAACCAGTACTATGTGTACCTCGGAGAATACCAATACGTTGACCTGGGTTTAGGCACACACCGTGTCAAGTGCAGGGTGGATAAAAAGTTCCGACTGATCGTTATTGAAGATAAAGATGTTGTCTACAAGCAGTTCCCTATTCCTTTGATCAATAGACTTGAAAAGCACAGTTTAGACATGAGCACCGTACTTACCCTTCAGCAGAGGGGCATTGCCCAACGGTTGGAGGTGTGGGTCGGGGAGTTTGTGTCAATGAATAAGGGTCAGGACGGAACGAGTGAGAGCCTCACGTTAAACCCTTCGGAGGTGGTCATCGGGTTTCACGCTGACGCTTGCGCGAGTGTTCTCCTGCAAGTTCTCGACACTGCGCACCTGTCCAACGACAGTACTTTCGAGGATCAGCGGGCCATTCTGAAATCGGCAAAATGCCTTCTCCTCAACTGTGCCACCCCAGACGCTGTCGTTCGCTTAGAACGCTCGAAGCTCGGCGACCATGAAATCAAGGAGCAGTGGAAGGAATATTTTGTTCAGCAACACCACAGATCATTGAGCGATTACATTCACCAGCACCTGAGTGATGCGGAGGCACGAAAGCACAGTTTTGTTGAGGTAGTAATGTCGAGACATATTTTACATCTTTCATAGTGGATTTGAGTTTACTTGCTTACTGGCTGTGACAAATTGAAATCAGATTAATATTAATTTCTCTAACTTCAAGTAACCCTTGCTTTCCCTCTCTCCCCCTCCCACCCCCATCCTAGTTCTCCGACTAGTTCCACTGTCCTCCTGATTTAACATTACTGATTGTATGCCTCGTTGTCACCTTCCCCTCAGCTAACAATGTACCATTCTGCATTTCATTGATCACCGTCCCCTTTGATCTGTGTTTTCACACCCTACCCTTCCATATCTCTATGTTTCCTATCCCCTGACTCTCAGTCTGAAGGTGGGTCTCGACCCAAAGCGTCTTTCTCCCCACAGATGCTGCCTGTTCAGCATTTTGTGTCTTATCTTCGGATTCTGGAGTCTTAGTTAATTTCTGGTGATAATTTTGTAAACTTTAGATTTCGGTTATGTTTTCATGTAGAAATGTGATTCTGCCTAAAGGGTGGATGGAACACTTCCAAATAGGAACATTAGGTACATAAGTTAGTAGGAGCAGTAGTCGGCCACTCGGCCTCTTGAGCCTATTCCACCACTCAATATGACCAAGGCTTAACTACCCCAGACCTCATCTCCTATTCTGGTCAATAGACCTCTCCTCCAGGATCATTCAAAAATGTATCTACTTACACGTTAATTACCCACAATTGGATCAGATTTATATCTTCATTCATATTGCACTTCTATCGAGTTGATAATCTGAATACAATTTTCAGCAGAAAGATGGGTGTGTAGGGAAAATTAAAGCTACACCGGTTTGGTTTCCAGTCAATTGGCAACACATTTCTATAAATTCTAAATTGAGGTTTATTAAGTGCTTTAAAATAATAAATAATTCACACAAACTGCTAATGCTTTCACTGAACACTGTGCAAAAAGGAAAGGAAACCCTCTGGAACTCTCTGCCACAGAAGGTAGTTGAGGCCAGTTCATTGGCTATATTTAAGAGGGAGTTAGATGTGGCCCTTGTGGCTAAAGGGATCAGGATACTGAGTTGGATGATCAGCCATGATCATATTGAATGGCGGTGCAGGCTCGAAGGGCCGAATGGCCTACTCCTACACCTATTTTCTATGTTTCTATGAAACCTGATTTTATACAATACTGCACTCTGTTACTTTACATTGAACTAGGCAGCTCTTTTTCTAGTCTTATTTTCAACTCTAAATTGTGCGTAGTTCTGGTCTTCCCATTACAGGAAGAACGTGACTTCGCAAAGAGCGTAGAGGAGGTTTACCAGGATAGAAACAAAATGCCTGAGTAACTCAGCGGGACAGGCAGCATCGCTGGAGCGAAGGAATGGGTAGACAAAAGTGCTGGAGAAACTCAGCGGGTGCAGCAGCATCTATGGAGCAAAGGAAATAGGCAACGCTTCAAATGGGTGCCGTTTCGGGACGAGACCCTTCTTCAGACTGAGAGTTAAGGGAGAGGGACACTAGTGATATGGAAGGGTACAAAGAGCATGGAAGGTGTGAAAAGGACAGATCAAAGCAGAATGCTCAAGGAAATGTATAATTGTTCATTGTTGCCTGTGGGGAAATTGACAACGAGGCATACAAACAATAAAATTATTCAGGAGAACAGTGAAACTAATGGAGAGAGAGGGTTTACCAGGATAAAGCCTGGTTTACATAGAAACAGAAATTAGGTGCAGGAGTAGGGCATTCGGCCCTTCGAGCCTGCACCGCCATTCAATATGATCATGGCTGATCATCCAACTCAGTATCCCGTACCTGCCTTCTCTCCATACCCTCTGATCCCCTTAGCCACAAGGGCCACATCTAACTCCCTCTTAAATATAGCCAATGAACTGGCCTCGACTACCCTCTGTGGCAGGGAGTTCCAGAGATTCACCACTCTCTGTGTGAAAAAAGTTCTTCTCATCTCGGTTTTAAAGGATTTCCCCCTTATCCTTAAGCTGTGACCCCTTGTCCTGGACTTCCCCAACATCGGGAGCAATCTTCCTGCATCTAGCCTGTCCAACCCCTTAAGAATTTTATAAGTTTCTATAAGATCCCCTCTCAATCTCCTAAATTCTAGAGAGTATAAACCAAGTCTATCCATTTCTTCATAAGACAGTCCTGACATCCCAGGAATCAGTTTGGTGAACCTTCTCTGCACTCCCTCTATGGCAATAATGTCCTTCCTCAGATTTGGAGACCAAAACTGTACGCAATACTCCAGGTGTGGTCTCACCAAGACCCTGTACAACTGCAGTAGAACCTCCCTGCTCCTATACTCAAATCCTTTTGCTATGAAAGCTAACATACCATTCGCTTTCTTCACTGCCTGCTGCACCTGCATGCCTACTTTCAATGACTGGTGTACCATGACACCCAGGTCTCGCTGCATCTCCCCTTTTCCTAGTCGGCCACCATTTAGATAATAGTCTGCTTTCCTGTTTTTGCCACCAAAATGGATAACCTCACATTTATCCACATTATACTGCATCTGCCAAACATTTGCCCACTCACCCAGCCTATCCAAGTCACCTTGCAGTCTCCTAGCATCCTTCTCACAGCTAACACTGCCCCCCAGCTTAGTGTCATCCGCAAACTTGGAGATATTGCCTTCAATTCCCTCATCCAGATCATTAATATATATTGTAAATAGCTGGGGTCCCAGCACTGAGCCTTGCGGTACCCCACTAGTCACCCCCAATGCCGTGTGCTTTAAGTTTGTATACTAATCTCTTATGTGGGACCTTGTCGAAAGCCTTCTGGAAGTCCAGATACACCACATCCACTAGTTCTCCCCTATCCACGCTACTAGTTACATCCTCGAAAAATTCTATAAGATTCGTCAGACATGATTTACCTATCGTAAATCCATGCTGACTTTGTCCAATGATTTCACCACTTTCCAAATGTGCTGCTATCCCATCTTTAATAACTGACTCTAGCAGTTTCCCCACTACCGATGTTAGACTAACTGGTCTGTAATTCCCCGTTTTCTCTCTCCCTCCCTTCTTAAAAAGTGGGGTTACGTTTGCTACCCGCCAATCCCCAGGAACTACTCCAGAATCTAAAGAGTTTTGAAAGATTATTACTAATGCATCCACTATTTCTGGAGCTACTTCCTTAAGTACTCTGGGATGCAGCCTATCTGGCCCTGGGGATTTATCGGCCTTTAATCCATTCAATTTACCCAACACCACTTCCCGGCTAACCTGGATTTCACTCAATTCCTCCAACTCCTTTGACCCGCGGTCCCCTGCTATTTCCGGCAGATTATTTATGTCTTCCTTAGTGAAGACGGAACCAAAGTAGTTATTCAATTGGTCCGCCATATCCTTGTTCCCCATGATCAACTCACCTGTTTCTGACTGCAAGGGACCTACATTTGTTTTAACTAATCTCTTTCTTTTCACATATCTATAAAAACTTTTGCAGTCAGTTTTTATGTTCCCTGCCAATTTTCTTACATAATTTATTTTTCCTTTCCTAATTAAGCCCTTTGTCCTCCTCTGCTGGTCTCTGAATTTCTCCCAGTCCTCCGGTATGCTGCTTTTTCTGGCTAATTTGTACGCATCATCCTTCACTTTGATACTATCCCTGATTTCCCTTGTTATCCACGGATGCACTACCTTCCCTGATTTATTATTTTGCCAAACTGGGATGAACAATTTTTGTAGTTCATCCATGCAGTCTTTAAATGTCTTCCATTGCATATCCACCGTCAACCCTTTTAGAATTAATTGCCAGTCAATCTTGGCCAATTCACGTCTCATACCCTCAAAGTTACCTTTCTTTAAGTTCAGAACCATTGTTTCTGAATTAACAATGTCACTCTCCATCCTAATGAAGAACTCAACCATATTATGGTCACTCTTGCCCAAGGGGGCACGTACAACAAGACTGCTAACTAACCCTTCCTCATTACTCAATACCCAGTCTAAAATAGCCTGCTCTCTCGTTGGTTCCTCTACATGTTTATTTAGATAACTATCCCGCATACATTCCAAGAAATCCTCTTCCTCAGCACCCCTGCCAATTTGATTCACCCAATCTATGTGTAGATTGAAGTCACCCATTATAACTGTTTTGCCTTTGTCGCACGCATTTCTAATTTCCTGTTTGATACCATCTCCAACTTCACTACTACTGTTAGGTGGCCTGTACACAACACCCACCAGCGTTTTCTGTCCCTTAGTGTTTCACAGCTCTACCCATACCGATTCCACATCCTCCAAACTAATGTCCTTCCTTTCCATTGCGTTAATCTCCTCTCTAACCAGCAACGCTACCCCACCTCCTTTTCCTTTCTCTCTATCCCTCCTGAATATTGAATATCCCTGGATGTTCAGCTCCCAGCCTTGGTCACCCTGGAGCCATGTCTCCGTGATCCCAACTATATCATAGTCATTAATAGCTATCTGCACATTCAACTCATCCACCTTATTACGAATGCTCCTTGCATTGAGACACAAAGCCTTCAGGCTTGTTTTTACAACACTCTTACCCCTTATACAATTATGTTGAAAAGTGGCCCTTTTTGATTTTTGCCCTGGTTTTGTCTGCCTGCCACTTTTACTTTTCACCTTGCTACCTATTGCTTCTACCCTCATTGTACACCCCTCTGTCTCTGCGCTCACACATTTAAGAAACCCTTTCCCTTTAACTCCATCCTCCACTATCCCATTCGACACCCCACCCCCCTTATTCAGTTTAAAACCACCCGTGTAGCAGTGGCAAACCTGCCTGCCAGAATGCTGGTCCCACACCTGTTAAGATGCAATCCGTCCCTTTTGTACAGTTCCCCCTTACCCCAAAACAGATCCCAGTGATCTAAGAATCTAAATCCCTGCCCCGTGCACCAGTTCCTCAGCCACACGTTCAGGTCCCGTATCTCCCTGTTCCTGCTCTCGCCAACCGGAAGCAAACCGGAGATAACAACCCTGGAGGTCCTGCTTTTCAGCATTTTTCCGAGCTCTCTAAAGTCACGCTGCAGAATATTCATCCCCTTCTTTCCGACATCGTTTGTGCCGACATGCACTACCACTTCCGGATGTTCACCTTCGCCCTTGAGGATTTTCTGCACTCTGTCCGTGACATCCTGGATCCTGGCACCAGGAAGGCAGCACACCATCCTCGCATCCCGGGAGCATTAGTTATGGAGAGGTTGGACGGATTGTTTTCTCTGGAATGCCAGAGGTTGCGGGTAGACCTATTAGAAGTGTATGTGAAGGACCCCAACTCTGTACAACATATCCTTGTGTCGGTCAGGGCTGGTTTCCTGTTTTAGCCTGATGTCCTGTTCATTTGTCACAGTCATTGAGTGATACAGTGTGGAAACAGGCACAACTTGCCCACACCGGCCAACTTGTCCCAGCTACACTAGTCCCACCTGCCCGCGTTTGGTCCATATCCATCCAAATCTGTCCTATCCTTGCACCTGTCTGTTTCTTAAATGTTGGGATAGCCCCTGCCTCAACTACCTCCTCCGGCAGCTTGTTTCATACACCCACCACCCTTTGTGTGAAAAAGTTACCCCTCAGATTCCTATTTAAATCTTTTCCCCTTCACCTTAAACCTATGCCCTCTGGTCTTCGATTTACCTACGCTGGGCAGAGACTCTGTGCATTTACCCGATTTATTCCTCTCGTGATTTTTTACTTTGCTTGATTTCAGCCACTATGGCCATATCTCTGTTTATCAGTTCATTTCCTGACACCATTCTCACATCTTTCCTAGTTTGGTCCATTTCTCTTTCCAGAAATGAATCGTTGAACATTGAACTGATTGTACTGAAACTCGGTCTAAGATGGAGTCTGGTCATTTATCAGGGTGAGATTTTGCTGCCTGTTTCTCAACCAGCTTGTTCACTGACGTTTCAGGTGACAACGTTTTCAAGGCTGCTGACCAAATCAGACATCAACCTACTGGACAAAGAGCTCGGCAATGTTGTGGCAGAATTTGTCCTTCTGTCCCTCCACCAGTTCGACACCGAATATTCCTTCTGCAAAAAAATAAGGTTCGTTCTTCTAAGGATGTCTGCTTTAAAGGGTATAAGCTATAAGCCGTGGTTGAACAAACTTGGATTGGTTTCTCTGGAGCTTTGGAGGCTGAGGAGAGACCTGATCACAGCATATACTATTATGAAAGGCCTGGACATGTTAGATGATCAAACCTTTCTCCCAAGGTGGAAATGGCAATGACCGGAGGGCACAGCTTTAAGGTGCGAAGAGGTAAAGTTTAAAGGAGATATGTGGGGTAGGTTTGTTACACACATGAGTGGTGGGTGGCTAGAATGCGACGGAGGCAGATACAATAGTGGCATTCAAGAGGCTTTTGCATAGGGAGTATGGATATGGATCACGCACGGGCAGAGGAGATTAATTTCGGTATCATGTTCGGCACAGACTCTCAGCTGATGGGCCTGTTCCTGTGCGTTGCTGTGATAATCTATGCTGTTGCAAATAATTGATCATAATGGCAGTAAAGATACTGACAAATCTTAGAAATTAGTATCATCACTTGGCCTGGGTACTCAGCAAGAGAGGGAGATAAATTGACCTTCTGTATATTTCAGCATATGAAGAATATATTTTTTCCTTATCCACATTTATCTTTTTAAAACAGTGTGTTTCTTAATATTCACAGAGAGGCATTCCAAAGCTTGAACACACAAGCACGTGTGCTGCTGATACAGATGGATACTGAAGAGTCCTCTCAGAGCACTGAGCTGATTGCTTCTGCCAAGTAAGTGCAGCAGTTTCTTTTTTTTAAGTTTAGTTCAGAGGCACAGTGCGCGGACTTGGCCCGTCGGCCCACCGGGCCCACGCCGCACACTTATGCCCCTGTCCCACTTAGGAAACCTGAACGGAAACCACTGGAGACTTTGCGCCCCACCCAAGGTTTCCGTGCGGTTCCCGGAGGTTTTCATCAGTCTCCCTAATGGTCGAAAGTGGTTTCCGCTTCTTCTATGTTCCGGCGATTATTTCAAAAAATTAAAAACAGGCCGTGCCTAAAAATAGGTTGCCGTTTTAAAAATCGGTAATTTTTTAGTCGAAGCCGGTTGCGAGGCTAGTTGAAGGTGGTTGCCGGAGGTTGCAGGTAAGACCTCCGGCAAGAATGAACACTGGGGAAAGGAGAGGTCATGAACCTGTTACTATTGTTTTAAACAGCATTGCTTGGAGAAGAAAAGTTATCAGGATTATGACATGTTCAAAACTTCATTGGGCAGGTCATGTAAAGAAAAATGTAAAGCATGAGAGGTGCAACCTTGTACTTTGCATCTGGAACGATTTGGTGTTGATTTTGTATCAGAAGTTTGGAGTTTAAATCTGCATTTTTCTTTTCAGATACTGCACCATGAATGAAATGAACCTGATGAACTCCACCATTTCCAATTGCTATGTATATTTTATCACAAAGCTCTCCAGACTTGCTGGAGGTTCAAGTTACATTGGATTTCAAGGAGGTATGTTACACTCGGTTTTCCTGTGTACCAAACTGATGCTTGGGGTAATAAAAGCCGAAAATGGCTGGAAACACTCAGAAGGTCAGGCAGCAGCTGTGGAAAGATTGATAGATTTTTGATGAAGATAGACACAAAATGCTGGAGTAACTCAGCGGGACAGGCAGCATCTCCAGATAGAAAGAATGGATGATGTTTCACGTCGAGATCCTTTTTCAGACTCTCAAAATGCTGGAGTAACGTAGCGGGACAGGCAGCACCTCTAGATAGAACGAATGGGTGATGTTTCGGGTTGAGACCCTTTTCTTGATTTGTACGGGTGTCAGGGGTTATGGGGAGAAGGCAGGAGAAAGGGGTTGAGACAAAGATTTTAAAAATCAAGTCATTAATTTATCCCATCAGATAAAGCATAAAATAAGTTTAATTTGACACCTAATTCACTTTCATATCTTCAGTATTAAAAATGTTATGGCCATTTTCATACTCGGAAATTGGCATCTTGTTCCCTATTGCTTTTTCATTGACTTAACACAAAAGCTGTGATCGGAAACATTTAAAGGCCGATAACTTTCTTAAAATTTAAGAGAACTGAAAGAAATTTTCAGTTATTATAGATTGAAGCATTCTGAAACAAATATGAGACAATCTTACTTAGATGACTTGAAATTAAAGCATATAATTAGTTAGTTACCTAATTGTAGCTAATTACTAGATCTAAACATCTATCCATTTCTTAAGAATAGATTAACATTTTTAAATAGCCTAAGTGTCCAAATAACATTCACACAATAATTCAGAATATAACATAATTTTAAAATCTCATTGTCATGGGTTTATAGGCCAAATTGAAGGAATTTAATGTTTAATACCTGTAAATTAATGGCCATTTAAATCAGCTTGGGAGTGGGTTTTACTGGAACAGGACCATTTAGAACGTTCAGATGCGGTGAATTTATACCCCCATATCTGCAGCAAATACACTGCCGGTTCTTCGGGGGGAAAATCACCGTTTCGCAACGTAAAATGTGAAGTAAATACATCTTAAGCAACACTTTTATACATAAAAATAAACTTTCTTTTACCAGGTCCTGCATAAAATCCGTCCCAGTTGTCGGCATTGACGGCTTCAGAAGCTGCTTTTAAAATCATTCCAGCGATTAACTTGTAGGGTGCATTTCTTTTTAAAACACGCAGAACGGCCGTAGGAACGATTCTTCAGCAAAATCTTGCACTCCAACAAATATAATTCAGGACCAGGTCGGGAAAAAACCCCGCCCCCCCCCCCCCCCCCCCCCCTCAAAATCGCACACACGGCCAGAGGCAGAATTACAGCGCCGCTGAAGGTAAGTTTTGTAACATACCTAGATAGATTAGCCATGATTGAATGGTGGAGTAGACTTAATGGGCTGAATGGCCTAATACCGCTCCTGGAACTTATGAAAAAGAAACAGAGATAATCATGATTCAAGTATTTTATTTTATTTCCCGCATCTTAAGTTTTTTTACATTTTATTTACGAATGTGTGGTGTGAACTGGAAGAGTTCTTATGTTGTATTTTCTGCATAGAACCTAAAATTAAACAACTCAGAATGATGCCACTCATCTCAGCTTGCGTGTGTGTGTGCGTGCGTGTGCGTGTGTGTGCGCACGCGTTCTTGGAGTGGACAAAAATATGCATCTTCAACATCTTGCAAGTTTTTTTTTTTCCCTTTTTCTAGTACTTCTAGTATTTAACCAATTTATATTCAGTGGCGCAGTGGTTGAGTTACAGCCCTACAACACCAGAGACCCCGGTTTGATCCTGACCTCGAGTGCTGTCTTGTATATTCTCCCTTTGACCGTGTGGGTTTTTCCAGAAATCTCCGGTTTCCTCCCACACCAAAGACGTACAGGTTTGTAGGCTAATTGGCTTCGGTTAAAAATTGTAACTTGTCCCGAGAGTGTAGAATAGTGTTAGTGTACGGGGTGATCAATGGTCGGCACGATCTCGGTTGTGCTGAAGGCCCTGTTTTCTTGCAGTAGCTCGAAAGGTTACTTTTTAAATCTATTATTGAATCTTCCGCCAGCCTTCCAGACATTAAAATCCAATGACCTGTGCCATAAATATTGGCTCTTGCTCTCTTTCAATGGTCAGAATGGCACTGAATATTTGCTCAGTAGCCAAAACAGACAGAGTATTTGTGTCAATGCAGGAAGAGTGCTGGAACGAGCAGGAATAATGACAAGCTAGAGTAATAAGTGTGGAAACAGGCCCTTCGGCCCCAACTTGCCCACGCCGACCTACATGCTCCATCTGCACTAGTCCCACCTGGCCCATTTCCCTCCAAAGCTATCCTATCCAGTGAGTTGTGTAGAGAAACAAATGGGAAGCAACCTCACATGGGTGACTGAAGCAAACCCCTGCTCTTTGACAAAACCAGAACCACCGGGGGAACACACACCAGGGCAGTGAGCAGACATTAACTGTTATGGAAATGTGCTAAACACTCCGTCCTGATTGCTGTGCAGGTCAGTGGTTGTCTGTCCACATTGATGACGTGACTGAAGCGGAAGAGATGGGATCGGATATATCTGCATTCTACGATGTTACTATCAGTGAATTGTTTGCCAATTCTTTGGGCATACAAGGTAATTTGTCTTTCCATCACGTAATATTGCTGTGAATGAAATACCACACCACTCTTTACAGCATTGAAAACTTACTAAGGAGTGTGTGACAAAGAGCTGGCATTTTAAAGCACAATAGTAAGTGTTCCTATATTCTGTAATGCATTCAGAGATAAATAGATTTATTAGATATATTTGTGTATGAGAATTAATTGGGATAGAGAAGACCGAACATCTACCTGCAGTTCCACTCATGGTACCATGTCAAACAAATATAATGGAGAGGGAGACAGACACAAAAAGCTGGAGTAACTCAGTGGGACAGGCAGCATCTCTGGAGAGAAGGAAAGGGCGATATTTCGGGACGAGACCCTTCTTCAGACTGGTTAGGGATAAGGGAAACAAAAGATATAGACGGTGCGTTGGAGATAAAGAACAATGAATGAAAGATACGCAAAAAAGTAATGATGATAAAGGAAACAAGCCATTGTAAGCTGTTTGTAGGGTGGGAATAAGAAGCTAGTGCGACTTTTAATTTATTGATTTTCTTTTTTATTTATTGTGTTATCTATGAATACTGTGTTTGCAAGCCAGTCATGCTGCTACAGGTAAGAATTTAATTGTTCCATTGTTGGCGTATATGACAATTAAACATGTGCTGGCAGAATGGACGGAAGTGTAAAAGTGACCTCTGGTGGCAAGAACCAGAAATAAAACTTTCAGATTAACATTTCACTTGTTGTCAGGTAGTTCAGGCAAAATTGTTACAGGCATCAACCCTGCGACCAGCCAATAATAAGTAAAAATACCATGTTCAAAAATACAACGTATCAATCTGAGATTATAGCTCCAGGTTCAGCATTTACACCCTACTGTTCTTTACAAATAACAAGCAACACATGGTAATGTGAACTGTTTTAATTTTAGAAAGTGACAATCAGAACACTGTTCCAGAAGATACAGAAGATGAACAGCAAGTGAAAATACATACGGTATAAATGATTTTATTAAACCTTTTTATGTCTGTACTACTAATGTTTTTTTTTCCATCGGATTCAATTGGTTATCTGACACAAAATACTGGAGTCACTCAGCGGGTCAGGCAGCATCCCTCATTAAAAGCAATAGGTGATGTTTCGGGTCAGGACCCTTCCTCCGACTGAGAGTCAAGGGAGAGGGTAACTAGAGATGTAAAAATGTACAAAGAACAAATGAATGAAAGGTGCGAAAAGAACAACGCAAAGCTAGACAAGATGATCAAGGAAAGGTGGAGCCCACAATGGTCCATTGTTGGCTGTGGAGCAGGTGATAACGAGTGGATACAAACAGTGAAACTAAGCAGGTGTTTGTTTGAAGGAAGCATTTGTAATCATTGTGTTTGACACATATTCACAACTAGATGAAATGAGCGAAAATGGTACAATAAGCAACTAGAGTATTTTATGAAAATACGCAATTTCTGGAGATTCAAAAAGTTCATTGAATCCTTTCAAAGAAGAGCATGATGATGTTGCAGGGGGCGGGAAGAAGAAAGGAAGAGGTGGAGCCAGTGGGCTGAGGGAGAGCTGAGAAGGGGAGGAGAAAGTAAGGACTACCTAAAATTAGGGAAGTCAATGTTCATACCGCTGGGGTGCAAACTGCCCAATCGAAATATGAGGTGCTGCTCCTCCAATTTACGGTGGTCCTCACTCTGGCCATGGAGGAGGCCGAGAACAGAAAGGTCGGATTCGGAATGGGAGGGGGAGTTGAAGTGCTGAGTGACAAAAATGCTGGAGAAACTCTGCGGGTGAGGCATGACAAAAATGCTGGAGTTGTTTTTCTGAGATGGAATTTTGTAATTGGTTTTGTACAGGGAAGGTCGAAGATTCTCAACACAACATTTCTGTTGCAAAGCTGCATTCAGAGTGCAGTGAGCACACTACGTGATGGGAAAGAGGAATGCAGTCGAAACACACAGCGTGTTCAGATACTCCTGGATCTTCTGAGCGAAGAGGATGAATGTGAGGGTAAGCATTACTGCCTGGAAACTATGAATAAATACCTGAATGGCCTGGGCTCTGTCTGCAAGTTTGGTCTTCCATTGTATAAATGGAATGTAGAGACCACTTGATTCCTAAGTTTCTCTGGTACAATCCTACTGTAATAACCTCACAGCTTTAGTTTGAAGGTCTCCTTAATTATTGCTGTGCAACATCTTTTCATGGCAAGAATTGTAAGTGACATTCTTTGTGTAGCGTTACAGCGTGGAAACAGGCCCTTCGGCCCATCGATTCCGCGCTGGCCAGCGATCCACGTACACTAACACCATCCTCCACACGCTAGGGACAATTTACAATTTTACCAAAGCCAATTAACCTACAAGCCTGTACATCTTTGGAGGAAATCGGAGATCCTGGAGAAAACCCACGCAATTCACGGGAAGGACGTACCAACTCCATATGGACGTAAAGTAGCACCCGTAGTCAGGATCAAACCCGGGGTCACTAGCGCTGTAAGGCAGCAACTCTACCGCTGCACCACCGTGTCTCCCATTTGTTGAGGAGTAACTTTCAAGGGGACAATTGTAAGCCACATTCTTCGTTGCTTAAGGCCGTGACCATGTCTGGAGATCACAGTGTGATGAAATACTTTGTTTTATCCGTAAATTAGAAAGTTGGTGATTATACTAAATTAGCCTCTATTCAAACGAGAATCTCCTGGAATCTGGGAGTTCTTTTTAACAAACATATGTAAAGGAAACTTTTATGTTGCATTGCCAATTTGGAAGTTGAAGAAAGATGGAAAGCAATTGTAACACAATGCTGGGCCCTGACAGAGCAACACAATAACGCAGTGGTAGAGTTGCTGCCTTAAAGTGCCAGAGACGCGGGTTCCATCCTGACTGCAGGTGCTGTCTGTACGGAGTTTGCATATTCTCTCTGTGACCGTATGGGTTTTCTCCTCCTGCATTCCAAAGACGTACAGGTTTGTAGGTTAATTGGCTTCTGTAAAATTGTAAATACTCCCTAGTGTGCAAGATAGTGCTAGTATACAGGGTTTACGCTGATCGCCGTGGACACGGTGGGCCAAAGGGCCTGTTTCTGTGTTGTATCTCTAAAGTCTAAAGGCAGTTCTGACTTAAGTTAGCAAGCTGAATCAGTTTCAATACAATAGAGAAATCAATACTCTTACCCCTGGGTTGTAAGCTGCCCAAGCGAAATATGAGGTGCTGTTCCTCCAATTTACATATGGCCTCACTATGACGTTCTCTCGTTCTGTTGATTGATGTCAGCAGTACTTTACATGAATGCACTGTAGTAGTAGTAGTAGCAGTCACTTTTGTTTTTTCGCAGTGGGATTTTTAAGAACAGTCACAGAAAGGCTGATGTTGCAGCTGCAAGAACGGGAAGAAGTGTCACTTGATCCAAAGAAATGGATGTGCAAGGAGGCCCTGAAGATCAAAGCTTTACAGGAAGGTGGGACTTTCAGGTAAGTGAGTGTCTCCTGCAGTCTGCAGCATCTGGGGCAGTGCAGGCTCCACCTGAGAAGCTCCCAGACTTCTCCTAAGCGACCTACCAGTCGGTCAATTTGGGTTTGGGCAAAAGAAGGCCAGGCCTTCCAGCCATCTGCAAATATCACATTCTGAAATACAGTAGTAGTCTTGGTATAATTTAGTTTAGAGCTACAGCATGGAAATGGGCCCTTTGGCACACCAGTCCTCGTCGCCCATCGATCACCCGTTTACACTAGTTCTATGTTATCCCACTTTCTCATTCACTCCCTACATACACTAGGGGCATTTATCAAAGGTCAATTTACCTACAAGCCCGCTCATCATCAGGATGTGGGAGGTAATCCACATGGCCACAGGCAGGGGCGGAAAACCCGGGGGGGCCAGAAGGGACACGTCCCCCCCATGTTTTGAGAGGTGGGGGACATCCCCCCCCCCCCCCCCCCAAGTTTTTGTGATCCCGATTTTTAAATCTCAGTTTTTAGTGCTGGATTGAGCCTCCGAAGTCTCGCGCGTGTGTGTGAGTGTGCGTATGCGCGCGTGGCCGCCAAAAAATTGTGTCCCCCGTCCCCTCCATGTTTTGATAGCGAGTTCCGCTCTTGGCCACAGGGAGAACATGTAAACTCACCACAGGCAGCACACAGAAGTCGGGGTCGAACCCGGATTTCCGGCGCTGTGAGGCACTGTGCCGCACTCATATTTCAAAGAAAACCAAGCAACTGTTTTCATGCTTAATATGTGTGTGTATTTGTTGTCTTTATGCTGATGATGTAGACATACAATATGGAAGTGCATTCAGAACTCCGTTACTCCAAATCTGGCGCAGTTGATTTCCATCCTGGACAGGGACTGTAATCTGAATCTTCTGGTGGATCCGAACGTGGACGAAGACATTAAGCGTCTCTGGCTGAACATCTTCAGTGATACACAGATACTACGAATTTCTCACCAGCCGGGAAATTCAGGGTATGTTTGTCTTACTTGGGCAATAAGCACGTTTTACTATCACAATGAATATTTCCAATGTGACTGAAATCATACTATCGAAAAAATGTATTGATATTTTGACATGAAACCATGAAATAGTCCCATAAGATTTTTTGTCAGTTTCCTATATTAATTTAATCTGTACATCTTTGAAACTTGTAGAACAGGTACAGTTCAAAATTCACAGCTGCAAATGAAATGATATAATGGTATATAACAGATGCAAGCATAATCTGAAAATACATGTCTTAAAATCAATATGCTCACTATTTGTACACTCAACAAGTTTAATGCTTTAAATCTCGTAGCTAGATTTGTTCTCTGCTGATCGAAATATATTGCTTAATTTGTGATCGGGTATATAAGAGGTTAGTATACAAACTTAAAGCACACGGTATTGGGGGTTCAGTATTGATGTGGATAGAGAACTGGCTGGCAGACAGGAAGCAAAGAGTAGGAGTAAACGGGTCCTTTTCACAATGGCAGGCAGTTAGTGGGGTACCGCAAGGCTCAGTGCTTGGACCCCAGCTATTTACAATATATATTAATGATCTGGATGAGGGAATTGAATGCAACATCTCCAAGTTTGCGGATGACACGAAGCTGGGGGGGCAGTGTTAGCTGTGAGGAGGATGCTAGGAGGCTGCAAGGTGACTTGGATAGGTTGGGTGAGTGGGCAAATGCATGGCAGATGCAGTACAATGTGGATAAATGTGAGGTTATCCACTTTGGTGGCAAAAACAGGAAAGTAGACTATTATCTGAATGGTGGTCGATTAGGAAAAGGGGAGATGCAACGAGACCTGGGTGTCATGGTACACCAGTCATTGAAAGTAGGAATGCAGGTGCAGCAGGCAGTGAAGAAAGCAAATGGTATGTTAGCATTCATAGCAAAAGGATTTGAGTATAAGAGCAGGGAGGTTCTACTGCAGTTGTACAGGGTCTTGGTGAGACCACACCTGGAGAATTGCGTACAGTTTTGGTCTCCTAATCTGAGGAAAGACATTCTTGCTATAGAGGGAGTACAGAGAAGGTTCACCAGATTGATTCCTGGGATGGCAGGACTTTCATTTGAAGAAAGACTGGATAGACTCGGCTTGTACACGCTAGAATTCAGAAGATTGAGGGGGGATCTTATAGAAACTTACAAAATTCTTAAGGGGTTGGACAGGCTAGATGCAGGAATATTATTCACGATGTTGGGGAAGTCCAGAACTAGGGGTCACAGTTTAAGGATAAGAGGGAAGTCTTTTAGGACCAAGATGAGAAAATCATTTTTTACACAGAGAGTAGTGAATCTGTGGAATTCTCTGCCACAGAAGGTAGTTGAGGCCAGTTCATTGGCTATATTTAAGAGGGAGTTAGATGTGGCCCTTGTGGCTAAAGGGATCAGGGGGTATGGAGAGAAGGCAGGGATGGGATACTGAGTTGGATGATCAGCCATGATCATATCGAATGGCGGTGCTGGCTCGAAGGGCCGAATGGCCTACTCCTGCACCTATTTTCTATGTTTCTATGTTTCATGCACTATTATCGTCAGGTTGAATGCAAACTCTTATTTGAGGGTGGTTATGATGAGAGTCAACAGTGGACATTAGAAAGAAAGTTACCGCTCACATTGTGTGTGCTGTTGCGCGCTTGAGTTTTGATATATAAAATATCTATATAAAGTACCATACCAAATAAAGTACTATACCATTCTTATCAGGTTGAATGCAAGCTCAGATATGCGTGAAGATGAAAGTTAACATTGGACATAAAAAGAAATTACCGCTCTTGCTGTGTGTGCTGTTGCCCTCAGTTCTTTGAGAACTTAAAAGGTGTAATGAAGAAAACTCCAGGAAAATACCTCCCATGTTCTTCCATTATTTTTCCTATTATTACAAAGTACTAACACATATTGGAACCTTTTTTTATTTTCATCAGGCCAAACGCAGGGGAAGTAACAGTTGAGCGCAAAGTGAGTAAAGGAAGTCTCGATAATCCATGTGCTGCCCCATTCAGCTGGCTGATCAAGGAGTACATCGACCAGCTGTGGACTGAATTTCGCTTTTTGGAAGGTACGTTTGTGCATTTTGGACTCGGTAGATTAATTTCCGCTTCTTATACTTGGTATTAAACATTGTGCTTTTTTGGAATGATGACATATCAAACTTGATTGTTGACTAAAAAGTAGAATACTTGAATGAAGGGAGAGAAATCATCTATGTCATGATGGAAGGCTAAGTGATGAGAATTGAGAAAGGGAGAATGTAGAACTGGGTAATGCTGCTTCCTGAGATTTTGTGTTACTAGGAAGAACCTTTTATATGCCATTTTAAACTTTTGTAAAATTTTGTAAAATTTATATCCTTAGATCTGTTGCATTTTTTTTTCTCAATTATCATTTAGTTTAGTTTTAGTTTAGTTTAGAGATACAGTGCAGAAACAGGCTCTTCAGCACACCGAGTCCGCACCGACCAGCGATCCCCGCACACTAACATTATCCTTCACACACACACACTAGGGACAATTTACAATTTTACCAAGCAATTAGCCTGCAAACTTGTACATCTTTGGAGTGTGGGAGGAAACCGGCGCTCCCGTAGATTCACAGGGAGAATGTACAAGCTCCGTACAGATAAGCACCAGTAGTCAGATCGAACCTGTGTCTCTGACACTGTAAGGCAGCAACTCTAACACTGCTCCACCGTGCTGCCCTGTAAGTCTTCAAGCATCTCTGATCTCATTATCTCCATCTCTGCAATCCTATAATCCTTGAGCATTTTTTGCACTCTTTCTTGCATTACCTCAATTTTTAAATGCTCAGTATTAGTGGTTGTGTCTTAAACCATACAGGATCTCGATTCCCTCATACTCTAAAAAACACCAGGAGGATGAATGTTGTAAAGTGCTCCTCTTTGACAAAGATGCGAGTCATTTTCCCAAATAGCTCCTATGTGTCTCGGTGTCAGAATCGATACAAAGATGTTCCTATTCAAACGGGCTGTTTGACTATAACAAAACCACTATTTAAATGCTTATTATTATTATTATTATTATTATAATAAGTTTGTATACCAATCTGCATCCATGGATAAAGTTTTGGCATGGCTGATTCCCTGATAATCATAGTAACATATGGTGAAATATTCATCTTATTCAGGTGCCACTGACAGAAACAAAGCTAAAATGCTAAAATTTGTCGAGAGTTTTAACAAGAGTAAGCTCGGGGAGTATATAGCAAATCTAAGTGAAGAAGGAAAACGCAACCTTGGTCAGCGATATCTGACTGATTTTATTCTGATGACTATCGATATTAGCTCTTGTGATGAACTTAAGGTAAGTCTTTTTTTTTAAATTCCTTCTACATTTATTTTAAAAAATCTTTTATGAATGAATCAGGTAACTGAGCAAGTAACTCGATCATTGTATTTTCATTGGGCCCACTTTATACTGTCCTTAATATTCCATGCCACTGTAACACAAAAAGTGCTTACATTTTATTAACTAGTTAAACCCAAAATAATTTTCCAAAAAAAGTTTTTTCTATCCTCTGATAAAACTCCATATGGTTTGGTCTAGTTTAGAGATACAGCCCGGAAACAGGCCATTCGGCCCACCGACCAGCGATCCCCGTGCACTAACGCCATCCTACACACACTAGGGGCAATTTACTATTTTGCTAAGCCAATTGGCCTACAAACATATACGCCTTTGGTGTGTGGGAGGAAATTGGAGCAGCAGGAGAAAACACACGCAGGTCACGGGAGAACATACAAACAGCATACAGACAGCACCCGTAGTCAGGATCAAACCCCTGGTCTCTGGCGCTGTAAGGCAGCAACTCTACTGTGCCACTCTATTGAACATGAAACTGTGCAGAATTTACATTATTATTCACGTTTCTTCAAGAATGTCACAATAACTGCAGAAATGTTCAAATAGCCGAAGGACCAAATACGTTTGCTTCAAGCATTACATTGAAAGATTGATTGTATGATGATAGTGAACCAGAGAGTTAAAAAAAACCCAGTAATAAAACCAAGAATAGGCTACACACCCCTTCAAACGTGCAAGGCATTTCATGTGATTATCACCAATTAGATTTTGGACTCCCCTCCATTCTCCTGTCCCATAAAGTTTGGTTCCTCTATACATGGAATAATGGTCTGTGCCACTCCCTGGGTAGCGAGTTCCAAAAATTCATGACCCCCCCAGAGAAAAAGTCCTCTGCAGGAGGTAATTGAGGCAGGGACTATCCCAAAGTTTAAGAAACAGTTAGACAGGTACTTGGATAGGACAGGTTTGGAGGGATATAGTTCAAATGCAGGCAGGTGGGACTAGTGTAGCTGGGACATGTTGGCCAGTGTGAACAAGTTGGGCTGAAGGGCCCTTTTCCACACTGTATCACTCTATGACTGTCTTAAACAGCCCCTTGTTCTGAAACTATGACAATTGCCCTCGATTTCCCATGATGAAAATGGATAGAAAATGGCAGAAAATGGAAATATTAATAAATTCAGGCATTTTGTTATTATTACCAATTTCATTCAATTGCACTTTAAAGAGACCTATGTTCTCTGCTCCCCCATTTGAAACATGTCCATGTAAGACCTATCCTTACACCTCCTCATTCACATCCATTCAGAATCCCAAAAGCCCTTCCAGGAGAGACATGCACTTGCTCTAACCTCATCTGCTGACCTTAGGTGCTCCCAATATGGTCTCCTTTACATAGGCAACATAGGTGATTGTTTTGCCCAATATTTGCACTCGGTCCACCAAAGCCTGTGGATCTCCTAGTTACTGAACATTTTAACTCCCATTTCCATTCTGCCCTGTGACTCCTCCTTTACCAGAGTGATGGCAAGCAAAATGGGGGAACAATATCTCATATTCCACTTGGGTAGCTTACAATGTAATGGTGTGAACTTTGAATTCTCCAAATCCAAGTAACAACCAATTTTTCAATACTTCCCCGCTCCCTTGTTCCTGTGTCCACCCCCACCCCACCCCAGCACTCATGCTATCCTGCCCTTCCCCGTTAGTGGAATTTAAAGGACTTTTGGAGGGGTAGGAAATGAAGGAATATGAGTTAAGTGCAGAGATATGTGATGGTCTTGGCATCATGTTGAGCACAGACATTGCGGGCCGAAGATACTGTTCTTGTTCTGACATATAGAGGTACTGAGGTGACAGAGGTACTGTTCTCTGTTCTGACATATAGTTTGGTAATAGTAATATTACCTGTTAATGGCTGAAGTAGTTGAACCGTAGATCATTTGCAGTCAGTGAAGAGGGTAATTTGTGCAACAGCAATACCATTTATTTCCGATGTTGGAATGAGGGACAGTGTCATTTGCAAAATGATTTGATTTCTGAGGGTAATGAGCCTGAGGACTCTCAGTATCAATTTACAGACTGCAACCAAGAAATGAAAATGTTCCATTGATAAATTGCACTGACATTGGAGTGCTTTCAGATGGGACCAGTGGCAGTGAAAGTGGTACAAATAAAAGATGAGAAACATGAAGATTGCAAGACTTGGTTTAGGCAATGTCAGGAATGAGCTGTGCACTCATTTCATGAAAGAAGAATATGAAAGTTTATAAGATATCAGCAGAATACGTAAATTGTGGAATTACTTGCTAGGCCACATTTGGAGTGCGGTTGGTCGCCCCCATCGCAGTTCTGTTTCGAAGGCTTTGTGAGGGCGCAGAAGAGATTTGCCTGGATGCTGCTTGGATTAGAGGATATTAGGTCTGTCGAGGTTGGATAAACCTCTGGTTCTCTGGAGCTTCGCCGGAGGCTGATTGGAGACTGGATAGACATTTATAAAATTATTATTGGAGGCACAGATGGGGGAGATGGTCATTAACTTTTTTCCGGAGTGGAAATGTCAAATACAAGATGGTAAATCTTCAAGATAAGTCGGGGAAATTTGAAGGGGATGTGCAGGGCAAGTTTTTTTTACACAGGGGGAGGTGGGGAGGGGGGGGGGGGGGGGTGGGATGGAGGGATAAGGATGGGAGGTCAGTTAATTAGCTTCATGTTCCGCATAGATTTATCATGGGCCAACAGGGCTGTTGTACTGTTCTGTGCTTCGACACTTCTACATTACTTGGAGGATCAGGCAGCATCTGTGGAGAGAGAAACAGAGTAATCAATAACTTATCAGCAGAACTGGGAAAGGTTGAAAATTTCATAGAGGGACGAGGTGGAGAGAACAGAGTACCTGTGATTAAGTGGAGACAAAGAGAGACCGGATGAATGCCGACTGTTTATTGAGAGAAGATGGTGAAGATACAGCAATGTTGGCTAGTTTGTCCAAAGTAGATGCAAATACAGAGACATAAATGAGAACATACTTAGTTAGAAATGTGTGATAAAAATCTTACATAAATAAGAATTTTAGTGAAGCCCAGAGGGTCAGGCAGTTGAGTTATTCCAGCCCTTTGTGTTCTCTTTTCGCTAGTTCTGATATAAGGTAATTGAACTATGACGTTAACTGATATTTTCCTTGTATGATGATGCTGCCTGACCCGCTGACTTACTCCAGCGCTTTTTTAGTTTGTAAACCAGCATCTGCAGTTCCTTGTGTCTACATTAGAGCTGACCAGTTTACCAACAGTTATTATGTGTTTAGATCAGAACCAATGATAAAAAAATGATCAGTAGTTATGTAATTGCTGATTCATTCAGTTTAGTTTTTTGCCACGTTTATGAGATATAATGAAAAGGTTTTGTTGTGTGTTATCCAGTCAGCAGAAAGACAATACATGATTACAGTCGAGCCATTTACATTGTGTAGGTACGTGAAAAGGGAATAACGTATAGTGCAAGGCAAAGTCTGATCAAGGACAGTCCGAGGGTCACCAATCAGGTAGATAATAGTTCAGCACTGCTCTCTGGTTGTGGTAGGATGATTCAGTTGCCTGATTGTAGCTGGGAGGAAACAGTCACTGAATCTGGAGGTGGCGTTTTCACTCTTCTATACCTATTGCCTGATGGGAGAGGGGAGACGAGGGAGTGGCCAGGGTGCGACTCGTCCTTGATTATGCTGCTGGCCTTGCGGAGGCAGCGTGAGGCATAAATGGAGTCAATGTAAGGGCGGTTGTTTTGTGTGATGGTCTGGGCTGCGTCCACAATTCGCTGCCATTTCTTGTCGTCTTGGATGGAACTGTTATCAAACCAAGCTGTGATGCATCCCGATCAGTAACCTTCTACAGCGCATCGATGGAGTCTTGGTGAGAGTTGTTGCGGACATGCCGAACTTCCTAAGCCTTCGAAGGAAGTAGAGGTGCTGGTGTGCTGACATCCCCTTCTCAATGTAATTTGGTGAAATCCACAGCAAGAATAATCATGCAACTCATTTAAAATAGCCAGATCTCTTGTGAGCTATGTTCAAATGCACGTTTGCTTAAAGGAAATTCCAAATATTGTTCTTCAGAAGGTCTAAATTTAGTTTTAGCTTCGAGATACAGCATGGAAACAGGTCCTAGGGGCCCACCATGCCCACGCCGGCCATTGATCACCCGTTCCCACTAGTTCTATATTATCCCACTTTCTCATCTACTCCCTTCACACCAGGGGCAATTTACAGTGAACAATTACCAACGAACCAGAATTTCTTTAGGATGCGGGAGGAAACCTATGCGATCACAGGGAGAATGTGCAAACACCACACGGACAGCACCCGAGGTCAGGATCGAACCTGGGTCTCTGGCGCTGTGAGAATAGTGATGTTTCCACTAGTGGGAGAGTCGAGGACTAGAGGTCATAGCGTCAGAATTAAAGAACGTTCTTTTAGGAAGGAGATGAGGAGAAATTTCTTTAGTTGGGTGGTGGCGAATCTGAGGAATTCTTTGCCACAGAAGACTGAGGAGGCCAAGTAAGTGGATATTTTAAAGGCAGAGATAGATAGATTCTTGATTAGTACAGGTGTCAGAGGTTATGGGGAGAAGGCAGGAGAATGGGGCTAGGAGGGAGAGATAGATCAGCCATGATTGAATGGCGGAATAGAATTGATGGGCCGAATGGCCTAATTTTACTCGTACCACATGATCTTGCGACCTTACCACGGCAGCTCTACCGGCTGTGCTATTGTGCTGCCCTATTTCCTGACTTCAATGGTTATTTGCCATTATCTATACTATTTTCCAGGTGAGCATGACATGAACAAGGAACATCCTTGCATCTTGCTGTTTTAAGACAATAAACTAAACTGTAAATCTCTTTCACCCTAGCTACGACATAATGTCAGCGCTCTCCCACTCAAAAGAACAAGGAAATTCAGAGACTAACTTTTGTGAATTATTTTGTTTGAAGGTTCTGCAACTCTGCATATTGATGCCTTTGTTTTTAATTTAAAGATATTCAAGATGGCATTTATATCCTGCCTGAATGAGCTTCACAGTGACTCTGAACCGACCCTTCTGGAACATTCACCTACGTGGATACATATTGCATACAATGTTTTCAAAAAACGACTGCAAAATTTGTCCAATACGTTTGTGCTCTACCCAAAAGTCCTGGAATGTTTTCGGAATTGGAGACCAGGAGCATTGGATTCTAACAAAATGGTGAGTTGCATAAAGGGTATTGTAAAAATATTCAAATCTTCTGACTAAAGTTGACATTTAAACACAAAGCTTTTAGAGATACAGCATAGAACCTGGCTGAGCAAGTCCACTCCGACCATCGATCGCCCATTCACACTAGTTCCACTTTATTCCCACTTTCCCATCCGCTCCCTACACACCAGGGGCAATTTATAGAGGCCCGTTAACCTACAAACCCACAAGTCTTTGGAATGTGAAAGGAATTTGAGGAAGGACCTTCTTGCTATTGAGGGAGTGCAGCATAGGTTTCACGAGGTTAATTCCCGGGATGGCGGGACTGTCATATGATGAAAGAATGGAGCGACTGGGCTTGTATTCACTGGAATTTAGAAGGATGAGAGGAGATCTTATTGAAACATATATAATTATTAAGGGATTGGACATGCTGGATGCAGGAAACATGTTCCCGATGTTGGGGGGAGTCCAGAACCAGGGGCCGCAGTTTAAGAATAAGGGGTAGGCCATTTAGAACTAAGACAAGGAAACACTTTTTTCACAGAGTTGTGAATTTGTGGAATTCTCTGCCTCATAAGGCAGTGGAGGCCGATTCACTGGTTGCATTCAAAAGAGAGTTTGGCAGAGCTCTTTAGGGCTAGCGGAATCAAGGGGTATGGGAAGAAGGCAGGAACGGGGTACTGATTGTGGATGATTAGCCATGGTCACATTGATTGGCGGTGCTGGCTCGAAGGGCCGAATGGCCTACTCCTGCACCTATTGTCTATGTATCTATGAAACCAGAGCACCCAGATGAAACCCACATGGTCACAGGGGGAACATGAAAACTTCACACAGTCAGCACCAAAGGTCAGGATCGAACCTCGGCCTCTGGCGCTGTGAGGCAGCAGATCTACCAGCTGCTTCACTCTGCCACCCTCAAATGATCTTTAAACTGTGATTTGACAGCAGTATTAAATATCTTTCTACTGACAAGTTGTCTATTTGTTGTCTATTTAGCCTTTATATCTCATTGAAAGTATGTATTTCTGTTAAAGACTGTCTTGCTAGCCATTTAACATGCATATTTTACATTTGCTCCCAATGTTGCCTATATTGTGTGACTACTCAGGCCATAGCAGGAAAGGTTGGGTGTACCACCCCTTCCCCCACTTCTAAAAAGAACTTGAAACCCTAAGACTTGAGATTGGGTTGGGGTCAGGTGGACACCTCACTGGGAGTCATGGAGGTATACAGCATGGAAACGGATCGTACAACCCTATTCATCCTCGCCAACAAAGATGTCTACCTGAGCTAGTTCCATTTGCCTGCATCTGGCTTATATCCCTCTGAATCTTTCATATCCATGTGTATAAAATCACGAGAGGAATAGATCGGTTAGATGCACAGAGTCTCTTGCCCAGAGTAGGAGAATTGAGGATCAGAGGACATAGGTTTAAGGTGACAGGGAAAATATTGTATAGGAAGCTGAGGGGTAACTTTTTCACACAAAGGGTGGTGGGTGTGTGGAACAAGCTGCCAGAGGAGGAAGTTGAGGTAAGGAATATCCCAACGTTTAAGAAACAGTTAGACAGGTACATGGATAGGACAGGTTTGGAGGGATGTGGACCAAAAACGGGCAGGTGGGACTAGTTTAGCTGGGACATGTTGGGCAAGTTGGGCCGGAGGGCCTGTTTCCACACTGTATCACTCTATGACTCTGACTCTGCACCTATCAATGGAATAATTGTACTCGTCTCTACTGCTTCCCGTGGCTGCCCATTCTCTATACTCACCATCTACTGTGTGAAAAGCTTGTTGTTATGGAGCAGACATTTAGTAGTTCTAGTTACACTGGGACCATGCCCAAGAGCAATATCATTAAGCAGCTATCTCATATTGCCTGACATAGTCATGAAGGAATTTTGCTATTCCTGCATTTATCAATGCGAACATTACTTAATCGAAGAAGAAAACTTCTCAGAAAGTGTTTGTTTATTTTTCAGACCCTCGACCTACATGCAGCCTATGCCTGTGCTGAAATGGCTCAAGCTGTGAATATTGAGACGGTCAAAGACTGTAAACAACTGATGGAAATAATGGAAACTGTACAGCCAGCAGTTGAACTGGTTTTTGACAAAAACTACCTGAAGCCGTGCAGATCCACATACCAGCAAATTGTATCTCGGATAAGGCAAGCCACATTTTACCATAAGCCAAATGTTATATGTGGTCAAAATCTAAAATAAAATAGAAAATGCTGGGAATACTGAGCAATGGAGATGATCTTTGTTAAATTCGTCTCCTTTTTCAAAAAAATTGCCAGAAGTTTTCTTCTTCAAGTATTATCCATCCAATAAAAACCACATGTTCTTTATCTCCTACAGTTTACCTCCACACCTGCTACTAGATGTGTTGGTTCATTTGCAAACAGACCCGCTCTGGCTGGTCTGTGGAGATATTTTCCTCCTTCACTAATCTAAATTTCTGGTGACGATAAATGTCACTGTATCAGTTGGTGCATGTGACAATAAATGTCTCATGTCTTAAATGGGCAAATCTGTGTAGGGTGGCACAGTGGTAGAGTTTCTGCCTTACAATGCCAGAGACCCGGATTCAAACCTGACTTTGGGTGTTTTTTGTACGCCGTTTGTACATTCTGTCTTTAACCCCGTGGGTTTTCTCCGGGTGCTCTGGTTTCTTTCCACATTCCAAAGATGTGCAGGTTTAGAAACATAGAAAATAGGTGCAGGAGTAGGCCATTCGGCCCTTCCAGCCTGCACCGCCATTCAATATGATCATGGCTGATCATCCAACTCGGTATCCTGTACCTGCTTTCTCACCATACCCCCTGATCCCTTTAGCCACAAGGGCCACATCTAACTCCCTCTTAAATATAGCCAATGAACTGGCCTCAACTACCTTCTGTGGCAGAGACTTCCAGAGATTCACCACTCTCTGTGTGAAAAATGTTTTTCTCATCTCTGTCCTAAAGGATTTCCCCTTTATCCTTAAACTGTGACCCCTTGTCCTGGACTTCCCCAACATCGGGAACAATCTTACTGCATCTAGCCTGTCCAACCCCTTAAGAATTTTGTAAGTTTCTATAAGATCCCCCCTCAATCTTCTAAATTCTAGCGAGTACAAGCCAAGTCTATCCAGTCTTTCTTCATATGAAAGTCCTGACATCCCAGGAATCAGTCTGGTGAATCTTCTCTGTACTCCCTCTACGGCAAGAATGTCTTTCCTCAGATTAGGAGACCAAAACTGTACGCAATACTCCAGGTGTGGTCTCACCAAGACCCTGTACAACTGCAGTAGAACCTCCCTGCTCCTATACTCTAATCTTTTTGCTATGAATGCTAACATACCATTCGCCTTCTTCACTGCCTGCTGCACCTGCATGCCTACTTTTAATGACTGGTGTACCATGACACCCAGGTCTCGTTGCATCTCCCCTTTTCCTAATCGGCCACCATTCAGATAATAGTCTACTTTCCTGTTTTTGCCACCAAAGTGGATAACCTCACATTTATCCACATTATACTGCATCTGCCATGCATTTGCCCACTCACCCAGCCTATCCAAGTCACCTTGCAGCCTCCTAGCAGTTTGTAGGTTAATTGGCTTCTGTAAATTACTCCTAGTATGTAGGATGTGAAATTGGGATAATATAGTACTAGTGTACATGTGATCAAAGGTCGTCGCTGGCAGGGTGGGCCAAAGGGTCTGCTTCCACGTGGTATCTCGAAAACTAAAACCAAACCTAAAACTAGATCAATAGAAATATAAAATGAATTCCACATCAGCCATGAACCTGGACAAAAATATTTTTGCTGATCTCTACAACTACAAGCCAATTCTTCGGATGATACAGTCGACACTGAAATTATCATTAAAAGCTTTTTAGGGAATGAGATCCTGTCATGCTACCCAACATGGTGGATTAGTTTAGGTTTAGTTTAGAGATACAGCACAGAAACATGCCCTTCGGCCCACCGAGTCCACATTGACCAGCGAGCTCTACACATTAACACTATCCTACACACACTAGGGACAATTTACATTTATACCAAGCCAATTAACCTCCAAACCTGTACGTCTTTGGAGTGTGGGAGGAAACCAAAGATCAAGGAGAAAACCCACACAAGTCACGGGGAGAACGTACAAACTCCGTAATAGTCGGGTTCGAACCTGGGTCCCTGGAGCTGTAAGGCAGCAACTCTACCACTGAGAAGCTTTCACGATTTACTGATGCGATAATCATTTTATTATTTCAAGTAGATAACTGTGCAAACCCGTGGGGCGTAGGGGAGGGTATGAAATGGGGAAATCAGCATTTGTTTTGTCTACTTTGGACCGGCAAGGTAGGTTGGAGATTGACACAAAGTGCTGGAGTAACTCAGCGGGCCAGGCAGCATCTCTGGAGAAAAGGAATGGGTGACATTTCGGGTCTAGACCATTCCTCATACCTTTTCTCCGGAGATGCTGCCTGACCCGCTGAGTTAGAAACATAGAAAATAGGTGCAGGAGGAGGCCATTTGGCCCTTCCAGCCAACACCGCCATTCATTGTGATCATGGCTGATCATCCCCAATTAATAACCCATGCCTGCCTTCTCCCCATATCCCTTGTTTCCACTAGCCCCTAGAGCTCTATCTAATTCTCTCTTAAATCCCTCCATGGGGTGGTCAGAAAGGCTTTTGGTTTATTGGCCTTCATCAGTTGGGGTATTGAGAGTATAGCAGTTGGGATGCTATGTGACAGTTGTACAAGACATTGATGAGGTCGTATTTGGAGTATTAAGTTTTGGTCACCCTGCTAAAGGTAGGAGATTGTTACGCTAGAAAGCGTACAGAGAAGATTAAAAGCCCTGTCCCACGGTACGAGTTCATTACAGGAGTTCTCCTGAGTTTGCCCTAATTCGAACTCGGAGATTTACGGTAATGGCCACTCGTCGGTACTCGGGGCTCTCGTGGACATTTTTCAACATGTGGAAAAATCTTCACGAGTCTTCCTGTGCTTGCATGCCGTTAGCGAATCTTCCCGAGTACCTGCCGTTAGCGCTAAGAGACGTCCCCGAGCTCCGATGTACCCGCTACGTTCATTCTCCGTGCTTACCGCGAGTTTGATTTTTTTTTAAACTCGGGAGAGCTCTTGGAATGAACTCGTACCGTGGGACAGGGCTTTTATGAAGATGTTGCCAAGACTTGAGGGAACTCTCCATAGGGAGAGGTTGGGAAGGGTAACACTGTATTCCTTGCAGAAGGCTGAGAGGATGTTATAGAGGTGTGTAAGATTGAAAGGGGCATAGATAGAGTGAACTTATACTTTTAACCAGAACAGGGAAATCAAAAAACAGAGGACATAGGTTCAAGGTGAGGGGGGAAAGATTTAATACGAACCTGAGGGGCAAATTTTTCACACTGAAAATATACCCATTGGTGGGTACATTTAACAAGCTGCCAGAGGAGGTAGTTGAGGCAGGTACAATAAAAAAAATTAAAAGATTTGCACATGGATAGGAAAGGTGGTAGAGGGGGGTATGGGTCAAATATGGGCAGGTGGGACAAGTGTAGATGTGGAATCCTGGTTGACATGGGTAAGTTAATTCCATGTTGGATGACTCTATGACTAGAACTCATTTATAATTTATCCTCCATTAACCATACATCCATCGGGCAAAAGGTATTGCAGTGTGCCGCGCTCACCTCCACATTTAAGGACAGTTTCTTCTCAGCTGTTCTCAGGCAACTGAACCATCCTATCAACAAATAGAGAGCAGCCCTGCACTACCATCAACCTCATTGGAGACCCTTAGACTATTTCTGATCTGACTTTACAGGCTTTATCTTGCACTAAACGTTATTCACATTATTCCCTTTATCCTGCATCTGAACACTGTGGATGGCTCGATTGTAATCATGTATTGTCTTTCCGCTGACTGGTTAGCGTGCAACAAAAGCCTTCCACCATACTTCGGTACACGTGACAATAAACTAGCCTCAACACAACAGTGGACACTTCAGTTCTGATACAAGTGTCTGCTCCTTTTGATGGATAATTCCAATTTTAGAAAACTGCAAGGAGTAGTAACGTAATATTTTATTATCTCTTAGAACTCTCTGGGACAGTGCACGTGTGTTGTGCGTGTTTATCGAACATGTTGTGTTGACAGCCGGTCACATTGACTGCAGGTTACAGGACATTGCCGTAAAACATTGTTCGCTGCTTCAGAAGGTAATGATTACCAATCTGTAAAAAAAACTGTACAATGGAAGAAATTGTCTTTAAGCTAACCACATCTTTTAATCATTATACGTGAACCGATTTTAAGAATAATTGGCTGCTTGTAGAAAATCATGAGGGGGAATTGATAGGGTGAATACACAGCCTTTTACCCAGGGTAGAGGAATCAATAACAGGAGGATGTGGGTTGCAGGTGAGGGGGAAAACTCAATAGGAATCTGAGGGCAACTTTTTCAGTCAGATTGTGATGGGTAAATGGGATGAGCCAGAATGTAGTTGAGGCAGATTCAATATCAACATGCGTGCAAATGGGACTAGATGAGATGGAGCATCTTGATTGGTATGGACGAGGGGCTGAATGGCCTGTTTGAGTGCTGTATGACTCAATGGACTCTGTCAGAATGGTCAGCACATGGAGTTTCTGGATGCTCTCTTTAATAAAGTATTATTTAAAATTTTTCTTCTTCAGAACCTAAAACTCCATCAAATACATTATTCCCCCCAAAAAGATGTCAGCTTTAACCATAGACAGACACAAAAAGCTGTAGTAACTCAGAGGGTCAAGCAGCATCTCTGGAGAAGAGGAATGTGACATTTTGGGTCGAGACCCTTCTTCAGAGTGAGAGTCGGGGAAGGGGAAAGGGAAACGAGGGATATATATGGTGATATTGAGATGTATAGAACAAATGAATGAAAGATATGCAATAAGCAGCAATGATCAAGGAATGGTAGAGCCCACAATGGTCCATTGTTGGTAGGCAAAAAAATGTTGGAGTAACTCAGTGGGCCAGGCAGCGAGAAGGAATGGGTGACATTCCGGGTCGCGACCCTTCCTCATCCACTGCAAAATCTCCTCAAGGTATGTCTACTTTGAAGGTTCTCCTCCTCTCAGCCTGTCCCGCTGTTACCCTGGCATTTTGTGTCTAGCTTCGATTTAAACCAGCATCTGCAGTTCTTTCCTACACACATGGTCCATTGTTGGCTGGGCGCTAGATGATAACGAGTAATACAGATCAATGAAACCAAACAGGACGACAGTGAAACTAGTACAATGACTAGGAAAGGGGAGGGATGGAGCGAGAGGGGATGCAAGGCTTACTGATAGTTGGGGGGGGGGGAAATATTCATACTGCTGGTTTATAAACTTCCCAGGCAAAATGTGAAGTGCTGCTCCTCCAATTAGCCTCAATCTGACAATGGAGGAGGCCCAGGACAGAAAGGTCAGTACAGGAAGAGGAGTTAAAGTGTTTGGCAATCGGGAGACCACGTAGGGCAAGGCGGACTGAGTAAAGGTGTTCAGCGAGGTGATCGACTAGTGAACACTAGGTCTTGTAATATCCACCTTCTTCCATCTTCAATTATTTTAACGGTGGGACTAACAAATTGCATGAACGTGTGATAATATTAGCGGACACATTAAAGCTATTTGTCCTGCCTTTTAAATCACGGACAATAAT
This sequence comes from Amblyraja radiata, assembly GCF_010909765.2. Taxonomy (NCBI): domain Eukaryota; kingdom Metazoa; phylum Chordata; class Chondrichthyes; order Rajiformes; family Rajidae; genus Amblyraja; species Amblyraja radiata. The sequence goes on along the minus strand of NC_045981.1, from coordinate 16,307,416 downwards.
TTCAGGACTTAAGTTTTCTCCACGTGGCAAGAATAGTTAATGAGAGGATTTGTATAATATTGTTTAGAAGTTTCCAATGTTCTGAATCGACCACTATTCTATTTTTCTGGCGATATCTCGGTATGTTGAATGATAAAAATGTATCCACCATTTACACAGATCCTCAGGACGTCCTCTGATATGAAGGACTGTAAGACGGTTGAAGGAGTGATTGAAGTGCTGCAGTCATGTAATGAGATGTCCAGTCTGTTGGACCACAGGTAAAATGGTCTTCAATTCACTGTTTAGCCCTCATGCTCATGCAGCTCATCTAGTTCATGTGGCCCTACATTAAACGCATTTTATTGGCCTCGCATTCCCATTCACTCCTCTCAGATCCTGCCACCCACATACATACTGGTGGTAATTTGTAGTCGGCAATTAACGTTTGCGCAAAATTTGCGACATGAAAGGAAAACTCACATTGTCAAATGGATCGGATTACTGGAGATTGTAAACCAGCTGTGAGCTGCGTCAATCTGCCACCCCACTGACCGAATGGTTTCAGTGTGCCTATCCTGTGAGCCTCAATCAAAATCCTCTTCAATCAAATCCTCACTTAAGGATGGACGCACAAAATGCTGGAGTAACTCAGCGGGTTGGTCAGCATCTCTGGAGAAAAGGAACTGGCGACGTTTCGGGGCGAGACCTTTCATCAGACTGAGAGTCAGGGAGGGGGACAATAGAGGTGTGGGAAGGTACAGAACAAAGCAGAGATCCTGCATCGATGGCCCAGGAGAGGTGGAGCCCACAATGGTCCATTGTTGGCTGGGAACGAGGTGATAACGAAGAAATACCAATGGTGAAATTAACAAGAGGATCAGGGTGAGGGAGGGACAGAGGAGATGGAATACAAGGGCTACTTGAAGTTAGAGAAATCAATATTCATGCCGCTGGGTTGTAAGGTTACTTGAGGATTTTGTCTAAAATGTCATGTAATTCTTGCAAATAAATGTGCTGCCATTAGGCATTGTTAATAAGCTGTGCTATCCAATTAGTGTTTGTTCATTGAACTAGTGTGGGATGTCCATTACAAAGCCCCATGCATTGGTACTGCCACAAACAGTACCAATTTGGCAGCCAACCTTTGTGGGCTTAAAGGGTTAAAGCTTCTAAAAAAATGTTACAGCAGCTTGATGAGATATCTGGTAAAAAAAATCTCTTGTGTCAACCACTGATTTTGGTGGTTTAAGACTACAAGATTCAGTTTAGTTTATGGTTTAGAGATACAGTGTGGAAACAAGCCCTTTGGCCCACCAAGTCCACGCTGACCAATGATCAACTGCACACTAGTTCTATCCAACACACTAGGGACAATTTACAGAAGCAAATGTAGACTTTAGAGATACAGCATGGAAACAGGCCCTTCGTCCCACTGACCTTACACCACCACAATCTATGGGACAATTTACAGAAGCCAATTAATTTACAAACCTGTATGTTTTTGGAATGTGGGAGGAAACCAGAGCACCCTGAGAAAACTCACTTGGTCACAGGGAGAACGTGCAAAGTCTGTGCAGTCCGCAATCCGTAGTCAGGATTGAACCCGGACCTCTGGCACTGTAATGGGCCTGTCCCACTTTCACGACTTAATTCAAAACCTCTGCCGAGTTTAAAGGACCTAAAAAAAAAAATCAAGATTGTGGTAATCTACGAACTCCCTCGACCTTCCACGATGATGTTCACGAACTCTGACGATTATGTCTACGATTTCCCACGACTATTTCAATGCCCTCCTTACAAGTAAAAAGTTGCAATTTCTTTCATCCCGACCATCTTTTTACTCATGAACATTTTTTATCGGGCTGGAAACAACGTCCCGACTTACTTGATGCCACGAGTACCTATGGCTAGCATAACGAGCCGCTACGACATAGCTACGAATTCCTACGGACTTGTTACGAACATTCTGCGAGTTTGATTCAAGGGGAAAACTCGGGAAAATTCGTGAATTACCTCGTGAAAGTGGGACGGGCCCTTAAGGCAGCAGCTCTACACTGTATAATTGGTTGTGTCATTTGTGTTGTTGCCTGAATCCCCAAGAATAGAAAGAAACCCTGTACTGGAGAAAACTATTCTTCTTGAAACTTAAGGGCCTGTCCCACGAGCATGCGACTCCATGCGGCAAGCGCGACCTAAAGGGCTGGTCCCACCAGCATGCGCCTGCATGCAGCAAGCGCGGCCAAACCAGAAGCGGGGGCCACGCGGTGGTTGAGTGGCTGTCATGAAGTTCGAGCGAAGTCTGCGGGAAGTTCGCTCGTGACGTACGGCGTCGAGGCGGTGCTTACGGCGTCGAGGTGGCTGCGGGCCGGCGGGCTGTTGCCGCGCAGAAATTTTGAACACGGTCAGTTTTTCGGAGCCCCGCGCGATGTCGGGACCAGCTCCGCACAACTCCATACGGCTACGGCAATCGAAGCGGGACCGGCCCCGAGAGGCCGTACGGCTCAAGCGACCACATTAGGTCGCTTGGTGCATGCAGGCGCATGCTGGTGGGACCGACCCTTTAGGTCGCGCTTGCCGCATGGAGTCGCATGCTCGTGGGACAGGCCCTTAAGTTTGCAGACTGTGGTCAATCTTTCCTTTCTCAAAAGAACAGAGAATAATGCACGTTAGTTGAATGAGCAAGCCTTTCCCGAGTACTGGAATGTCCAAGTCATTTCTGGTTGTGTTCTTTCTCCTCAGGTATGGCATCAAAGAATGTCCAGTCTGTCTGGGTATGCTGAATGATCCTGCCTGCCTGCCCTGTGAACACGTCTTTTGTATTGAATGTTTGGAACGTTCGCTTGCATTTCAAAGGGTTTGCCCAAAGTGCAAGGCAGGAGTTCCCAGTTCTGACGAAATCCAAGTCTCCACGCAGCTGAAGTAAGTTCCTCTCTTCAAAATCAAGTTTCAGAATGTTGTCTTTTTTAGTTTTAGTTTAGGTTAGAAATACAGCGCAATAACCCAAGCAATAAAGGCAAGCATACCACACGCCTCCTTTACCACCCTATCTACTTGTGCTGCCACCTTCAGTGAGCTATCAATTTGGACTCCAGGTTGCCTCTGCACATCAATGCTGTTGAGGGATGCCAATTTTCTCTTGTCTCTACTGCCTCCTGTGTAGCATTACTAACTCTGGGACAGTGTAAGAGATTGAGAACAAGCCCTGCCCTGCCACAGGATTGCCTTATTATCCCCACTCCATTCAGTTCCACCGACCAGCCTCTGCTGCTTTAGAATATTGAAACAGACTGCACATAGAATAGTCATAGAGTGATACAGCGTGGAAACAGGCCCTTCTGCCCAACTTGCCCACACTGGCCAACATATCCCAGCTACACTAGTCCCACCTGCCTGCGCTTGGTCCATATCTCTCCAAACCTGTCCTATCCATGTACCTATCTAACTGTTTCTTAAACGTTGGGATAGTCCCAACCTCAACTACCTCCTCTGGCAGCTTGTTTCATGCACCCACCACCCTTTGGGTGGAAAAAGTTACCTCTCAGATTCCTATTTAATCTTTTCCCCTTCACCCTGAACCTATGTCCTCTGGTCCTCGATTCCCATACTCTGGGCAAGAGGCGCTGTGCATCTACCCAATCTATTCCTCTCATGATTTTATACACCTCTATAAGATCACCCCTTATCCTCCTGCGTTCCAGGGAATAGAGACCCAGTCTACTCAACCTCTCCCTATAGCTCCCACCCTCTAGTCCTGACAACATTCTCATAAATCTTCTCTGAACCCTTTCAAGCTTGACAATACTGTCAATAATTATAGGTTCCAATTTCCTCTCTGTCACAGTTTTATGTTGGGGGCAGTGGGAATGGCAAGGTTTTTCGGGATTTATGCGAAATGCTATATAAAGTGTGACACGTCTAAAATTGATGGTTTTACTCTTAATTTTACAGGACTGCTATAAAAAAACATAATGACTTTCGGCAGAGGTGCAATATGTTTTTCATGGAGGTTGTTTCCACATTTTGCTTCAGTGAAGATTCTCCACCAAGTGACCAAGTGATTAAGTTGCTGCTTGCGCTACTAATTGCAGTCAGCAACTCGCCTGAAGGTTCGTATTGCTGTCCTTAACAATTGACATCAGCTGTACATAAAATGTATTATGAAAATATATATTAGGCACTTTGGTGCCATATGACTGTACTTACTTCTAATAAAATAAAAAGGATAAAAACAAAAAAACAATTGACATCGGCCCTAGGCCTACAATGTAAGTGTCTACTATGTACAATGTTCCATAGTGAACACTTACGGCACCACTAAACTATGCACAAACTCATTAGGTCACCAAGGTAGCACAGTGGCACAGCTGGTAGAGCTGCTGCCTCACAGCACCAGAGATTCCGGTTCAATCCTGACCTCGGACGTTGTCTGTGTGGACTTTACACATTCTCCCTGTGAACGCGCGGATTTCCCCCGGGATGCTCCGTTTTCCTCCCACATCACAAAAAAGTGCGGGTTAGTAGATCAATTGGTATCTGTAGATTGCCCCCAATGATGAAGGGAGTGGATGTGAAAGTGGGATAACATGGAACGAGTGTGAACTTGTGATCGATGGTCAGCGTGGACTCGGTGGGCCGAAGGGCCTGTTTCCATGCTTTATGTCCAAAACTAAATTAAAAACTCATGGTAATGCAAGAATGCAGCACCTCATATTTTGCTTGGGTAGTTTACACCCCAGCAGTATGAACATTGACTCCTCTAACTTCAGATAGCTCTTCCCCTTCCCAGTTCTCCCACTAGTCTTATTGTCTCTGCCTACATTCTAGCTTTGCCCCTCACTTTGTCAGTCATTCGAGGCCCTCTTATTTCTGACCAGTGAGGCTATTGTGCGGTGGCCACTCCTGCTGCACCTTAAGTGATATGCTTGGGACTAGAGATACCTGTGTAAATAGGCTGACCACCTTTTCTGATGAATGCAACTCTTTTGGCAACGGTTCACACCAGTGGGGTGGGTCATGACCTTGGTCCCTGACTATAAGAATGCAGAAACAGGATTGCAGCAATTTGCAGGTGAAGTTCCCGTAATACTGGAGTGTGGCTTGTGCTACGATGTTGTTTAAGAAAGGCAGCAAGGCCAAGTCAAGGAACCACAGGCTAGTGATCCTGCTGTCAATGGTGGGAAAGCTGTTAGTGGGGATTCTTAGGGACAGGATCCTGCAGCGTTTATGTTTAGTGATACAGCGTGGAAACCGGCCCACCGAGTCGACGACAACCATCGATCACCCGTACACTAGCTCTACCTTATCCTACGTATGCATCCTACACTCCAGGTTCGACAGGAAACTAATCTAATGCTGGACTTTGTCGAAGGCATTGATGATTTATCTTCAAGTCCACCAGGGAAACATTTGGCGACAGTGTCCTCTATGGAGACAACCATGTGGACTTTCCTGCTTCTAGGCTAGATGTTGCTTGTGTACCAGCACCCTCAGCTCTGCCCTGTGGTGATACTGAACCATTGACGAGTGGGATCCACTGTGGAAGCCTAGAATTCCTTTGGCAACTCAGAGTGAGCTCTGGACTTTTGTGCCTTACTTGATTTACTTTGGAACTCCTTCAGGCAGCTGGAAGGAGATTATCAGCCCAATGGGGAATTTGGTTTCAAACAATGGAAAGGGGGCAAGCTTTGAGAGGATGAGAACGGTTCCAAACACTTTATCTCCTTCACAAATGTGCTTATTTAAGAAAGGCAGCAAGGAATAACCAGGGAACCTGGCATCGGTAGTGGGAAAGTTGTTTGGAGGGACTTCTAGGGACAGGATCTAACAGCATTTGGATAGGCATGGGGGGATGAGGGTTCAGTCAGCATGGCTCTGTGCGTGGAAAATTGTGTCTCATGAATCAGATAGAGTCTTTTGAAGAGCTCACCAAGACGATTGATGAGGCAAGGCAGTTGACATTATCAATCTGGACTTAAGTCAGGCCTTTGACAATGTGATTTGCAAACTGCCACACTATATTATTCTATCCTCCATCTGTAGTTTTCAATGTTAATGTTTATCAATCTCAAAGTAATGATGTAGCCTGGGGCTGACTACATGTGCATTGATTTAGGTTTGTTCTTCTGTTTGTACCTTAGTCAGCCATAGGATTAAAACATAGGAGATTTAGTTTAGAGAGACAACGGGTAAGTAGGCCCTTCGGCCCACCAAGTCCGATCCAACCAGCGATCACCCATTCACACTAGTTCTATCCGACACACTCAGGACAATTTGCAGAAGTGACAAAGCTGCTGGTCTTTGAAGTGTGGGAGGAAAACAGAGCACCCGGAGAAAACCCATGCAGTCACAGGAAAATATTTACAAATTCCGTAGAGACCCCACCTGTATTCAGAATCGAACTTGGGTCTGCACTTTATACTAAAGATTATTTTCTAATATTAGGTGACCTCTACCGGACTCGGACTTTAACCCCGTTCTCAGAATGCGTGGACATTAACCCTGTGATACGTTCTGTTTTACTGAAGCTGCTAATGCATTACAGGTAAGGAAAAATAATGTGTTCACTTCCACAGTTAAAAAAAAACAGGACCAAATCTGACATTGTGTATCATGCAAGTGTCTGTTTTTTAAACAGTTTAAGCCCTTTCATGTTCTTTCTTTGGGACAGGACAGTTTTCTAATGCAATTTCCTGCCTCTCAACTTCCTCCAAAAGTGCCAGGTCCCAATTTAACAGCGAACAAAATACATGCACATAAATCTTTTGTGTCTATCATCGGTATAAACCAGCATCTGCAGTTCCTTCCAACAAATAATACATGAATGCACACATGAAAGAAGTATATGTATGACATTACAATTGAAAACCACAGATTTCACTTCCCCCTTGATATAAACATGGCAGTTTTTGGTTCAGTTTTACAGACCAATCCTGGCATTAAAGTTATTACAGGAAGCTGCTCATGGAAAAGTAAGTAGAACCAAGTTAATTTATGCTGTTGTGAAGTCGGAGAAGGAAGACTTTGCAACCTCTTTTCACTTGTGTCTGCTGCATCCCCACCTCCACCTTCACGAGAGAGTTAGATTTAGCTCTTAGGGCTAACGGAATCGAGGGAAATGGGGAAAAAGCAGGAACGGGGTACTGATTTTAGATGATCAGCCATGAATGGCTCGAAGGGCTGAATGGCCTACTCCTGCATCTATTTTCTATGTTTCCAACACTCGATGGTGGCCCAGGGTTTTCTGCAAGAGAATGCCAAAATGGCAACTTTCTACAGGCTAAAGCAGGCATGAGGTTGAGTCTTCATTGCACTTCCAGGCTTCCTATTTACTTTTGAATTCCAGAGCAAAACCATTCTCATCAACAGAAGGCGAGTAACTCCATTGCCTTCTAGATGCCATGACCGACCATGATGTTTTCAGCACAAGGACATTATTTTACAAAAACATTGGTCTCCTGGGGCCAATCATTGTCCATCAATTAACGTCACTATAACAGGCTACACTGTCACCATTTTGCTCTTTGCCAGATCTTGTAGTGTGCAAGTTATCTGCCATAAACTAGTGTACTGTCCGATTCACCTCTATCCTATTGTGGACATTGGACATGGTCTCTGGAACTGATGAACTACAATGCTGAAAATTATATTCTGCACTCTGTATCTTCCCATTTGCTCTACCTATTGTACTTGAATTTGACTTGAGTGTATGTATGATTGGTATATCTGATCTGTTCAGACAGCATGCAAAAGTAAGCTGTTCACTGTACCTTGGTACACATAACGTGGTTCACAAAGGGTGGTGGGTATATGGAACCCTGGGCCGGAGGAGGTAGCTGAGACAGGTACTATCACATTGTTTAAGAAACATTTAGACAGGTTTATGGATAGGACAGGTTTAGAGGGATATGGGCCAAATGCAGACAGGTGGGACTAGTATTGATGGGGCATGTTGGTCCCTGTGAGCAAGTCCGGCCGAGAGGCCTGCTTCCAAGTTCAAGATTCCAGAGATTCAAGATTCTTGATTCAAGTGAGTTTATTTTCATGTGTCCCTGATAGGACAATGAAATACGTGCTTTGCTTCAGCACAACAGAACATAGAGAACAGATAAGTGTGTCCATATACCATTATATAAATATATACACACATGAATAAATAAACTGATAAAGTGCAAATAACAGATAAAGGGCTATTAATGTTCAGAGTTTTGTCCGAGCCAAGACTAATAGCCTGATGGCTGTGGGGAAGTAGCTATTCCTGAACCTGGTCGTTGCAGTCTTCAGGCTCCTGTACCTTCTACCTGAAGGTAGCAGGGAGATGAGTGTGTGGCCAGGATGGTGTGGGTCCTTGATGATACTGCCAGCCTTTTTGAGGCAGCGACTGCGATAGATCCCCTCGATGGAAGGGAGGTCAGAGCCGATGATGGACTGGGCAGTGTTTACTACTTTTTGTAGTCTTTTCCTCTCCAGGGCGCTCAAGTTGCCGAACCAAGCCACGATGCAACCGATCAGCATGCTCTCTACTGTGCACCTGTAGAAGTTAGAGAGAGTCCTCCTTGACAATCCGACTCTCCGTAATCTTCTCAGGAAGTAGAGGCGCTGATGTGTTTTCTTAATAATTGCATCAGTGTTCTTGAAGTTGTATGACTCTATGTCTCTTTGACATAACAATAATAAACTAAACCATTTTTTTCCAAATTACAACAGTGAGTACATATCAAAAATGTTGTAAATGATAACAGAACCTTAATTCTTCTTTTCATTGTAAAATTAATGAGGAACAGTATTTTAGCACCTGATCAGCAGGTTATGCTAGGAGGTGAGATAATTTGATTAAAGTGAAGGTGAATAAATTAAACATCTCAAGATAAATTCTGCATCTCTCAATAGTTTTGATGAGGTGAAGGACTTTCTGCAGACGTACCTCTCAAATCTGGAAGAGAAGATATGTTTTAAAGATCATCTGAAGGAACTCTACCTGCTGTTCATCAAATGCTTTGAGGTAAAGTAGAACCTTTTGCTCTCTCCCGTTCCTGTCAGCTTGCTGAAGGTATGACTGGAATGGGCCAAGAATCTAGTTTTCAGTTGTAGTTTTCGAGATACTGTGCGGAAACAAGGCCCTTCGGCCCACTGTGTCCGTGCTGACTGGCGACCCCCACAAACTTACACTATCTTACACACACTAGGGACAATTTGCGATTATACCAAACCAATCAGCCTACGAACCTGTACATCTTTGGAGTGTGGGAGGAAACCGGCGCTCCCAGAGACAACCCATGCAGGTCACGGGGAGAACATACATACTCCGTACAGACAGCACCCGTAGTCAGGATTGAACCCAGGTCTCTGGCGCTGTAAGGCAGCACCTCTACCGCTGCGCCATTGTGCCGTACCCAAAACTGATACAGTATTTTGTTCCATAAGGACTCGGTGTTTGGCCACTTTGAGCGTTGCGGTGGACTTGACGACGGAGAGCTCCTCAAACAGAACTGCAACTTTGCCAGCAGGTTTGCCAGACAACAAGCTGCCACTTGTAAAGACAATGCCATTGACTACTTGCAGAACATCGCCAGTATACGCTTCTGCTTCAGTCTTACGGCTCGGCTGATGTACGAGGCATGCAACAAAACAGGTAAAACATTGGAGGCTAACTTTAACTCATTGCATGCTCTCTATTACGTAAGGTGCTGCGGTGTTGCGGCACGGCGATTCTTTGCCTGCTCTCTCCAGAGAAGAATCTACTATAATCTGATACAATTGCTCTAGTTTAGAAATACAGCGCGGAAACAGGTCTTTTGGCCCACCGAGAATACGCCAACCAGCGATCCCCGAGCACTAACACTATTCCACACACACTTGGGACAATTTACAATCTACTGTCATCTGATACAATAGCTCTACTGCTATTCTGAAGAAGGGTCTCGACCCGAAACGTCACCCATTCCTTCTCTCCAGAGATGCTGCCTGTCCCACTGAGTTACTCCAGCTTTTTGTGTCTATCTTCTACTAATTTAAATCTCTTTTCTACCTATTGTACTTGAGTTTCACTTGATTGTATTTAAGAAACAATATTAACTGATCTGAATGAATGAATAGTATGCAAAACAAAGCTTTTCACTGTACATCGGTACATGTGACAAGAAAAAACCTAAACCTAAACCAAAACATAGTGTTAACCTACTGATATGCGCGATTAACAAAGTGGGAATGTTATGCTGAGACACTCTGAGCCCAATTATTCCCCAGTAATCGTAGAGTTACAGAGTGATACAGTGTGGAAACAGGCCCTTCGGCCCAACTTGCACACACCAGCCAACATGTCCCAGCTACTCTGGTCCCACCTGCCCGCATTTGGCACTTATCCCTCCAAACCTGTCCTAACCATGTACCTGTCAAACTGTTTCTTAAACATTGGGATAGTCCCTGCCTCAACTACATCCTCTGGTAACTTGTTCTATATTCCCACCACCCTTTGTGTGAAAAAGTTACCCCTCAAATTCCTATTAAATCTCTTCCCCTTCACCTTATGTGCTCTTGTCTTCGGTTCACCTACCCTGGGCATGAGGCTCTGTGCATCCGCCCAACCTATTCCTCTCATGATTTTATACACCCCCATAACATCTCCTCATGATCGTGCGTTCCAAGGAATAGAGTCCCAGTCTACTGAACCTCTCCCTATAGCTCAGACCCTCTAGTCCTGGCAACATCCTCGTAAATCTTCTCTGTACCCTTTCCAGCTTGGCAACATCTTTCTTATACACGGTGCCCAGAACTGAGCACAATTCATATAATATGTGAACTTAATTACGCGTGTTATTTTATTTTGACATTTTACAAAATGTATAATTCCAGACATAAATCACAAGGCCACAAAGGAAAGTTTCTTGGAGCACATGAAGATGATCTGTTTGCATTCTGGCAATGATTGGTATCGGGTTTATTTGATGAGGGAAGTCTACGATCAGTATGGAATGGATCTTGTTCAATCTTTGACACAACTCGAGGAGTACCGCTGGTCCTTTCCAGACAAGATCATCGAAAAGGTAGAACATTTAATGCATTTTAAACAAGCTCATAACATCCACAAATTTTGCAGTGTCTCGCCAATCATTTTGTCAAATAAACACGCTTTAACAAGATAAAGGTTTGTTAAATAATTCTTCACATCAATCTATCCAAATTGGATCGTTAACAATGATCAGTTTTTGTCATCTTCATAATCCTTATCATTGTGGATTGTGATCTCAGACTGACTTTATGTGGGGACCAAGCCCATTAATCTTTTCCTCCAGCTCCTTGCTTGAAGCTCCACAATATGTGTCCTTCAGTGCTTAACCAGTTAGATTTTAAAGTCAAACACTATACCCAGTTATACCTTAAAGCCAGAATTGAAGCTCTTCTCACTCTTTCAGTCAGAGAATTCCAAATCTTACTTTGTAGAACCAAGGAACTAAAGATGCTGGGCTACAAAAAAAAGACAGAGTGCTGGAGTAACTCAGCGGGTCAGGCAGCATCTCTGGAGAACATAGATAGGTGATGTAGAAACAAAGAACTTCGGACTGAAGAAGGGCCACGACCCAAAACATCACCTAAATCCATGTTCTCTAGAGATGCTGCCTGACTTGCTGAGTTACTCTTTTTATCCATATCACATTTGCTAGCTACATGCTTTTTTCAAAAGATATTGACTAGATTCCCTCAACTGTATGTCCTCGAAGCAAAGCTGGAAAATATCGTGGATGGCATATAATGTGTATAATTTTACAGTATTCTTGAAACAATTGACAGATTACTACAACATCAAAGAGTTAAACATGGACATCGATCCCAGAGAAAGTGCTGGAAACACCTTCCATAAAAGCGTCTCAATGGAACTGGCCAAAACCTTGGAGATAAATTTTGAAAAGACATCGATGGAGAAAAATGTTCATGTTCCAGTCTAGTTTAGTTTAGGGATACTGTGTGGAAAGGCCCTTCAGCCCATCGAGTCTGCGTCGAACAGCAATTCCCGTACACTAGCAGTATCCTACACACTTTAAATTTTTTACCAATGCCAATCAACCAACAAACCTGTACGTCTTTGGTGTGTGGGATGAAACCAGAGCACCCAGAGAAACCCACACATTCACGGGGAGAACGTACAAACTCCGTACAGACAGCGCCCGTGGTCTGGATCCAACCCGGGTCTCTGTCGCTGTAATGCCCCTGTCCCACTTAGGAAACCTGAACAGAAACCTCTGGAGACTTTGTGCCCCACCCAAGGTTTCCGTGCAGTTCCCGGAGGTTTTGGTCAGCCTCTCTACCTGCTTCCACTACCTGCAACCTCCGGGAACTGCACGTAAACCTTGGGTGGGGCGCAAAGTCTCCAGAGGTTTCCGTTCAGGTTTCCTAAGTGGGACAGGGGCATAAGGCAACAACATTCTAATGCTGCACCACCAAGTCGCCCAGTTGGTCTGATCAGCATTTCTGTTTTAATTTCTGTTCTGGCACGACTTTGTATACTGACGCGCAAGTCGGTCCTTTCTTTCAGCACTCTCGTGGCGTACAGTTGGATTGCTACGTTTTATGTGGGGAGACGTACAAAGCCGTCCGTGATGCAACTACTGAGGCCGTCACAAGATGCCAGATGAATATCATCGCAGACAAGATAAAGGTTGTTGCAGAGTTTTCCATCTATTTATTGAACAGTGCTGTGCCTTCCAATCTTTTTGTTCATTTAATGCATATTTAAACCCATGTGTGTTGCTGATATTTAATATTTTTACAACTTTGGTCCTTAAAGGGTCTGAATTGCTCACCAAGGAATCTTCAGGTTTACCTGGGCTTGGCATTATTCCGTGAGGTAACATGTTCATTCGCAACAGAGGATGCCAGTATGCACTGTAATAAAATGGTAAGAATCATTCCTAACCAGCAATGTGGGGTTCCCTACCTTCAATACTTCCTTTGCGCCACATGTTTCATGTTTGGCTGAAATCTCTTATTTATTTTTTTAAAAAGCAACAGCACGCCACTTGCAGTAGTTTTGTTAAAGGAATTAGAAACAGTCACTTCTTTCAGTTTTGGCTGCTCTTTCAAAGGATGCACACACAGCAACTAACTTAAGCATTTTGCCTTTTCACTGAGTTCTGGAGGTGCTGACCTAGAACATAGAACAGTGCAACACAAGAATGGGCCCTTCAGCCCACAATGTGCTGTGCCATACCTGATGACAAGACCATTTCTTATCGACCTGCACCAAAGGATTGTCTCCATCCCTTGCACACCCATATGCCTATTCAAAATTATCTTAAATACCACTATTGTATCGACCTCAACCATCAACTCATTGAATTTCTTGGGAAAGTAGAAGATAAAATCAAAGCCGCTCTCTTCAACCTGGCTGGCTAGAAGGGCCGAATGGCCTACTCCTGCACCTATGTTTCTATTTTTTCCTATGTTTTCCTTTTTCATTTATGGAATGTGGATGTAACTAATGTGAGCACCGTTTTGTTGCTCATCCATAAATGCCCCTTCCGTAGATTTACTTGCGTTTTGGAGGGCAGTTAAGGGTCAACTACATACCAAAACACATGCTGGAGGAACTCAGCAGGCCAGGCGGCATCTGGAGAGAGAATGGACAAGTGACGTTTCAAGTCTGTTTCCACGCTGTATCAACTGATTAGATTAGATTAGATTAGATTCGTTTATTGTCATTCAGACCTTTCGGTCTGAACGAAATTTTGTTTCCCTGCAGTCATACATATAATTTAAAAAATGACAAAAACACACAATCAACACAAATTTAACATCCACCACAGTGAGTTCACCAAACACCTCCTCACTGTGGTGGAAGGCAAAATCTTAAAGTCTCTGTCTCTTCCCTCTTTGTTCTCCCTCTGCGCCGAGGCGACGGTTCAAACTCCGCGGGCGGTCGCTGCAGCCGCCACAGCTCTGAGGCCGAGTCGGGTTTCCGCTGCCACTGCCGCCGCTACAACTTGGGGGCCGAGTCGGGTCTCCGCTGCCGCTGCCGCTGCCGCCGCCACAGCTCCAGGGCCGAGTCGGGTCTCCGCTGCCGCTGCCGCCGCTACAGCTTCGGGGCCGAGTCGGGTATCCGCCGCCTCCGCCACAGCTTCGGGGCCGAGTCGGGTCTCCGCCGCTGCTACAGCTCCGATGCCGCCAGCTCCGCCATTAGGCCTCGGCGCAGACGGAGACGGGGACGGGGAATACGACCGAAGAAAAAGTCGCATCCCCCGAAGGAAGAGACCAAAGTATGTTTCTCCCACCCCACCCACACACATACACAACTTAATAAAACAAAATTAACTAAAACATGACAAGGAACAAAAACAAAGAAAAAAAACAGACGGACTGCAGGTGGGTCGCAGCTGTTAAGCCAGCGCCGCCATCTTGAATCAACTAAACTGAACTAAACTTTAAAAATCCCAGCACCCAAATGAAAACAAGGATATTATTTTGGATGTTCATGAAATGTGCTGGTCAGTCCAGGCACTGGTTTTGGTTGCACAGAGAGAGCAGTCTTCCAATATATGTTTTATGAATGATTTATTTTAATTTGCAGATTACATTTTAATATTTCAATTTAAATGAAGAGTTCATTAGTCTACATCATGAACAAATACCGAACCATGATCCACATCAGAACATACTTACTTTTTTTCCTTTGTTTTCTTTCAGGCAATTGCCAAGTTGCAGAAATTTATTAAGGACAGTAAGATCTTGGATGCTCCAAACCTGAAGGATTTCTGCTGTGCTTTGGCGAAAAATGAACTTGGAACGGCAGAATCTTCATTACGCATCGCTCCGGACAAGCCTAGCCAACAACGCACCCTGATTGAAATAATAGTTCATGCAGCCTTGGTTTTGCTCTGTGGGAAT